>NC_140587.1:375507585-376246956 GCF_964204655.1 Triturus cristatus
TATGACCACAGTCATATCAGGAAAATTAACAACAATGTGAGAAAAACGAGAAATAGGAAACAGTAAGAAGCAGCAAATTGGTTCTGAAACAATATCTCTACCTTGTGTCTAGATGTTATCTGTATTATGTTAGGATCATTCTTTGAGATGAATTGACAACTCTTCATCTTGTTTCAATCCTGTTGGATTTTTTGTTTGGAAGTCTATGATGTATTTGGACTCCCTCTGTCTTAGCATGAGTAGCCTGTTCCCCCCCCCTAGGATGTTTTACAGTCTGTTCTAGGATGAAGAAACTCATGTCGTTGGTGTTTGAAGAGTGTCTCTCTCTAAAGTGACGCGCTACAGGATATTTGGGGTCCAAATTTTTGATGGCCCTACCATGTTCCAGGATGCGCTTCTTTGCCATGCATGTGGTGCTGCCGATGTACCAGAGGTTGCACGTGCACTCAATGGCATACACCACGAACGTGGAACTGCATGTGAGGAATTGCGTAAGTTCCTTGATCACTCCATTGTACCTGACATGTTTACGGAGTTTACTATTGTTGCACGCCTTGCAATGGCCACAGGGGAAAAATCCCCTTAGACCATGCAAGTCCTTTTGTGGATAGATCGTAACATCACTGCGTACCAACATGTCTCTGATGTTTCTCCCTCTCCTGAAAGTTATGTTGGGTCTATCTGGAATCATTCCCCCAATGACGTTGTCACTCTTGAGAGTATCCCAATGTTTAGAAAGAATGTGCCTGATCCCATTGGCATCAGAGCTGAAGGTTGTGATCATTCTAGTATTGACCTCTTCCTCTGTCTCATTGGAAGGTTTGTCAGCAATGGTAGAAGATCTAACTACCTGCTCAGCTCGGTTGTATGCCCTCTCGAGTACCCATCTGGGATATCCTCTCTCACTGAAACGAGTAATGATCTCTTTGCTCTCAAGTTGGTACCCCTCCTCGGTGTTACAGTTTCTTTTGGCCCTCAGCAGCTCACCATACGGAATACTCCATTTCAGAGTATCCGGGTGGCTGCTGACTGCGTGCAGAATGCTGTTGCCTGCCGTGGATGTTCTAAACAAAGAGGTATGTACCAATGAAATTCCACGTTATAGTTAGATCAGGTAACTATAACTTGCGCGCCCACAATAAACTGCTGATGACGTCACATAGTACATCACTCATGACATGGTCAGTGACATCACTCATGACATCAATGATGACATCTGAAATTACACATTGTGGATTGCGGTCGCGCAAGTTATAGTTACCTGATCTAACTATAACGTGGAATTTCATTGGTTTTTTACGAGTGAAATGTACAGCTAACTATAACATGTGTGAAACCTATGGTTTTTTAAGTGAATTTGCAAGGTTTTGTAAATGATAATTCCTAACTATAACGTGTGTGAAACCTATGGTTTTTTCAGTGAATTTGCAAGGTTTTTTAAATGCTAAGTTATGTATTTATTTTTTATTTTTTTTTCTGGTTTTTCACTATGCGCACACCCTGCGCGCACGGTGGGCTTCGCGCACCGTGCGCGCGCCTTGGGCTCTCGGTGCGCTTCGCGCACCGAGCGCCCACGTTGCGCAGTCCATGCCGTGCGCGCCTCGCCTTTTTTACGCAGTAACATTTGTTTTTTTCTCCCTTGTGGGTCCTTTAATTTATTTAATAAATGTGATTGTTACTTCTTTATTTTATTTTTTTTGCCGTGCGCGTACGGTAAGCTTACCGTACGCGTATCCCGCGATTTTTTTTTAAAATTATTAAATTTATTTTTCGTACTTTTGGGTCCTTCTTGGACCCCCTGACAAACACTAGGGGGTCTGCAACTCTCTTTGTTGCCCCCGTTTCACGTTCCCCACCTTTGTTTCTCAGTGCGAGAGACAGAAAATGGCGGCCGACACTTCCTGATTTCGACCGATTCGAATGTTTACAGTCATGTAACCACCAATCAGAATTGAGCTCGCGCACGGCACCGTACGCGTACGGTAAGCTTACGGTATGCGCACGGAGCGCGCTTACAGATATATATATTGATTTAAATGCTATTTTCTCAGGACCTACTGAACAGATTTACACCAGACCTACAAAAAGCACATCCTTGACCTGAGGACTACCTCTCTGCCAAATTTCAAGTAATTCTGTTCAGGCTGTAGCTGTGTCTAAAGGTCCTATGGAAAAATGCATGGGGAAAACGCGTTTTGGGACCCCCTTTTTTCTCAGCCCCCGCTTGATGAATCCCCCCGAAACTTTCAGGGTAGGAGCGTAGCGTAGCGCCCCATTAGTTTTGAAAATTTCGCGAGGATTCATCGACCGGCGCCAAAGTTATTCCAAATAGAATGTTGCAGATTTCCTATGGAAACACGGTCCTAACTATAACTATCTACTGGCGACCGCCAGTAGATAATATATATATATATATATATATATATATATATATATATATATATATATTTACTGAAAAAACCATAGGTTTCACACATGTTATAGTTAGCGGAAATTTTACTGATAAAAAACCAATGAAATTCCCCCGTTATAGTTAGTGCAGGCAACTATAACTCACGCGACCGCAATCCTCTGCTGATGCTAATACTGTATTTAGACACTTATTTGCCCATATCTTCTTCCATACATTTTTAGCTATACATATATTACAAATATTTTTTTTTCATAAAGACACATATGTCATCAGCAGAAGATTGCGGTCGCGTGAGTTATAGTTGCCTGCACTAACTATAACGGGGGAATTTCATTGGTTTTTTATCAGTAAAATTTCCGCTAACTATAACATGTGTGAAACCTATGGTTTTTTCAGTGAATTTGCAAGGTTTTTTAAATGCTAATTCCTAACTATAACGTGTGTGAAACCTATGGTTTTTTCAGTGAATTTCTATGGTTTTTTAAATGCTAAGTTACTTTACGCCATTCGTGGCGTGCGCGCCCACTTAACACAGTTCGTTCCGTGCGCGCACGGTGCGCTTCGCGCACCGTGCGCGCACAGTGAGCACGCGGTGCCCACTTTACGCAGTTAGTGCCGTGCACTAGATGGGCTAGATTACGCTAGATTAGACTAGACTAGATTACGCTAGATGGGCCATGTACGCACGATGCGCTTCGCGCACCGTGCGCACATGGAGGACATATGATGCACTTCGTTTTGAAAGGTAATATTTTAATTTTTCGTATATGTTATAAGCCATGCACAAATGGTGCCCTTCGGGCACCATTTGCACACGGGGTGGAGAGAATGTGGATAATTTTTTTTTTTATTATTTTTTTTTTTAATATTTTAGTTTAACTCATCTTTAATAAGCCATGCACAATTGGTGCCCTTCGGGCACCAATTGCACACGGGGTGGGGAGAGTGTGGATAATTTTGTTTTTTTTATAATTTTTTACCGTACGCGTACGGTAAGCGTAATCGGCGAAATTAGCGAAAAAATAAAAATTCCGTTTTTGGCCTTGGGGGATCTTTGGGGACTCCCTCAACATTGCTATGTGTGTGGGAGCTGTCTAAACAGCCCCTTTACATGTTTTTGTGCTTTATATTTTAAACATCACTCTCAGTGCGAGAGAGAAAATGGCGGCCGCCGCTTCCTGGTTTCGGCCGATTCGAATGTTTACTAAGATCTAAGAGCCAATCAGAATCGCGCTCGCGCACGCCACCGTACGCGTACGGTAAGCGTACCGTAAGCGCACCGTAAGCTGGCTCAGATATATATATTGATTTAAAGGCTATTTTCTCAGAATCTACTGAACAGATTTACACCAAACCTACAAAAGGCACTTCCTTGACCTGAGGACTACCTCTCTGCCAAATTTCTAGTAATTCTGTTCAGCTGTTCGGGCTGTAGCCCTGTCTAAAGGTCCTATGGAAAAATGCATGGGAAAAACGCATTTTGGGACCCCCTTTTATCTCAGCCCCCGCTTGACGAATCCCCCCGAGACTTTCAGGGTAGGAGCGGAGCGTAGCGCCCCACCTATTTTGAAAAATTCGCGAGGATTCGTCGACCGGCGCCAAAGTTATTCAAAATAGAATGTTGCGGATTTCCTATGGAAACGTGGTCCTAACTATAACTACCTACTGGCGACCGCCAGTAGGTAATATATATATATATATATACCTATATACCTATATATCTATATATCTATAGCTATATCTATATCTATATCAATTTCTATCTATATATATATATATTCACTGAAAAAAACCATAGGTTTCAGGGCTGTTGTAGTTAGAAATAGGCATTTAAAAAACCTTTAAAATTCACTGAAAAAAAACACTGGTTTCAGGAACGTTATGGTTAGTTGGGCATTTCACTCATACAAGACCAGAGAAATTCGGCCATTATAGTTAGTTGAGCTAACTAGAACTCGCGTCCCCGCATTGCACTGCTGATGGCATCACATATTACATCACTCTAGACATGGTCAGTGACATCAGTGATGACATCACTGATAACATCTCAAATGACATCACTGATGACAAGAAGCAATGCAGTATTTGCTATGGCAGGTCTGGGAGCCCTGCCATAGCAAACGGCAATGTCCTGGGGGTGGGCACCCCGGGACATTGCAGGAGCCGGCCCTAGGGGTGGCGGTCCCGAGGGCCATGAAGGGCTCCAGGAGGGGGCCCACACGGCCCCACTCCCAATGTAAATATAGCCCTGGGGAGGTGGTGATCCCTGGGGCCGAGGGTCCGCTATGGACCCCCATATTTAATTTACTGAATGCCCCAGGGAGGTGGTGGTCCCTGGGGCAGTGTGGGGGGAGCAGGAGCCCCCATGCCTTTAATTTAAAAAATACCTGGGGAGGTGGTGGTCCCTGGGTCTGCGATGCCCCCCGCACTTCATGATTAAAGCCCCGGGTGGGTGGTGGTCCCTGGGGCTGTGTGGGGGACAAGAGTCCCCCACACTTTTTATTTAATTTTCATTAATAAAGCCCCGGGAGGAGGTGGTCCCCGGGGCTGCGCGGGGGCCTCGAGGCTCCCCGCATTTGAAAAAGGTTCACCCCAAGGAGGTGGTGGTCCCCAAAGCTGCAGAGGCCCCGTGGGCCCCCGCACCATTATTACATATTGCCCCCTAAACCTGGCCCACCCGGGGCTTTAAGAAAACAAAGTGCGGGAAACTGCACTTCATTTTTTGTTTTAATTTTCTTCCGGATTCGCGCACCCAGCATGCTTCTGTCTGAATTTTTTTTTTTATTGCCTTTTTGGGGCCTCGGGGTCCCTGTAGAACCCCCTGAGCAGGCCTACCCTGCACCCTTTTCTTCATTATTAACTTTTTTTTCCCCTTTCTTGTGACTCAGTTACCGAGTCACAAGATGGTTGCCAACACATTCTGGTTTGGAGTGTTGGCAGCCAATCAGAATGAAGCTTGTGCTTGGGAGGGTTTGAGGCTCATCCTTAGTGCTCAGATATATAAATTTTTATTTTTTGAATTCCACAGCAACTACTGAATGGATTTACACCATTTAAAACAAAAGGTCTCTTTCTAGACCAAGAGCTACCTTTTTGCTAAATTTGGAGTAATTCCATTCCGCAGTTCGGGCTATAACTGTGTCTAAAGTTCCGATGGGAATTAAAAAGGGGAAAACGCGTTTTGGGACCCCCCCCCTGTTTTCTCCGCCCCTGTTTGATGAATCACCCCGAAACTTTAAAGACAGGAGCTGACCTGAGTGAACCATTGGTTTTAAAAATTTCGTCAAACAGTGCCAAGGATATTGGCAAAAGAAAAACTGCTTTTTGAATAGAAACAAGGTACTAACTATAACAACCTAATATATATATATATATCCAATTTCCAGGCAGAATAAAGTATGCTCTCAGTAGAACAAACGGATACCAGAATAGTGGATGGTCAAGTGTTTTATTTCACACAACGCGTTTCGGCACGAAGCCTTGTTCACGTGAACAAGGCTTCGTGCCGAAACACGTTGTGTGAAATAAAACACTTGAGCATCCACTATTCTGGAATCCGTTTGTTCTACTGAGAGCATACTTTATTCTGCCTGGAAATTGGATATTGTTCACCGGTTGGCTCCGCCGGTATGTATGCCAACCTTAAAGGATCCCAGTAATCCGGAAGGAGCATTTGCGTGTTTGGGATATATATGGTCTGCGTCGCCCTTTATCGCCACCATCTGCTCATATAGACATTTAGCTCACCAGTGTCCAGTGGTATTAAATATTTATTTTGTCACTCTAAGATCAGTCTGGCCCTCCTGAGTATCAATAAAGCAATTCATTAGCAGATGGAGTGGCATAATATGACAGAAAAGTCCCAGTCACAAGAGTTCATCCACTCTCAGCGTCCGGCCATTACTCCAGTCTCATCCCTCTCTCCATCTCACGTCTTCCTCCAGGCCCAGGGGCACGCCGGCGGCTTATATTCAACAAAATTTTGCAGTGTGCCGGCCTGCACCAGATCACAGGTTGTGCACGGGGAGCGTTACCGCTGGTGAGATTGTATTGCCACAAAACTCTCACACACCTCCTCTCACTCTCACTTCTCCTGAGGCACAGCCGGGAGCAACGCTTTGTAGTTTGTTTTAAAATTGTATTTTGTTGTGTTTTTAAAAATCCGTGGATTTACCCACCTTTGGCACTTCCAATCTTCACCAGCCGTGACTCCCCCACACAGCGGGTCTTGCGCTGGAGCGGGAGCGGTGTTCGGTGTTTGTTTGCCGCCATTTCCGCGTCCCTGTGGGACACGCCCACCTGCGCTGGCCACGCCCCCTTCGGCTAGGCTACTTATAGCGTTGCCTACGATTGCCGCACCTCACTCTCACTTCTCCTGAGGCACAGCCGGGAGCAACGATTTGTAGTTTGTTTTAAAATTGTATTTTGTTGTGTTTTTAAAAATCCGTGGATTTACCCACCTTTGGCACTTCCAATCTTCACCAGCCGTGACTCCCCCACACAGCGGATCTTGCGCTGCAGCGGGAGCGGTGTTCGGTGTTTGTTTGCCGCCATTTCCGCGTCCCTGTGGGACACGCCCACCTGTGCTGGCCACGCCCCCTTCAGCTAGGCTACTTATAGCGTTGCCTACGATCGCCGCACCTCACTCTCACTTCTCCTGAGGCACAGCCGGGAGCAACGCTTTGTAGTTTGTTTTAAAATTGTATTTTGTTGTATTTTTAAAAATCCGTGGATTTACCCACCTTTGGCACTTCCAATCTTCACCAGCCGTGACTCCCCCACACAGCGGGTCTTGCGCTGCAGCGGGAGCGGTGTTCGGTGTTTGTTTGCCGCCATTTCTGCGTCCCTGTGGGACACGCCCACCTGCGCTGGCCACGCCCCCTTCGGCTAGGCTACTTATAGCGTTGCCTACGATCGCCGCACCTCACTCTCACTTCTCCTGAGGCACAGCCGGGAGCAACGCTTTGTAGTTTGTTTTAAAATTGTATTTTGTTGTGTTTTTAAAAATCCGTGGATTTACCCACCTTTGGCACTTCCAATCTTCACCAGCCGTGACTCCCCCACACAGCGGGTCTTGCGCTGCAGCGGGAGCGGTGTTCGGTGTTTGGCTGCCGCCATTTCCGCGTCCCTGTGGGACATGCCCACCTGCGCTGGCCACGCCCCTTCCAATCCTCTTTCTACCTGTATATAGGATGTGCCTCCACCGGAAGCGCAGCGGACGAGCACAGCGGGCGCGTCGATGGCGCGGCGAAGGCGCGCCTAAGGCAAGCCCGTCTGCGCCCGTCCGCGGCCGGCTGGGGCCTGCGGCCTGTCACTCTGCCCACTTCACATCCTACTCCCCTAGGGACCTGACCTCGTTACACACACCCTGGCCGTTGGATCCTATCTGCCACCTGAAACTACAACAATTAGGCATTTTCCAAGCCCGCAGTACTTTCCCTGAGCTCAGGACCCTCCCATCCTCCCTTCCCGAGCACATAGCCACTTCCCTCCCCCCTAAATCCTTGTTTGCTCAGGCACCTGCTGACATGGAATTAGCTATCACATATCTTAACACTCGGTCGTTAGTCCGCCATCAACTCGACATATGCCACCTTTTCTAGACTCAGACCGACCTGATATTCTATTCTTAACGGAAACCTGGCTGAATGAGGATTCCTCCCCTGACATTTTAGCAGCCATCCCACCTGGGTACTATATTCTCCAAGCCAACCGTCCAGCTAGGAAACCCGGTGGTGGCGTAGCCGCTATTATCAAACTCCCTCTCAGGTTTACCTCCCTCTCCCTACTTACCATCCCCCAGGTCGACTACCTAGTAATCAGACTTGAATCCTCGGTGTCTCCCCTCACCTGCGTTCTAGTATATCGCCCTCCCCAATCTATGCCAAATTTCCCTCTGCTTTTTGGCGACCTACTTTCCCAGCTCACGATCAATTACTCCAAACTCCTGGTCTTGGGAGATTTCAATTACTGGCCGTCAGACGCCCATGAAAGCTCCCTCTCCTCGACCTTCACTGACTTACTAAGTGGGCTCAATGGTCTTCAACACATCCACACGGCCACTCATTCCCAGGGCCACACCCTAGATCAAGTGTGGACTTACAATCTGGGAATTAAGTCGCTTACGATCTCACCTTGTCATTGGTCGGACCACTTCGTAATTTCTTTTTCTCTCCTGGTCCCCCCTCCGCCCCCCCATAGCCGAGGCCCTAGCCTCCTGGCACGCAACTGGAACAAAGTCGACCTTGACCTATTTCTCACTTCCTTAAAATCTTCGCTTCTGCCCAGTCTCGGCTCCATAGACTCCCAAGAAGCCGCACTTGTCAAATGGCTAGAGTCCGCCAGTGACAAGGTCGCCCCCTTCAAGTCAATTAGAACCAATCGTCCTCATGACGCCCACCGCTGGTTCTCGAATAGTCTTAAATCCTTAAAACTGGGACTCCGTCAAGCCGAGCGTCGCTGGCGCAGAAACTATGATCCCTCAGAAAAACTACAATTTCTAAAGCTCTCTGGAGAATACAAACAAGCAATCTCAATCGCCAAAACTGCTTACTTCTCCACAAAAATTTGTAACTCCGCGCAAAAGTCTAAAGAAATTTTTGCCATTGTGGAGGAGCTTTCACATCCGGACAGGGTGACCCTTAAACCTCTACCATCACAGGCTCTATGTGACTCCCTTAATCTATTTTTTATAGACAAAATTAGTAAAATTAAAAATAGCATCTCCTTTGGATCCCCGGCGTTGTCTCATACTGAGGCCATTCCCTCCTTCAACCCCCATTCTCTGACCCAACTTCCCCCCATACTAGAAGGAGACTTTCTTTCCCTGCTCAATAAAGTCTCATCTGGCTCCCCCACGGATTGTTGCCCTCCTGCGATGCTCCGTGCTGCCTTCTCGGCCTGCCCCGCCCCTCCGTTGGCCCTCCTGAACAATTCCCTCTTGCTCGGTGACGTTCCCAGTCAGTTCAAGAACGCCGAGGTGGTCCCCTTACTAAAAAAAACCAACGCCGACCCCGCGGTTATGGGCAACTTCCGTCCCATCTCCCTTCTCCCTTACTTGAGTAAGGTACTCGAGACTCATGTGACCAGCGTCCTCAGTTCCTTTATTCAAGAGACCAACTTCCTTGACTCCCAGCAAGCCGGGTTTAGACCTGCCCATTCGACGGAGGTAGTCATCCTCTCTGTCATGGAGGAACTTCGTAGAGGCGCCGACTCTAACATTAGTCAAGCCTTGATCCTCCTTGACTTATCGGCGGCCTTTGACACGGTCGACCATATCATCTTGGTCGACCGTGTCAAAGAGGCGGGCATCAGTGGGACGGCCCTTAGTTGGGTCCGTTCCTTCCTGACGAACCGCCACCAATCTGTCCGACTCTCTCACTTCTCAGCTGACAAAATGAAGCTTACTTGCGGCGTTCCGCAGGGTTCGTCTTTGTCACCACTCCTATTTAATTTGTATCTTACCCCCCTGATCCGCTCCCTCCGGGGAAGGAATGTCACTGCGTTTAACTACGCAGATGACATCCAGCTTGTCTTCAACCTCGATCCCTCGGACGAAGCGATTCAAGACTTTCAGTCCACCCTCTGTCACATTAGTAATTGGATGGGTGCTCACCATCTTAAACTTAATCCCGACAAGACGGAGCTTGTTCTTGTCGGAGGCCCATCCAACCCCTGGAACTCTACCTTCTGGCCCCCTCTCCTTGGCCCCTCTCCTTGCCCTGTGGACAAGGTGAAAAGCCTGGGAGTTTACATCTCCCATGATCTCTCCATGAACCACCAGGTTAGTGCCACGGTGTCCTCCTGTTTTTTCCAGCTTAGGAAGATTTGGAAAATAGCCCACTTCCTGACCACCGAGGCCCTCACTCTGGCACTGTTGGCACTAGTCATCTCTCGGCTTGACCATGCCAACGCCCTGTATGCAGGCATCCCACAATACCAAATTAAAAAACTACAGCTGATACAGAATCAGGCAGCCCGCCTGATCTATCATCAACCCAAACACCTTCACGTTCGCCCTCTGCTTAAAGCCCTTCACTGGCTTCCTGTATCGGAGCGCTGCAAGTTTAAACTAGGGTGCCTAACCCATAAATCCCTGGCCGGCATCGGTCCCTCCTTCATCTCTTCTCTTGTGCACCCCTACGTCCCTCCTAGGCTCCTTCGATCCTCTCACTACGCGCTCCTTCAGACGCCCAGGTTTAGGCGCAAAAAACACGGAGGTCTCAGATTTTCTTTTCTTGCTCCCTCCTTCTGGAACTCTCTCCCATTGGAACTTAGACTCTCCCCCTCTTACCTTCATTTCAGGTCTCTCCTCAAAACTTTCCTTTTTCGCAGCATTAATACATAAATACTTTATTCCTTCTCTTCTGTGCCCCTCCCAAGTGAGTGAACAGCGCCAAGAAACCGTCCGGTGTAAGTCGCGCTTTACAAGAATCTTTTACATTACATACATTACATTACACATAAGAGAGACCCTGCACTGGAAGATGAAAGAAAATCCGCTCTGTATTGCATACTACACTACAGGTAAAAAAGACCCATTTCGGCTAAAGGTTGCTCCTTATATAGCCACTTCTTCACAGATATAGAAGAAATACTGCCCTGCTAGTCCTTTTGCGACAATGTGTGTCATGATACAGGTTTGTTTAAATGCATCTGGCTGCTTTAAATTGGTCCCTCATACCTGCGCATAATGAACTTGTTCAAATCTCCAATAGGCTACAACTCGCAAGCATTAATTCAAATGTTTGTTGCAGTCTCAGAAAATATACCCATGTACATACTAACAACGACCTCAACACCCCCTGCCAATACACACGCACCAACATTGCCTGCACCTCCATTCTTCAACACACCCCACAGCAAACCCGCACATTAATACCCGCTTGCATGCATGCTTCTCCACACATGCTCACTCAGCAAGCTCACAACCGCAATAAGGGATCTGTTGAGTAGCGTAGCCCTAGACATCCTCTTCATCTTCAACATTTATGTGAAGGTGTGGGTGGGTGGCTGCTGGAGTACCAGCAATAAGTGCAGGTGAAAGCTCCTACCATGGTGTAAGGTGCAGTTGGGGGGAATTGCTACCAGGGTCTAGCACCCTAAGGACTGCTGCAGAGTATTGCTGGGTGGTGATCGGATCAGGATTCCTGTCACTGAGCGCAGTCCAGGCTTGTCTGCTGCACGTCTGTGTTGCAGCTGCCATTAAGTAGGTCCTGGGAGGGGGGAGGAGTGAAGGGTGCCATGATGTCATTTTCTGTGCTGACGGGTGATGGTAAATGAAGTCCTCTTGCTTGGCTTCTTCTTTCAAAGACAGTTTCGGCAGGAAAGCCAGTAAGATCACTTCCTGTCCAAATGATGGAAAATGTAGTGGTAACCTCCTGTGTAGGTGGATATTGGGAGATTCAAGAATGTCACTTCCTGTGCTGATAGGTGATGGGAAATGAATAAACTCAATTTTTATAAGTTTTGTATTTACCAGGAGTACTGTGCACCTTAGAAGTTTTTATTTGGGATTGTGTTAGAAATTAAATAGTTACATGTTCAGAATGTACACCCACTTTATGATCCGAGAGTTCCATCGTGGAAATAATGCTTGTTATTATGAATTGCTAAAACGTGTAACATGTGTGATATAGATTCAATATGACAGTGTTTCTGAATGCGTTTATCAAAAGGAGAACAATGTGAAAAAGTTAACATCTTCCTGAAGCCCAATATAGCACATACCCCTCATACCAACATGTGAATAACACTCCCCTCCAAACCAACATGTGAATAACACACCTCTCCAAAAGCCCTAAAATAAACAAACTTCATCAGATTTTCCTTGAATAGTTCATGCTGTTTATAATTACTTAAATAGAGGGGAGAGGCATAGAGAAAAGGAAAGAGCAAGTGAGCGAAAGAGGCAATTGAGAGTGAGAAATAGGGAGAGAGAGGCAGAGTGAAAGGGCAAGAGGGGGAAAGAGGGAAAAGAGATTGAGAGAAAAAGAGCAAGCAAGAGTGAGAGTAAGAGGGACAGGCACGGAGGGAAACTCAAGGAGTAGCAGAAAAAGAGCAAAGGGGAGAGAGTAAAAGAGAGAAAGAGAGAGGGGGACAATATGAAAATAAGAAAGAAAAAGAGACAGTCTGAGAGAGAATGTAAGAGCTAAGGACAAATAGAGAAAGTGGCAGAAAGTAAGGAATAGGCATATTTGGCAAAGTAACCAACAACTTGTTTTTGTATAGTGTTGGTACCACATCCTTGCTTAATCATATTACATTTACAGGGAGGTGCCACTCTTTTGGAAAGAGAAGTGTAAGTGTATTTACTAATAAAGTTCTTCTGTGCTTTGGTGAAGCTCAGTCAAATTGGCTTGCACAAGCTTGATGGAGCAATGACTTGTATAAAAGAGACTTGCTTGGATGCAATCTTCTCAGATAACACGTAATACCGTAATAATTGTGTTTATAAATACTAATAATGCATCACAGTTTGTACATTTAAGCTTAGGGGAAGCTTGCCTATGTATCGTACTAACAAGTAACCCGAGTGCGACTAAAATGGCTGCTAATGCAAAATTCTGTTCTGCGCATGCGTCAACTACATCTACGTAGTAATGACGAGTTCTTGCTTGGAGGGAAATCTTTGCAGCTGCGCAATCGCTATCAAGATGGTCGCTTGGAACTCACATGGTAAAGCGCATGCTTTTGCTGAAACTAAACCATGCAAATTTAATAAAATGCTAATGCGAAAGATTTATAAAAATAAAGACTGTTAGAGTAGAGATAGGTGGTATACAGTGAAATCATTTTATTTTGAATTTAATATGTCTCTTTCTGACTTCTTTACTAGTTCGTATTTTGGGCCTCAAAGGATGACCGATGTCCATACCCCATGTGGTCTCAGCACAGGCGCACTTGTAACCCGTCAGGAACCATGAAGATGTACTTGAAACTCAGCCAAGGACACGACCGCTACATGTCCTGGGACAGAAGTTGTCTTCCTGACTGATGAATAAAGAAAATACTAAATGTATATTTTTGATCGATAAAAATGTGAATGCGGGTGGGAAATAAAGCTTGGGAAAGAAAATTAAGGGGCAGGAACACTGAACAATGGGCTAAAAGAAAAGTATTAAACTTAGCATGGTGTGATGATCATCTGCCCTTTCCTGTCCAATCAGAGTTAGGAGTTTCATTAATTCGAAACATTTAGGGATGGTACATGCCATTAGAAAGGTATAATTGAGGTAGTTTAGTTAGTCAGTTTAGATCACAGAACAGACCGCAGCGAGACCAGAATACTGAGAGGCCGGGATGCTATCCGAGATCTGAATAAATGCTGAAGAAGAACCATTTTCCTGGCTTAGAATTTTGAGCCAATAAATTAGAAGAACATCGCGGAAAAACCGAGGAGGCACATAATAGAAGAAGATCGCAGAAGAATCGAGGAGGAAGATAGTGTCAGAGAGGGGTGCGACGCAAGCGTCGTATCTAGAAGAGGTCATCTATCCTGTCCCTGAATCCTGTCCTGAGCCTTTGTCACCTGATCCATCCCAGGGGACCCATTCCAGCTCCTTGGCCAAGGGGTTGGTTTCCACACCATCCTAGGTAACCATAATTTTGTGTAGTATGTCATTGAACTGCTCTCTGTGTTTCCTCCCTATTCAGGTACTGTCATCGTAATAACTTTGTTTAGCGATTATTCTGTCTTAAATTTTAATCCCTTACTTGGAGAAAACGGTGTTCTAATTGTATTTTGGTTTTTGGCTCACGTGAATTTAACTAGATAAACATTTAAAACTCTCCTGACAAATTGACCACAGCAGTATCTACTAGCCTATGTGAATGTGTGTATGTTTATGGGCCCCGGTGAGTATATGGTAGTTGAATATCTGAGGTCGGTAACCCGCTGGATCAAGATCCGACAGTTGACACTTGAAGGAATGTACCAGGAACATTCACATTAAATTACTAATAATAACAATATAAATTATGATTGTTATTCTTTTTTTCCTAAATACATTCAACAAACACATTTGTTTTAACAGACGGTTTTTTAATTGCTAGTTACATTCAAGAAAAAGTATTATAATTATATATCAATAATGCCGAAAGGTATTTTGTTAAAATTACACAACCTTTTTGATATACACTTTATTTGCAGTTTTTTTGCAGTTTTTTTCAGAGCGTGCCAGCTATAAATCCCAACCAGTCGCTCATGAGAAAACGAGATGCTAATCTCGGGGCGGCTGCAGTGGCGCTGATCTAGTGAAGAGGAGGGGTATGTGAATCTCAGATAACACGAGCACTAAAGTGTAACATCCCCAGGAGAGCCCATCTAGAATGCAGCAAGCAAGCACGCAGCTCTGCTGACCTTACCAATCAAGCTACTCAAGCAAGGCCTGTGACCTAACTCTCACCCCCGGAAGGCGGAAGACGAACTGCAAACATAGGAAACTAATATCAGGAGAAACATGTTTTTAATTCTAAACAAGCTCTAAGAACTGTCAGTCAGATGTCGCATAGTAATAAACGTCAATGCTTCCTTTAAGTATTGAGGTCACTAAATAGCTGTTCTTGGTCGCTGTTTAACTTGCAGAAAGTGTCAACATTATTAACAATGACACATTACTGAGTGACACATGTTCCTCTGTGACCTCTTCGCTGTTTAATGAGCCTTTCTAATACCAGTGCAGTATTTATATGGGGGTCCTGTGGGACGAGTTTACGAGTCTGAACAATAGAATGTACATGTTGGTAAATACATAAAAATATTTAAATAATAAACAAAAACATAATAAAATAGGAAAGTAGAGCACTTAAAAGGAATATGCCTAAAACAGGAAAGGGACGAACACAACTTGCTGAAATCAGTAGTCACACACTGGAAACATGTTTAATCATTGTTTTATCATTTCTTAATTAATCGGTATTATTAATGTCATTTCAAACCCACGGAATCCCACCATGTAGCCCTGTTATCTCATGGTGTCATGATCCCATTTTATGGTTGATTTTCTCATTTGAGTCTTTAGAAAGAAGTCGGTGTCCTGGACACTTAGCATTTGACAACATAAAAGAGGCATGCTTGGACGGTACTTCGGTGCAAGCTAAACATATAGTAAACACATACAACTCGTGTCTGCAATAGTTGTGCAGTTGTAGAAGTATTTCAAATCTTGTGTGGCTCAACAATCTAGTGTGCACATATTTACGGCATATCAGAAAGACATGTATTGTTATCTCCTTGTGATATAATCCCATGTTATGGCTGGTGTTCTTATTTGTGTCAGTAAAAGGGAGTTAGCTGTCCTGGATACTTATTGTTTGACAACATGAGAAGGCATGCATGAATGGTACGTACTTCGGTAGAAGACAAACATACAGAAAATCCATGCAGCTGGTTCCTGTAATAATTATGGCCACAGTAGAGTTGTTCATATCTTTTATGGCTCAACAATCTTATGTGCACAGGCTATCTGCATTTTAGGATGGCTTGCACATATGTATGAAGTGGTATTCAATTTTTTTGTAGTCTATTGCTCTCTATGTCCCCTCAGCTAGAATCAGATCCTGTATTGTGCATAGTAGCGGCAGTTGTAATGCACACTTACCTGGTCAGTGTTCGCTACTGGTTACTTTCATAATTCCCCACCTATTGTTCATCTTTTGTGAGCTTGAGTGGCGGCATTCCTTTTGCTTTATATTGTTGCAATCATGCTGATAGCTCTGCCCGTATGTCGTATCTGCGTCCAGCGGCATGCGTACTTTATGATGTGTGATGCATGACGCAGTGGTAACAGTTATTTAGGTAGAAGCAAACGATCTTGGGGCTTGCAGTTCTGATGGCAGGCAATGTACTCTGCATTTAGTTAGACACGAAAGATCTCTGGGCTTATGGTCCTAAGAGCTTGCTAAAATGCCTTCAAGGAAATTTTTGGCTAGTCAACATTATTGGGTCAAATTAAGAATTCCAAAATGTTTTTCTCTTGCAAGATGGCGTTGGATTTTTGAGCTGTTTTATCCTCTTTCTAATGTAGATACCCCATTGTAGTACCTATAAGCATAGTACGTCAACTTAATATTATGCAAGTTAAATTGCTATCACTGATGTTTTCTTATTAAAGATTGGTTGGGTGAACAAAATGTCCCTATTAATAGATATGTTTTTAAGCTATGTTTGGTAAGAACACAAAGGTTTTTTATTTGTTTCCATTGATCCGAACAGTATCTGGGTCTCATGACACTATTAGGATCCACAGAACAGTCTACTGTCTTCTCCCATCCACCTATTCATTGCATGGGTTACAAATCTGTTCTTTTTGCTTTTGTCGCCCTAAGTGGGAAGGGTATGCACAGGCATGATTCCCATGCTCATTGTGCCACTGGATTCAGCTAGCCTGGCTGATGAGGGGTGTTACCCCGAAACTAGTCCCAGGATGCTTGTTTCTGGTCCAGGGAGGACCTAGCCTGGCAGTTTGGGCTGGACTGTTTCCATGGAGAGCAGGGTTAAGAATGATTTGCATATGGCTGGGTCCAAACTGGGATGGTGTGGTGAGCAAAAAAGACTATGGATTAAACCCAGATCTGGGGGGGGCGTGGCCAACCGGGCAGCGAAATGGCCGCTCTGTGAGCGAGCTCCGCCGGCTGCACTTACTAATCCTTCTTAAATCCTGCCCTACTCACACACAGTGTCCCGATTTGCACACCGGAGGGCGCCACGTTGCTCAGTGCACTGCTGGTAGGATTCTGGTGGCTGCCGGAGACCGAGGGGCTGAGCTGTGTACCTGGATGCCCAGCCCGCGCGGATCCTATGGTGTGAGCCAGCTGCCGTGGAGGTCGGAGGCGGACGGGTGCGGCTACGAGGGTCCAAGGCTGTGTGGGCCTGAGGCGGAGCGGGAGGCTGCGGACTCAGAGCTGTGGAGCGCGGACAGGAGGTAAACGAGGCCACTGGAGCGGATCGGCTCGGGGACCTGGCCGCTGCGCTCCGCCTGCCGAGCTGTGGGAAACACTGCCAAATCTGCCTGCACCTGGCCGAGGAAGGGGAGACCCGAGCGGCGTGGGCGCCATTTTGTGATCACTGCGGGAGTCGGGCGCGAGGCTGGCTGAAGCTGTGGTCTGACGGAGCCGGACTGTAGATGTGCCCACGCTACCACACACACGCCGCGGAGGAGGTCGGTGGCCACTGGAGGTGAGCCTGCGGAGGAGGCTGGCGCCGAAGAGGCCGCTGAGCGCGTGTTGCAGCCCAGGATTGTCTGTGTAGAGGGGGCGGCGCGGTGCTGGTTCGCCTCCGCTGACCGACGCCTGTCCCTAGGCTGCGGAGTAGACGTAGATGTGCCTGTGGGGTGCCCCTTGGCCACTAAGCCCATTCTGAGAACGCCTGAGCCGGTGTGATTGTACTGCGGCTCGCGTTGGAGGTGCCACTGGCGTGCCTCGGGGCACTGGTGCTGGATCTCCGTGGCAGTGGGACTGTGCCTGGCGGGGCCCGACCCGGCTTGGGGCGGCGTGGCGACACTCCTAGCTCAATCCTGTGTGTGGGGGTGTGTGAGAATAGATCGTGTACGGACCGGCATGGAGGCACAGAGATGACTATGTGAAACGCGCCGATCCCGTCTATAAGCTGCGGATGGCCGGGCAGAGGACGCGGCTGTGGTTTGCAGGACCGGAGTGCGTCTGAGCCGGGGCGACGATACTCCTGTAGAAACTGGCGGACGGAGCGGCGGCGAAATTGAGGCTCCACGAGCTGGCACAGGTGCGAAGTCTATGGGCTGACAGCTGCTCGGATAACCGTTCCCACGACGCCCCGAGGTGG
Organism: Triturus cristatus; assembly: GCF_964204655.1. NCBI lineage: Eukaryota > Metazoa > Chordata > Amphibia > Caudata > Salamandridae > Triturus > Triturus cristatus. The sequence continues at coordinate 375,525,798 of NC_140587.1, forward strand.
GGAGTCTGAGGCGACCCGGCCGGCGATCGGGACCGGCTTGTGGCGGTGCGGCTCTGTGGACCTGTCCTCCTGGCCTGCTCCAGTGACACCTGTGGCTTTGCGCTGTGCCCCTGCTGGTCTGGTGACGGAGGAGTGGAGGACGTGCGAGGTGGTGGCTGGGCCCCGGGGGTCGCGGCCGGGGCCTACGGCGCCGCCGCCTGAATAAGGACATACCTGGCTGTATTTGAGGGGACCTCCTTTTACGTGTCCGGGGCCGGCCCATCGCCATGGGGGGGAAGAATGAGGCTAAGCAGTCCAGGCTCACTTTTGACCACAAGCGCCAGGCTAAACAACAGGCGGCGGACCAGGAGGCGGCGGGGTCTTCCTCGCAGGGGACGGGGCCGGAGGGCGAATACCGGGCTCTGATGCTGGAGGTTCGGTCGAGCCTAAAGAGCATTGATGCCAAGCTAGACGCCATGGCCTCCCAGTTGGAGTCTGTCAAGCAACAAGTGGACTCACACGAAACCAGGCTAGATAGCCTTGAGAATGAGCACACCGAATGCTGCGAGTTCAGACGCGAAACCAAGAAACAACTTACGTCCGTGGAAAAAGAACTGGAATTCCTCCGGGCCAAAACTAATGATTTAGAGGCCAGGTCCCGTAGATCCAACATTCGTATCACGGGCATACCAGAGACGACGAACACGGGCAAAATGGAACTATATGTGTCAGAGCTGCTCCACGAACTCTTTGATCCGGCGCTCTCCCGGGTGTTCACTGTTGAAAGGGCGCACAGATCGCTTGGGAAGAAGCCGCCGGTGGGGGCGGCGCCGCGCCCTATCCTGGCTAAGATCCTGAATTTTCAGGACAGGGACCTCATCTTACGCCTTGCTCGTGAAAAGGGGAAAATCGTACATAAAGGGAACAACATCTCCTTTTACCCGGATTTCACTCCTTCGGTACAGGCTGCCCGGAAGGAATTTCTACCTGCTAAAAAGCTGCTACTCCAGGCTACCGTCCCATATGCACTGTTATATCCAGCGAAGCTGAGGGTGACACACGAGGGTACCACACATTACTTCACTGAGGCAAAGGCGGCGTTGAAGTTTGCTAAACAGCTCAAAGGTGCTGCGGCGAGACGCACGTCGCCCCGTGCGGAGGTGGAAGATGGTCGCCTGAGTGACAATGACTGACCAAGGAGTAAGTAGGCGGCATGTTCTACCCGCGTAGGGCATTGTACTTGGTCAGTGCGGTGCCAATCCCTTCCCACCCGCGGCTACTCTTGTGGCCCAGTTTCCAGTTTATGGGGAGACGTGAGGTACCTGCCCCTGGCATGTGTACTGGAATTGCCGAACTGTACCTCCTGGGCAAGGCGAGTGATGCTGGTGTGATGCGGGGACCACTATAGTGCAGCCACCCTGTGCAAGCGGGGGAGTACGCTTGGAGCACCACGCCCCATGGGGTGTCTCCCATTGTTTGTGTGTTCACGTTGCAAACACGCTTTGCATGTCCGTGGGGGGGATTTGTCACAACCTGATTGGGGGGTTGGTGAGGGTGGAGGGCGGCGGGGGGAGTTGGGTTGGTTAACGTTCTGTATGTTTTGGTACGATGGATATGTTTTTTCGCAGATTACCAAGATGATACCATATGCAGGGCACAGGCTGTACATTAGGAAGGCGATGCAGTATATTTGCGGGGCGGAGGCGATGTGACGCAGCATAGTTAATGGGATGGCAAACGTTAGGTTATTGATGTGGAACCTTAAGGGACTTGGGGACTACAAACTGGCTCGGCTCATGCAGGGGTACCTCTCTCGGCACAAGATAGATATCTGCTTTCTGCAGGAGACGCACGTTAACTCCACCCCCTCACTCAGGCTGAAGCACTCACGTTGGGCACGGGTGTACTCCGCTGTTTATTCTAATTATGCTAGAGGGGTGGCAATACTCATAAGGGCCGGGCTGGACTGGAAGGAACACCACACTCTGTTGGACAAAGAGGGGCGTTATGTTATTACCCATGGCGTGCTGCAGGGGAGGGAGATGGTGTTGGCGGCGGTGTACGGACCCAATGTGGATGACCCTGACTTCTTCAGGGAGCTGTGGGCACAGATCATGCTAATAGATTGTTCCACGATTATCCTTGGTGGGGATTTTAATGTAGCACTGGTTGATGCGGTGGATCGTAGGGGTGCGGGAGGGCCTACGCACACCAGAGCGTGGCAGGCCGTTTTCGATATCACGGAGGAGGGGTTGCTGTCAGATATATGGAGAGCCAGGCACCCCGCTGACACTGTGGGGACATGCATAACGAGCCAGCATGCGGCTTGGTCCCGTCTGGATTACTGGTTGGTCTCGCCGGATGTGGCATCCTGGGTGGTTGAGGTGGACATTCAAGCCCGGTCACTCTCTGATCACGCCCCTTGCTTGTTGGTGGCGAGGGTACCTGATGCCCCTACCCGTGCGTTCTCCTGGCGGCTGCCCCCGCATGCGCTTACAGACTCTGCTTTTACTGAAGAAATTAGAGAGGACATTGTGAAGTATTTCGAAAGCAACACGGGGTCAGTGACTACCGAGGCGGCCCTCTGGGACGCATTTAAGGCGGTGATCCGGGGCCAGTGCATCTCTAGGCGGGCAGGGGTTCTAAGGGCAATACGTGGAACTTTGGGTCGGTTGGAGGGGGAGTTACGGGAGTTGGATGTGAGATTCTGCAATGACCCGTCACCCGCACTGGCGGTTCGGATGAAGGCTAAACTGCTGGAGTTCGGAGTTGAGGCGCAGCGCGAGGTGAAGTTCCTGGGCAAGCAGGCGGAGGCCCGTCGGTATGGTGAGGGGGATAGACCTAGTAGAACCCTGGCGCGGCTAATTTCTCCGCGCGCGCAGTCCAATTTTATAACTTCCATAAAGGACGGGGAGGGAGAGCTCCGGTTAGGGCATGATGCAGTTCTGACTGCTTTCGCTCAGTTCTATTCGACCCTCTATACTTCCAGACAGAACACAGCTCCGGAATCCCTAGACGCCTTCTTAGACTCAATCGCCATTGTCTGGTTTAATGACAACCACCGTCGATATATGGATGTCCCGTTCAATGCCCGGGATGTCGCGCAGGTGATAAAAAGCATGCCCGCGCACAAGGCCCCTGGCCCTGATGGGCTGACCACCACCTTTTATAAAACTTACGTTGACGAACTGGCCCCTAGGCTCCTCTCGGTCTTTGCCGAGGCCCAGGAGACTGGCTCCCTGCCGGACTCGATGCGGGAGGCACTAATAATCACACTGCTAAAGCCGGACAAAGATTGCCAGCTGCTGGACTCGTACCGTCCACTCTCCCTCATTAACGTAGACGTTAAAATCTATGCTAAACTGATCGCAGACAGGCTTCAGTCCTTGTTGCCGATGGTGGCGCTGCCCGATCAATCGGGGTTTATCCCCGGCCGAGCCACGTCGCACAATTTACGAACGATATTTTCAGTACTGCACTATTTACACCCCTCCATACAGGCGGCGGTCATTTTCTTGGACGCCACGAAAGCGTTTGATTCGCTGGAATGGCCCTACCTGTTTCGGATTCTTGGTAGAATGGGATTTAGTCCCCTCTTTATAAACCTGATACGGCCCCTGTACGCAGCTCCCAGGGCGCGAGTGCGGGTGAATGGGCTGATCTCCCAGCCATTTGGCATCTCTCGCGGGACCCGGCAGGGATGCCCTTTGTCCCCACTACTGTTTGCCATTGCCATGGAGCCCCTGGCGGCTCGGGTCCGCCAGCACCACAAGGCCCGGGGCATCGGCTTCAGCTCCCGCAGCTTGCTAATTTCCCTGTACGCAGATGATGTGACGCTGTATGTTACTAACCCCGCTGAGAACCTGAACCCACTGCTGAGGGAGTTCGTCCGGTTCGAGGGATTGGCAGGAGTAGCTATTAACTGGTCCAAGTCTGTTGCGTTCCCTTTGACGGATGCCACCTCGGAGGTGACTTCGGATTATCCCTTGCGCTGGGAAACTGACTCGGTCAAATACCTGGGGGTCTGGATCAGTCGTAACCTGAGTGACTTGTGGACGCTGAATTACGGCAGGGCGGTGGACTGGCTGGAAGGGAAAATTGAAATCTGGAACAGGCTCCCACTGTCTTTGGTTGCAAGGATCGCCCTAGCAAAAATGGTGGTCCTTCCAAAGTTTTTATACCTATTTGTATATCTACCTTTGCCCCTGACGGCGCACTTCCACACTCGGGTGCGGTCACTGCTGTTGACGCTGGTTTGGGCTGGAGGCCAGGCGAGAGCTTCCTGGGCACTGCTCACCCTCCCGTTGAGGCAGGGTGGACTGGGGGCCCCAGATATGGCATTATACTCACTGTGTGCGCAAGCACAATTTCTGCACTTCTGGGTTTTCCCCACTCCATACCAACCGCATGTTGCGGTGGAGATGGCGGTTGCGGCTCCTTTGCCCCTAAGTGTGGCATTATACAGGAAGTCGCCCCGCCCCTCTACGGATGTGGACACGGTGGCCCTGCTTCGCTGGACGTGGCGAGAGCTGCGGAGGAGGGCACGTCTCCCTCTCCTGTATGCGCCGGCTGTTCCCCTGAGGGGCAATCCATTGATTCCTTGCCTGCAGGACAGGGGGGGGGGACGTCGTGATTAGAGGGGAAATCCTGCGCACTTTCGCCGACATTTACCCAGGTGGTACCTTCGGGGTTCCCGTGGAGGGTGAGACTGACTTACCGGAGACCTTCGCTGATCTTTTTACTCTCCACAAGCTTAAAGAATCCTGTAAAACGCTATGGCCTCAATTCCCAGATGAGCTCCCACAACTCCAGGCATTACAAAATTTACTCTCGAAAGCATCTCCCAAAAAACTTGTGTCCCGGTTATACAACTGTATGCAAGAGCAGGCCCCTGTCGTTGTGCCTTCCTCGCTGCATGCGTGGAACGCGGAGTTGGAGGCCCCTCTGTCTGAAGAACAGTGGACCTTTTGTTGTGGGCAACTGAAGGAACTATCGCCTAATTATAGGTTGCGCCTCGTGCTTTTTAAGTTCTTACACAGGTACTATCGCACACCAAGATCGTTGCATCGTATGGGTCTCAGGGAAGATGATACCTGCTGGAAGTGTGGGGCCGAAAATGCTACTTTTATGCATGTGGCATGGAGCTGCCCACGCCTGGAGGAATACTGGTTGAACATCTTCACTGCTATTAATCAAATCCTCCATAGAACCGATACGCCGACTCCACATTTGGGGCTACTGGGTTATGTTCAAAATACCCCACCAAAGACTAGGAAATTACATGCGCTATTGCTCCTATATGCTAAGCGACAGGTGGCGGTGCGCTGGGGCCGCAGATCCTTGCCTAAATTTACGGAATGGGTGAAAGATGTGACATATGGTAATACACAACTTGAATGCTATTGGAAAATGATGCCGGTCACTTCCCTTCCCAGGGACATCTGGGAGCCCTTTTTGCAGTGGGCCCGGGGGGGAAATGGCTCCCCCAGCTCTACACGTTCCTTGTCTGGAGAGGTTTCTGATGACATGGGTTGATTTTGCTGGGGGTGGGGAGGTGATCGCCTATGCTGCTGGGCTCTAGACGATTTTACATCTGGCGGCAGCTGGCTGTGTGAGGCTGAGTGGAGGCGGGGCCTCGTCGTGGGAGGGGTGGCACGCCGCGACTGGCTAGTCACTGTGTCCGTATGCAACAGAGCTGAAGCCCGCGTATATTACGCCATGTTGGGGTCCGATATACACGCATGATCGCTACTGCTGTGCGCTACTTCATATGGGTTGCTCCCTTTGCAGGTTTCGCTCCTCAATTGCTAAAGTACAATGTTTGGTTACTGCTGCTTTCCATCTGTACCAGTGGTTGTTTTGGTTATGGTTATGTAAAAGTGTATTTGGGTGTTAATGAAAACTGATTATTGTATACATGCTGATTTACAGTAATCGATTGGTTCGGATATTGCCTGCTTTTGCGGTGGCTCTGTGTACCTATAACTGTAATGTCATTGATTTGCTGACCTGAATAAACAGATTAAAAAAAAAAAAACAGATCTGGTACTGGGGGTGAATGTTTGATTTGTTCGGCATTCCAACCATCATCTGCTCTGATGTATACCCCCTCATAAGGTCTCAAAAGAAAAAGCTCTGCGTTGATTATTTGATGGCAAACATGACAGGGAAGGGAATACTGCCACTCATTTTTGCTGAGTTAAAGAGGTTTGGGGTTATAAGGTTAATATAATAAAAATGGAGGTTATGCAGTGGAGCATGAACTTGTTGACTCTCACCTCAACAGTTTTATATCAGCCAACTAGGAAATCAGTAACTCATAAGAATTGTCTGGGGGCTGAATCAGGCTAGGATTGTCATACCTGCTTTTCATAAGTATATTTAGGCTCGTGGCTAATATAGATTTATTATTTGATTGTTCTTCATTGGTACTGTTGGTGCAATTCTAATGTGCTGAATTACTGGATGATGTTGTGCCATCCATGATTTTCTTCTGGTGTATTAGTTAGAATTTCCTCTCAGAAATATTTTAAGAAAGTTTGCTTGAAAATTATCATGGGCATTTGTCATACGTGAATGAAGATAAAGAAATTATTTCAGTTCCCACTTCTCACGTAATTCTTACTCGATTTGACTTTTCAAATGCCTTTTATCCAGGGTTGCTCCAAGTTGATCAGGGAAAATTCTGTAACAAGGGATTCTTTTAATCCCAGTGGTTCGATATCTTCCCTTTCATATGTTCAAGCTACATTTGTCTGGCAGTTATCCTTCTTTTTGTATACACAGCTAAAATTGTTTTTATTATTGAACAAAATGAACAATTATGTTAAGATTCTTCAACACATACCAGAGACTGCAATTTAGTATTAACAATTTGCCCAGCATATCATATCGCAGTACTATGAGATTATGGGAGAGGTGAAAACTATAAAAAAAACAGATTGTTTTTACCCAATATTCAATTAAGAGCTGGAGAGAAATTGTGCCCTCTTCAAGAGGGGCTTTATAGCTGCCAAATTTAAGAGGCAGCACAAGAAGTTTAATTGACTACGTTAGTGTATCCCGTTAGTACATCCGAAAATCAATTGGACTAACATATTTAGAAAGGGGTGGCCTTTTGCATATCCCTGATGTGAGGTGGTGGGGTTGACCACCATCACATTTTGGGGATGTATTACATTAAAAGGAACTTTTCGAAGAATGTGATTAATCACCATCACCTTAATAGGGAAATGTCTTCTGTAGTTGGTATGTTGAGAGAGCCAACTGTGGCCACTAGATATATATATATATCCTTTGGCAACTGCCAGTAGGTAGTCCTAGTTAGGACCATGTTGCCATTGGAAAATCATTTTTTGACTTGCCTATATCTCTGGCGCAGTTTACAAAAGGGCGGGGGGGTAAAAAAAAGTGTTTTTCACATGTTAATTCCCATAGAGTCTTTAGACACGGCTACAGCCCGAACAGCTGGACAGAACTACACCAACATTGGCAGAAAGGTAGATTTTGGTGTAAATCTATTCAATTGTTATTGCGAAATTAAAGGAAATCCAAAGTTGTATTTCTGTCCGGAGCCTAAGCACGGATCTCACAGTGAGATCTGATTGGCTGTCAGCATTACAACAAGAAAGTGCTGGCAGCCACCTTGGTACCGATAAACATGATAGCATCCCACTGAAATGCATTGTAGTAAATGGCAGGTTTTGAGGATGACAAAAAGGAAAACGTATAAAGAGCATAAAGGATTTTAGTTACAATATAAATGATTTGTTACTCTATGTGGAAGTGGTCCACAGTACTTACAGAGAAAACTTAATTGGCATGTGCCAATAAGGAATCTACGGTCCTATGGGAAATATCTGTTACTTCCCCCTAGGACCTGCGCTGCCAGAAATAGTGGCAGGTCATTCTCATACTGAGCCCCCCCAAAACTGGAATCAACATCCCATACAGCTCTGTATCTGCACCGACCACAAACACTTGAAAAAAGGTCTAAAAACCTGGATGTTCTAATCAATTACAATGCCATTGTTAATATCTGTTGGAAATATCTTAACAGCGCCATGAGACCCTTTTAGGGTGATATTTCTGTGCTTATTAAGATCTAATTCATAATAATAATAATAATTTATTTCTAAGGTAATTTTATCCAATGAAAAAGCCTTCTGCTGGGATTTCAAGAATCATGTTCAAGAGAAATCAGTTTTCTCATAATTTTCACATAGGGGTTATAGAAAGTGCTCTAGAAGCTAAAATCAGAGCATATTTTCTGTAAATTTACAATATGTTTCACAGCCACATGAGAATAAAGTCTGACATTCTCAGTAAAACATGTTTATTCCCTTGGTTTTTACTGAAGCCTCCCAGAGTGTTCTAAAGAACAACTAGAGTGCTAACTGTCTTACTTATGAAAAAAGTGTGGCACACCTGAAGCCCTCTTGATTGAATCAAACTGATACAACTTAAAACATTTAATTTAGAAAGGAACAGAATGAGGGGTTTCATTTTGTTATAGAAATTATGGTTAGTGCTGTAGAAAGAAAAATTAGGATACGTTTCAGGTGAGTTTTCAAATAGCTTCCTCTTCTATTTCATCGAAACATCCTGACATCTAGACTAAAACATGTACTTTCAACACCAGCCGCAGACCACCAGTTAACTCCCTGGTAATTAGCCATTTACTACAATGTTTTGATGAGCAACTGCAGTGCTAACATTCTGAATTAATTCCAAAAGTTTGACACATCTGACCACCATCTTGATGGAATCGAAGTAGAAAACTGAAAGCATTTTCTACTGAGGATACTGCAGTAAAGGAGGAGAATGAAAAATGTCCTAGTTAAAATGAAGGAAAATTACAATTCTAATAAGGACGCGGAGGCAAGGTTTATGCATTACTCTCTCCACTCTTTATTAACGCACATTCAAAAGATAAAGTAAAAACACATCACTGAAACTACAACTTCCATAAACACTAGGAGTAACCATGGCCACCAACAGGTCAATCACATAACAGTCCGATAGTCCATATAATACTGGTGATTTCGCAGTCGTTCCTCTTCTTCACTGAAGAAATGTAAGCCTGCTGGACCTTATTCCGTTTTAGACTCCGAACCTATGAAGATATAGATAAAAGGTTAAAGTCTTTCTCTTAATAGATTCTTACCATTGTATCCAACATTCAGGAACAAAATCGAATACCATGAGAATATCACTGTATATGATGCTGATTATAAAAAGAATACAAGCAATTCCATTATCTCACCTTAGGTTATCAACATACAATATAAGAACTGGTTGCCTGTATGAGCAGTGCCAATATTAAACCACAAGCATAACAATAAACCATCGCAGTTTCATGAAATGTTGGTACTTCCCTGATAATTACAGGAACCTGTTCTCTTACCTGTAGAATCCATGTAGGTCATTGCATAAGACCCCCTATGGATGGTGGCATAAAGAGAGCATGCCGGGCGGGGTCTATAATCCTCAACTCCACATCCTTAATAGAACTGAAAATGTCCTTCATGTTAACTAGGACATTTTTCATTCTATGTCAGGACCGGAGGTGAGGATTATGCATTTTTAAAGCTTGCTTAACACCAGGGCAGCTGAGTCAAGGATTGGTTTAAAGTAAAACTTTTTGAAAGTGGAATCAGAGGACCAATCTGCCTCATTCATGATATCCTCCCATCTGCCCCCTACCTGGACAGCCTTGAATGCCATAGCCCCGGTAGTGGAGTGTGTCCCAAACTCACTAGTATCGATACCGGCCTCTGCCATGATCCATCTCACCCGCCTGGCAATGTTCGGGGATGACACAACCTTGAAGGGTTTTTTAACGGCAATCAGCAGTTGCCGCTCCCCTGGAGGCCGTACCTCCAATGTCATGTCTTCGTAGGCCTTCAGGTATATGACCACACACAACTTACGAGACTCAGGAAAAGCTACATAGGATACCAACCTGGTACTCATCTTCATTCTCCTTGAGATGTTGAATGTAACCCCTTCCAAGGTAAAGATTCCAGCAGATAGGTCTATCGCTCTCACATCTGAAGATCTCTTGCACCAGAGGAGGCAGAGCAACATTGCCAACTTTGCCAACAGTAGCGGACCGTGGAGGGAGTTCCGTGGGGCAGTGAGGCGGGGCAGGGGAGGGGCAGGGTGGGGAAATGTAAACACCGGAATATGGATGAACGGAAGTAAGTACACATTTAAATAAATAAAACAAATTCCTTTGCGCGCACTGCATCGCAAAATGCGATGCAGCGCGCGCAACGAAATTTGTTTTATTTATTTAAATGTGTACTTACCTCCGTTCATCCATATTCCGGTGTTTACATTTCCCCGCCCCGCCTCACTGCCCCACCGAACTCCCTCCACGGACCGCTACTGTTTGCCAATATTTCCTTCCTGGACAGATACTGATTGTCCTGCAAAAAGTGACAACAGGCGTAGGACCAGGTTGACATCCCAAAGACCCGCAGGGTTCGGGGGGTGAGAAATCCTGATGCCCTTAAGGAGTTTAGTTACCCCCGGGTGTTTCCCCAGCAGAACATTATTCACAGGCGCATTACCCGCTGAAATAGCTGATCTGAAGATGTTGATAGTACAATAAGCCAATTCCACCCGAAAAAGTTCAGCCAAGAAGTTCACTATGTCTATAACGCTGGTGCCCACGGGATCCAGGTGTCTCTCCATGCACCAACGTCCCCATCTCCTCCAAGCAGATTTATACCTCTTGATGGTCCCCGGGGCCCAAGCCTGTTGGATAAGTAAGTCAGCCCCCTGCGGAAGTCTGTTGTCTTGCCAGCGTCGCTTGAAATCCTTCAGGCCATGAGATGGAGATGGCCCTGGAGGACCAATGGGTGAGGCTGGCCGAGAGGGTCCAACAGAATCTCTTCATGTGATGGAAGTTGTACCGGGGCGGCCCACGCCAGTTCCAGGAAAGAGGGGAATTACGCTTGTGATCACCAGATCAGAGTGGTCAGGATTAGCGAGGCTCTCTGGCGCCGGGCTTGCGCTGCCACCTGCTGGATGAAGAAAAAGGGAGGGAAGGCGTAGGCCGGCTCTGTCGACCAATCCTGAAGGAAGGCATCTGCCGCCTCCACCCCCGGGTCCGGTCTCCAGCTGAAGTATCGGGGCAGTTGAGTGTTCCATCTTGAGGAAAACAGGTTCACTTGGCATGGTCCCCAAAGTGCCATCAGGGCCTGAATTTTTTTTGGGTTGATCCTCCAATCGCTGGCATCTCTGAAGTGCCTGGAGTTCCAGTCCATTACTGAGTTCTGCGCCCCGGGAGATATTCCGCCATCACATAAATCTGACATTGGAGGCAGTAGTGCCAGAAGCCCTTGGCAAGCTCTGCTAGGACTCTGGATCGGGTACCACCCAGACGGTTGACATACTTCACCGTTGTCGTTTTGTCTATCCGTAGGAGCACACAGCACAATACGCTGTCCCTCATAAGGGATCGAATGGCGAATTAGCCCACTAGAAGTTCTAGGCAGTTGATATAGAGAGCTAGTTCCTTCTCCGTCCATCTGCCTCCCTTGGAGGTCGAAATGCATCTGGCGCCCCAACCCAGGCGGCTGGCATCTGATTCTATCACTAGGTCCGGTTGTGAGCCAAAGATCGCCCAAACATTCCATGCTTCCATGTGATCGATCCACCACTGGAGCTCTGTTCTGGCTTCCAGTGTCAGGGACACTAGTTTGTAGTATGTGAACCCCCTCCGGAGATGGGATGACTTCAGCTTCTGCAGGGATCTGTAGTGTAGCAGCCCCAGAAAGAGGGTCTGTATTGAGGATGCTAACAAACCAACAATCCGGGTCAGCTTATGTAAAGAAATTCTGTCTCATCTGAGAACCTTCCTAGTTCCTTCTTGATCTTGTTAATCTTCTGCTTCGGTAGATTCAGGGTCGCTGCCCTGGAATTGACACGTAAGCCCAGGAATATCATGCTCTGTTGCAGGACCAGGTCCGACTTCTCCTGGTTGATGATAAATCCCAAACTCTGGACAGGGGGTATGGTGGTGTTCGCGTGAGTTATCAGTTGGTCTTGGGACTGATCCATCAAAAGGATGTCATCCAAATAAATAATCAACCTGATGCCCAGGGTCTACCACTGGTTTGAGGAGTTTGGTAAAGCACCAGGGTGCTGATGACAGGCCGAACTGGAGAGATTGGATTTCGAAGACCTCCCTTCTCCACTCGAATTGGAGAATCCTGCAGTGGGGGAAGATGGGGACAGACAGGTAGGCGTCTTTGAGGTCGAGACGCACTAACCAGTCATCCTGGAGCAGTAGATCCCTGAGGAGGTGAATCCCCTCCATCTTGAAGTGGCGGTATACGAGTCACTTGTTGAAGGACCTGAGGTTGATGACGGGGCGGAAGCTCTTGTCCTTCTTTTCTACTAAAACAGGTTGCTTAGGAAGCCTCTGGGGTGAAGTTTGGAATTACATATTGACTAGGGGTGGGCGGAATTTGCGGAATTAACCTTCGCAAATTATCGCGAGAATGTTTAAAATTATCGCAAACAAGCAGAAATATCGCGAAGATGCTGAAGTTTTTTTCCGGCATGTTCGCGAGATTTTCTGCATGGTTGCGGGTCGCCAACTTACCCATGTGGTTGCTTGCGGGCGCGGCCATCTTGTTTTGAGTTGTTCTCGCGGTGCATGATCGCGAGAAGAAAGACGTGATCGCGCGACGCATGACGTCACTGCGGGCGCGAACTGTCGCAAATGGCTAAAAACAATACAACATCTCATGGAGAACGCGACCGGATCAAGAAAACTTGTCGGCGAACGCAGGGATTCAGGTAAGGCGATCGCGCGCGCGCGAGAATGTATCATTTTACAGCGCGAGCAAGAAACAAATTATCGCCAAGCTGCGGAAACCGGAATTTTTGATATTTTCGCGCTCTCCGCGGAACGCAAAAATGTCAAATTATCGCAATTTCCGCGAACGGAACGAAATTTTTGCCCAGGCCTAATATTGACCCTTTGTACAGAAGGTCTTGTACCCTCGGATCCAGCAAGGATTCATCTTGAGTGGAAAAAAACAGGGGATGGGGTTTTATTGCTTGGACCAGGGTGCTGTAGAACTCTATGTGGTACCCTCTTACAGTCTCCAGAACCCTAGGGTCTAGCATGATCTCTATCCACTTGTGAGAAAACATTCTTAAGCTACCTCCCAAATGAACAGACTGGAGCTTACCATTGTATTCACAGGTATTGTTGTGGGCCCCTCCACGGCCACAGTTGTTTCTTCCTTTTCTGCCATGGGAGGGGTAGGATGTTCCCTGCTGGCGATCCTGCCAGACATTCTTCTATCTGGCCTGGGCTCTATTAGGGCCTTGATAGGATTGGCGGCCGGAAGAGCGGCCCCTGCCGCTTCTGGCTCGGCCAAAAACCGTCCCAGGGAAGATTTTCTTCATCGAAACCTGGGCCTTGTCAAGTGCTGAAAATGTTGACACAAACTTCTCTAGCTCCCTGACAAAGGGGTCGCCGAAGAGTGAGCCCTGGGCTACGGGACCTGCCTCTGAGGCTGAGAGTTTCCCCAACTTAGGGTCTATCTTCAGTAAGAGGAAACAACGATGTTCTGCAGAGAAGGCACAGTTGGCATTGCAGAGGAGGCATATCGCCCTCTGTGCCCCCCCCGCCATGTAGTCTGTGGGTATAGGTTGCCCTAACTGTTTTGCCAGTTCTGAAAGCTCTATGATCTTTGTCAAAGATCTCACCACATCTAGAAGCTCTCCAGGATCTGTCAATCCCCTTCTTGGGGTCCCTCAAATATTTGCGGAAGAAGGTGCACTGCTTGGGGTCTATCTCGGGGGTTGCTGTGACCTTGTCATCCAATTATGGTCGTGGGCATTCCGCCCTGAGGTGGGCCCTCACCTCCTTGTTTAGTGACTGTCTAATCTTGTTACCCACGTACTCAGCCACCATCCTGTCAGGGACCCACTCCGCAGAATCCGGTCTATAAATACACTCATGATCGAACATGTCTGGAGGGGCACAGTCACCCTAGTTAGAGTTGGATGAGTGTGGGCACCAAAACCTGCCAGAGTCTGTTGCGACATCGTCGCTGTTTACCCCGGGTAGATCCTCCTCCCGGTAGGGTGCTTCCTTGAGCGTGAGTGCACTCTTATAAAAGATGTTAGTCAGTAGGCTAAAGCCTTCAAGGTGCCCCACGTCACGCTTGGCAGCCTCACATGGGAGAACCAGGGTCACCGCACTAGGCACAACCCCCCCTGTTTTCAAGTATCTCCGTGTCTTTGAAGACCTGAGCAGACAGTTTATCAACGCCCTCCTGCTGCGGGCCCAGTGCCTCAGAAATGGCATTGGAGAGGAGATTGTCCACCCCTGCAGAAAGGCGCCGTTGGGGGCACATTCCTCATCAGAGGAAAGGGAGTGTGCGTAACTGTGCAATAGTTTGATGGAGTGTAAGAGCACAAACAAATTACGCCCTGAGATTTAATTAGGGCAGCTCCCTCGCCGTTACTCTTAAACTTTCTGACCGGACTGTCACAAGAGCTCTCAAAATTAACCTGGTAGCAGGCAGTTGGGAATGGGGAAAAGGAAAAAATATAAATATACTTGTGGGCTAAGCCCTTCATTCTTATCACAGCACGGTGTCGGGTGAGAGTAGGGAGGGAAACAGGCATGAGAGGGAGGCAGCTTAATTCCCCCAAACACCACGTGACCACTTGAGCTCTCCTAGTTGCTCTGTGGTGCGACCATAATGCGCTGGAAGCGCATAAGTGCGCCACCTAGCGCACCCACGCTGGATCGAAACAGAAGATGTGCTCGGGCCAAAGAGTCTACCACGCAGGTTATGAAGCGGAATAAAGCCGCTGTGTACAGAGTGCTCGAAGAGCGTGCCCCAACCTAAAAGTTAATCACAAAGTATACAACTGTCAAACAATCCCTAAATCTATTTACCCAAGCCAGGAAGAAGGAATGAAGGGACTTAACTGACGAGGAAGCAGTGAAGAAAGAGGAAGCACTACAACATCACCAGTATTATATGGACTCTCGGACTGTTATGTGATTGGACTGTTGGTGGACATGGTTACTTCTAGTGTTCATGGGAGTTGTAGCTCAGTGATGTGTTTTTAATTTATCTTTGTACTGGGGTGAATGTATGACATTGTTCTACATTCTGTCCAATAATATTTCTTTTTGCATTTGTCACCCCGAGTGGAACTGGTATGCTCAGACGTGAGTCCCTTGCTCTCCATGCCACTCAAATCAAGATATCCTCGCTAAAGAGGGGTGAAACCCCGAAACCAGTCCTAGGATGCTTGTTTCCAGTCCAGGGAGGACCTGGCCTGGCAGTTTGGGCTGGACTGTTCCCATTGGGCACAGGGTCAAGACTGATTTGCATATGGCTGGGTCCAAACTGGAATGGCATGGTGAGCAAAAAAACTATGGATTTAGGCCCATATCTTTCTACTGGGGTGAATGTATGACATTGTTCTGCATTCTGTCCATCAATAGTTCTTTTTGCATTTGTCACCCCGAGTGGGACAGGTATGCTCAGACGTGAGTCCCTTGCTCTCCATGCCACTGGAATCAAGCTATCCTGGCTAAAGAGGGGTGAAACCCCGAAACCAGTCCTAGGATTCTTGTTTCCAGTCCAGGGATGACCTGGCCTGGCAGTTCGGCTGCACTGTTCCCATTGGGCACAGGGTCAAGACTGATTTGCATATGGCTGGGTCCAAACTGGAATGGCATGGTGAGCAAAAAAACGATGGATTTAGGCCCAGATCTTTGTACTGGGGTGAATGTATGACATTGTTCTGCATTCTGTCCATCAATAGTTCTTTTTGCATTTGTCACCCCGAGTGGGACAGGTATGCTCAGACGTGAGTCCCTTGCTCTCCATGCCACTGGAATCAAGCTATCCAGGCTGAAGAGGGGTGAAACCCCGAAACCAGTCCTAGGATTCTTGTTTCCAGTCCAGGGATGACCTGGCCTGGCAGTTCGGCTGGACTGTTCCCATTGGGCACAGGGTCAAGACTGATTTGCATATGGCTGGGTCCAAACTGGAATGGCATGGTGAGCAAAAAAACGATGGATTTAGGCCCAGATCTTTGTACTGGGGTGAATGTATGACATTGTTCTGCATTCTGTCCATCAATAGTTCTTTTTGCATTTGTCACCCCGAGTGGGACAGGTATGCTCAGACGTGAGTCCCTTGCTCTCCATGCCACTGGAATCAAGCTATCCAGGCTGAAGAGGGGTGAAACCCCGAAACCGGTCCTAGGATGCTTGTTTCCAGTCCAGAGAGGACCTGGCCTGGCAGTTCGGCTGGACTGTTCCCATTGGGCACAGGGTCAAGACTGATTTGCATATGGCTGGGTCCAAACTGGAATGGCATGGTGAGCAAAAAAACGATGGATTTAGGCCCAGATCTTTGTACTGGGGTGAATGTATGACATTGTTCTGCATTCTGTCCATCAATAGTTCTTTTTGCATTTGTCACCCCGAGTGGGACAGGTATGCTCAGACGTGAGTCCCTTGCTCTCCATGCCACTGGAATCAAGCTATCCAGGCTGAAGAGGGGTGAAACCCCGAAACCGGTCCTAGGATGCTTGTTTCCAGTCCAGAGAGGACCTGGCCTGGCAGTTCGGACTGGACTGTTCCCATTGGGCACAGGGTCAAGACTGTTTGCATATGGCTGGGTCCAAACTGGAATGGCATGGTGAGCAAAAAAACAATGGATTTAGGCCCAGATCTTTGTACTGGGGTGAATGTATGACATTGTTCTGCATTCTGTCCATCAATAGTACTTTTTGCATTTGTCACCCCGAGTGGGACGGGTATGCTCAGACGTGAGTCCCTTGCTCTTCATGCCACTGGAATCAAGCTATCCTGGCTGAAGAGGGGTGAAACCCCGAAACCGGTCCTAGGAGTCTTGTTTCCAGTCCAGGGAGGACCTGGCCTGGCAGTTCGGGCTGGACTGTTCCCATTGGGCACAGGGTCAAGACTGATTTGTATATGGCTGGGTCCAAACTGGAATGGCATGGTGAGCAAAAAAACGATGGATTTAGGCCCAGATCTTTGTACTGGGGTGAATGTATGACATTGTTCTGCATTCTGTCCATCAATAGTTCTTTTTGCATTTGTCACCCCGAGTGGGACAGGTATGCTCAGACGTGAGTCCCTTGCTCTCCATGCCACTGGAATCAAGCTATCCTGGCTGAAGAGGGGTGAAACCCCGAAACCGGTCCTAGGATGCTTGTTTCCCGTCCAGGGAGGACCTGGCCTGGCAGTTCGAGCTGGACAGTTCCCATTGGGCAGAGGGTCAAGACTGATTTGCATATGGCTGGGTCCAAACTGGAATGGCATGGTGAGCAAAAAAACAATGGATTTAGGCCCAGATCTTTGTACTGGGTGAATGTATGACATTGTTCTGCATTCGGTCCATCAATAGTTCTTTTTGCATTTAATTTATCTTTGAGCATGCTGTTAATAAAGAGTGAAGAAAGTAATGCATAATCATATCCTCCAGTCCTAACATAGAATAGGGAGCTTCATAGCAAATTATTCTGCTAAGATGGCCACCAGGCAGAAAATAGCCCAAATGTAGCACAAATATCACCCAAATGTAGCCCAAGTATAGCCCAATGACAGAAATGTGCAAAACACCTAATTTGTTAGTTTTTTTGCAGTTTTATCGATTGCAGACTTGACCCGAAGGTATTGATGTGCTTTACATGAGCATTAGTTACATTACACAAGGATGTAATAAATATAGAATGTGCAGAGGCAACAAGTTGACCACGCTGAGCGGGAGTGGCAATGGCAGCACAATGGACCATGGAGGGCAGGGTAAATGATGCAGGGGCCTCAAACCAACCATGCAGGACAGGCAAAAGAGGCTGTCGTAATATAACAGACCATTGAGGGCAGAAGGAAGAGGCAGTGGCAGCACAACCATATAAGCCAACAGACCCGATTCTGGCAGCAGAATCCTGATGTTTTTAAGCCCAAAAGGGATTTATTTTATCTATCTCCTGCCTAAAATCTCCTCTTTCTCAAAATAAGTCAATGGGGAAAATCAATTCCCCAGGTTTTCTTTTCAAAAACTCCCTCTACCAAGTTCAAAATTTTGGCAAGTATGGTTCATTTGATCACTGAAGTCAGAATGAGGAACGGGGTAGGGACATGGACTTGGATAACAGAGGGAGGGAAAAGGGCAGGGGCACAAAACTGACCTTACAGGATTCAGAAGTTATTATTTAAAACCACTTTTGCTTGAGTATGGCAATGGATCACATATTGCTGCCCTAAAATATCTATATTTAATGATGCATGAGTTTGTTTTAATGTAGCACTCTTTAATATTAATGCAAAGTAACACACGCAAAAGCACGGTTGTCTCGTGATTCAAATTAACATTAATGGCGTTGTACCCAGTCTTTTAAATATTTTAAGTGTGTTTAGGTATGATCAACTCTTCTATATTGTATATTGAGTATTGTTTTGTATAATATTTTATAATCTTTCTTGTTATTTATGTGTAATTCATACAGCCTTTTATTCATGTATATTTTTATGGTTGATATAAACATACCGAATAAAGTTTGGAATTGAATTGACCCTACAGGGTAGGCGTCAGGAGTTGCAGCAGCAAAATACACCACACACGCCAAGTGGGCGGCAGTGCAGCACAACAGACAATGGAAAGCAATACAGAGGGGATAGGGCCATGCACATGGACAACTGAGAGCAAAGGTGACAGAGGGAAGGGCAGCAAGCTGACCATACCGGACAGACAGGAGAGACAGTTGCAGCATAAAGGACCATGAAAGGGAAGAAGGGAGGGGCAGGGACACGACAATGGACCAGATGAGGCAGGAGGAAGGGTGTAGGGGCCTGCACTTGGAAAATGGAGGGCAGGGGGCAGAGCTGCAGCATCAAGCTGACCATGGAGAACAGGCGGAATAGGCACCAGAAGCACAACACACCATAGAGGGCAACAGTGAGGCTATATTGGCATACACACAAACAACGAAGGAAAGGTGGGAGGGTAGGGGCTGGACACAGGCAAGAGAGGGCAGGGGAAAGGGCCTCACATCAGACCATGTGGGGTAGGCAGCAGCAGAAGATGCAGCACAGCAGAGCATGGAGGGTAGAAATGAGCAGCAGCAAAGTGAACCATGGAGGACAGGAGGAAAGGATAGGGATAGGGGCATGGAATATGGGGCAGGGTGGAGGTGGCAGGGACAGGCGGCAGTCATCTGACCATGCTAGGCATGTGGAAGGGGCAGGAGCAGCTCAACAGAACACTTGGGGCATATATAGAGGCCCTGTGTGCTGCCAGAACATCAGTTTTTGTGATGTTCCTGTGGTGCACAGGGCTTAGCTACATCTACAAGGCCATGTAAAGCCACCCTGCTTGGCTTTTCATGGCCTTGTAGATATGGAGTAGTGCAAGGTAGTACAAGATGCTGCCTTGCCCTACCCTCCATGAAAGAGGCGTTCCATGGGTGTTGCTGTGGGAGTTCCCACTCAACACCCATGGAATTTGATGTTGCTCCAGATTTACAACATCAGGTAAACCTGGGTCAGCGCCAAAACCTTGCACCTCTTAAGAGCAGACGTAACAATGAGAAATTTTGCATTCCTCCTTATTTTTTCCTCTTTCCTCGTGTGCTGCATTCTGCGGCACACATAAAAGAGGAAAAAGCCTCTCATGATCGCTTTTGTGCTGGAAGGTGCACCAAAACAATGGTGCCAACAACACAAACATCCTTGCACCATGGTGCAAGGGTGTCTGCATTGCCGCAAGGCTGAAAAATGTGCACCAGTGCTGGCTGAAAGGAAAGGAATGTACTGTATCTTGTACACATGGTGCATTCCTGTCCTTTCGAAATTGGTGTAGGGCACCATGGCAAAATGATTTGTGACGCTGCCTTAAACCAATTCCTTATAAATATGCCCCTCAGAATAGATAGGCAGTGACTGGTCCATGAAACTTGGTGAGCAAAAATGAGGGAGCAGGGGTGAACACATAGACATTGGTGGACTGGGGAAGGAGGGTAGGGGCAGCAAGCTAAGCACAGAGGCTGAGCAGGAGGGCAAAAATCGGGTATAGAATTGGGCAACAGAGTGCAGGAGGAGTGGGCAGGGACATCAAGCTAAATGGAGGTAGGTGGCAGCACACTGGGCCATGCAGGAGGGAGTGGGCTGCTGCATGTTCTTGGTAGGCCAGCAGGACAGTAGCAGAACAACAGCCACACAGGGCTATAATGATGGAGCAGGGGCATGGACCTGGACAATGGATGGCAAGGAGGAGGCGGGGCAGCAAACTTGGGTGGGGGCAGCACAATTCCAGGCCAGGCCATGCGTCCAACTCCCCACCCCCACTGTGAATTGCGAGGGGCATTTATAAACTAGAAATTCACTGAAAAAAAGGTTACTGTAACATTATGGTTGGAAAATAGAATTATTTTAAACATTGAAAAACCATACGATCCATTAATTCCGCTTTTTAATTATTATTTTTGTTCCCCCTTCTTAAACACCCATACCACCCTATACCCCTACCTACCCCAAATCCTAAAAAATCCCTTACCACCCTATACCTCTTCCCATCCTTAAACCCTAAAAACACCCCTACCACCATACACCCCTACCACCATACACCCCTAGACCCTATAAATGCCCTTACTACCCAAAACCCCGACCCAATCATAAAACCTAAAAATATCCTTACCACTCTATGGGTCAGATGCATGACCCTAAATTGCATGCGCAAATGGGATAATAACCCGTTTGCGCATGCAAACACAAATAGGGCCATGTACAATTGCTATTTAGCGAGGCGCAATTTATTTGCAACTCGCTAAATTGGAATTGCAACTCGCTATTAGGAAGGGGCATTTCAAGGGCATCCCTTCCTAATAGCGTCTCTCTACCCCATGTATGAATGTGGTCCCAAAACACTCCCAATTTACCACCCTCTTTAAGAGGGGGGTAATGCACTCGCAAATGGGAAGGGGTCCTCAGGGGACCACTTCCCGTTTGCCAATGCAGGTGGAAATATTTTTAGGGGCAGGCAGTGGTCCAAGAGACCACTGCCTGCCCTTAAAAAATTAAATGAAAACGTTTCATTTTCTTTCTTTAAATGCATCCTGTTTTCCTTTAAGGAAAACTGGCTGCATTTTTTTTTTAAACTGCTTTAGTTAAAAGCAGTCTCAGACACAGAGGTCTGCTGAGCCCAGCAAGCTACCATCCCTGGGAGGGCCAGCAATTCCCAATGGGGTCGCAAATTGCAAGTGCCTCATGAATATTCATGAGACATGCAATTTGCAACCCCATTGGGAATCGCAAACAGTGTCTCAGACACTGTTGTGCATGGCATTTTGCGAGTCACAAATTGCAACTCACAATTGAGCACAATTTGCGAGTTGCAAATTTTCATGGTCGTACATCTGACCCTATATCCCTCCCTGCCCCTTAACTCTAAAAACAACCTGACCACGCTATACTCCTACCGACCCCATAGCCCTTAAAACACCCTTACCATCCTATAACCTTACTCACCTCAAATTCTAATTTATACATATATATATATATATGGGTGCTCCATTCCTGTACTTTCCGAGGCCGCCCTGCAGGGTTGGAGGCTCCTCTGAAGTTTGAGGTTCTTTTGGTGTGATTAATTCAGGAGCATGACCTGCTCACCCCCACGCTAGAGGAGGATTTTCCAGGCATTTCTAGAGGTAGAGGTGAGCAACGGATACATGAGAGGTGACTCCACATTCTGACATTGTCTGGTTACTAGCGTATGGATACCATATCCTTCAATGGCAGCACTATTGGACTGGAAAACTTTTAACTTTGGAAACACCGGATATGTACTGCTAAGACATATTTTGAGCCACTTTGGAATATATTTGTTAAAGCAACATGGTGTGACAAACTTCCAAATGTGCTTCAATAACATGCAAAGAAGTTTATAAAAACGAACTGTTGTAGTGCATGTCAGACTGTTGATGATTGCATTGTGACTTACCAAGATCCACGGTAACAACTGAGTGCAATGTAAAGAGGATGATGCAGCATGTGTGAGAAGTGTTTAAACAATGCAAATCATGCTTTTCTCCAACGAAGCACTGCACTCCGTTTTTCATGTCTGTTAACATTTCATTGCATTCTGGGAGATGTAGGACTTTAAACAAACTGAGTCACATGACAGCCTGATTGCATTTAAAAATGCATGGCAGTGACATCACTGATGACCTCACTGATGACATCTCAAATGACATCACTGATGACATCATCCAGTGAATGTGTGTTTCTGTAAAGTTTAAAATGTTTTATATATGTATATGCCAAGGTGAATTGAAGAATGAGTGGGTGGATAAGTGTCTGCATGGAAGATTTAGTTGGTGCATGACTGACTGTATACGTGAGTGATTAAATGTGTCTGTATCAGTCTGTCTGTTGTGTGTAAGCTGCTGCAAGGGTTGGTGAGTAGCTACATGAGTGTCTATATGGGTTATTGATTGGTTGCCTGAGTATTTGTATGGGTGCATGAGTGAATGTGTGGGTGGGTGGGAGGTGTGTGAATTTGTGCATAGATGTGTGAGTGGTTGATTTACTGGGTGTATGGGTTCAAGTGTGCATGTGGAAACAGCTGTATGGGTAGGTGAGTGTGTGTATGGGTGTGTTGGTGAGTGAATGGATGTCTCAGTGGTACATATCCAAATAACTACATATCTAAAAGGAAGTGTATGTGAGAGTTGGAGTATATAAATGACTATACGTGAGAGTCAGTGATTGTGAGAGTGGCTGTATGGATGAGAATGTACTTGTATCAGTGATTGTATAAGAGAGTAAGTATGTGTTAGTATCTGTATGAATAAGTGAGGTGGTGTGTGTATAACTGTATAGGTGAGTAAATGGGAAGTGTGATTCATTCTTTGCATGACTGACGAGGTGTGTGAGTAACTCTGGATGAGTGGTGGTGTGTGAGTGTCTGTATAGGTGTATCAGTGCATATGATAGGGTTGTATTGATCAGTGACTGCATGTATTAGTGACTGTAAGGGTGAATGAGTGGATGTGTGTGTAGACCTACGAATCAGTGAGTGCATATGTAGTAACTGGTATTGGTGTGTCTATGGTTTCGAAAATGGTAATCTGTATTTTAGAGTGGGTGTATCAAAGGTTATATTAGGGTGTTAGGCAGTGATTCAGATTTTCACGTGGATGATGTCATCAGTTATGTCATCAGTGATGTCATTTGAGATGTCATCCGTGATGTCATCAGTGTTGTCCCTGACCATGTCCAGAATGATGTAATATGTGACATCATCAGCAGTGCATTGCGGGGGCGTGAGTTATAGTTAGCTGAACTAACTATAACGGCGGAATTTCTGAGGTTTTGCACAAGTGAAATGTCCAACTAACTGTAACGTCCCTGAAACCTCTGTTTTTTTCAGTGAATTTCTAAGGTTTTTAAAATGCTAATTTCCAACTATAACGTGCCTGAAACCTATGGTTTTTTCAGTGAATTTCAAAGGTTTTTTAAATGTTAATTTCTAACTATAACATAGCAGTCACGTTTGCAGAGTGGTGGAGAAAGGTGAGCGTGGCCTCCAAACACCTTTTAGCAATCCCACTGTGTGAGATTTAGCGAAGGTAACTGGAGGGATAGTTAGCCCCCAACACCAACCTTGGGGACCAACTACCCCTTTTATTACCTCCAGTAAGTCCCACACAGCAGGATTGCTAACTTGCTACATCAGGCCCCGCCCCCTCCCTGCACCACTGTGCAAAGGCGCCCCGGCACGTTGTAAGTTGCAGGATTATGTCCTCTTGAATCTTGAGGGTCCCTGGGAGCCAAGTAGACCACCAGGTACCTCCAGTAAGTGCCACAGAGCTGCGTTGCAGAGGTGTTCAGAGGCCACGTCCCTTTTCACACCACACTGCAAACACGGCTTCTGGTGCACTGCTGCTCGGAGGATGAAGTCCACTTATGTCCTGAGGTCCTCAGGACACAAGAGGACCTCATCGCCCCACCAGCAGTGCACCAAAAGCCGTGTTGGCAGAGTGGTGTAAAAAGGGGCGTAGTCTCGGACCACCTCGTTGCAACGCAGCACTGTGGCACTTACTGGAGGTACCTGGTGGGCTAGTTGGCCCCCAGGGACCTTCAGGATTGAAGGAGACTTGTCCCCCCAATTTAAAACGTGCCTGGGGCATGTTGGCACACTTGTTATATCAGGTCCCTCCCCCTCTCTGTTCCAATGTGCAAACGCCCCCCCTGGCGTGTTGTAAGTTGGGGGATTAAGTCCCCTTGAATTCTGAGGGTCCCTGGGAGCCAGCTAGCCCACCAGGTACCTCCAGTAAGCGCCACTGAGCTGTGTTGCAGAGAGGTGTAAAAAGGGGCATGATCTTGAACCACCTCTCTGCAACACAGATCTGGGGCGCTTACTGGAGGTACCTGGTGAGCTAGTTGGTCCCCAGGGGCACTCGGGATTGAAGGGGACTTAATCCCCCTGTTTACAATGCACCAGGGACCACATTTGCACATTTGTTATGTCAGGCCCCGCTCCCTCCCTGCACCACTGTGCAAACACGTCCCCATGTGCATTGTAAGTTGGGGGATTAAGTCCCCTTGAATCCTGAAGGTCCCTGGGGGCCAACTAGCCCACCAGGTACCTACAATAAGCGCCACAGAGCAGAATTGAAGTGAGGTGTAAAAAGGGGTGTGGCCCAGTAACACCTCTCTGCAACGCAGCTCTGTGGTGCTTACTTACTCTTTTCTTGTGACTCGGTTACCAAGTCACAAGATGGCTGCCAACACTTCCTTGTTTGGAGCGTTGGCAGCCAATCAGAGTGCAGCTCGTGCCAGGGAGGGTTTGTGAACCCCCCAGATATAGATGTTTTTCTTTTTAAATTTTCTAAAGAACTACTAAATGGATTTACACCATTTAACAACAAGGGCACAGTTTAAACCAAGACCTACATTTTTGCCAAATGTGGTGTAATTCCATTTAGCAGGTCGGGCTGTAGCCTGTAATAAAGTTCCTATGGAAAATAACATGGAGAAAACGCGTTTTGAGACACCCCGAAACTTTCAAGACACAAATTGAGCGGTCCGGCGCTGTTTTTGGGAAAATTTCACGAGGATTCGTCAAACGGCGCCAAAGGTATTGGCAAATCAAAAAACGCTTCTCCTATGGAAAATAGGTCCTAACTATAACTACCTACTGGCGACTGCCAGTAGGTGATTGATATTTATATATATATATATATATATATATTCACTGAAAAAACCATAGGTTTCACACACGTTATAGTTAGGAATTAGCATTTAAAAAACCTTGAAAATTCACTTAAAAAAACATAGGTTTCACACATGTTATAGTTAGGTGGATATTTCACTCGTAAAAAACCAATGAAATTCCCCGCAATCCACTGCTCATGACGTCACATATTACATCACTCATGACATGGTCAGTGGCATCACTCATGACATCACTGATGACATCATCCTTGTGATAGAGTGGCGGTCGCGCGAGTTATAGTTCTCTGAACTAACTATAACGGGGGAATTTCATTGGTTTTTTACGAGTGAAATATCCACTGGATTGGATGGATGGATTTTTGTAGACGCAAATCATAGATACATTTCATTGTGTTACGTATTGAGGAGGGTACACATTTTTCACCCTCCCCTCCCCTTTGCAATTCACGAGTCACAAAAGTCACTTTGCGAGTACACGGTTGCAACCACAAAGCCTCTGATTTTGTTAATTGCAGTTTGTGCAACAACAAAAGAGTTTCGCGCATCTGCCTCAAAATATCCTAAATTATGCAAAGGTTTAATCAGTGACTGCTATTCAAATTACCAACACCAATAATCTTGACACCAACATGAACTTCACTTAGGGCTTGCCAGGGGTCACAGCTGCGACCCCTGGCTTGTCCCTTGCGAATTCGGGCATTGCCTTTGTGACCCCTGGCCTAGGAGGTGGCAAAATCTGTGTGTGGAACACTGTGGCAACTTTATGAGCGTCGGTTTGGGCTACACTCTCCTTGCTTTCTTTTTTTTTTTCATTTTACCAATAGTGAATAATGTAGTATAATTCACTATTAGTGTAAAACACTAGAGTACAATTTGCTGGAACATGACCTTCCCTGGCAACTGAGGTAAGTAAAAAAATGTATATGTGTGTTGTGTGCATGTTTGCAGTTGAGAGTGGGTATATGAGTGAGAGTGTGTGAATGTCTGAATGTGGAAATATGTGTAAGCATCTGTGTGTGAGTGAAAGTCAAGGTCAAAGGGCTTGTGATGCCACTTCCACTCTCACTGGCATTTTGGTGAATCGACTTCCATAAATGTCAATCTGCATGATGATTTTGAGAAAATTAACTATTCTTGCACTGAATGTGTGGAGGAAGACAAGCTCCAGCTATTCAGACATGTAAACCTTGTGAATGGTCTGCAAAAGTCCATTGGTTTGTAATCTGTACCGTTTGTGCGGACACTTTCCTTTCTGAGCTATAGTATTTTACTAACTACAGATCCACTCATGCATTTATCCATATCATTTGCTGAAGATCTTTGCACGTGTCACGTAGCCCTTTAATCAAAGAAACCGCATTATTCTAATATTATGCTTATAAATATCCCTGGTTCTTGAATCCTGTTTGCTGTTGAGAAGTTTGGTCTGGCGGGGCAAACCTTTCCAATGCCTGACTCCAGTTAACATCGTGGAAGGTAATTGGTTTGTCAGTTTTCGTGATGTGGCAACAGAGGCAGGGCGCAGCCTATCAATTTCAGACCTCATTAGACATGGAGCATGCTTGCGTCGCTCTGTTTCCTTTGGAAGTGTGCGCGAGGCGGTGTGCTTCAACCTTAATTAAGCCAAGTACGTTTGAGTGGAAGAGGCATGATGGAGGTATGTGTAAATCCTTAAGAAAGCAAATTTGATGGAATGCTTCCTGTGTGGTTGCCAAATACACCCTGATTACTTTGGACACTCTGCAAGCGAGGAAAGACATAAACATCTATATGAGAAGGAAATGACAGAAGTGGGATGCGATGTGGCGGAAAAGTGCTGTAATTTGCAGCCATGACTGCAAGGCGTTGTATTCCACAAACTAACATGGATGACATCTCATTTCCCTGCACTGCCTTGCCTGCACTCTGGAGCACTTAAAGTTTCCTGTGATGGATTTAAGTAAGTAAAATAGTTCAAGTCCTAGACGAGTTATAGAACATATTTTTCCAGCACTTTAACTCTGTCTAAGGAGCTACTATGGGTTTTGTTATCGCTTACAAAATTCAGTCAAAATGCGAGGAGCACAATATCAACCAGCCAGTATATTTCAAGCATGATGGTGCGTGAAGTGCGCCTTCATGGGAGATGAGATGCACCAACCACTGTGCTGTGTGACTCAGTGGGGCACTGTTTGCACCGAAGAGGTAAAAAAGGATGCACAGATGGGTGAAACTGAAGATGTTTTATCGTCGGGAGCGTCAGGTAATTTGGTTGCACACTTTAAATGAACGAATTAAGGGATTGTGCTATTTATAAAGCACTCACTTTTCTTCAAAGCAAGAGAGTCCTGTACAAATACACATTCTACAGTAAGCTTGAGGAATTTGTGAGGAGAGACGCAATGGATGCAAAAGGGCTAGAATTGTAAGTGTTTCATTTATATATGCAGCGCTGTGACAGCGTTTTGTTGTGCATGAGCTCTATGAGCAAATTATGAAATAATATTAATTATTCATCTCTTTCCCCGTTCCAATATTTACTGTTCTGTGTTGAGTCCCTATCTAACACTCCTGCCACCCCATACTAACATATTCCCTTTCTCTTATTCTGGCCTTAACACATGGCGCCTTTACCCACGGTAGCTCCTGGGGTTCATCTCTAGCTAGACAGCTTTAGCTGTCTGACAGTACCTCACATCACCACTACTTCCAACATAACACACATACGTACACAGGAAGGGGCCTTCGTCACACTTCCTCAGATAATGCCTTGTGTGGGTGTGCCCCTCCAAACAAGCATTGGTTCAAAGAGCTGTCCATCATGCTTTGCATCAGCATATCGCATGCCGCAGATTTATAAAGATTAAAGGGAATGAAAAATATTGCATTCTCACTCTTAAACTGTGCACCACCTGGATACTCTCACGGGTATAAAAGCACACATAATATAACGTAAAATTGTAATTTTAACCGAGCAGAGCTCTCGTTCAGATAGCCAGTTGGAGCATGTAATGCTAAAATGTATGACATTTTGGACAGTTCTTATACACTTTTCTCTCAATACATGCCTATGGAGCATACACACACGACATGCATCTTTGTCAGGGTGGGGGCGGTGATGTGCCTGTTTCTGCGCTCATCTGTTGTGGCATGTGCAATCGGTATGATGTTGTTTGAGTTCTGAGGGTGGCAGGAAGAGAGAAAGAAGCAGACATATTGCAGCGATTCTATCAAGAGGTTTCTGCCTGCCTCTCTGTAGAGTTGCAGGCAGGTGACTCGACTCCAGGGAATAGCATGGAAATTGCTTACAGCGTCCAGTTATGTTATGCTATATAGCAATTGTCCCTTAATATTCTGCATTGCTGCTTTCTATTTTACATTACAGGCATATTGGACTTATAGGCTTCTTGACATTATATGCTATATTTTAACAGGTGGTGCATTGTTAGAGGGAAACATCTCTTCAAAAGAGAATATAGGATGGTGCTGAGTTGCTGAGGTAAGGAA
Organism: Triturus cristatus; assembly: GCF_964204655.1. Classification (NCBI taxonomy): domain Eukaryota; kingdom Metazoa; phylum Chordata; class Amphibia; order Caudata; family Salamandridae; genus Triturus; species Triturus cristatus. The sequence goes on from NC_140587.1 coordinate 375,554,530, forward strand.
GAGATTTCTCCAGGAGGATCAGGAGGACTATGGTGGTGCATGGCCAAGCACAGGGGTTGGTGAATTGGCTAAACAGCATGAGCGAGTTGAACCAAGATTCCAGGTAAAGATCAACTGCACGTCGATGAGACTCATTAAGAAGCATGGGAAGAACTACTTTTCAAAACATTGTATCTTTGACATAGAAAGATATGCAAATTTGCAAAATAAACTGATGTATCCCAGCAATAAAATGGATGCAGAGAGTAAGAAGTTGGGTTGTTGGGTGACTTAACATAATCTCCTATGCAGATGACACTCAACTAATCCTCTCGCTCGATGAGGACCCCTCCAACACTAAATTCAAATTCTGCTAAACCATGAACAATGTAGCCAAATGGATGAAAGACAACTGCCTCCAAATCAATTCCGACAAAACAGAAGCACTGAGCTTTGGGATGTGCACTTCCGCATGGGACCACAGCAGGTGGCCTGCAGAACTTGGACCTACACCTACACCGGCCGCCCATGCACGCAACCTCAGCATCATCCTCGCCAGCCAACTGACCATGAAGAGACAAGCCAATGCAGTCGCCTCCTCCTGCTTCCACACACTTCATGTTTCAGATGGATCCCAAGCAGCACTAGAAAGACCGTCACTCAGTCCCTCGCCACCAGCCGCCTCAATTACTGCAATGTCCACTACAGTAGCATTTCCACCAAACTCCTTAGAACACTCCAGACCATGCAGAACACTGCAGCCAGACCCATCCCGGACCTCCCCAAACGAACACACTTCATCCCCCACCTGAGAGACCTCCACTGGCTCCCTATCCAGAAGAGATGCCAGTTCAAGATCCTCATGCATACCTACAAAGCCCTCCACAACCTAGGACCTGCCTACATCAACCATCGACTGAACCTCCACCAACCCTATAGACACCTGAGCTCCTCTTCACTCACCCTCGTACACCCCCCACATCCGTCACAGCTGCAGCGGTGGCCACTTCTTCTCCTACACCACTTCCAAGACCTGGAACAACCTTCCCCTCCAGCTCTGTATAGCCCCTCTGAAGGCAGACTTCAGAAAGAGACTCAAGAGCTGGATCTTCAACAGAGACATAGCACCCAGATACCACTAGGGGTTGACAGTGCTGTGCTTTACAATTGCTGTTTGATTTCTTGATTTCTTGCCTGGAGTGTAAATCCTGGTCAATCAGTAAACACAATCCTTGTCAGGGTAAGGCACAAGCAACCCCCAAATTAACCTGAGCTCACCTCCTTGGTAGCTTGGCACAGAGCAATCAGTCTTAAATTAGAGGCAATGTGTAACGTGTTTGTGCAACAATTCAAGCACTAAAGCATTGAAAACATGCCACAAAAGGAACCAACATCAGAATTAGAAAAGTAGAGGAAATTTTAATGAATAAAACAAAAGCAAAATGACAAAATCCAATTAGTAAAACCGGAGATATTGAATTTTAATTTTTTTACTGAAGATAGCACCAAAAAACACAAAATGCCATCTGGGGATATTTGGTTGCACCAGAGCGGATCAAAGTCACAAGTTCAGGACTACCGCAATGGAGCACGGGCCGGCTACAGGGACCAAGTTAGGCTGACTCAACATAGTGCCTTAAATCCTAGTAGGTGTCATGGTTGTGCCCGAGTCTGAGTTAACGCTGCTGTAAAGGGGGAGGTGAAGCTGGAGTCTCCGCCCCTATAGAATGTGACGCGTCGGGAATACAGATGCTTCACGTTCTAATTGTTGCCTTCATGCGTCATCACTTCTGGGTCTCTCTCTTCTCTTCTGGGTCCCGAGTTCCAGCGTTGGCGTATCACGTCTGGATCCTGCTTCCCCCTTCGAGAGTTGTTGTGTGCCTTCTTCTGCTCCCGATCGCTGAATTCTTTGAAGGCGGCACGGGGTCCTCCATTGGCGCTCCTTGCTTCTCTCATCCCCTTCGTGAAGAACTTTCTCTTGTTTGGCGGTAACGCGCTAACGCTAGTTAGGTGGCCCGACCCCCCCGAATGCTCACTTGGCTTGCTGTGTAGGGGCGCTTTTCAGTGGCGCTCTGACATCTGCATTTTCCTTACTCGTGCACAGTGTCCTCACACATTATTTTGCATTATTTGTGTTGTGTTGTATATGTGTCATATGGACAGCTACCTCGGCTCCTGAGACAAGGAGCACGTAGCTGCAAATTTAAGGAGCTCACAGTCAAAAGAAGTTGCCAGTCATGTATACTTCTTGTTTGAGCACTATACACTGACCGGCTGGCTTAAATTTTAGGTCGCTGCATATGATATTTACGTTGGTCATTAGGAAGGTTGTGCTGTTAACAACCCATTCAGTACATATTTTCTTTTTAAGCCACCATGTATTACATGTTCCTCACATGTATTAGGGGGTAAGATACGCAACTACTATACTACATAAGCATCCTACTGTGATTTAGTGTGATTATGTGTTAACATTATCTTTATCTATGTTTAGGAACATTGCACCTGTTGCCCTATTCCTTTCATTTTAACTGTGGACACAAGCCGAAGAGGGGAGATTTCCAGGTAGAATATTTAACAGACCATTAGTTCTGTATGCTTGATCCTAGCCTATCCAACTGCTAATGTAACTTTCTGTTCGCAGGAATTCTTCCGGATCCCAGTGAAGCTTTCGTGGTGTTGGACGTGTGCTGGAACTACCCTGTCTCTCCTTCACTTGTCTCCCCTCTTCCCCCTATTCACTGGCACTGCTTTGACTTTGTTGGGCAGGCAAGTGGTAGAAGGAAGTTGGGATTTAAATATCTGACTCCTGCCTCCTGCCCCTGCAGAGACCTCAGGTGAGCCTGACAGTAGCGGAGCGTTACGTGGATCCAAGTTGAAGATGCGTCGTGCAGCCAAAGCGAAGGATCAGTTCCAAAATGCGGCATGCTGCAGTGCAAAGTCCTGTTGCATCAATGTCAAGGATCCACCAGCAGGGCTTGCGATGTGAATTCTGGTGGCAGGGATGCGATGTGCAACTGGCAATTGGGAGTCTGTCTTCATCACCAAGGGTGCCGTCAATGAGAGATGAAAGGACCTGGTCTGTGGGTGCGCTGAGCAGTAGGGGCGATGTGGTGGTTCCAAGGACTGTGGGGGCGACACAAGTTTTTGTGAATGTGTCCAAACTACGCAACAACGGTGATGTGTTGGTTCTGCGTGGGGATGCGCCACTAAGCTGAAAAGATGCATTAGTTCTGCTGACAAGCACCCTAGGCCCACTTCCACGGGTCCAGGACTGGGGTGACACCACTTGGCATGGTAGACTCACATATGGCAGAGTCAAGGTGCAGGTACAAGAAGGTTGGAAGCCTGTTATGTCCCTAAGGCTTCAGATCTAGTGGCCAGTCAACTAGCCCTTGAAGTCACTCTAGGTTCTGGGTTTGAGAGATGCAGCTCAAGTCCTTCTCACCTAGGCAAGAAGACAGCAGGGCAACACAGCAGGGCAGATGTTCCTTCACAACAGCAGTCTGGTAGACTGGTTGTCCTTACATCAGCACCGCAGTCATTCTTCCTGGCAGAGTATCCAAAGGTTCACAAGTGTAATGAAGTGGTGGAGGAGTCTGAGGTCCTTTAATACACATTTTTGCATTTGAAGTGGGGAGAAGATTGTAGAGGCACACTTTGAAGTACACTGATGCCCTGCCTTCCCTGAATCCAGACTAATTACAGGGGCAAGCAGTCCTTTGTGTGGAGACAAGACATAGCCTATTCAGGTGTAAGTGAGGCTGGGCCCAACTCCTCCCACCCATCCTGCCAGTGATGGCCCACTCAGTCACACATAAGTTCCCATTGTGCGAGGCTGTCTATGAGGAATCTACAAAACCCCAACTTCCAACTACACCCAGTGATGTGACCAGAGACACGTTGCAGACACCAAATGGCTAAGGCAAGAAAATGGCAACATTCCAAAAGTGGGATTTCCAGAATTGTAATTTGCAATCTGACTTCACCATAAGTTAGGATTTTAATTACGATTACAGAGACACCAAACTTGAACATGTTATGCCTTACTATTAGGAAATGACACTTTAAAAAATGCAATAAGGTAATCCCAATGTTATCCTATGGGAGATATAGGCCTTGCAGTAGTGAAAAACAAATTTGAGAGGTTTTCACTACCAGGACTGGTAAAACTAAAAGCACATGTCCTGCTTTTCAAATACATTGCACCTTGTCCTCTGGGCTGTCCCGTGTCTACGCTAATGATAACATGTAAATTAAAAGGGGAGGTTTGGGCCTGGCAAACGTTTATTTTGCCAGGTTGAAATGGCAGTTCAAACTAAATACACAGGCTCTGTAATGACAGGCCTGAAGACATGTTTAAAGAGCTACTTAAGTGGGTGACACAATCAGTGCTGCCGGCCTACTAGTAGCATTTAATTTTAGGTCCTGGGCATATGAAGTGCACTAGACTAGGGTCATATAAGTAAATGAAATATGACAATTGGGTATGAGCCAATATTACCATATTAAGAGGCGAGAGCACATGCACTTTAGCACTGGTCATATGGCAGCAAAAGCTAGGTTAGAAAAAATGGAGGGGGAAGGCAAAAAGTTAGGGGGAAGATCACCATAAGGTTTCCTATAGTACCCCGTGAGGCACAGGAAGGCCTTCACTTCATTCTGTGTTTTAGGGGGTTGCCAGGCCAGGATAGTCTAAATCTTGGCCTGACGGGGCTATACCTTGCCCCCACCCTCCAAGAGGCCTAGATACACCACATAACCCTGCCCTTACTGGCCTTGATAGGCAGGCCTGCTTGCTACATGGCCTGAAGCACCTCCTGCAGGTGGTACAGATGGTCCTCCCAGCTGGAGCTGTAGACAGCTATGTCTTCAAGGTAGCGGGCACAGAATGCCTCCTTCCCAGCTAGGACCCTATTGACTAACCTCTGAATGGTGGCAGAGTCATTCTTCAAACCAAAGGGTATCAGCCAAAACTGAAGGTGGCCCCTGGGTTTGAGAATGCAGACCTCTCTTTTACCACCTCAGTCAATGACATCTGCCAGTACCTTAATGTTAAATCAAAAGTACTGAAGAGATTGGTGGTGCCCAGCCTGTCTATAAGCTCATCAGCTCGGGGACTGGGGTGCGCATCAGCTTTCGAGAAAGAGGTGAGACCCGGGTAGTCCACACAGAACCTAAGTTCTGCAATTGCACCCAGTGGGGCAGCCTTGGGTACTAGCATTACAGGGCTGGGCCAGGGATTATTGGAGGGCTTATTTAGCCCTAACACCAGCATCTTAGAGACTTCCTCCTTGATACTGGTCCTCACCTTATCTAATAACCTGTAAATGTTGTTCTTAACAAGTGGACTGTCTCTTGTATCTATATCATGGATACACAGGTGGGCAAGTTCATGGGCGAGGGGGATCAGAGAAGCAAGCTGCCCCAGTAAGTGGCGACATTCACTCTGCTGTTCTGGGGTCAGTGTAGGGGAGAGGCTGGTACTCTCCACTGCCCTATCATGTTCCTGGGCAGAGAGAAGGTCAGCGAGAGGCTCGCTCTCCTCTTCCACTCCTTCATCCGTTACCAGGAGTATTCTCATTTAAGACTTCTTAAAGTGGGGTTTGAGGCGGTTTGCGTGAAGCACCCTTAGGGGTTTCTTGGGGTCTTGAGATCAACCAAGTAGGTGGCCTCTACCTTCCATTACTTCACCTTATATGGGAATGTCTAGCGATGGTGGAGTGCTCAGGGTTCCACAGGCTCTATAACCCACACCTTCTGGCCAGACTGCAGCTCTACCACAGTGGTGTTCTGGTCATACCAGAGTTGCATTACTTCTTGACTGGCCTCAAGATTGTTTGTTGCCTTTTTTCAGAAGTGGTACATCTGGTTGCGGAGTGCCCACAAGTAGCTGGATACATGCTGAGGGGGTTTCCTGGGAGCTTGGTCCGACCCCTCTTTTAAAAGACTAAAAAGTCTACTGACAAGGTGGCCATGAGGGAGTTCGAAGGGGCTAATCCCCACTCCCTTTGGTGGAACCTCCTTGTAGGCAAAAAGAAGGCATGAAAGGAGGATGTCTCACATATGCCTCATAGCCTCAGGTGGGCTGTTGGAACTGGTATGTTCTGGTTGGCTGAGGCAAGGCTCTAGCCAGGCAGAATCTACCTCTCCCGTCCGGGGCGGGTGATTACACTCCCTGTAGAATCTGCACTCACCCTTGGGTAGTTTGGCACTGAGCAGTCAGGCTTATCAGAGAGGCAATGTGTAAAGCATTGGCACAGCACTTTCACACAATACACCGAGTGTCACAAAAGAGACTTCACACATGGTGTATGTAAATAAAATATGTATTCAACACACAAATTAACTAAGAGAACATAAACATCATGTATTTCTGGGCATAAATAACGTTCGGAAATATCACTGGCAGTACTAGGCCCAACTGTGATAAAAATCACATCAGTAATATGCACACTTGGGAAAAATCTTACTTTACCCCCCTTTGCAATGCACTTAACTGTACTGTGTCATACTCATTCCTTCATTTCTTCCACTACAGATTGATGTTGATGTGCTGCTCATCGCCCTGATGAATATTGTTCTTGTGTTGTGTTTGTCACGCCTTCCCCAAATTTCCTTTCCCATCCATTCAACAAACCCCTAACCCTCTTCCCCCAGGCCCTGAGATTTTTTTAGAGGTATGTCTTAATTTACACCAAATAGATCACACACTTGGTGGGGCGAGTGTGGTTAAATTTGACACCAACTCACAGCGGGATCTGCTATTACCTGAGCCCCACTTACCCAACCACGCATAAGTAAGAGCGTCATTCTTCAACGTCAACATCATCTTTCAGGCCTTTTGTTATGAATAATAATAAGCTTAACCTTGTCGACTACAGAGTACATACTTTGAGTACATTTTCACTAACTTGGGGATTTCACAACTTTTGTTTTCAAATTCTATGCTTACCATTGCTCCGAATAATTTACTATTGCAAATTTCTTTTATAATGCGCTGTATTCTTCTGTGATGTATCAAAGGGGTAGTAGTCAGTCCTCAGACTTTCTAAAGCTATAATATAAATGTATATGTATAACATACTAAATCACAGTTTTTCTTTTAACTTAGTTGCCTGTGATTCTTTTGAATAATCCTGCAGTTGAATTTCACCTATCTGGGAGTGGGACCTCTTTGTGATGCCTTACCTCTTAGCGCTCTACCATTACCATAAAAAGGGCACTTTAGGAAACACTCCAGTAAGGTGTTAGAAGATTGACAGAGGGAGCAGCCGCCTGCCATCACCTCATCTATTCAGGTAAGAGAACTATGGGGTGAAGTGAACCACTTTGCTCAGTACATAACTAACTTGTACTGCAGATGAGATAACTTAAATGTTTATCTATGTTTCTGTAGGCAATATAGGGAATGGCTGGGCTCAGGGAAGCAAATGAGTCCCCATCAGCCATCTGGCAGCGCCATTAGAAAGCATTGTGTGTGACCAGACGGCCGGGCTTGAAGATCGCACATCTAATCACGCTGTGCCTTAATAAACAGGGCTTCCGCTTGTCCTTAGAGTGGACAGGGGTTCTTCGGCCCGAGGGCTTGGAGCCCCACCTGTGTCTCAAGCATGGCGCTGTGTGGGTGGGCCATGATGGGCCTCCGATCTGGGGCTGAAAGGCATCTTAGTACACTGGTGAAGCGGGGGAGGCCTCCCCGGGCCCATTGGACACCCATGCCCGGGAACTAGGCAATGGGGCCCGGCTAGAGCCCCTAGACTCGGACACGCAGGTATGGCCTCCCAGGCCTGCAGGACCCCACCCGGGTACTTTGCCATGCAGTGGACAAGAGGACAGAGCCTAGGTTGGAGGTACCCTGGTTAGACCCAGGGCCTTGGCCCTGTGGGCCCGGTCAGAGCTCCTGGGCCTGGACGCGCAGGAAAGGTCTCCCAGGCCTGCGGGATCACGTCCCGGGCACTTTGTCACGTGGTGGGCCAGATGACGGAGTCCAGGATGGGTGGTACCCTGGCCAGAGCTTCTGAACCCAGCCAAGCAGGGGAAGCCTCCCCAGGCCTCATGGACCCCCACCCTTTGCCTTGGCAGGACGAACCATCAGGGCCATGGGGCCCGGCTGTGGCTCTTGGGCCTGGCCGCACTGGGAAGGTCTCTCTGGGCCCACAGAAGCCCATCTCAGGGGCTTAGCTATGCGGTGGGCTGGAAGACAGAGCCCAGAATTCTGGACTCCCACCTCGGCGCCCGCCGGAGCCCCAGTCAGAGTTTCTAAACCAGGACAAGCAGCGGAAGCCTCAACTGCCCGATGGACCCACGTCCTGGGCCCTTGGCAGTGCGGCAGGCCGGAGGATGGAGCCCGGGTCAGGAGGGCCCACCCCGGGGCCTGGCAGGTCCCTTCGGCCCGGTCTTAGCTCCTGGCCTCAGGCACACAGGTGAAGGCTCCTTGGGCTAAGAAAAATGAGAAAAACACTTGCTCTCCCATTTTCATTCCCTTATATGTTGAATCCTAGCTCAGCCAGCACCCAGAGAAACCTAGCCAACCAAGGACTATCCAGGGTGAGCTAACTTGAGTGGCTGTCACCAGATTTTATTACCCAGAATCCCTTGCAAACCTCAAACTTTGACAATAAAATAACACATTTTCTTCACATTACTGTGATGGAAAGTTGTAGAATCTGCAGGGAGCCGCAAACTTCCTTCCATGCGGCATTCCCCTAGATCTCCTGATACAAATGGTAGTGGAAACTCTTCCCCTCCTCCCCAGGCTGAAAAGAAAAAAAAATCCCACTGCTGCTAACGGGACGTGTGTAGAGGACATAACGGTTACATCCTCTGCACATCACCACCGTGGCAGAGGACGTAACCATTATGTCTTTGGCACAGAAAGGGTTAACACATTGAACAACTACTTCAAACATGGCGCATGAAAGCAAACTTGGTTTAGAAGAATTATAAAAGTAAAATCTAACCACACCCGTTTACAATAAATTATGAGGTATTAAGCTATAAGTCCGTCTGCAAATAACTGTCAGCTCCTCTGGAAAATAAACAGAGTGTGAGAAATTTGTCTAAAATAAGTCTGTGTGGGCCTGAAAACAAGTTCTGAAGTTTCACATACATCTCAAGGAGACAGCCCCTGGTACTTGACACAGAAATGTTTCAATCACGCCACATAACTTTCTAGAAATGCTATAAAAAGTATTTTCAGATCAAGGCCTAAGCAAAACGAGACAGAAATCACCGGAATAGAGCATACGAAACGCTGAAACTAGACTTTCCCTAAAAAGAAGCAATCAGAGAACAACAATACCGTGTCCTCGCAGGTATTTTAAGAAAATGCACAAAATAAATATTTGTAAAGTATTTAAATTCAGGTTTCACTTTTTTCAGGTCAATCGTCGAATTGTACCATAGCTGCAGGATCAGCTGTGTTCAGAGGCAACACTCACGCTGCTAGGCAGTTCTTTTAGTCAGATGGTCTAATGCTCCTGCTCAGTTTTGCAAATCAGTTCACATTTTGCAACCGCACACATATCTGGTGCCTTTTCCATCTCTGGCCTTTAAATACTGCATAATATTATATAATAGCTAGCGAATGTAATAGATACGGAGTCTGAGTAATCAGGTTTTCCAACCATTGGAAACCCAATAATCTTTCCATGGATGCGTGGCCATTTATAAAGAATGTCTGCTTTGAAAGAAACAGGCAGAGTAAGGCTTTTAAAATGTATGCGAGAAAACAAAAAAAAGTCAAAGCAGCATGTCAGACATGTCACTCTGTCAAGTTCGATTACCAACAGCAGTAGAACAGCTGCTGATTTTGGCCACTTTACTTTCTGAAATTGTTTCAGTGCTGACTTAGAGAGCTGGTGTCCCGGAATATACCATCGGCCTCGTTTAAGGTACAACGCCCCGCTCTAGATCCAAGGGAAACAGCTTGCTGCAGGACAATTTAATACCTAGACACGCTGTGCCCGAGGCACCGGTCTTTCAGGAAGTGCGTGAACGTGGGATGCATGATCTGTGACTCACCATGACGCACTTCACCCAGCAGATCCCAAGCAAAGAAAGGTGAAACCTAGACAGCAACATCTGTGAAGTGCCCCTCAGTGAACAGAAGCCGCAGCTGCGAGAACACAGTTCAAGAGCCATCTTTAACATTATCCCACTCTCCTACAGCATGCCCTCTTATTTAGAAGATGTGTTTTTCTTGGTAATCTTTCTTCATTTCCTCTTGATGGTTAATAATACATTTGGCCATATTAATGAAGGCCAGGCTGACCATTCTGGACTCTGACAATTCTCCTGTGGACTGTTGGCTAGGGGACTGCATGACCCAACCACACCCACATTGCTCTATTTCACTCACCTCCTCCCAGGCGCGGCTGGTGGATTTTCAAAGTGGTGGGGCGAAATCTTTTGTACACGAGTCAGTACTCTCTTTCCTCCCCTTCCCCTCCCTACTCCGCCCTGTGTATGTAGTTCCCTGAACAGAAAAATGCCTTCCAACGTGTCACATAGGAATGGCCAATAATCGAAACCACCTGTGTTCCTGACGCTGGCGGAGGTGCATGTCCTTCCTTTGTTCGTTGTGGATGTTGTGCCGCCTGTTTTCGAGAAACTGTAGAGATTAAGCAGAAAGACACGCATTAGTACAGTGCACACGGCCCACTTACAACATGTGCAGTCGCACATAACGTTTGTAACAATTGGAGGACCACCTCCCAATTCTCTTGACATTGCTGCTGTGTAGCCCCCTTGCTGTTGCCTCAGTCGCAGCCCCTAATCTAAACGAATGAGTTCCAAAGCGAGCAGGATCTAAACCTGTCTGCTTAATTGCCATGTCCATGACCCTCTTAAACTGAAACCGGGTGAGACGTGTACCGTCTGCATGGATCGATAAAGTCCCACAGCTTATAGAAGATCTCTGCCCCAAAAATGATTCCTATTGTGCTACCGGGCAGCATGGATTGCCATGCGCTCAATGCAAAACTAACCCCTCCCCGCGGGCCTCTTGGTCAGTTTTGGACTATTTAATGGATATTAGTAGGGTGTCGCCATGTATTTTTCCATGGTCTAACTGCATACCACCCTGTGTGTCCTGCTTATTCTGGGCGACCAATTCCTCAACGCGAAAAGCGCCATAAAAGGCTAGTGAAAAGGCCGCCCTGAAAAATACAGCTTCACCTTTTGTTGTGCAGACAGCGTCAAGCGTCCCCAGTAGGGCGGCTAGTAGTTCCATTCCTATTAGATGCCTTGAATCGGGTGTTGTCCCCTGGATGCGCTGCCAACCTTTTAAAGCCTTCCTGACTGTAAAGCTATCAGTGGGATCTCCCTTGTCACTGGCTTGGGCGAAGAAAGATATCGCTGCCACATGGCGCCTGGCTGCCGCCACTGAGCGTCCCTCATCATGTAATATGCCTAAGTAACGTAGCAATGCCCTTGGGGTGTGCCACTCCTCTGCCCAATCCTTCCCCAAGAAAGTGCAATATGCCCAAAACGCCCCCTCATATGCTTTCTGGTCCTGGGAGCTAGGCTAGCTGCCACGAGGTTCAGTAGTTGGGGGCACCAATCAGCCAAAGTACTTCTGGGAAGGGTGTTGGGTTCGCTTCTGCAGAAGGGAGGTGTGTTCTGAAGACCTGCATCTTGAAGCGAGAGAGTGCATCAGCAGCATTATTCAACACACCTGGGACATGTTTAGCCTTAAAAAGTATATTCTCCTTAATACAACAACAGGACAATCTCTTTTAACAGGCGGAGGATCATTTTACATCTCGCAGCCTGCTGATTGATGCATTCCACCACAGTCATGTTGTCAGACCAAAATACCACTGATTGGTTACGCAGCCTGTCTGGCCATACCGTTAAGGCCACCGAGATGGTAAACAATTCTAAGAAGCTAATGTTAGCCTTTAGACCATTCCGCACCCATGCGTCTGGCCACCTGTGCGCCACCCACTCATTGCCAAGTATGGTACCAAATCCCACACTACCCGCAGCGTCAGTCCATAAACCTAACTCTGCAGAGGTAGTGGGTGGGCCGGGCCAGACCACCCTGCCGTTGAAGTCCAGCAGGAATGCCATCCAAATCCGCATGTCCTGCTTGACCTCAACCGACAGCCGGATGTGATGATGTTTTTCTTGAATCTCGGTCATGGCTTGGGCGATAGAGGGAGAGAATGGGCGTGGCATTGGAATCACTCTAAGTGCAAAGTTCAACTGTCCTACTGTTTGCTGCAACTGATGCAAGGTAACCTTACCCTTAGCTAAGCATTGGTGTAAGGTTGTCTTGAATTTCTGAATCTTATCTTCCGGCAAGCGGAAACACCCTTGCACTGAGTCTAGCTCAATACCTAAGAATTCTCACACACACTTCTGAGAGCCCGCCGACCCCAGGATAAGAAAGTCATCTAGATAGTGCATGACAGACTGGTGCCCAGTCACACATCTAAAAACCCATTCCAAAAATGAACTGAACCTTTCAAAATAGGCGCAGGAGACCGAGCAATCCATGGGCATACACATATCCATGTAGAATTTGTCTTGAAACTTGAAGCCTAGCAGGTGAAAGTCCTCTGGGTGAACCGGTAAAAGACAGAAGGCTGATTCAATATCCGACTTTGCCATCAAAGCGCCAGGGCCCAGCTCCCTAAGCATTTCCCCAGCCTGATCAAATGACGCATATTTCACACTACAACTTTCCTCACTGATGGCGTCGTTCAGTGACTTGCCTCTAGGTGTGGATACGTTATGGATCAACCGGAACTCACCCTTCTGTTTTTTTGGAACAACACCCAGTGGTGAACAAATAAAATTATGCACTGGAATGTGATCAAACAGGCCCACTATTCTGCCCAGGCGTAACTCTTTAGCAATTTTATTTGCCACCACCCCTGGGTTGGCCCTTACTGACAATTGTTTTTTGCATTCAGGCATCCCGACATAACCCGGGGCAGGAATTCTAAACCCATATGTGTTTAGCCACGGGGTCATAGCTGTGATGTCAAAGGGGGAATGTGTGACTTGGTGCATCCTGCAATCAATCCTGCTTTCTCTTGCCTTTATCCCTAGATTTTTTGAGACACTTGGATTCTGGGTGGGAAGGATTTGCGCAGATAGAGCAGGCATGTTTAAACTTACATGTACCTGGCGCTCAAGTGCATGTTCTTCTGTTAAAATCCCAACAAGTCCCCTTCCGCCCCCCTCCACCACCTGAGCCATGGGCAGGGACTGTGTTCTGCGCCGGCAGAAAGGGCTGGTAAGGCTGATAAGGCTGAAACGCTGGAGTTGCCTATCCTCTGTTCGCCTGCGCTGTGCTAAACTGAAAATTGGTTTGTGGTGCGCCAAACTGATCCAACCAAGAGATCGTGTCAACCTGGTTCCAGGATAGCGCAGGGTCAGATGCCTTTGCCCTCCTGAAGTTTATGTCATACTGTTTCCAACCCCATCCCCCGTATTTGTCGTGAGCCATGGTAATACGGTTCTGGTAACATGCCATCTCTGTCTGTATGTTAGGGAAACGTTCCGCCATTACTGCCATGAACACTGAAAAACACCTGATCCAGTTGTATAAGTTCTCCTCCACTCTGAATCTTAACAACTCGCTTGCCCATTCTCTGAGGAGCATCCACTCTTTCTGTTTCTTAGCTTCCTCTCACTCCCTTTCATCTACTAGCAGAGAAAAAATGCTAACATAGCACCCTAACCAAATGAGTTCCTTCAACTTGTGTGGCACATGCCTCGCCACGTTCTCCCTCTCAGTACGAGATTCTCCCACTGCTGCGGTCACTCCAGCAGGTTCAGTCAGCTTCTCTTTCGCCTGGCTGACCACCGGTACTTCTTTGTTGACGTCCCCTGGTGCCACCCCATTGATGGGGCAAGGAAGAGAAGGAGGCGCCTGCCCTGTTCCTAGTGGCCCCACTTGTGTTACCACAAACTGGGAAATCAACCTCTTTGCTTCTGCCTCAGGGTCGCCATGCATGCCCTTCCCCCCAACTGTTGGCAACAAAATCCCTGCTTTCCCCAACCAAGGCAGCACTGCCGGTAAATGCGCCACCAAATCTGCTTGGACCGTATTAATGCATGCTGCACTATCTTTAGGAACCCCACTATATGGCAGCCCCGTGCCCTGTGGAGTGATGTTTACTGGGACTGCGCCTGCCAGGACGACTGGTAATGGCTCAAGCAATGGTTTTCCCAAAGGTACCCCCCTCACTGGTATTGACGGGTCCGGGGCACTCAAAGGGACTCCCCCCTGCAGGACCACTCCTGATGGCCCAGGAACCTCCCCATCTTTGGGTTGTGACACCCGCACTGTGTTTGTAACCTTAGTCCCATTCTTTCTGGGCTTAACTCGCTTGGGCATCGCCTCCAGTTCACCTCTGGGCTTTGGGGGTACTATGGTGCGCTTAGGCCTTTCCAACGTCCCCTCCTGAACCCTCAACCCTCTCCTTGAGGTCTGCCAAATTTTTCCCCAATCTATCTACCTTTTTCAATCTCTTGTCCATGGTAGCCAGCTTTCTCATCATCATTTCCATCATACATTCCATGCGAGAGCGCTTGTCGCCCGCTTCATTTTACCAGACATCGTCACTTCCCTGTACTAGCACCGCGTCTACAATGCTAGGCCTATGTACCTTATTGTCGAAATTTACGCACTACGACAGAATACAAATCTGATATAATACCGAGCAGCACTCTGACCCTGATAGGAAACCACCCGTGCGTATAGCCCTGTCCCTGGATTCAATAACCATTACCTGCTACAATCCCAAATGTTCTTAGTTGACCATATGCCTATCTGGTAAAATGAACTGTCTCAGTTAACTCTGCTACCTGCAGTCATTTAAAACATTCCCCAAAAAGAAAACAAATCGGCATGTACCCACTTCACACTACTTAAATGTTGCGCAATTCACTACTTAAACAACAATCCTGTGAGTCCTCCAGTGAATTCACTAATACAAATGGGCTAACAGTGCTGAAACATTGGGGCCAGCACACACAAACATTGACCTTAATAATGCAAATCGATCTCTTTTATCACAAGTGCCTTTAAAAAACAGGCCTTAATGCTCTTGACATGCAAGCACTTTTTAATTCAATTCCTAGTAATCTTGCCGGAAACCTCTGATATGCATCCAGTTAATCCCGTTAAATAGACTGCCTAAGCGCTTTCACCTTTGGGCCAGCGTCGCTCTATTAACGTGCGCTGCACGCGCTAAACGCGCTGGGAGCACAAACCGGTTTTATCACCCGGAGGCCGCTGCTCCTGAATCCCCAGAGGAAGCTGCCGGTCACTTCCTTAATGATCAAATGTCCCAGCGATATTTGAACTCGCGCCCCTTGCTTTACAGTAGCAGTGCTCTAACCCCTGAGCTATGAATCACAGTACCGGTAGCAACGCGCTCTTACACAATCGTGCGGGTGAGCGCTTATCGCCACACCGCACGAGTACCTGGATTGGCTGGTTCTCGACCCGCCGACCTGCTTCTCCACACCGACGCCAGGCACCTGTTCTCCGCGATCGTAGTCCCACCACACGGCACAGTCCCGACGCCAGGCACCTTGGAATGCACGCTGCTCCCGCTTCAACAACAGGATTTCCGGACGCGCGCTCGTCTCCCGGGGCACTCAAACTCCTGCGACACGATCCTTCTCCAGGCGGGCAAGAGAGCCTGAAAAATAATAAAACAAATATTAAAATTACGACCGCCTAGCAAGGTCGCATGACAAGGCTGGGGAGCGCGGAGGGCAAAGAGGAAGATTCCTCTGCTCCCCAGCCTTTTATTGGGGCAAGTACTCGCCTCTCAGGGGGGTGGGGGCTGGCGACTTGCGTGACCCGGAAGTGATTTCTTTCACTTTCGGGTCACGGCCTGGCCCGCCAATGGGAGAGGTGGCGTGCCTGTCACGTCACTGCTGTGCGCGACAGGCCCGCCTCCTTTGGGTCGTCGGGGCCGGCAGGACCACCATATTATTGGCGGGTCCGATGCCAGCCCCACCTTTTCTATCTCTGCTTGCCTCCACCCTGTCTGTTGCTGAACTTTGCAACCTGAGGCTCCAGAAAGCCTCTACGGTTCCACAACACCCTGGTTTGTTCAGGCAAATGATGGTCATGAATGACTATTAGATACTCAAATATATGCTTAACGTCCGAATTGGCAGTTTTGATGCAGTTTGGGAACACTTATCAGAAAGTTTTTAATGTGCCCTTGCCACCATATCAGATTATTTCTTCAGCGGCCTTGTGCACTTCTCGCCAGCGAACTCTGTACAATAGCAGGCTTGATATAGACATCACCACCCCCTTCAATGACCTCCCTTTTACTAAATATTGACTGAATACCCCACCGTCTCTTCTCTCTCCATGGTGTGGTTACACAACCTCATTCTGATAACCACAAACGCATTTTTAGCTATCTTGGGGTAAATTTTATTGTGGTAACCAGGAATATTTTCCTTCCCAGGCCGACCTTGCATTGTGCTACAAACTGCTCTACAAGACCGCCTTCGGGGTCCTTGCCCATCGGGGTAGGGGCCCCACACTGTCATCCATATGCTACCCCTTGATATACGCTGCCACTCCTAAAACATCGATGCATTTCCCACGCGGCTGGATTTCACTAACCCTATCATCCTCTTCCAGACAGCGAGTCACAGATATTGTGGAACAGATTATGACTGGATGTTCCATATGTGGGCGTATTGATGTCGCTAGTTACCAAATACTGGCTAAAGAAATGCTTTAAAGAAAAGAAACACATGCCCAAAAGGCACGCTTAATACCTTAGAATAGAAAAAAGAAAACTATCTACATAAAACACAGTAGATGACGGATGGTAAGTATAGTATGAAATGTGAATCATATAACTAATCAGGAACAACATATGAAAAATAGTTATATTTTTTAAAAGAGCTGACGATGTGTTTTAATAGAAGAAACATTACTTAACATATCAAAGAGTTGTCTAAATCAAGATATCATAGCACAGGCTCACCCCAGAGGATATTATAACACTGAATACGTCAGATGTGGTTATCACTGTGAAATAAGCAGATAGCTGAGAGGTGGGTGGGATGAAGAAGAGTAAACTTTCTGCAGTTATTTCGGATTGGAATGGAAACCGATGGGCATTATGCTGTTTTATATACATAAATCTATTATAGTTGGCTAGCAAACATTCCAAGAAAAAAAGGTGTGATCATGCAAAGTATAGTCTTCTCATCAGCCTATTTTATTCAAGAATTGACTTCTGTTGCCCATATACAAGCTTTCAGTAACCCATTCAGAAATTAGAAATATAACAATTTGAGATGATGCAGCTATTACTATAAATATGAACATTCTAATATCATAATTACATGGGATCCTTGTCTGCAAATAAATAAAACTGCATTAACTGAACTATATGGAACAAGAAAATTAAAAATCTACTTGCTCAAAGAACACCCCATGACTCTTTAATCCTGACATGACGGCATTTCAAATGGTATCACTGATGACATCACTGATGAAATCACATATGACATCACTGATGAAATCACATATGACCGCCTCAGTGGCATCATCATATACATCACTGTTGTGGACAAATGATATAATAAAATCTTTTATGATGACTTCATTATAAACATAACAATGTTTGAAGGCATAAGTTTATAGCTATCATGTTCTTCCACCACCCACCAGTATTATCATATGTGCCAACTAGGTTGTTGGCAATCACGCAACATGGGCCACATTAATTGCATACATTGTTTAACATACACATCTGTGGAGGGGGCACAGAGTGCCCATTAAACCTGGAATATTGTTGTATTTTATCATTCAGACAGCAGCCAGAGGGCCAATTTTCTTCCTTGCACTACAGCCCATGACACACAGGTGATGCTAATGCTGAAAAAATGTGTTGATACATTTTAACATTTTTCCAAAGTGGAAAATCTGTAGGCTCATGTATTGAATTCATGGACCCTAAACAGCAAGTTGTTGTCTGCACACCCACAAAAATGTGTCATTTAAAGAAAAACTTGCTACTATTAAGTCATAGACTTTGATTCTGGACCTGTGGTCTTTGTCAGAAAAGGAACTTAAAATGTATGGCACTACCTTGTTACTAGCTTGAAACAACAGTAAGCATTGTTCCCGGGCTCAGATCACTCTTTGAAGGTAATATGCATTTACAGTGAAGTCAGTGTCAAAAGAGTTGGGCACTATGTCCGCAGACTCATACATTCCCAGGAGTGGTCGTCCCAGCTTTCCGGGCACAAGGAGTCTGCTGACTCAGTATAGAGTTAGTAGACTCAAAAAAATTAAAAAGGAGTGATCTGTTTGGTGAAGACCACAAATATCCTTCCATTTGAAAAAATATTCCATACTTCTAGGACAACATACTCTGCCCTTGTGCACTGTGATTAATCTGTCTTTAGCAGAGACTATAGCCCTCAGTAAAAAAAAGTTCCACAAGACCATGGCTTCCATGAAGAAATCTATTCAAATGAGAAACAGCCTTTACAATGCAGCCGTTACCACTCAACCTTAACAATGCATGTCTCCTTGTAGGCTAAGGGCAGAGAGGACAAGGGCAGTTTCCTGTTTGAGCCTGTTCGAGACTGGTCAGGACTAGGCCAGGAATGCTGCCCAAATTTACATACACCAACACCCACTGTACCCCATCCACAACCATGTTAACACACTCACAGCACATGTACTCTACCCATTTACTACAAACTAACCCTAGACAAAGTTCAATGTCTCAGTACCCACTACAAAACCATAGAAACCACACGTATACAGCCTTCTATCCCAGCTACCACACATTTGCACCATCACTTACAAACAATACACAACCTTTGCTAAACGATGGGTCGCCATGCATTGGGGAAGTAGGAGGGATCCCTCCAAAACTGATTGGATAACAGACATATTGTTTGGTCTCTCACAATTGACCACTTTCTGGGAGCTGATGCCCTCCATGTCAAGACCCAAAGACATATGGGAGCCATTTGTGGTGTGGGCTCGTGAGCACCAAGGGACAACTGTGGCCGCGGTGCCCCAGGAGCAGCCTTGAAGGAGATCTAAGTGTGCTGTGACATACAGTTTGGGGATATTGCAAATATGCAAATGTGCCTGATTATGTTATACACCCTTCAAATTTTATGGTTTTGGATGTGAAAGGTCCTGCTATGAATTGTGGTGTTGACGGTACTGCTGCATCCCTTATAATGTAATTACCTACCGTGTTATTGGGACTATGTGTAGGAGCGATAATGTACACAACTGTAATAGTAACTCGCATGACTATGTTACGAAACGATAACCCTGTATTGTATAAGCAACGGACTGGCTATTTTTGCAACTGTTTTTTTTTTCTCTCTTGAAAATACCAGTAAAAAATGTTTTTTAAAAGCAATCCACAACTCTATCCTATACCTCTAACCAATCCACTCATTACTAACAGAACCCAATTCCACACCATGCTTAACTATATCCCATCCAGACACACACTCCTTACTCTAATTACTCCTAACAAACCCTTTTTTGTCACTTACAAACCCATACTCAGCCTTCTATAGTTTCAGCCACCAACACCCTCCTCTTCGTTCTACCAAAAAACACAACCACATAACACTTACACTCCACTGAACCACACATATTACCTTTCAGCAACCAAATCTAACACACACTCTCTTAACTCTAGTTCATCCCCTCTTACACACAACATACACTCTACTCACAAACACATCACCAGCCCCTTTACCTTACAACTTCCACTCACCAACAATACTCTACAAACAAATCTTTATCAGAAATCAAATACATCAGCACCTTCTTTCATTACTCTTAAAAAACAAAACATAACACACACACCAGCACAACAAAATCTCACAAATCTCTTAATACTTTCCATCACAAACTACAAACATACACCCACTCCCACCTTCCAGTCTACACATGATGCAACATCGAAGACTCCCTCAGCATGGCCTACACTTCCAGATCCATGTCGATCACACCACCACCCTCAGAGGAACCCTTGTCTGCAGACCCCAAGGATCCCGACCACAGTTTAGCGACTCCATTGCAGACCTCATCAGCATGCACGCCCTTGCCTCCACAGACTACATCCTCCTCGGAGACCTGAACTTCCACCTTGAGAACTCCAGTGACAGCAACTCCACAACCCTGATCACCGACCTAGCCAACCTCGGACTCAAACAGCTCGTCACAACACCCACCCACTCCACTGGACACACGCTCAACCCCATCTTCTCCGCCAGCAACCACGTCACCTTCAGCCACACCACCGAACTCAACTTGACCGACCACCACTGCATCCACTTCTTTCTCGAGACACACGCCGCGCACATCCAACCGCACCGAATGCCACACCGCAGCTGGAACAAAGTCACCGAAGACCAGCTCCTCACCACCCTCGCCTGAGACCCTCCAACCAAGCCCTCTGACACCAACGCAGCAGCCCACAACTTTAGACAATGGATCGACGACTGCGCCAACACCCTTGCCCGGATCAGGAAACCCTCTAACAGGCACAGCAACACGAGAGCCATCTGGTTCAACGCCGACCTCCAGACTTCCAAACAAACCTGCCGAAGAATTGAGAAGCAGTGGCGCCAAAACCAGACACCAGACAACCACACAGCCCTCAAGAATGCCAGACGCAAGCACCACCAACTCATCCAATCCACCAAAAGGACCTCCTTCAAGGAACGCATTGACAACAACACACACAACAGCAAAGAGCTCTTCAGCATCGTGAAAGAACTCGCCTCCCCCAGCTCCAGCATGAATGACATCCCGCCGTCTCAAGAACTCTGCAACTCCCTGGCCACATTCTTCAACTGCAAGATCGCAGATATCCACGACAGCTTCGACACCCAGACACGACGACAGACGCCGACACCCCCGACTCAACACCCACCAACCGCACCGACCTCCTGCTCTCTTGGAACCACGTCAACGACGAAGACACCATCAAAATCATGAACACCATCCACTCCAGCTCTCCTTCCGACCCCTGCCCCCACCACATCTTCAACAAAGCAAGCTCCATCATCGCACCCCAACTCCATAAGATCATCAACAGCTCCTTCGAAACTGCCACCTTTCCAGAGAGCTGGAAACATGCCGAGATCAACCAGCTTCTCAAGAAACCTAAGGCGGACCCAAAGGACCTCCAGAACGTTCGACCCATATCCCTGCTCCCGTTCCCGGCAAAAGTCATTGAGAAGACCTCCAACAGACAACTAACCCACTTCCTGGAGGAGAACAAAATCCTGGACTCCTCCCAATCTGGCTTTCGCAGCAATCACAGCACCGAAACCGCCCTCATTGCCACTACCGACGACATCAGGACCCTGCTGAACAATGGCGAAACCACGGCCCTCAGCCTCCTGGGCCTCTCGGCTGCCTTCAACACTGTCTGCCACCACGCCCTATGCACACGCCTCCATGACGCAGGGATCCACGACAAAACCTTGAACTTGATCACCTCCTTCCTCACCAGCAGAACCCAGAGAGTCCGTCTCCCTCATTCAGATCCGAAGCCACCACGATCATCTGAGGCGTACCCCAGGGATCGTCCCTCAGCCCGACCCTTTTCAACATCTACATGGCACCACTCGCCAACATCGTCCGAGCGCACAACCTCAACATCATCTCGTACACCTGCGACACCCAGCTGATCCTCTCCCTCACTAAGGACCCGACCACCGCCAAATCCAACCTCCACGAGGGAATGAAGGCCGTCACAGAGTGGATGAAGACCAGCCATCTGAAACTGAACTCTGACATGACAGAGGTCCTCATCCTTTGCTCCACCCCTGCACATGGGATGACTCCTGGTGGCCGGCCATGTTGGGAGCTGTCCCAACACCCACCAACCACGCACGCAACCTGGGTTTGATCCTGGACTCAACACTCTCCATGACCCAGCAAGTCAACGCTGTCTCCTCTTTCTGCTTCAACACCCTCTGCATGCTCCTCAAGAACTACCATTGGATCCCCACCAAAACCAGAAGGACGGTCACCCAAGCCCTCGTCAGCAGCAGGCTGGACTACGGCAACACCCTCTACGCGGGAACCACAGCCAAACTCCAGAAAAGACTTCAATGCATACAAAACGCCTCTGCATGCCTCATCCTTGGAATCCCTTGCCACAGCCACATCACCGCCCACCTGGGAGACCTGCACTCCTTGTCAACAAGAGGATCACCTTCAATCTCCTGACCCACGCCCACAAAGCACTCCACAACGCCGGACCAGCATACCTCAACAAACGACTCACCTTCTACACCCCGAACTGCCAGCTTCGCTCGGCTGACCTCACCCTTGTCACCATCCCACGCATCCACCGAACAACCACCAGTGGCAGATCATTCTCCCACCTCGCCACCAAGACATGGAACACCCTTCCCATCCACCTGCGACAGACTCAGGACCTGCTGACCTTCAAGAGACTTCTTAAGACCTGGCAGTTCGATCAGTAGCTGCTTCTTCCCCTCCCCTAGCACCCTGAGACCCTCAGAGGTGAGTAGCACGCTCTATAAATGTTTTGATTGATTGATTGATACACACCTAACACATTTACAGCAACACAGCAACTTTCTTTTAACTGCCTCTTATTCATTGGACAATTTAGAACCTTACTACATGACCCACATGCTGCATCACCACCCCTAACTCATACACCTTCTGACCTAAGCTGACGCAAACAAAATAAGCAGCATGCCATTCCTCACATCTTTGCTTCTCCATGTCTACTGCACAACAAGGTTAAACTACAAAAATAACACAGCTTACCAAAGGGCTTCCTAGCCTGCTGGACGAGTAACATGATACAGAACAGTGACACAATTGCTATCCTAATACAACTAATACCAACGCAAAGGAGACACCAGCTACAAGCCCGCAAAATACTGCTCACTCTTCTACAAAACAAAGTCATACTTTCACCAAAGCACATTCTCTAAACTGTCTACTAACAAATGCTCAATCACTCTCCATAAACAAACATCACGACCTTCTCACTGGCACAAAACCTGACATACTCTTCATAACTGAATCATGGTTGGAAAATGATATAGCTCCAGTCCTGCATGAAGCTGTTCCTCTAGGATATCAAACTATCACGAAAAATCATATAGGTAAAAGAGGAGGTGGCCTAGCTGTTGTGGTCAGGCAAACATTACATATCACGAAAGCTGAAGACGTCTCCATACAAGATTGTTAGGCCCTTTTCACCAGATGCATTCCTAAACAATCTTCCTCCTTTAACTTCCTGCTCCTTTACAGACTTCCACCTAGCACTGCAACATTCCCAGATACACTTCTAGACACAGTTTCAAACTTAACACTACACTTCAACCTATGCATTCTGGGTGACCTCTCCATTTGGTTTGACAAACCCAATATGCCCCATCCAAAAACAATCATCATTGCCCTAGACGCACTGAACCCACATCAGATTGTCAACACACCTACACACATTGCTGGACACATCCTAGATGTCATTTGTGCAAATACAGAACTAGTTACCTCTCAAATAATGACTCCGGTCACATGTTCAGACCTCCATTTGCTTTCTTTGCAACATAAAACAACACAAAGCAAAACACATAAAACCACCTATCGACTGCGGTACAAACTCAATTTGGAACACTTAGAAACACAACTAACATCCAGTACAGAGCTAGACACAATACATTCTGTTAAACAAACTAAACAAGTGGCTACAGGAAGGTTTTGATATCCTAATATCACTAAAAACTACACAACAGAACAAAAGAAAAACAGGCACCTTGGAGAAATACAGAGATAAAAGAGATAAAAAACAAATTAGAAACCTGCAACATGCATGGCTCAAAGTAAATACTAAGCAAGACAAACTTTGCCTTCCAGAAGCTTAACAAAAAAACAGCTAACAAAAAAGCTAAGAAAAGGTATTATTCAGACAGAATTCAAAATTCTAAATTTGCAAATACAGAATTCTATAAAATTCTCACAGAACTTCATAAACCAAATTGCCTAAAAGAAGCTCATCCCATTACTAAAGATTTCACAGACAAACTGGCAAATCATTACAGCCAAAGTAGACACATTGGACTCATATTTAAAACAAAGAATAAGCACCAGGACCAACTCTTTTCCAAAACAACAATTCAAGGACACTCTAACCCAGCCTCTCCATTCCTTCAAACAAATTTCACACAATGAATTTCTGGACTTGGTCAAAGCAAGTAGGCTTGCCGGTAACCGTTCTGACCTGTGTCCACCACAAACCTTCAAGACAATCCTTCTAACAACCTCTGCTGCCACACCAGGAAGAAGAATCATTGTCAATTCCTTAACTACCAGAATATTTTCAGAAGAATTAAAAAAAGTCATACATATGCCCATTACTAAAGAAAAGAAACCTGTCTCAGTTGAACCCTGACAAGTACAGACTGATTACAAATGGACCTTTCCTGGGAATACTGATAGAAAGAACAGCATTCGTCCAGACGTCACAATTCATTGAAGTTAATTCCATACTTTCAGACTTCCAAACAGGATACCGTCCAGGAAGAGGCACATAATCTGCCCTCGTTGCCATCTGGGATGACTTTAAGAACACAGTTTACCAGAACGGGGTTGCTGCACTACTTCTCTTGGACTTCTCAGCGGACTTTGACACGGTTGACCATGAAACTCTGATACAAAGACTCTACAAAGCTGCCATAGATGGGACTCCTTTAGACTGGATCACATACTATCTTCACAACAGAACTAATGTCATCCATACCCCCCCTTTCTCGTCTAAACTGTAATTCACAAAAGCAGCGGTCCCTCAAGGCTCTATCATCTCACCCATGCTTTTCAATATCTACTTGAAGTCATTACTGGCAATGATCAACCAATTTCACCTCACGTGCTATAACTATGCAGATAACACGCAAATATTCCTTCAAATGGAATGCCCCAAGGACATTGGAAACTCACCAATTTTCAGTTGTCTCAGAGCCATGGATCAATGGATAACATGGAGCCATCTCAAATTGAATGCTTCCAAAACGTGTGGCCATTGGAAAAATGATGGCCCACTCGCTGCCTGGCCTGATGATCTGAGAAACACCATCTAAAGTATCAAAGGAAGTAAGAAACCTCTGAATGACAATGGACTCCAAGCTATCAATGAATGTCCAAGTGGACAAACTAGCAAGATCAAGCTTTGTTACTATAAAACTCTGCAACGCATCTTTCCCCATCTGGGATTTCCACTCAAGGTCCAGGCTACCATCTCTTTTGTTTTGTCCATACTCGATTACGCCAATAGCCTCTACCACGGATCACGTTTAACAACTTTGAAAAGACTACAATGGATTCAGGACTCGGCTGCCATACTACTCTTAAATATAACGCCACAATCTCCCATGCCATGAAAGCCATACATTGGTTACCGGTTGCCAGAAGATCCACATTCAAGCTGATTTGTATCACCCACAAAGCGATACATGCAACAGGACTGCTCTTCATCAGAGAAAAAATCACCAAATACAGTCAACGAAGGAACCTCCGCTCTAGAGTGGCACCTCACCTCAAAATCACAATGTACAAGGAAACAACAGTGGGTGGCACATCCTTCTCTGTTCAAGCAGAAAAAGTATGAAACTCTTTACCCCCAAACATAGAATCCACAGATAACCATCTTATCTTCAGGAGACTGCTCAAGGGTTGGCACATAACCACCATACTCTATACTAATTCCCACTAATCCTGTTTGGGTTCCGAAGTAGCGTGCTAATCGCAGAAAAGAGCTTCACCTCATCAGTAGTATCCAGCGCTATATAAATGCAAACCTTTTCCTCTTCTATCCCTACCGCGATCGTTCTCAATCGAAATAACAGATTAACATATCCACCACTCAAATTACTAACATATTTCACTATACTAATTCACCACTAATCCTTTATGGGTTCCGGAGTAGCATGCTATTCGCCAAAAATGTCAGGAACCGCTGTCAATAGCGCCTACCTGATGTCGGACTACATGTCCCAGAAGGCCTGCATAGGAGGAGGCAGAACTTGAGTCCTTATTAAGATGCACCGCACGTGCGATCACGTGCGTAATTTTGATTGTTTGGTTTGGCTCTCAGCTGAGAGCGAATTCGAACCCGAAGGAGCTGCGTGTTCCATGTGTTGTGCTCGGCTGAGCACATCCAGTACTCCATCTTTCCCTGAGTGTTAACCAGTTGATTCGGAGGGACTGTCACCAGGTATTTCCTCGTCAGGGCGTAGTGTGCCCGAAGGATCTATCTCACTAAGCGGTGAGAAAACCGCTAACTGTGTTCTAAAGCTATCATACTCCGAGGTGAGAGTACTGTGTAGATTATTGACTAGAGCTCTCTGGAAGGAAACGCTTTCAGAGTGTGATTTTCGTGTCCTTGCTAGATTTACTTATTGGATTGCTTTAAGAACTCGTTATGTACTCGAGACTTCTGCTTTTCACCTTTGGATACCCCAGACTACGACATGGCTAAATTGAAGCCTTCTTTGTTCTGTTCTTTTTTTTATCTTATTTTTTCCCCAACCTCTAAAAGAACCGGTATGTATGTAGAGCTCATGAAGAGTTGAATGCTCTGTTTCAAGGTTGGTGCAGGATGTTAATCTGTTGTTCTCTTTGTGTCTCTAGAAACAGTTCCAGGTTTGACTGATAATTGGAATTGGTTCCTGAAACTAGGAACTGTTGTGATAGAAGTCAAAGTGAACAAGGTAGATCTGACCTAGTGAGACCTATTGACAGTAGTGTTGCATGAACCTGTACTTCACCTCTATGTTCTTGTCTTTTAGGTTCTTCTCCCCGCTGTCCCCATCCTACCCTTTCCTCATTTGATGGCTCCAATACTCCCTATTATTTAATAGGAGTTGGAGATGTCGAAAGGTGGACCTCTTATTGCATCATCCGGACCCTGAGGAGTACAACCTTGACAGAAAAAGCTCTTCTACGTCTCATCAGGGGTAGTAAGTCTATATAAATGCAATTAATATATATATATATATATATATATATATATATATATATATATATATATATATATATATATATATATATATATATATATATATATATATATATATATATATATATAGATATTGCAATTAAAATAACAACAATGTTAACAGCATGAAATAAACAGCAGTGTGATTCTTTTACCAGCCTGCTGTGTCGGTGTCCGGTGTCTCGAAAACTGGAAATTAAAGTATATATATAAACATGAAGATGTTATAACCTTACGGAAGGTGCACAAGTTCCAGCGTGACAGAAGGGACAACGAAACTGGGAGGATATACACCTTCTCACGCAAGTACGATAATATTCGGAGGGAAAGAATGGAAGTCATGAACAAAATAATACAAGATGTGTCTCTGAGTGATCGCAGCTCAGACAGAGGATCTGAATCAGATCGAGAAGGCTCAATTGAAAACCTGAAGATAACCACTGTCCAAGACGAGTTACATTTTTTACGCCTGGGACGGTATGCAAACAAACGCCCAACACCCCAACAGAAAAGAGGAACAGGAATAAGAGGAGGGGCGGCAAGGGGAACAGGAAATTGAGAAAAGGGAGGAGCAGTAACAAGGAGCCAAAACAAGAAGTAGAACATGGTAACACAGTAATAAACCTTAGCCAAGTTTCATTGACCACAGAAATAAACGTATCCTAAATTGGGGACTTTCCTATTGCCTGAGCCTAAATTCAACTATGACCAAACTCATATTGACTTATATCAGTTTATCCGTAAACTGAAATTAAGAAAATATGTTAAGCAACAGGTCAAAAACATGGATAGGAATTCAGCAACATCTGGGGGCAAACAGGATACCAGTATGTCCATCACAGATACTAATCTCTTACAGGTTCTAAACGAATTGGAACCAGAGGGTAGTACAGATTCTTATCATACAACCCAGATCATCACTAGACCCACTTCCTCAGAAAAATCCCCCTTTAAGCCCAAATCCAAATTCAACCCAACCTTCCATTTGATAACATTGATACGTTTAATGAAACGATGGTGGAGGAAGTTAAGAAAATCAAACAAACAGAATTTAAGATTAATCGCAGGCCCACACCCAGGGAAAGGGAATTAACTATGGTTATTGCAAAATGGTCATTGTAAAAGGAGTGTGTCATACGGAATGCGGATAAGGGTGGCAATGTTGTCATCTGGCCCCTAAAGATGTATATTGATGAAGCTAACCATCAACTAAAGGATACCTTCTGTTATAGAACAATCACTTGGGGAGAGTATGAAAAACTCAAAAACAATTTCTATGATGACCTGACAGTATAGAGTGACCGTAGTCTAATCACAATGGAGGAATACAGTTTCCTTAAAGTAAATTCCCCTAGAGTACCTATTTTGTATCTTTTGCCTTAGGTACACAAAAACAGTGACTGTCCTCCAGGTAGGCCCATAATTTTTGCGATAGGAGGCTTGTTGGACAATGTTTCTGAAAATGTTGATTTTTATCTGCACCCAATGGTGAAAGATTTACCACCCTATATACAGGACACCACAGACTTTCTAAGGCAGATGTTCGACATTTATTGGGAGGCTGATATCCTATTGGTGTGTTTAGATGTCATCTCTCTCTACACGACTATCCGCCATGAAGATGGACTGAGGGCAGTTGAACATTTTTTGAATCGTATACAATTTTCTGATCAGAATGAGATGCTGATCAAAATGATCAAGTGGTGTCTTACATGTAATGTCTTCCTTTTCAACAAGACACTGTACAGATAGCAAAAGGGGACCGCAATGGGCACCTGCTTCACCCCCAGCTATGCAAATCTGCATATGGGCTGGTGGGAGGAGCAGGTGCTCCATGGTCCTGAAATGGAAAGGTGGTCATCCCACATTGTGATATGGTTACGGTACATTGATGACCTTTTCATTTTATGGAAAGGTGATTTAGATTCTGTGGCAAGGTTTGTTGATTGCATAAACTCTAACAAATTGAACCTAGTGTTCATAAGTCGAATCAGTAACACCGAAATCGAGTTTTTAGACGTGAAAGTATAGGTAACGGAACAATGTCTTTGTACAACAGTATTTCGGAAACCAACGGCGGGTAATAAGACACTGTACGCAAATAGTTCACACCCCCAATCACTCAAGAACAGCATTCCCTATGGGGAATTATTGAGGGCCAAAATAATCTGTGGCTCCAGTGGGGAATATGAGCGGGCTGAAAGAGAAATGTGTGCTAGATTAGCAGTCACAAGTTAAAAACTTCCTGTCCTAGAACAAGCTAAACTTAAAGCTAGAGGGGCTAAAAAGAACAGATCTCCCGTTTAAGAAATCTGAACATGAAGGGAGGGTGATGCCTGTAAATAGGTTCCTCACCATCTACAATCCATATCACAAAGAATTGAGGAGAGCATTGAACAGACATTGGCATTTGGTCAAATGAGATCCTGTCATTGGAACCGATGTCACTCAGAAACCTGAATTAACATACCAACGTTCCCAGACACTAGGTAAATCCCAATTGAGGGTATAAAAAGTGCACGAAATGCAAAGTCTGCCAGCATGGCAAAAACACAACAGAAGTGACAACCAGTCTTGGAGAGCATTTAAATATTTCAAAATCACTTGACTGCAAGTCTGAATATTTTGTTTGTCTGTTAGAATGTCCGTGCCCTAAAGGCTACGTTGGGAAAATAAAGCTAGAAGCCCATAAGAAGGTTCTTCAACACTTGCATGCTATAAAAAATACCGACACTACATATACTGTAGCAAGACATTTTATGGAGTACCATAAGAGAGACCCTTACAAACTAACCTTCTGCATCTTAGATCAGGTAGTTAAAACCTTAAGAGGGGGGGACAGAGAAATAGCCATGAGACAACTGGAATGTAGGTACATCCTTAGAATGGGCACAAAGGAGCTGGCAGGTATGAACATTGACGAGGAGATGTATACTATCCTCTAATGCAGCCGCTTAAGGAAGGAATACTGGAACAGGAGCAATAACAGTATGGTTCCTATCAAGCAATGTAGCATCACCTTTGTGGTATATGTACTTGAATGCCCGTGCCAACTTAGAAATGTAGGCAGCACGACGCACATGGCTAAGAAGAGAATCCTAGAACACATGAGGGCCATCACTAACAGAGATAAGAAATGCCCTATTGCACAACACTTTGAGATGCACCACTTCCCTGATAGCACCAAACTTTGCTTCGATGCGATAGAGCAGGTGATGGGTAATAGAAGGGGAAGGAACCACACTCTGAGACTTAAACAACGAGATTCCAGGCAGATCATAGACATGGGGACACGCTACCTGCATAGATACAATTTGGATGAGAAAATGGTTGTACATCTGCAGTGAAAGCCTGGGTGTCGTTAGGCCTAGTGTGTTTCTACTTAATAGCATGATGATATTCAGTGACGCATAGGCCGTAGAATGAACAATGTATAGAATTTCTGGTTGATCCACCACATAGTCTCTTTTTGTGTGATACTTTAACTCTGATGTAGTTTATTTTCACATGTATATACACGAATGCTGATTCACTATAAGGTTTTAATATGATTTTATACACCTTTTACAGGAGGGAAGGAAGGGACCATGTCTCATGCCAGTGACAACGGGATCCCTACATTTTTCTGCGATACATCCTCCAGCTGCCATCCAGTTCGCAGATAAGACTTTTTTGTACTTTATATTTCGCATTTTTCTCCAATTTATTTGCACTGTTAGTTTAGTCACAGGGGTTGTTGGCACAAGTACAAGTCTTATTCCTTTCTTTTATTGTGGGTATAACATGACCTAGATGTTACATGGAATGTGTTTAAGGAGTCCAATGACTTGAGCATTCACAATGCCTTTCTATGTGCCACCTTTTGGGTGCCCTTTCCTTACTCCATATCCCACTAACAAAGGGAACACATATAGCTGGGGTGTTCCTAGTCCATAGACCGGACAACACTAAGAGCATACACAATGCCTTTCTTTATGCTACCTATGGAGTCCAGTACTTTTCCATACTCCATTCCCAATAATTAGGGGATTACATGTAGCTGGGATGCTCCTAAACTATAGTTGAGCGGACTTACGTTAGAGTACACATTTGTCCCTACATGCCAACAGTGTGGCAATAAATTCAGTTTACTTTTCATTCCCACTAACCTGGGGGAAATATATGAGATGTCATCAGTGATGTCATCAGTGATGTCACTGACCATGTCATGAGTGATGTAATGTGTGACGTCATCAGCAGTGCATTGCGGGGGCGCGAGTTATAGTTAGCTCAACTAACTATAACAGGGGAATTTCTAGGGTTTTGTACGAGGGATATGTCCAGCTAACTATAATGCCCCTGAAACCTATGGTTTTTTCAATTAATTTCTAAGGTTTTTTAAATGCCAATTCCTAACTATAACATGCATGAAACCTATGGTTTTTTCAGTGAATTTCAAAGGTTTTTTTAAATGCCAATTCCTAACTATAACGCCCCTGAAACCTTTGGTTTTTTCAGTGAATTTCAAAGGTTTTTAAATGCCAATTCCTAACTATAACGTGCATGAAACCTATGTTTTTTTCAGTGAATTTCAAAGGTTTTTTAAATGCTAATTCCTAGCTATAACTTATCTCTAAAGATATCATGTTTAATGATTTTCATTGGATTTCTATATTTTTCAAATTCAGTGTGTCAATTTCATTAAAGATTTTTTTTTTAAATACTTTTTTATCACCATTTTTTAAACATATTTTTCCAATTAATTCTTTTAAAAATTAAAAAATATTATTTGAACTTAATGGGTTTTTCAAACATATTTTTTTATATTTTTCAAAATATTTTTTTAACTATATGTACAAAACTTTATTTTAGATATATATATTTTTCAATGTTTTTGGATCCGCGCATCCTAAGCGCACCGTTCACGATCCGTACGCGATAGCATCCGTGCATAGAATGCGTTGGGTACGTGTTTAGTGCGCGATCGCTATGCGACCGGTACGCGACTCCCAGCCTATACACCGACACGTTCAATGTAGATAACGCGACGTTTACGCGCTTCCGCGATACGTCATCTGCGTCTATGACGCGGTAGGTGCGCGGATCCCGCGAAGAATTTAACATTTAAAAAAACATATCTATGTATGGCATGTGAATATTAATTGAAGACAAACTCTAAACTAGTCTTAAAACTAATATGTTTTTACATCTAATCCTATATTCCTTTTAAATTCAATTTCGCGGATGCGCGCGGGGTCCGTGCTACGTAAGCGCACGGTGCGCGGATCCCATGTGACCTGATAAAAAAGAGATTTGATTGGTTCATTACACTTCCTGTTCTAACTACTGAAAGACCCCACCCATTTCAATCATTCTTCTTTGAGCTTCTTTGGAGAACCATCTCTTTGGAGAGAAGAAGATTTTTTTAGACTAAGTATACACTTAGCTCTAACTTTTTGCAACCAAAAATGGCTTCAGGGCAGCAGGCATCACCTGCATCACCTCAAACCCCTGAGGATGAATTTTTGCCGGAGGAACCACACAAAAAACGTTTTGCTTCAGTGGTGTGGAAATTTTTACTTTTCCCGAAGGACAGAATAAGACCAATGCCACCTTGGTCACATGTAAGATTTGCAAAAGAGTCTTATCAAGAGGGGATCCTAACAAGAAATACTCTTGTGGCACGGCAAGTACGATGAAGCACATGAGGAGCCTTCATCCAAACAATCTTGCACGTGAAGAGTGCCGACGGATGAGAGACACTCCTGCGCCATCCACCTCATCGCAGCCGAGCACGTCAAGAGTGCATCCATCAGACCAAACCTTGGACATCCGTCCTCAATTTCAATTTTTAAAAGTGCTCTGCACTAAGTGCAATAAGACTTTGTGCTATGGTGAGCAGTCGATCGATCTGATCTGCCGCCGGCAGGAAAGTCATATTTGCTCTTTTTTTTTTTTTTTTTTTTTACTGTTCCCTGAAGTTCATTGTTTGGTTTCTCCTGTTTTCTTTTTTGTTTTTTTTTCAGAAAAACCAAAAAAATTACAAAATTGTTCAGAAAACCCAAAAAAAATTATAAAAGAAGAAAGAAGAAAAAAAAAGTTCTTGTAAGAACTAACTTTCCTGGTTTAAAAAAAGAGCTACATTTCTTTGTTAGTGTGTGAAAGTTTAGATGAATGTATGTGTAGTACGTAATTAACTGAATGAATGCATTAGTAGCGTATGGTGAATGTATAAGTGAAGAACTATAAGGAAGTGCTGCAGCATCACACAGTAACCACTTTAATTGTAGTGTGCTGTAGTACTTCCGAAGCAGAGGGATGCAGCATATGTACATAAATATGTTGCAAATCTATGCTTCTCTCTGCACGGCTGCTTAAACTGCAGCCATGTGGTGACACAGGCACCCTTGCACAATAGTGCAAGGATATCTGTGTCATGTGCTGTTTGTATTTCTACAGGAAGACACACCTTCCTGTACAAAAACAATGAGAAAATGCATTTTACTCCTTCAATGTATGCTGAACATTTCAGCATGCATTGAAGATATACAAATGTGGAGAAATTAAAACAATTCTCTTTGTTGTGCTTTCCTACACCAATTGTAGAATGGTGCACCATTAACACACATATCGAAATTTACGATTTCTAAAAAATCTAGACATGTGTCTTGTTCTATGAGTATTAAGTGCAATCATGCACAACAACACCTATAGAACACCCGTTATATTTTCATGGAGTATAAAAAGTGCACAAAGTGCCTTTTCCTCTCTTTGAAAATATGAAAGAGTATCTTACACAATAACTATGTTACAAAAAGTGACATATTTCCGTTTTTAAATTTCCTTGCGAATGATAGAAGGTAAGCACAGAATTGTGACTGCAAAGATGTTCAAAGAAGAATGATTGAAATGATTGCGGTCCTTCAACAGCTAAAAAGATGAAATATTATGAACCCCTCAAATCTCTTTTTTTGCAGGTCACTTGATATCTGATTATGGTCATATTTCAAAACTACATAAACAAAGTGGTTTTAGAAACATGTTTCAACTTTGTAGATTCTTGCAGGCCTCTTCATTCTGCATATTGAGACTTAGTTAAACTTACCTTCACAGTAATAGAAATAAAAAATGTTATTCATTTTTGCCTATTTTTCACTCCAATCTAAATTCTTAAAAATTGCTCATTTTAAAATTTGGATCTGTGAAAGAAAATAAAATAAAAATTATAACATATAATAATACATTTTTTACAACACAACATAATTTCCACAAATTAATTTGTTTGCCTTTTTTGCTGTTCTTAGAATATATTGAATTTCACTCAAAATAGTGATTTCAATGGTACTCATCACTTAACAGTGGGCAAAAAAAAACAATCAGAAAGATTGTTAAAAAAAACCAACATACTATTCTCAGTAAAATAC
The DNA here is from genome assembly GCF_964204655.1 of Triturus cristatus. Lineage (NCBI taxonomy): Eukaryota > Metazoa > Chordata > Amphibia > Caudata > Salamandridae > Triturus > Triturus cristatus. Next base: position 375,588,962 of record NC_140587.1, read on the forward strand.
CAGAAAATACAAATCATACATATATGAAATGCTTACAGATTACAAAATTTTATAACTTTAACTTATAAAAACTGTAAATGTTGCCACATTAAAATAATCACCGAATAAATGACCACCAACAAGTCCATAATTCAAAAATATACCTTTCCTTGAGGCCAAATGGTATTTTTGCACTTCTTCTTTATGTAAAATGTCCAATGGTAGTTCTATTAAATTATAATAATAAATTCCTCAGAGAATGACTTAGCTTCCTAAAACTTTGGCTTCAAAAATATTAGGTAGGAATTTTGAAATTCCCTAGGAAAACGTTGTTTGAAAACCAACTGGGAATCATTACAAAGTGTCCAGCCTTTGTCACATTTTAGATAGGCAGTGTAATGGCCAGATGTGGTGGAAGGACCATCATGGAAAATTATTGCAATTGCTACAAAAGTCCTTCCTGATATTGATATTTGTGCAGCTACAAATTGTTTCATTAAAGTATCCAATCTTCTTCCATCAGCTGTACAACGTTGCATCATTAAAATTATGTATTTTCCATATTTTGTTAACAATAATGTGGATAACATTTCTGATTTGCATTGGCTACACTCCATGTTTTGAATTGCACCTTTCACTAATTTATTGAAAGCCACTGATTTACAGTCTGGTAATGTTAAATACAGAAATGTCTCAGTGTCTACATTGGTGCTACATGTATACATGCAATTTTCACAATAATGTTCACATTTGTAAGAAAGGCCAAAAATATTTTCTATTTCTACACCTTCATTTTCAAAAATTGTAAGCATATACATTAAAAATTCCTGAGCATCTTGTTGGATATTTTGTGTAAATTGTGTAGAACCAGAACACACATCCAAAAGATTACGAACATCTGAAACAGATTGTATTTTACTTATATCTGTTGTCAATTCTTCATAAACAGAATGCAACAGAGAACAAAATCTTTTTTGCCGATTCTGCATAATTTGTGCTTGCAAACCTTCCAGATAAAAAACAACATTGACCACTACATTAGCATAGCAGTTGACACCAGAACTATTTTCAAAATGATAACCAATAATCTCTTCAACAGTGTCCAATTTCTTTTTACCTGCAATCACAACATTATCTTGTTCTTTTCTTTTCTTGATACCTTCAGAACAGATATTCTCTAACCTTCTTTTTTGACCAACCACATGCTTTTCAAATACAGGATATTGACCTAAATTTGGAGCATACACCCTTCTTAACCTATTATACTCTTTTACACAGTTTGCATCTGCAGTAACCTTTGTCTCATCAAAATCAATCAAAAACAAACCAGATAATGTTCTGACTCGCGACAAAGCAACATATGCCATGCCCTCTTTAAATACAGTAGATCCAATGTTCACCAATGCACTGTCTACACTTAATCCTTGAGATTTATGAATAGTCACTGCATATGCCAGAGAAAACGGAAATTGTTTCCTACGGACATATAAATCTTTAACAGGCAAAAAACGAACTGAACAACTACCAATTTCTTTAACTTCATCAATCTGATCAAATTTAATTTTTAAAAATTCAATTCCTTCTTTTTTCTGATAATTCACAAAATCCACCACTTTGCCCACTGCATCATTAACTAAACCTTTCTCTACATCCAAATTACGCCTTAATATTACCCGACAGTTTACACACACATACAGTGTCTTTTCCAAACCAGCAGTTTTAGATATTTTTTTTTCTAAGCAATCTAGTTTTGATCTCAACTTACCCGTTAAAATAATAGTGATTTCTTCATGTAGTATTTTATCGATGGCTTCCATTTTGACAATTTCTTCATTTTCCAATTTTAATAATTCTTCGTTGAATATTGAACACTCACGCAGTGTCGGCATTAAGCAAATCACTGACTTATATTTAGCAATTTCCACGTACACTTTTGCAGCAACTGCATTTTCATTTGGAAAGACATTGCAAAGTAATCGACTCTCCAAAGCTTCTTTCCCTTTTTTTGAAAGAATTCCAATTCTTATATCTTGAAGAATACTTCCATATTCAGCATCATTTGCCTGTCGCATATTTGTTGTCAGTTCTTTGTATTCAAAATTAGTCCAAATGTTCACATTACCAACACTGCCAAGAGATTTTCTAGTATCTTCATGGGGAAGTGTTTTAAATACCGGTTGTCCTTTTATCGGTGTCAGTTGCAGTAGGTCTCCAAAAACTATGACGTGTTTTCCTCCAAATAACACGTCATACTCTGTTTTAAGAATTTGCTGCATTCTTAAATGCACAAAGGCAAGCATCAAGTTTGAAACCATGCTTATCTCATCAATAATGAGAAGTTTCATTTTCTTCAGCACTCTTGAAACTTCACAACAAGCTTCTCCAGATAGCTTGTGGTATTCTAATGTGTTCTCATGCTCTACTGGCAGCATTAGTAAACGATGTAAAGTAATTCCTTTAATGTTATGTGCTGCCAACCCAGTTGGAGCAGTGACGACACAAGACAAATGTGACTCAGTTGTTTTTTGCAGATAACTTGTAATTACTTTAATTAAGAAACTCTTTCCTGTTCCAGCTTGACCACTCACATACATTCGGATAGGTTGAAATGATGTACATGAGCACACTCTCTTTTCATGAAGTAATCCATGGTCAATCTGCTGTTTCACTTGCTGATATATTTGTTTCTGTTCAACATTTAGTTGCTCTTCCAAGTTTCCTAACTGTATTGCATCTTCTTGTGCTTGATACATTGCTGTTTCCACCTCATTCATGGCAATCGCTGCTTCATTTTAAACAATTGGTTGTCCTAGTGGATCTTGACTCAGTGCAGCAGAACTTTGACTGTCTTGAGAACTGTCTCTAGCAATATCAGCTGCAATTGTACCTTCTTGATCAATTTCGTCATTCAACATTTTCACATAATTTGCGAAAGCACTGCATTGTATGCTATCTTTAGAAGCATTAAATGAATCTTCATAGCTGGGAAAATCTCCTAGTAATTCCAGTTCAGAACGCCATGGTTTGAACATTTGCAAAAGGGCTAAATAGTAAAATTCCCTTTTGTCAGCAGTGTAGCAACTCAGTTTTCTGTGATTATTTAAATTTCCTTTCCTTTGTTTCACCAGACATCCTTCAGAACCAATCACTCCATATTTTCCATCGTTGATGTTCTCTGTAATATTCTGTTTAAAAGTGTAGTTTTGCAACACTTCATAGAGACACATGTTCTCAAGATGATGACTTCTCTTTGGATAGTATGTGTCCAACATATTCGTTTTCAAAATATCTGTACTTTCAGGGTCATTTTCTGCTAAATATTTAATTTCTTGAACAGATTTCAGTACCCGATTTCGTATTCCTGCAAGACCTAGACTCACCCAAATGATTCTTCTACTTTTGGAATATAGACTTGCAGATGATAACCGATCTGTACATTCATATGCTCCAATTTCACGATGCAATAACATTTTCAAACTGAAACTGTATAATTTCTTACTTAGAGTCTTCTCGTGAGAAATCTCTTCCCACATTTCTTTCAATTCAGTCTCTTCTGATTTAGTAATGTAAGACGTTACATATCGAGCAACAGCAATAGAATTGTCTGCAACATACTGAATGTCCATGTTAGCATTCCACATGGATAAAATAACTGGGTTGTAGTCATTTATGTATTTTGATTCTTCGCTTCTTCTTAAGTTGTAGGTGTTTTCCGGAGCCTTTCTTGTGATGGTATGTCGTGCAGCTGACATGAAACTGTTCACTCTTCCTTTCGCTAATACAGGACGTGGAAATCCAAAACGACATTTGGTATAGAACTTATGCTTTGACTTGTACTTTCGTCGACAGTTTTTTGCACACCTATGGCTTTGAAATCGTAAGACTTGTTCTTTTAAGTTTTTGTCTTCTCTGCTATTTGGTACAGCACATGTAGCATAATCTTCAATGAAAGACAAAACACTTTCATCTGAATCTGTTCCAAATTTGGGGGCTTCCTTGACCCATAACAACATATGTATGTGAGGAGCACCTCTTGCTTGATACTCTTTCTCCAAAAGAAATCCACAACTTCTCCAAGATGAGGATTCTTTTTATTGCAGATGAAAGACATAATAGCTTCAAATCTATGATTGAAATATCTGCATACATTGACAGGATCCAAAGAGCACAATTCTCCAGGTGTCTTGTATTCAATATTATTTATATTGGAATTTGCCTCTCGAAGAAATTGAAGCAAATCATCCCAAGCATACTCAGCACAGTTTAGGGTAAGAAACCACGTAGGAGTTCCCAAGTTCCGTAGCATACATTTCAGTTCTCCATGTCGACGGTACCAATATTCATTAGTCCCACGCTGACATGCCATCAGATTAATCAACTGAGATTCTAAATGATCATCTCTCTGATGCACTTTATCCATAAAATCCTTTGCAGTTACATTTTGCAGATGCATTCCAGTTTTTAAAATGTGATTTACTGCATATGAAAGTCCAGACAAGTCACTTTCAAAAAGAAGATGAAACATATAAGGGATACATTGTCGAAATCTTGGATCTTCTGCATATAATCTTGTTGTCCGATATTCAGATGCAGGAATTTGCACAGGACGTTCATCATATCGTCCACCTTTTCCTGTTGGAAACAACTGCGGGAAACAATGAGCTTCCAAGCTCTCTTCCAATACACTCATGGGACTTCCTGTTGCTTTTTTCATTTGAAACAACTCAATTGTATTCCCCATCACCTCTTTGGAATGAAGTGGATGTATACTGTAATGTTCATAGATCTCTTCACATCTGGACATGTCCACTTTTTCAATTTGTCCATTTAATATTTCACTATCTTCTGCTAAATCTATTTCTTGTTCTCCAACAAACACATTTCTATAGTACTCATTATTTTTTATCAGATACAATGATGCCTTTTGCACTTTTCTAACATCTACTAACTGTTGCCAGATTTTCTTATTCTTAGTAGGAACACCATCTTAACTGCGGGGTCCCACAGGGATCCTCACTAAGCCCGACCCTCTTTAATTCCTACATGGCCCCACTAGCTGAAATAGTGCTTCCCTTCGGCATTAAAATAATCACCTACGCAGACGACACCCAACTGGTGGTGGCACTCAACCATCCTGAGGGCTCATCTGACGTCCTAGGCCTCTGCTTAGAGGCAGTCGCCCAATGAATGCGCCACTCTCACCTTAATTTAAATGGGGAAAAATCTGAACTAATGTTCATAGGAAAGTCCCCTTCTCCATCTCCTTCCTTCACCTGGCCACCATGTATGGGACCTATGCCAACCCCTAAGCAACAAATTAAAAGTCTTGGCATATGGCTTGACTACTCCCTCTGTTTTAATCATCAGACCATGAAGCTTTCGGCCATTTGCTTTGGACTGTTGCGTATGCTCAGGAAAATCCTTCCCCTACTCCCTTTCCAAGCTAGGAGAATCATGGTCCAAGGCTTGATTCTGTCCCGTTTGGACTACGGGAACGCACTTTATTTGGGCGCTCGTCAGTCCACCCTAAATAAACTACAGGTGATTCAAAACTGCGCTGCGCGTCACCTAACACAGATTCCCCGAAGACAATCTGCTAAGCCTGCCTTAATAAACCTACACTGGCTGCCCATCCGCGCCAGGATACAGTTCAAAGCCATGTGCTTAGCACACTAAGCCTTCTGGAAATATGGCTCCCAAATTATCCAATCCTTGGTTGTGCCCTATCAACCTTCCAGGACGCTTCGTTCTAGTGCTACTTTCCTTACCGCGCCGCCTAAAGTCGAAAGAGCTAGGTGGGGCTGACGTTCCTTCACTTTGAATGCCTCTAACCTTTGGAACACCCTCCCACTCATGCTCCTCAGTGAACCCAACATCTCACTCTTCCGTAAACTTCTCAAGACCCACCTCTTTCTGTCAGCATTTCAGTAATTCTCTCTTTTATGCTCTCCGTGTCCACAAGCGCTGGGAGGCCTCCGGGTAGCTACGCGCTATATAATTATAATTTCATTCATATAATTTCATTCATTCATTCATTCATTCATTAACTAGAATGACTAGTGGCTCATTTTCTGCATGTTCTACAATAGTTTCAAAATGTTTCCTTAAATCTAATGGTAAATACACAACTCTTCCTTTTATTCCTCTTTGCAACTCCGAAGGAGGTAATTAACTTGTTTTGGGCTCCATAAGAACAATAGCCTGAAACGGGTGAACACATTGTATCAGAATAGACTCATACGTATTTAAATCAATCAGCTCTGGAGGAATAGCAACCAACTCTAGATTATTATGAACAGCTCTAGCAGGCATTTTATTCTCATCTAATTTATTATAACAATATTTGCAAATACAACATCCCAAATCAAAACAATCCTCTACCAACAAATAAGTTGCAAATTCCATCCACTTATCATTATCTTCTATTTCACTTTTTAAATACAGATTGACACCCCTAGTCTAATTTTTATAGTGACTTCGCCAACAACAAATACAAGAATCATTTGGTCTTTCACCTGAAATTACCTTAAACTTTGTGATTTCATCCTCAAATTTTTCTGTAATTACAGGTTCTACATTGTCTTCAACATTTTGTTCTACTAATGTGTCAGTTTCTTCACTCTCTTGCTGAGGCCCAAAGTAACAAAACTCAATATCCTCATAGACCTGCTTCACATCTGAAACTGACCCACGCAAAAGAGCACTGTTCAACTCACTTAACTTTAGTGCTGGACTTTTTGCATAGTACAACCTTCTCACTAACTTCCGCATTTGAGTATGATGTACTGCCAGCATTCTGAAATGGTGAAAAACGCTTTCACAAACTTTCCTAGAAAGACAAGCCAGAGAATGACCTTGCAAACCAGTATGTTTTCTCACTCTGCAAGGGTCTAGTCCTTGCAACAGCTTAATCTTTTGTTTTACACTTTTTTTAGTATAGACTCGTAAAAAACTACATAATTTTTCAATACATTCCTGTCGTACACTACAAACACTACTGCAATCCCAAGCGTACACAGGGTTTTTAGCACGTCTCCCTAAAACTTCATCAGCTATCACTTCTTCTGCATTTCTTTCAACCATTTTCTCTTTCTCCATTGGACAACCATCACTAACCTCATAACCTCTACCACTGGTGTCAACTGCATACAATAATCTTTCACTTAGTGAATAACTCTCTTCATTTAAAAAAAGGCTCTGAACTAGAACTGTGTTTCCATTCTCCCAAAAAAAATCACAAATTTTGTTTTAATTAATAACTCTTTTCCTCCTACTTTTGGCCTTCATTACATGGATTGGTTTATCTAGTGATTGAATTCTGTTTAACACTAAAATAAACAGTTACCTTTTTACTTCAAAAGCCTTTTCCACAATGCTTTCAATATGCTTCTTCTTTTTATAAAATAAAGCTCTCTTTTTATATTTCTTCACATCTTTCAGCAAATTATGCACTACTCTCTTGTAAAATATTTTTTAGCGTAATTCCTTATACTGATTTTGTCTTCTTTTACCATACTTTATCTCCTTTGACTGAACATTTGCTTTTTTACTTTTCCTCTTATTTTGATTTTTTTCCTTCCTTATAAAATTTTTTGAAGTTGCAGCATTCTCTACATTTTGTTTGCTCCTACAAACATTTTTAAACAATTGCTTCGTAATCTTACCAGAAGATTTTTTCCTTTTAGCCACATTATCTTTTTCATTCAATACTTGTGGTTCATGTTTCTTCAAATAATCCTCCTGTCTCTGTTTTTTTCTTTTTCTTTTTTTTTCTGGCATACTTTCTCGATTTTAACGTTGAAAAACAGTATCTGCAAAAAAGAGTCACAAATAAATGTATATTAATAACTTTCAAATTTACAATATTCCGTTACTGTTCAAACACATTTTATATAAAAACAGACTAAAAAACTATAGCCCTGAACCACAAGTGTGACGATGATTAAAACACTACATACATAATGTTTACTACTTTGAAGCAGTTCATGCCCTAAAGCCTACCTCACTAAAAGACTACATGCTAACTAGCTGAATGATTACAGTACTAAAAAGAGGCACACTGGGTGAGTAACAGGGTGTTTGCTAGACGTGTATGAATACTAACTGGGGAATTGAAGCTGCGAAAGACAACTGTGTAGCTTATTAGGGAACTGAATGCATAGTGGATAGGCATTTAAAGCAGTCCATGTGGTAAGGCCCGGCTCACTGCATGAGTACTCCGGTACTGACTGAATGATTAGACTACAGCAAGGAGACTGCCTGGATGAATTTATAACTGGTAGACTTTTCGCACAGGGAATGAATTAGTACTTGGTACTAAAAAGGTCACTAAAAGACTGCAAAGGGAGTGACAAGATATTTGCTGGACTATATGGATATTGACTAGGGAATTGAAAGTATAAAAGACAAATCTCTAGGTGGTTAAAAGACTGCATGCATAGTGCATAGGGGTTTAAAGCAGTCCATGTGCTAAGTCCTGGCTCAGTGCATGAATACTTAGACAGTAACTGAATCATTAGAGTACTAGAAAGAGAGTGTCTTGGTGAATTTATAAATGTTTGGGTTTTGGCACAGTGAATGAATTACTACATGGTGGTGAATAGGTCACTAGAAGACTAGAAAGAGAGTGACAGGGTGTTTCCTGGAAGTGTATGGATACTGTCTAGAGAATTGAAGGTTAGAGAACTACATGCATACTGCATAGACATTTCAAGCAGTCTATTTGGTAATGAATGGTTCACAACATAAGTACTTAGAAACTGACTAAATCATCAGACTACTTCTAGGACAGTGCCTGGGTAAAAATTTTAAATTTTCAGTTCTGGGGCAGTAAAGACAATACTACATGGTACTGTACTTTAGAGTCAATGCCTGACTCATTTAATCAACACATAAGCAAAGACTGCCTTCTAATGCTACTAAAACTTGACAACATGACAGGTTTTAAAACAGTTATCTGTCAGCAAATACAAGATGTTACCAAACGCTTCTCTCACAGTGGTTCCCAAATGCACACAGACTCACAGTGTGATTCTAGACAAGCAACACTATCCCTAGGAGTTTACCAAAACTCAGTCACTAAACTGGAAGTGATAAGAGAACTGCACACAATCTACATATTTCACGACTGCTCTTTAGTATCAATGCCTGACTCATTTAATCAACACATAAGCAAAGACTGGCTTCAAAATGCTACTAAAACTTGACAACATGACAAGTTTTAAAACAGTTTTCTGTCAGCAAATACACAATGTTACCAAACGCTTCTTTCACAGTGGTTCCCAAATGCACAAAGACTCACAGTGTGATTCTAGACAAGCACCAGTATCCCTAGGAGTTTACCAAAACTCATTCACTACACTGGAAGTGGTAAGGGAACTGCACACAATCTACATATTTCACGACTACACTTTACTGTCAATACCTAACTCATTTAATGAAAGCATAAGCCATAACAGTCTTCTAATGATACTAAAACTTGACAACATGACAGGTTTCAAAACAGTTATCTGTCAGCAAATGCACGATGTTACCAAACGCTTCTCCACAGTGGTTCCCAAATGCACACAGGCTCTCTGTGTGATTCTAGACAAACAACACTATCCCTTGCACTATACCAAAACATATTTCTTCATCTACAAGGAGTACTACATTTTACTGCAGAAACATAACTCATTTCACACATTCATAAACAATAAGTGGTTTCTAAATCTACCAAAATATAAGAACTGCATAGTTATCGGTCTACAAACACATGAAAAAACACAAATCCTTATCACAAAATGGTTTCCACATGCACACACACTGTCAATAAGATTGTAGAGAAAAAAAATACTCCCTACACTTTAGCAGAAAAAATACATTAGTCTGATTAAAATAAAAATAGTCTACATACATCCCCTCACAATTAAATAACTCACCTTTCAAGATGTTTTGTAGATTAAGAAGTATATCAGTCACACACCAGATATCAGTCACACACCAGATTTTCTTATACAGACTCTCTGCACTGTGCACCTGTCAGCAGAACCAAAGAATGGCAAAGTTTCCCTCTCATTTTCCACACATATACATGTAAACATCAAATCACATTCCTTCCCACATAAATTAAAAAGCAAACACACATTTCTATTGGTTAAACATTTCAACCCTTTCCAAATGACATAAACTTCAACCCTTCCCCCAATCTGCCTTCTGCCCGTTACCATAGAAACAGGTCATGGAACACTGTACTGAGCACACAGGTCACAAGTTCAGCACACACAATGTTGCTAATCAAAACAGCAAGTGTGCTTGACTTCTCAACATATCAGCTTATCATATATAATGTTCCTTTCACGCACTTTTTGTAAACCAATAAGAATCATGCGTTTAAAAAACAGAAACATGCACCCTACATTTCAGTGTAGAAGGTTGTTAAACAACCAATGATTTCTTGTCTTTTTTCAAAATTGCATCTTAGCCACCATTTTAGAAACATCTTACTTTCCAAACTGCCATTTCATTTACAGAGACCATCTGAGTGCATCCAGACCTCCTTACAAGATGCTTACAGTGTGGATTGTGGGTCACAGCTACATTTTCTGGAGCCAAAGGTATGCAGAAAACAAAGGCATTCACAAAGATCTAGGTTTGCCAAATGTAGACATTAGATGGATTGGACAGAGAGGGTTAAAGTGGCACCAATTGATGCCATTGGTGAAATCCTTCATGCAAATCCAACACCCTGACCTCATGATAGTGCACTGTGGTGGCAATGACCTAGGCACTTTGACTGGGGTAGGTCTGGAAATGCTTATGAAGGACACCTTTGCACAACTGATTTCACTTTTCCCATAAAACTGCCTTTGTGTATTCTAACATATGCCAAAGGCAGAAATGGAACTGGTCCGATCATTTTTTTCCACAGATTGAGAAAGCTAGGAAACATGTGAATAAATCTGTTTCTGCTTTTCTCCGAGACTACAGAATGGGGTCCATTTACAATAACAATCTGCGCTTTCATATGCAAGAGATGTATAGGAGAGATGGAGTACATTTTACTGATGAAGGAAACAGAGTCTTTCTCAACAACTTTAGACTCTGTATAGGTACTTACTTATAAGTACCAAAACTCTCAATGAACACAACGGCTCTTTTTAGAGCCACTCAAGAACAGAACACTTAAGCTTAATCTTTATCACCCAACAATTTCATTTTTTTTTTGCCTTGGATCCGCGAACCCACCGCGGGAGAATCTGTGCATCCAACGCGATAGAATGCACGCACCGTGCGCGCATTTCACGGCTTATTTTTTTTTTAAAAGGGGGGCCACAGGGGGTCCTTCTGGGACCCCCTAAGCAGATCTAGAGGGTCAGAGTATTTCCACTCTGCCCCCTTTATATCTTTTACACACTTATTCCCCTTCCATCTTCACCCTCGCTTCTACTGAGGCAGAAAATGGCCGCCAACAGTTCCTGGTTTCAAATGTAGAGAGACGCTCGACAGCCAATTAGCATTCAGCGCGCGATCGGGAGGGTGCGCGCTCCGTTCGGGGAGGGTGCGCTTACGGTGCGGGTACGGTCCACGGATCCTCCGCGGCCATAGATATCACTAACTTTTTTACCCTAATTTTCTCAGGTACTACTGAACAGATTCACACCAAATATGCAAAAGGCACGGGTCTGAACTGAGGACTACCTCTTTGCCAAATTTGGTGTCATTCCGTTCAGCGGTTTCGGGCTGTAGCTGCGACAACAGATCCTATGGGAAATTGCATTGGGAAAACGCGTTTTGGGACCCCCCTTTTTTCTTGGCCCCCGCTTCACGGATCACTGCAAAACTTTCAGGGTTGGAGCGGAGCGGAGCTGGCCAAAAGTTTCGAAAATTTCGCGAAGATTCGTCAATCGGTGCCAAAGATATTCCCAATAGAATGCTGCGGATTTCCTAGGGAAAATAGGTCCTAACTATAACTATCTACTGGCGCCAGTAGATAGTTATAGTTAGGACCGTGTTTCCATAGGAAATCTGAAAATTCTATTTTGAATAACTTTGGCGCCGGTTGACGAATCCTCGCAAAATTTTCAAAACTAATAGGGCGCTCTGCTCAGCTCCTACCCTGAAAGTCTCGGGGTGATTCGTCAAGCGGGGGCTGAGAAAAAAGGGGGGTCCCAAAACGCATTTTCCCCATGCATTTTCCTATAGGACCTTTAGTCGAAGGTACAGCCCGAACGGCTGAACAGAATTACTTGAAATTTGGCAAAGAGGTAGTCCTCAGGTCAGGCATGTGCCTTTTGCATATATGGTGTCAATCTGTTCAGTAGTTCCTGAGAAAATTGCAGTTAAATGTACATAAATATCTATAGGCGCGCACCGTGCCCGCACCATGCGCGCACCTTAACGTGCGCGAGCGTAATTCTGATTGGTGGTTACATGTCAGTCAACATTCGAATCAGTCGAAATCAGGAAGTGTCGGCCGCCATTTTGTGTGTTTTGTGTGTGACAGTGAAAAAAGAAAGGTGGAGAACATGAAAAGGGGGCAGGGTAGAGAGTTCCTGACCCCCTAGCCTTTGTCAGGGGGTCCCTGAAGGACCCCGAAGGGTAAAAAAAACATTTTTAAAAACGCGGGGTGCACGCACCGTGCGAGCCCCGTGAAATTTTTTTTTAAAAAAAAACATTTTAAACGAGCCATTCCATATTACAGGATACAGTCAATCTATAACTATATACATAGGTAGCTTATTGTAAAATAAATATATAAAAAATATAATAAAACAAACATAACTTAGCATTTAAAAAACCTTACAAATTCACTTAAAAAACCATAGGTTTCACACATGTTATACTTAGCTGGACATTTCACTCGTAAAAAACCATTGAAATTCCACCGTTATAGTTAGTTCAGATAGTATATATCTAAATCTCTATCTATCTATCTATCTATCTATCTATCTATCTATCTATCTATCTATCTATCTATCTATATATATATATATATCACTGAAAAAACATAAGTTTCAGGGGCGTTATAGTTAGCTGGACTTTTCACTCGTACAAAACAATTGAAATTCCCTCGTTATAGTTAGTTCAGCTAACTATAACTCGCGCGCCCGCAATGCACTGCTGATGACGTCACATATTACATCACTCATGACATGGTCAGTAACATCACTCTTGATATCACTGATGACATCTCAAATGACAGCACTGATGACATCACTGATGACATCATCCAGTGAATGTGTGTTTTTCTGAAAATTACATATGTTTTATATGTATATCTCAAGGTCGATGGAAGAATAAATGGGTATAAAAGTGTCTAAATGGATGATTTGTTTTTGCAAAATTGATTGTATAACTGACTGATTAAGTGTATCTTAGTGAATACATGGCTTAGTGAGTAATGTTTAAATATGTAAATATCTGTATCAGTCTCTCACTATGTGTATAAGTGGCTGCATGGGTTGGTGAGTAGCTAAATGAGTGTCTATATAGGTTATTAGTTGGTTTTTTGAGTATCAGTATGAGTGTCTGAGTGTCTGTTTGGTTCGGTGGGGGGTATTACGTAGTGCATGGGTGCATGAATAAGTGACTCACTGTTTGTATGTGTTGAATACAGCATGTGTGCAGGACTGTATGGGTGGATAAGTGTGTGCATGGGTGTGTTAGTGAGTGAATGACTGTCTCAATAGTGTCTTTATGAGTAACTACATATGTTTTAAACTAGTGTATGTGACTATTGGTGTATATAAGTGAGTATATGTGAGAGTGAGAGATTGGAAGAGTTCCTGTATGAATAAGTATGTGTTTCTATAAGTGATTGTTTAAAAGACTAAGTATGTGTAAGTTTCTGTAGAACTAAGTGTGGTGGTGTGTGTATAATTGTATATGCAAGTAAATGGATGTTTGATTCTTTATTAGCATGAGTGACTATGTGTGTGAGTAACTCTATGGATGAGTGGAATTGTGTAACAGGATGTATAGGTGTATGAGTACATATGATGAGTTAGTACATGTATGAGTGACTGTATAGGACTGCTGGTGAATGAGTGGATGTGTATGTGGATCTTAGAATTACTGAATAGGTTGTTGTAACTGGTATTGGTATGTCCATTATTTTGAAATTTTTAGTTTCTATTTTTGAATGTGTGTATCAATGGTTATATTAGGGGAGAGGAGGTTTGCCACTCTATCACAAGGATGATGTAATCAGTGATGTCATTTGAGATGTCATCAGTGATGTTATGAGTGATGTCACTGACCATGTCATGAGTGATGTAATATGTGACATCATCAGAAGTGCATTGTGGGCGCGCGAGTTATAGTTAGCTGAACTAACTATAACAGCGAATTTCAATGGTTTTGTACAAGTGAAAAGTCCAGCTAACTATAACAACCCTGAAACCTATGGTTTTTTCTGTGAATTTTTAAGGTTTTTTAAATGCTAATTCCTAACTATAACGTTCCTGAAACCTATGGTTTTTTCAGTGAATTTCAAAGGTTTTTTAAATGCTAATTTCTAACTATGCCTACAGAGATAGGACATGTGAAGAAAGAGGAAAAACGCACAAAAAGAAAAAAAAGAAATGCAGAAAGAAGCAACAGAAGTCCTCAAAGACGAAGAAAAGTGCAGGAAGAAGGATAACGTGCAGAAAGAACAAACAGAAGAGCAGAAAGAAGCCTTGTTGCAAAATCATCCTGTACCCTTAACATTTTCAGACGGATACTAGTGGTAACTGAGTCTGACTAAACAGTCCTAGAACCAGTGCTATGTAAAAAGACACTCAGAATACTGTGAAAACACCTACATACACTAGGGAACACTATGCGTTGGGGTCCCCCTGTGCTTAGCATGCCCTCCTCTGTAAGACCTAGTATATAATAGTCCTGTCCAGCCGGACAGTGGTCATAGGTTTTTACTGATATAGTAATTAAGCGGCAGTATACAGAACAAATTCTCAAAGTTGGACACAAGCCTGTGACCCGTACATTTAAATAGGGAAAAAACATACATAACAAAAAAGGTTCAGGCAAAGAGTTGTTTGTTACAATTGGGCAAGAAATCGCGGATGAACTTTAACAAACAATACAAAAAACAACCTTATGTATAGAACATATTATCATTAGAGACATATAGGGTGTGTACTGGTGTCGACGGCGTTTCGATCCTATTAACGCAGTATAAGGATCATCATCAGGACAACATAAATAATGCCTGTACAATAAACCTGAGTAACTTAGTTGAAAAGGGGAAGAAGAGAGGAGGAGAAGAAAAATGGGGAAACGTGATAAATATACATGATAAATTGCAATAGGAATTTACTATACAAATTTATTTACAAGAAAGTCAAAGGTATTTACAAGAAAGTAGAGACAAAAAATCTGACTAGGCATACTGTAATTCTCCTGTGTCAAGGAACAGAGTTAACTTCATAGTGGAGCAAAAGTGAAGGTGAGTGAAAACCATAATGAAGGAATAATTGCGGCTACGACAAATCGGAGGGTGCCGGCGAAGAAATGGCGCTGATTCCATTGTGAAGATCATGCGAGTGAACAAGGTGGGTAAGATTACCTTAGATAAGGGACCTTAGTGAATGTCCGAACAATGCGAGAGAATAGCAAGGCACGTGATAGTGAGCTATGAAGACCGCAGCGACGGGGGTAGCATGCAACGGGAGGCAGTATCGGAATACGGGGGTGGACATACCGGGATAGGGCAAGAAGATGGTGCGGTGAACTTGATCCAAGTCACAGAGAGGTGAGGAGCTGAGGCATCACGGGCGGTTGGAATACATCGCGTAGTGAACAGGGTATTGCGTGGCAAGGCACTGCGGGAGGAAAAGGAGCTAATTAACGGGGGGAAAAAATTAGGGGTGAGGGAGCCCGGAGGTTTTAGGCAGACGGAGTTACTCACCGGGAATTTAGATAATTACTCCAGCTCGTAGTGAGGCAATTGACATGAGAGCGGATCCAGAGAGTCCTGGGGCTCACGGTAAACCGCGGCAATGCGCTGCAGGAGGGAACATGGGGGTTAGCGAGGGAAAGCAAGGGAGGGAATTACGTAAGGGAGAGGGGCGCGATAAACTCACCGTGCAAGAGTGAATGTCGAGGTCCGGCAGTGCGTGAAGCAAGTTCCGATAATACGGCTGCTGTCGTTGGGGTGGAACGTGCATGTGATAATTACAAGGAGAGTTGCTGATTGGGTAGCCTCAGCAGGGGAGTGAGAAGAGAAAAGGGACCAAGGACAAGAGGACGGTTGCCATCTTGGAGTGGGTGAATGTGTGACAGAAGGGTGTAATTACAAATATTTGGAGTTTAGAGAATTAAACCACAAACCATGAGACAAGTAGCTTTGGATTATTAATTAAAACTTTTAAGCAAGAGTTTTCAGGGCACTTAGTGGAGACGTGTAAACAGTTCAGATACTTATGGACCAATCCTCATGTCTGTTCAATCCAGAATTGAAACTGTCAGTCTTCAAAATCCATTTTAATTCTTCTCTGATAAGTGTCTTTATCATATCCCCTCCTCGTGGGGGCAATTTGACAGCAGAGATGATGGTCCATCGAATTTCATCTTCGGAGTGTTTTTTCTCCTGGAAATGCTCAACCAATGGCGCTGTCAGGATTCTGCATCTAATTCTGCTTCGATGCTGGGAGATGCGTAGACGAATCTTTTGGGTAGTCTGGCCAATGTAAATTTTATTACAAGGGCAAAAGATTGCATAAATAACATTTGTAGAGTTACAATTGGTGAATGTTTTTAGTTTATGCCTGATGTTGCCAAAAGCAAAAAATTTGCACTCTATGGTTAATGAACATACCACACAGCTACCACATTTAGCATGACCTTTCAATGGTGGTAAGGACCAGATATCATTCAGAGTGGTGGAGATAGTTTTGTTGGTGGTAGTAGGCAGGGCTGCGCGAACAAGGTGGTCCCTAATATTTTTGTTTTTCTTGAATGCGAAGAGCGGGCGTTCCAGATGGAGATTGCCAGCATTCAAGATTGACCAGTTCTTGAGGATACTTTTACGTATATTATTAGAGACTGTGGAAAAGGTGGTGACACAGACCAGTCTGTTTGTTTCAGATTTCGGTTTGGGTTCAAGAAGGGTTTCACGTGGGCAGTACCACGCACGTTTCATGGAGTTTCGAATTAGTCTTTTAGGATAGCCTCTTGTGGATAGTTTATCAGAAAGTATTTTGGTTTCAAAGAAATAGTCCTCTTTTAGGGAACAATTTCTGCGAATTCTCAGGAACTGCGAGAAGGGAAGAGAGTCTTTTAAAGCACGGGGGTGACTGCTCTTGTAACTCAACAGGGTATTCCTTTCTGTAGGTTTGCGGAATAAACCTGTGATAAGGTGGCCATCGGAGTGCTTGATTGTGAGATCAAGGAAGGGGATGGATTCCCTTTGGTGAGTCAGTGTAAATTTAAGACCACCGCAATTGTTATTAAGCCAGTGGAGGAACGAGGTGAGTAGACTTTCATTAGCCTGCCATATCATAAAGATATCATCGATATATCTCTTCCACTTACAGATACATGATGAAAAAGGATTGGTAGTGGTAAGGATACAGTTCATCTCCAATGCATCCATGTATAGTATGGCCAGATTTGGGGCAAAAATTGCACCCATGGATGTGCCTTTAACTTGTTGATAGAAGTGGTCTTCAAACATGAAAAAATTCCTGGTAAGGCAGACTTCTAATAGTTGTAATATAAAGTAAGTTGGTAAGTTGGTACAGTGTGAGGCCGCGATCTTTGATCTAGAACGTTTTCCATCACCAATAATGAGTCTCTTTGTGGTATATTGGTGTAGAGGGATTCTACATCCAAAGTGCACAGAATATTAAGTTTGGGGTCATAGGGGTGGTTCTCAATCAGGTTAATCATAAACATACTGTCACGAATATAACAGTCAGTCAAAGGAACAAAGTCCTTAATGAAGTGATTGACATAATGGCCTAGTGGCTCAAGAATGGAACCACACCCAGAAACAATCGGACGCCCAGGGGGTTTCTGTATATCTTTATGAATCTTGGGGAGGGTATAGATTACCGGAATTCTGGGACTTTTAATGTTGAGGAATTGGTACTCTGGTTTAGAGAGGAAGCCTTGTTGTAGGCCTTCATCCGTAATTTGTCGGATTAATGTCTGAAGTTCCTTAGTGGGGTTAGTGTGCAATCTACAATAGTGGTCAGTATTAGCCAATTGGCGGTTGACCTCATCTTTGTATTCCTTCAGCTCTTGTAAAACAATTCCTCCACCTTTGTCGGCTGGTTTAATTATGAGATTGGAATTTTCACGTAGCGAAGAGATAGCTAATTTTTCTTCTTTGGTAATGTTATAAGGGATGTAATGGTGTGTGTCAGAAATATTTGACAGTTCTTTCAGTACAAGTTTTTCAAAAGTAATAACCTCACTGGGTATCATATTGTTATGTGGAGAGAAAGTAGAAGGAGGTCTAAGTGGAGTGTTATATTGTTTGGGTGTCATGGGGTTCAGCAGAAAGTAACTATGAAGCCTGATTTTACGGAAGAACCTTAATAGTTCCGTCTGCAGATCAAGGAAGTTGGGATATGTCATTGGTACAAATGAAAGGCCTTTGCTAAGTAGTGATATCTCATGGCTTGAAAGTACATGGGTAGAGAGATTGAACAAAGGTATAGTAGGATGCTGGTCAGACATATTCTGTGTTTCGGAATCTACCACCGGTAGAACTTTTGGCGTGTTTGCCGCTCTCCTGGTGGGTTGTACCATCGAGGGCGTTGTCTGCCCCTTCCTCTCCTTGGGGGGTCTTGTGGATCCTGACCTAAAAAAAGGGAATTGGGGGAACGTGTGGTGTTGCTTGTACCCTCTCCTGTGTCAGAGTTGTCCGAGGACTCAGCAGATGTGTCAGAAAACCCAACTAGATTCTGACGTCTGTTGAAGCGACCCCAAGGTCTTGAATTTTGGGGATTGTTGTATGTACGGTTGGTATAAAAATCTTTATTCAGATAGGGATATGCTCGTTCAGAGGCAAATGATTTGATATCCCTTTTTACTTTGTTAGATTTTTTGTTTTGTTCTATGCGATGGAATTCCTCGGTTGTTTTTTGGACTTTTTCTAGTAGTTTTTTTGCTTCAGGGATTGTGTTGCTGTCTTTGATATTTTTCTCTATGTCCTCGATCAACTTAGCAAGTACCTGAAGTTCTTCAGTGGCGGTATCTATTCCTAGGACTAACCAGTGCCTAGAGCAAGTGGTGCCTATGTAACTGAAATTATTTATGTATTTTGGGTTATCGGTGAAGACGCCTGGGATATTTTTGTTTTTTGTATTGTTTGTTAAAGTTCATCCGCGATTTCTTGCCCAATTGTAACAAACAACTCTTTGCCTGAACCTTTTTTGTTATGTATGTTTTTTCCCTATTTAAATGTACGGGTCACAGGCTTGTGTCCAACTTTGAGAATTTGTTCTGTATACTGCCGCTTAATTACTATATCAGTAAAAACCTATGACCACTGTCCGGCTGGACAAGTCTATGAAAATAAGCACTGATCGGGTCCTTATTTATCCCCTTCCCTATCTTACCTGCTCCTAGGGACCCTTGTTGTTTATAATTACCTGATTCCCATGGTCCCAGGCCGACCGTATATGGGTGCTCTTGTTGTTGAATAAATATATCTAGTATATAATAGGGCAGGGGATTAAAACTAGCTCTTAAAACGCGCCACAGGGCGTGTTTGCACACGATACCTCAGGCCCCGTCCCCTCCCTTCCCCACTATGTAAACACGCCCTGTGGCCATTTTAAGTTGGGAGATGACGTTCCCTTGAATCCTGAGAGTCCCTAGGTCCAACTAGACCACTAGGTACCTCCGGTAAGCGCCACAGAGGTGCGTTGCAGAGAGATGTAAAAAGGCGCATGGACTAGACCACCTCTCTGCAACGTAGCACAGTGGCGCTTACTGGAGGCACCTGGTGGGCTTGTTGGCCCCCAGGGTCCCTCAGAATTGAAGGGGAATTATTTCCCCAACTTAAAACGCGCCACAGGGCGTGTTTGAACACGTTACCTCAGGCCCCGTCCCCTCCCTTCACCACTGTGCAAACACGCCCTGTGGCCATTTTTAGTTGGGAGATTAAGTTCATTTGAATCCTGAGGGTCCCTAAGGTCTAACTAGCCCACTAGGTACCTCCAGTAAGCACCACAGAGCTGTGTTGCAGAGAGGTGTAAAAAGTGGCACGGCCTGGACCACCTCTCTGCAACACAGCTCAGTGACGATTACAGGAAGCACCTGGTGGGCTAGTTAGCCCCCAGGGGTCCTCAGGATTGAAGGGGAATTATTTCCCCAATTTAAGACGCACCATAGGGCGTGTTTGCACACGTCACCTCAGGCCCCGTCCCCTCCCTTTCCCACTGTGTAAACACGCCCTGTGGCCGTTTTAAGTTGGGAGATTAAGTCCCCTTGAATCCTGAGGGTCCCTAGGGGTAAAATAGCTCACTAGGTACGTCCAATAAGCGCCATTGCAGAGAGGTGTAAAAAGGGGCACGGCCTGCACCACCTCTCTGCAACGCAGAGCAGTGGCGCTTACTGGATGCACCTGGTGGGCTAGTTGGCCCCCAGGGTCCCTCAGAATTGAAAGGGAATTATTTCCCCAACTTAAAACGTGCCACAGGACGTGTTTGCACACATCACCTCAGGCCCCGTCCCCTCCCTTCACCACTGTGTAAACGTGCCCTGTGGCCATTCTAAGTTGAGAGATTAAGTCCCCTTGAATCCTAAGGGTCCCTAGGGTCAAACTAGCCCACTAGGTACCTCCAGTAAGCGCCACAGAGCTGCGCTGCATAGAGGTGTGAAAAGGGGCGTGGCCTCAGAACACCTGTCTGCAATGCAGCTCCCTGGCGCATACTGGAGACACCTGTTGGGCTAGTTGGCCCTCAGTGACCCTCAGTATTGAAGGGGAATTAATTCCCCAACTTACAACTGGCCGGGGGCGCGTTTGCAGAGTGCTGCAAGGAGGGGGCGTGGCCCCCCTTCTTTTTCTAATTTATTGGCCCTGGGGACCCCATCCCCCAGGGCCTGCACCCTAATTTATTTTGTTGAAAAAAATTAATTTGGAAGGGGGCCGCATGGCCCCCCTACCAAGCCCTTAATCGGCCCTGGGGACCCCAACCCCCGGGTCATGGCATGTTTTTTTTTTTATTCCTTAGGAGGGGGGCTGCATTGCCCCCCTCCTCAGGCCACTTATGGCCCCAGGGAATCCATCACCCGGGGCCGACCGTTGTTTTTTATTATTTAAAAAAAATATATATTTATAGAAACACCTAGGACATGCTGGACAAACCGTATGTACCTATTACCATGACGATTTGCGTGATATTCATTAAAAGGCGACTCTGCATACAATGAATCCATGTGGAATGTATTTACACCGCTAGTGAAGCTCTGACGTGTCTGACGCCCTACCGTGCCTAATCCAAGCGCCCCCACCGGTGGGTACTCTTCAAGTAGACACCCTTGTCGTTTATTTCTACAAACATGGGTAGCTATTGACAGGCACATTTAATACACACACACACCAAGCCATTCAAAGGGGATTCGACATAAATTCGACCAAACTATGCAAGAAACCCCCCTCACGGTTAATAAAACACACATCCACTGCCGGATGTGTAATACTTTTTATTTTACTCTCTGGAAAGGAGACTAACCTCACTTGAGAGTCACAGCATGCTCCTGGCTGAGCCCAATGCTGTGGTACACCCACCAGTGCCCGCCGAGTGCCACACACCTCTGTGTTGTATTCCACCAGCTAGTGCGTATGCTATGACACTCTCTAGCCCATGTGCACTGTAACACCACCAGGTGAATATGTCATGCCACACTTGCCTTCGCACGGGTTATATTGCCCCATCTAACGTGCCTTCCTCGATGCCTATGTTATAACGCACTCCGCTATGCCATACATATTGCAATCTGGGATCCATATCTTTGTCACAGTGCATATGCAACGTTACACTCCCCAGCACATATTTTATATTACAACTTTAGAGACTAGTTAGGTTACACAACACTGCCCTGTGTATATTACCCTCCAAGGCGCATATCGCATAGCAAGCGCTAGTGCCTGTGCTATCTCGCGCTCTCCAATGAATCTGTCATTGCGCACAATGTATTGCATATTATATTTCATGCCCCGGTTCATCTTATATCACACTTTTTGGTGCATAGTTTATACCATATACTATATCTAGTTTTCATTTTCAATCGTGCTCTCAGGACTATGTTCTATATAACACTGCGTCCACCTACCCTATTCACGGGCATTACATTTTGGGATGGGGGATGGAGGGTCAGGGGGCGTTTCTGCCAAGTGAGCCCGGAGTCACAGTCACAAACGTCCTCTTATTCCTGAATAAAAGTGAGATTATGCTGAATACTTGTTCATATTTTAAGTAGTTCGCACAGACACACATTTTAAAAACAATAAAGATCCTAATACCCACCTTCTCTGAACAGTTAAATTTCTGCCCTATCCACCTCCTCCCTATCCTCTGTTGTCTGAATCCATGGACTAGCCTCCTGCCTCCTGCCATGCATGGTCTGATGTGCTGCCACTGCCCTCCATTTAGCATGATGTACCAGTCCACTCCTCCTGCCCTCAATTGCCCAATTCTATGGCCCATCATTGACCTCCTGCTTAGCCTCTGTCCTTAGCTTGCTGCCCCTATTCTCATTCCCCCTGCCCTCCGATGTCTTTGTGCATGCCCCTGCTCCATCCTTTATGCCCACTATGTTCCATGGACCTGCCACTCCTATCTACTCTGAGTGTTCCGTTGAGCTGCCACTCCCCTCCCACCTGCCTAGCATTGTCAGATGACTGTAACCTGTCCCTGCCACCTCCACCCTGCCTGTCCACATGCCATGCCCCTATCCCCTTCCTCCTGTCCGCCATGGTCCATTTTACTGCCACACCCTTCTGCCCTCCCTGGTCTGTTGTGCTGCAACTGCTCCTCCTGCCTGCCCGCATGGTCTGTTGTGAGGCCCCTTCTCCTGAACTCTCTTGTCTGTGCCCAGGTCCTGACCGTCTATCCTCCATGGTCCTTTGTGCATGCCCCTGCACCCTCCTTCTTGCCCATCATAGCCATTGTGCTGCCACTAACCCTCCAGCTTGCCATGCATGGTCTTCTGTGCTGCCATGGCCCCTCCCACCTTCCATGTGTGGTCAGCTAGCTGCCCCTGACCCCCTCCCACCTTCCCTCCATCGTCTGTGTGTATGCCATCATAGTCTCACTGTTGCTCTCCATGGTGTGTCTTGTTTCTAGTGCCCACTTGCCCCCAGCCCTCTGTTTCTATGCCCCTGATCCGTCCCTCCTGCCCTTTATGGTCTGATATGCTGCAGCTTTCTCTCCTGTCTGTCCATTGTGGTCAGCTAGCTACCATTGCCTCTTTCCCCTCTGTTCTCTGTTGTCCATGTGCATGGTCCTGTCCCATCCCTATTGCTTTCTATGGATTGTTGTGCTGCACTCCCGTCCCGCATGCCCTGTGTGGTGTATTGTGCTGCTGCAAACCCTGATGCCTGCACTGTAGGGTCAGTTTGGTGCACCTCTCCATGTCCCTCCTGTCCTCTGTTATACGAGTCCATGACCCTACCCCAATTCCTCCTGGCTACCATGATCCAATGTACCATACTTGCGAACATTTTGAACTTGGTAAGAGGGAGATTTTGAAAAAAAACTGGTGTATTGATTTTCCCCTTTAAGTTACATTGAAAAATAGGGGATTGTAGACAGGAGACAGATCAAATAAAGCCCATTTGAGCTTCTTAAAACCATTGGACGTTTCCTGGCTGAAACAGGTCTGTTGGTATGTATGGTTGTGCTACCACTGCCTCTTCCTTCTGCCCACAATGGTCTATTATATTGCCACGGCCTCTCTTGCCAGTCCTGTATTGTTGGTTTGTTGCCCCTGCCACCCTTTCCACTGCCCTCCATAGTCTGTTGTGCTGCCACTGCCCTTCCTGCCTGCCTAGTGTGGTCAAATTGTTGCCTCTGCACTCTCCTACCTGCCTTCAATTTTCAGAGTCCGTGCCCCTGGCCTCTGCCTCTCAACAGTATCCCAATGAACAAATAGATTGCTAACATTCTATATTTATTACAAAAGTGTGGAACACCTGACGTCGTCTTGATATAATCAAAACTGTAATACCTAGAGCATTTCCTTTAGAAATTACATATATGAGAAGGCCTTATTTGCATCAAAATTATGGTTAGTGCTCTAAAAAACTAACATGAGGACATATTTTCTGAGTTTTCAAATAGCGACAAAGAACTTTTAAATTATTTGTAATCTTTTTTTTTTTTTTATCCAGTTGACCACTTGATTAAATGATGCACTTAGGGGAGAGGATGTGGTGTTACTTCCAGAGCTGCATACTTTGCAACTGGGGAACCAGGTTGGAGTTTCTGCTTCAGCTCAACATTCTGTGATACTGGTCAAATCACTTAATCTCCCCATGTCTACAACCAAAATGAATTTGATCTTGTGTGATGAAACCAATGCTCATATAAAGCAGTCCAATACCTGACAAGTCTGCACTATCTAAAACTGCAAATACACAAACAATAAGTGTTTTGCACACTTCTGTCATTGGGCTACACGTGGGCTACATCTGGGTGATATTTGTGCTGCATTTGGGCTCTTTTGTCTCTGGTGGCCATCTTGGGAAATTTATTTGTTCTGAAGTTTCCTAATTTCCTCATTTACTGCAGTCTCCTAGGAAGGAAATGCTTTCAGTTTTTTACTTTGATTCCATCAAGAAGGTATACATTCTCTCTAGTTGCTCATTAGATCACTGTAGTAAAGCTACTGCTCACCACGGAAGTCTGCTGCTGGTATTAAAAGTGCATGTTTCAGTCTGCATATCAGAATTTTTTAATGAAATAGAATAGGATTTGAGAAGTCACTCAAAATGTGCCCTAATTTTTCTTTCTTAAGCACTAATCAAAATTTCTATGGCAAAATGAACCCCCTCATTGTGTTCCTTTTTAAATTAAATGTTTTAAGTGTTACCAGTTTATTCCAATCACGATGGCTTCAGGTGTGCCATACTTTTGTCATAAGTAAGACAGTAAGCGCTCTAGTTGTTCGTTAGAGCACTCTGGGACATTCCGTCATTGGGCTATACTTGGGCTACATCTAGGTGATATTTGTGCTACATTTGGGCTCTTTTGTCTCTGGTGGCCATTTTGGGAGACTTATTTGTTATGAAGTTTCCTAATTTACTCATTTACTACAGTCTCCTCAGTAGAAAATACTTTCAGGGCCCGATTCACAGAACTAACTTAAGAGAAAATCCTAAACTTACTACCATTTTGGTATTCACAGAAGGCACTTACTCATTTTGGTATTCACAGAAGTTAGGAGTCCTAACTTTAGGACTCCTAAATGCCTTCTGTGAATAACGAAAGTCTTAAAATTAGGATTTTTCTCAGTTTAGTAGTAGTAAGGTTAGGACTCCTAACTTTAGGACTCCTAAATGCCTTCTGTGAACACCGAAAGCCTTAAAATTAGGATTTTTCTCAGTTTAGTAGTAGTAAAGTTAGGAGTCCTAACTTTAGGACCCCTAAACTGAGAAAAATCCAAATTTTAAGACTTTCGGTATTCACAGAAGGCAGTTAGGAGTCCTAAAGTTAGGACTCCTAACTTCTGTGAATACCGAAGTGAGTAAGTGTCTTCTGTGAATACCAAAATGAGTAAGTGCCTTCTGTGAATACTAAAATGGTAGTAAGTTTAGGATTTTGTCTTAAGTTAGTTCTGTGAATCGGGCCCTCAGTTTTTTACTTTGGTTCCATCAAGAAGACATTCAGATGTGTCACACATTTGCCATGAATTCTGAATGTTAGCACTCTAGTTGCTCATTAGATCACTGTAGTAAAGCTACTGCTCACCAGGGAAGTTTGCTGCTGGTATTCAAAGTGCATGTTTCAGTCTGCATGTCAGAATTTTTTTATGAAATAGAAGAGGATTTGAGAAGTCAAAATGTGCCCTAATTTTTCTTTATGTAGCACTAATCATAATATCTATGGCAAAATGAACCCCCTCATTTTGTTCCTTTGTAAATTAAATGTTTTAAGTGTTACCACTTTATTCCAATCAAGATGGCTTCAGGTGTGCCATACTTTTGCCATAAGTAAGACTGTTAGTGTTCTAGTTATTCGTTAGAACACTCTGGGACATTCTGTCATTGGGCTATACTTGGGCTACATCTGGGTGATATTTGTGCTACATTTGGGCTCTTTTGTCTCTGGTGGCCATTTGGGGAGACTTATTTGTTATGAAGTTTCCTAATTTCCTCATTTACTACAGTCTCCTCAGTAGGAAACACTCAGTTTTTAACTTTGATTCCATCAAGAAGGCATTCAAATGTGTCACACATTTGCCATAAATTCAGAATGTTAGCACTCTAGTTGCTTATTAGATCACTGTAGTAAAGCTATTGCTCACCAGGGAAGTCTGCTGCTGGTATTGAAAGTGCATGTTTCAGTCTGCATGTCAGAATTTTTTAATGAAATAGAAGAGGATTTGAGAAGTCACTCAAAATGTGCCCTAATTTTTCTGTCTTCAGCACTAATCATAATTTCTATGGCAAAATGAACCCCCTCATTGTGTTCCTTTTTAAATTAAATGTTTTAAGTGTTACCAGTTTATTCCAATCAAGATGGCTTCAGGTGTGCCATACTTTTGTCATAAGTAAGACAGTAAGCGCTCTAGTTGTTCTTAAGAACACTCTGGGACATTCTGTCATTGGGCTATACTTGGGCTATATCTGGGTGATATTTTGGCTACATTTGGGCTCTTTTGTCTCTGGTGGCCATCTTGGGAGATTTATTTGTTAAGAAGTTTCCTAATTTCCTCATTTACTGCAGTCTCCTCAGTGGGAAATACTTTCAGTATTTTACTTTGGTTCCATCAAGAAGAAATTCAGATGTGTCACACATTTGCCATAAATTCAGAATGTTAGCACTCTAGTTGCTCATTAGATCACTGTAGTAAAGCTAGTGCTCACCAGGGAAGTTTGCTGCTGGTATTCAAAGTGCATGTTTCAGTCTGCATGTCAGAATTTTTTTATGAAATAGAAGAGGATTTGAGAAGTCAAAATGTGCCCTAATTTTTCTTTCTGCAGCACTAATCATAATTTCTATGGCAAAATGAACCCCCTCATTTTGTTCCTTTGTAAATTAAATGATTTAAGTGTTACCACTTTATTCCAATCAAGATGGCTTCACGTGTGCCATACTTTTGTCATAAGTAAGACTGTTAGCGCTCTAGTTGTTCGTTAGAACACTCTGGGACATTCTGTCATTGGGCTATACTTGGGCTACATCTAGGTGATATTTGTGCTACATTTGGGCTCTTTTGTCTCTGGTGGCCATTTTGGTGGACTTATTTGTTATGAAGTTTCCTAATTTCCTCATTTACTACAGTTTCCTCAGTAGGAAATACTTTCAGTTTTTTACTTTGGTTCCATCAAGAAGACATTCAGATGTGTCACACAATTGCCATAAATTCAGAATGTTAGCACTCTAGTTGCTTATTAGATCACTGTAGTAAAGCTATTGCTCACCAGGGAGGTCTGCTTCTGGTATTGAAAGTGCATGTGTCAGTCTGTATGTCAGAAGTTTTTTAATGAAATAGAAGAGGATTTGAGAAGTCACTCAAAATGTGCCCTAATTTTTCTTTCTGCAGCACTAATCATACATTCTATGGCAAAATGAACCCCCTCATTTTGTTCCTTTTTAAATTAAATGTTTTAAGAGTTACCACTTTATTCCAATCAAGATGGCTTCAGGTGTGCAATACGTTTGTCATAAGTAGGACTGTTAGAATGTTAGAATGTCATTCTCACATGACTGAGAAAGATAATGTGAATTTACAGAAAATATGCTCTCAGTTTAGCTTATAGATCACCTTCCAAACCTCTGTGGGAAAAGCATGACAAAATAGTTTTTTCTCAAACATGGTTCATGATATCACAGCAGAAGGCTTTTTCACATGGTAAAATCACCTTAGAACACACCACAATTCCTAAAATGAGTATGGTACCATCAACAAATGATTTATAATGTAACTAAAGTCTTAAAATCTTCTATTAACTGCAATGCTTTTTAATGAGGTGCTATCATGTATATTGGTCCCAAGATGGCTGCCAACACTTCTTGGATGAAGCACTGACAGCCAATCATATCTCACGATGAGATGTGTGGTTAGGCTCCGCCCAGATATATCTCTCTTTTTAACTCTAATTTTCTCAGGAACTACCAAATGGATTTACACCATTTAAGCAACTGAGGACTACCTCTTTGCCAAATTTGGTGTAATTCCGTTCAGCAGTTCGGGCTGTAGCTGCGTCAACAGGTCCTATGGGAATATGCATGGGGAAAACTCGTTTTGGGACCCCTTTTTTTCTTGGCTCCCGCTTGATGAATCACCGTGAAATTTTCAGGACAGGAGCGGACCGGAGCTGGCCAAAAGTTTGGAAAATATTGCGAAGATTCATCAATCGGTGCCAACGATATCCCAAATAGAATGTTGAGGATTTCCTATGGAAAATAGGTCCTAACTATAACTACCTACTGGCGACTGCCAGTAGGTAATATATATATATATATATATATATATATATATATATATATATATATATATATATATATATATATATACATATATATATATATACATATATATATATATATAGAGAGAGAGAGAGGTATCTAAATAGATATCTATCTCTCTATATATATATATATCTATATCTATATGTATATATCTATATATATATATCTATTCACTGAAAAAACCATAGGTTTCAGGGGCGTTATAGTTAGCTGGACATTTCCCTCGTACAAAACCCTAGAAATTCCCCTGTTTTTCTTTTTTTCTTTTTTTTTGGTCCTCATTTGCCAATTACCCTCTTGTAGGAATCACCAGCCACCTAGTGTGTCGAAAGCTGAGAGAACAACTCAGGTTCTCGAATTACCTCGCATTCCAAGACACAATTCAGAGAATGGCGGAAGATAAATCCATGATGAGGGAAGCCAGTTAGCTTGATTACTCCGTCAAGGAATCTTTCAGCCTAATGGGGCGAATGATTGAATAATGAGACCAGCGTTCAAGATCCATAGAGTAAAATAGGCATAATCATAGGACCCGGGGAAAAAAAAAAAATCGCAGAAAGCCAAATTGTTTTTGTTAACACGTCTAGCCAGGTCCAACTTGGATGTGTTGTATAAGGATGTCAACCAATCGCCATGTGATGGAGCAGTGGCGTCTACCCAAAACCTGCATATTTGGCGCCTTGCCAGGAGAATAGCATAAAAAAGAAAAGATCTTGCCTGGCCCAGTATGTTTTCGTTGATGCCAAAAATAACTAGTGGCAAGGTAATAGGCACGGAAAAATTCAATATAGAATCCAACGTCTCCTTGATTTTCTCCCAGAAAGTACAGATAAAAGGGCAATCCATAAACATGTGTGTATCTGAAGCCTCAAGGAGGTTGCACTTGTTACATCTCTTACCTGGCAGAAATTTTGATAGTCGTAGAGGAGAGAGATATGCACGGTGAACGGTGAAAAGGTGGTTGCGCCTTAGCCAGGCAGGTTTAACTAATCTATGTAAGAGAGTAAATGAAGAAAGCCACAATTGCTCACACTGTATAGATAGGAATTAGCATTTAAAAAACCTTTGAAATTCACTGAAAAAAACATAGGTTTCAGGGGCGTTATAGTTGGGAATTGGCATTTAAAAAACATTAGAAATTCACTGAAAAAAACATAGGTTTCAGGGGCGTTATAGTTAGCTGGACATTTCCCTCGCACAAAACCGTAGAAATTCCCCTTTTATAGTTAGTTCAGCTAACTATAACTCGCGCCCCCGCAATGCACTGCTGATGACGTCACATATTACATCACTCATGACATGGTCAGTGACATCACTGATTACATCACTGATGACATCTCATAACGCCCCTGAAACCTATGGTTTTTTCAGTGAATTTCTAAGGTTTTTTAAATGCCAATTCCTAACTATAACGCCCCTGAAACCTTTGGTTTATTCAGTGAATTTCAAAGGTTTTTTAATTGCCAATTCCTAACTATAACGTGCATGAATCCTATGGTTTTTTCAGTGAATTTCAAAGGTTTTTTAAATGCTAATTCCTATCTATAACTTATCTCTAAAGATATCATGTTTAATGATTTTGATTGGATTTCTATATTTTTCAAATTCAGTGTGTCAATTTCATTAATTATGTTTTTTTTAAATACTTTTTTATAACCATTTTTCAAACTTATTTTTTCTATTAATTCTATTAAAAATTAAAAAATATTATTAGAATATTTTTTTTTGATAAGCAAATTTTTATTTTGTGAAAGAACACACTTAAATACACATACAACAGTCCAATTGAACTAGCATCAAAGTGACATATCCCGGAATCAGTGACAATCAACAGCAAGACCCCCCGCCCCCTCCCCGGACCCCTCACTCCCCCCACCCACACCGACTCCCCTAGATTAGTCCCCCTAGCCACTTCCCCCATATTCTGCTAAACTTTTTGGGGCAACCCCGAGCCGTATACATCATTCGCTCCTGCGTCGCGCACCAGTCCACCCCCCTTCTCCATGCAGCGCATTTGGGTGGGTCGGTCCGCTTCCAGGCAGTAGCGATATCCCTTTTAGCCACTACCAGAGCAGTGGTTAGGAAAAATTTCTCATTGCGGGATCCGTCCAATCCGTCCGTTATCCCCAGCAAAGCCAATTTGGGATCATGGGTGACCTCCCACCCCAGGGTCTCAGTTAACACAAGCTCAATCTCGCCCCAGTAGTTCCCCAGGCGTGGGCAAGTCCGCACCATGTGGAAGAAGTCCGCCGGGTCTGCCCCACAACGTGCACATGAGGCATCCGGAGAGAGGCCCGCACGGTAGAGGCGTTCCGGGGTCAGGTAGGCGGTATGCAGGTAGTAAAGCTGGATGAGCCGCAACCTGGCTGATGAGGTAATCGTCCTGGGTGCCATAAGGGCGTCCCTCCAATCAGCTTCATCCAATGGTCCCACACAGGCCTCCCATCGCTGCCTCATTTCGTCCCAATCCACCGGGGTGTTATTGATCAGGGTCCGATAAATACGGGAGATTCCCCCCTTCCCAAGATACCCCAACATCACCTGAGCTTCGGGCGGGCTATGGTCAGGGATCCTTGAATCTTGAGGGACATGAGACTGGATCGCGTGGCGCAGCTGGAGATATTTATAGAATTGCGAGGGGCGCAGCGAGAACCGCTCCTGGAGCTCCTGGAAGGAACACATGTGGCTTCCCCGCCACACGTCCCCCAAACGAGAGATCCCAAGGAGATCCCACGCTCGAAACCCTCCCAACCCAGCTACCTCTCGCAACCAAGTGCCGTGCCAGAGCGGTGTAACTAGAGTCAGTTTCCCCAACCAACGGGTATGCCATAAGGTGGCACGCCATGCCAAGAAAGGGGCCCGTACAACATCCGAGGAACCACCGCCCCGTAGAGCATATTTTGAATGGAGGGGAACCCCATAAGCTGCACCTCCAGCCTGTAGGCCGGGTCATCCCACCCGCCCGAGAACCAATCATGGGGCACCAGGAGCCGAGTTCCAAAATAATACAAATAAAGGTGAGTCATGCTCAGACCTCTGTCATATGACGGGATCCGACAACGGTCCAGGGCCAGGCGGGATCTACCACCCCCCCAGAGAAACTTGGTCGCCATCTTATCCTTCTCCCAACCAAGGGTGGGAGAAGGAGCAGGGCGTGTTCTGCAGCATGTAAAGGAACTTGGGGAGGATCATCATCTTGTAGAGTGCAATCCTCCCCAGTGGGTTCAATGGGAGCGACTGCCACCTCACCAGGTCTGATCTGGCTTTATTGACCACGGGGGCCACATTGAGGGCCCAGCAGAGCTCCGGAAGAAGGGTGACCCAGATCCCAAAATATTTAAAGGAGAGTCTCCGGAGGGGAATGTCAGACTGCCAGGCAAAGCAATCTCTAGACGGGTGCAGCGGAACTAGAACCGATTTTCTGGGGTTGAGAAGGAGACCCGACACCTGACCGAACCGGCGAAGAATCCGACGAACAAGAGGACCGGAGACAGCTGGATCTGAGAGATAAATAAGGACCTCATCCTCATACAGAGCTATCTTATCAGGAGCCATCCCCGGCCAGTCCCACCCACGAAGAGAAGGGTCCGACCGGACCAGAACGGCCAGGGGTTCCATTGCCGGGGCGAGAGCGGGCAACCCTGCCGCGTCCCCGCCCAATGGGAAACGGGCGGGAAAGAGCCCCATTCACCAACACTCGTGCCCGTGGAGCCGCGTACAAGACCCGGACCATGGCGTGAAACTGGGGACCGAACCCCATCCTCTCCAGGACCTCTCCGAGATAACCCTATCCCACTGAGTCAAATGCCGTCTCAAAGTCGACCAGCAACAGGGCCAGGTAAGGAGAGAGGTGCCCCCGGTGAGCCATGGCGAGATGCAGGCGCCGCAGGCAGTGCTGAGTCCCTCGGTTCGGCATAAATCCGCATTGGTCCGGGTGGACCAGTGAGGTAAGATGCGGGCGCAGCCGTTGCACCAGGATGATAGCGTATATCTTAATCTCAGTATTGATGAGAGATATCGGCCGATAGTCCGAGCAGGACTGTGATGGGGGCTGTGTCTTGGGGAGAACGACTATCGTAGCCGTGTCCATCTCCGGTGGGAATGAACCCTTCTCCATCACCTCTGCATAGAGGTCCAGAAGCTGCGGAGCGAGGGTTTCATGGTAGTGGGCGTAATATTCCTGTGGGAAGCCGTCTGGACCCGGGGTCTTCCCGGGAGCCAGGTGGCTGATTGCTTCGTGGATTTCTTGCAGCGTTAAAGGCGAGTCAAGGGTCTCACCAGCCTCCCGTGCATGCGTATCTCGTCCCGCAGAAAGGCCAACCGCCGCGCCCGCGTGGCATCAGTCAACGCCTCCTGGTCTCGCTCAAGCTCCAAGGCCTGTGCTTCACACGCCGTGAGCTGCTGGAGGTGTTTCCGGCGCTGTTGCTGCACGAGCCCCCTGGAAGCCCCTCTAATAGTCGCCTTACCGGCTTCCCAAAGGACGGCCGAGGAAAAAACAGAACCTACGTTGTGGTGATAGTAGCTAGAGATCTCCTTTCCCACCGACTTCCGAAAGTCTTTGTCCTGAAGGAACCAGGCGTTCAGGTGCCACACCGGGCGGGCGGAAAAGGGAGGCGGGCCAAGGGCCAGAAGCAGTGGCGAGTGGTCCGAGAGGCCCCTAGGAAGAATGCGGGCATCCTGAACCCACACGCATTCGGTAGATGGGACAAAGATTAAGTCAATCCGGGCATGTGAATGGTGCGCCGCCGAGGTGTGGGTGTACTGGCCAGGCTGTGGGTGCCAAACCCTCCACAAGTCGCATAGGCCCTGGGACTCGGCCCAACTCGACAGCTGCTTCGCGCGAGCGGCTCTGGCGAGGGAGATCGGGCCCGTCGCGTCCATACTAGGCGTGTAGACAGCGTTAAAGTCCCCACCTAAGACGAGTGCGCCCGCCGGGAGTGTTGGAAGTAAGTCTGCGGTGTATGAGAGGGCAGCTTGCAACAGGGACGGCGCCGCATAAAGGGATAGCAGGGTGAGTGGTCGTCCCTCGAGAGTGCCACACACAGCAACAGCCATACCTTGGGAGTCGAGATGCACCTGGGCTAGAACAAAGGGAAAAGTCCACCTGAGCAGGATAGCCACCCCCCGGGAGCCCCTAGCAAAACCTGAGTGCCACACCCTATCGTACCCGTAACGGGCGAGAAAGGGACAGTTATTGCCAAGAAGATGGGTCTCCTGCAAGAGAAGCACTTCGACTCCAATGTGCTGCGCATACTTGAGGACCGCCATGCATTTGAAACGGTCCAGAAGGCCATTGACATTCCAAGACAAGATACACATCGCGGCCCTAGGAGTGGGAGTGTCAGCCATAGCCCCAGCCAGGGGCACGCAGGGCACGCAGAAGGGGGGCGCCCGTAGAGCGAGGCCCCAACATTAAAGCTAAGGGGGACGCAGGTGCAGGACCTCCCCAAGGAGAGAGACATCGGGAAAGCGGACAAGAGGGCAGGTCAAAAGTGTCATGATGCCTTAGAACAACAACCATGAGGAGGATATCCCCCACCAACATAATCCCCCGAGGAGGAAGAAACAACCCCAAATCTCTTTTTTTGCTGGGCACATGATATCTGATTATGGTCAGATTTCAAAGCTACATAGGTATAAAGAGAGTGTTTTTAGAAACGTGTTTCAACTTTGTAGCTTCTTGCAGACCTCGTCATTCTGCATATTGAGACTTAGTTAAACTTACCTTCACAATAATAGCAATAAAAAAGGTATACATTTTTTTCAGATTTTCATTGCAATCTAAATTCATATAAATTGCTTATTTTAAAATTTGGATCTGTGAAAGAAAAGACAAAAAAATTATAACATGTAATAATACATTTTTTACAACACA
Source organism: Triturus cristatus (assembly GCF_964204655.1). Classification (NCBI taxonomy): domain Eukaryota; kingdom Metazoa; phylum Chordata; class Amphibia; order Caudata; family Salamandridae; genus Triturus; species Triturus cristatus. The sequence continues at coordinate 375,623,456 of NC_140587.1, forward strand.
GCATAATTTCCACAAAGTAATTTGTTTGCCTTTTTTGCTGTTCTCAGAATATATTGAATTTCACTAGAAATAGTCATTTCAATCGTAAAAAAAAAACAACATACTATTCTCAGTAAAATACCAGAAAATACAAATCACACATATATGGAATGCTTACAGCTAACAAAATTTTATAACTTTAACTTATAAAAACTGTAAATATTGCCGCATTAAAATAATCACAGACTGAATGACCACCAGAAAGTCCATAATTCAAAAATATACATTTCCTAGAGGCCAAATGGTATTTTTGCTCTCCTTCTTTATGTAAATTGTCTAATGGTAGTCCTATTAAATTATAATAATAAAATACTCAGACAGTGAATTATCTTCCTAAAACTTTGACTTTAAAAATATAAGGTAGGAATTTGGTAATTCACTAGGCAAACGTTGTTTGAAAACCAACTGGGCATCATTATAAAGTGTCCAGCCTTTGTCACATTTTAGATAGGCAGTGTAATGTCCAGATGTTGTGGAAGGACCATCATGGAAAATCATTGAAATTGCTACAAAAGTCCTTCCTGATATTGATAGTTGTGCTGCTACAAATTGCTTTATTAAAGTATCCAATTTTCTTCCATCAGCTGTACAACGTTGCATCATTAAATTATGTATTTTCCATATTTTGTTAAGAATAATGTGGATAACATTTCTGATTTACATTGGCAACACTCCATGTTTTGAATTGCACCTTTAACTAATTTATTGAAAGACACTGATTTACAGTCTAGTGATGTTAAATACAGAAATCTCTCAGTGTCTACATTGGTGCTACATGTATACATGCAATTTTCACAATAATGTTCCCATTTGTAAGAAAGGCCAAAAATATTTTCTATTTCTACACCTTCATTTTCAAAAATGGTAAGCATATACATTAAAATTCCTGAGCATCTTGTTGGATATTTTGTGTAAATTGTGTAGAACCAGAACACACATCCAAAAGACTGCGAACATCTGAAACAGATTGTATTTTACTTCTATCTGTTGTCAATTTTTCATAAACAGAATGCAACAGAAAACAAAATCTTTTTTGCCGATTCTGCATAATTTGTTCTTGCAAACCTTCAAGATAAAAAACAACATTGACCACTACATTAGCATAGCAGTTGACACCAGAACTATTTTCAAACTGATAACCAACAATCTCTCCAACAGTGTCCAATTTCTTTTTACCTCCAATCACAACATTATCTTGTTCTTTTCCCTTCTTGACACCTTCAGAACAGATATTCTCTAACCTTCTTTTTTGACCAACCACACGCTTTTCAAATACAGGATATTCACCTAAATTGGGAGCATACACCCTTCTTAACCTATTATACTCTTTTACACAGTTTGCATCTGCAGTAACTTTTGTCTCATCAAAATCAATCAAAAACAAACCAGATAATGTTCTGACTCGCGACAAAGCAACATATGCCATACCCTCTTTAAATACGGTAGATCCAATGTTCACCAATGCACTGTCTACACTTAATTCTTGAGATTTATGAATAGTCACTGCATATGCCAGAGAAAATGGAAATTGTTTCCTACGGACATATAAATCTTTAACAAGCAAAAAACGAACTGAACAACGACCAATTTCTTTAACTTCATCAATCTGATCAAATTTAATTTAAAAAAATTCAATTCCTTCTTTTTTCTGATAATTCACAAAATCCACCACTTTGCCGATTGCACCATTAACTAAACCTTTCTCTGCATCCAAATTGCGCCTTAAAATTACCCGACAGTTTACACACACATATAGTGTCTTTTCTAAACCAGCAGTTTTAGATACTTTTTTTTCTAAACAATCCAGTTTTGATCTCAACTTTAATAGTGATTCCTTCATGCAGTATTTTATCAATGGTTTCCATTTTTACAATTTCTTCATTTTCCAGTTTTAATAATTCTTCGTTGAATATTGAACACTCGCGCAGTGTTGGCATTAAGCAAGTCACTGACTTATTTTTAGCAATTTCCACGTACACTTTTGCAGGAACTGCATTTTCATTTGGAAAGACATTGCAAAGTAATCGATTCTCCAAAGCTTCTTTCCCTTGTTTTGAAAGAATTCCAATTCTTATATCTTGAAGAATACTTCCATATTCAGCATCATTTGCCTGTCGCATATTTGTTGTCAGTTCTTTGTATTCAAAATTACTACAAATGTTCACATTACCAACACTGCCAAGAGACTTTCTGGTATCTTCATGAGCAAGTGTTTTAAATACCAGTTGTCCTTTTACCGGAGTCAGTTGCAGTAGATCTCCAAAAACTATGACGTGTTTTCCTCCAAATAATACGTCATACTCTGTTTTAAGAATTTGCTGCATTCTTAAATGCACAAAGGCAAGCATCAAGTTTAAGACCATGCTCACCTCATCAATAATGAGAAGTTTGTTTTTCTTCAGGACTCTTGAAACTTCACAACAAGCTTCTCCAGAGAGCTTGTGGTATTCCAATTTGTTCTCATGCTCTACTGGCAGCATTAGTAAACGATGTAATTCCTTTAATGTTATGAGCTGCCAACCCAGTTGGAGCAGTGACAACACAAGACAAATGTGAATCAGTTGTTTTCTGCAGATAACTTGTAATTACTTTAATTAAGAAACTTTTTCCTGTTCCAGCTTGACCACTCACATACATTTGGATAGGTTGAAATGATGTACATGAGCACCCTCTCTTTTCATGAAGTAATCCATGGTCAATCTGCTCTTTCACTTGCTGATATATTTGTTTCTGTTCAACATTTAGTTGCTCTTCGAAGTTTCCTAACTGTATTGCATCTTCTTGTGCTTGATACATTGCTGTTTCCACCTCATTCATTGCAATCGATGCTTCATTTTCAACAATTGGTTGTCCTAGTGGATCTTGACTCAGTGCAGCAGAACTTTGACTGTCTTGAGAACTGTCTCTAGCAATCTCAGCTGCAATTATAGCTTCTTGATCAATTTCATCATTCAACATTTTGACATAATTTGCGAAAGCACTGCATCGTATGCTATCTTTACAAGCATTAAATGAATCGTCATAGCTGGGAAAATCTCCAAGTAATTCCAGTTCTGAACGCCATGGTTTGAACATTTGCAAAAGGGCTAAATAGTAAAATTCCCTTTTGTCAGCAGTGTCGCAACTCAGTTTCCTGTGATTAATTAAATTTCCTTTCCTTTGTTTCACCAGACATCCTTCGGATCCAGTCACTCCATATTTTCCATCGTTGATGTTCTCTGTAGTATTCCGTTTAAAAGTGTAGTTTTGCAGCACTTCATAGAGACACATGTTCTCAAGATGATTACTTCTATTTGGATAGTATGTGTCCAACATATTCGTTTTCAAAACTTTCTGGGTCATTTTCTGCTATATATTCAATTTCTTGAACAGATCTCAGTACCCGATTTCGCATTCCTGCAAGACCTAGACTCACCCAAATGATTCTTCTACTTTTGGAATATAGACTTGCAGATGATAACCGATCTGAACATTCATATGCTCCAATTTCACGATGCGATAACATCTTCAAACTGAAAGTGTAAAATTTCTTACTTAGGGTCTTCTCGTGAGAAATCACTTCCCACATTTCTTTCAATTCAGTCTTTTCTGATTTAGTAATGTAAGACGTTACATATCGAGCAACAGCAATGGAATTGTCCGCAACATACTGAATATACATGTTAGCGTTCCACATGGATAAAATAACTGGATTGTAGTAACTTATGTATTTTGATTCTGCGCTTCTATTTAAGTTGTAGGTGTTTTTCGGAGACTTTCTTGTGATGGTATGTTGTATAGCTGACATCCTTTGGATAATACAGGACATGGAAATCCAAAACGACATTTGGTATAGAACTTATCCTTTGACTTGTACTTTCGTCTACAGTATTTTCCACACCTGTGGCTTTGAAATCGCAAGACTTGTTGTTTTAAGTTTTTGTCTTCTCTGCTATTTGGAAAGAGCACATGTAGCATAATCTTCAATGAAAGACAAAACAGTTTCATCTGAATCTGTTCCAAATTTGGGGGCGTCCTTGACTCATAACAACATATGTATGTGAGGAGCACCTCTTGCTTGATACTCCTTTCTCCAAAATAAATCCACAACTTCTCCAAGAGGAGGATTCTTTTTATTGCAGATGAAAGACATCATAGCTTCAAATCTATGATTGAAATATCTGTATACATTGACAGGATCCAAAGAGCACAATTCTCCAGGTGTCTTGCATTCAATATTTTTTATATTGGAATTTGCCTCTCGAAGAAATTCAAGTAAATCATCCCTTGCTTACTCAGCACAGCTTAGTGTAACGAACCATGTAGGAGTTCCCAAGTTCCGTAGCATACATTTCAGTTCTCCATGTCGACGGTACCAATATTCATTAGTCCCACGCTGACATGCCATCAGATTAATCAACTGAGATTCTAAATGATCATCTCTCTGATGCACTTTATCCATAAAATCCTTTGCAGTTACATTTTGCAGATGCATTCCAGTTTTTAAAATGTGATTTACTGCATATGAAAGTCCAGACAAGTCACTTTCAAACAGAAGATGAAACATATAAGGGATACATTGTCGAAATCTTGGATCTTCTGCATATAATCTTGTTGTCCGATATTCAGATGCAGGAATCTGCACAGGACGTTCATCATATCGTCCACCTTTTCCTGTTGGAAACAACTGCGGGAAACAACAAGCTTCCAAGCTCTCTTCCCATACACTCATGGGACTTCCTGTTGCTTTTTTCATTTGAAACAACTCAATCGTATTCCCCATCACCTCTTTGGAATGAAGTGGATGTACACTGTAATGTTCATAGATCTCTTCACATCTAGACATGTCCACTTTTTCTATTTGTCCACTCAATGTTTCAGTATCTTCTGCTAAATCTATTTCTTCTTCTCCAACAAACACATTACTATAGTACTCATTATTTTTTAACAGATACAATGACGCCTTTTGCACTTTTCTAACATCCACTAACTCTTGCCAGATTTTCTTATTCTTAGTAGGAACACCATTAACTAGAATGACTAGTGGCTCATTTTCTGCATGGTCTACACCAATAGTTTCAATATTTTACCTTATATCTAATGGTAAATACACAACTCTTCCTTTCAATCCTCTTTGCAACTCTGATGGAGGTAATCTACTTGTTTTGGGCTCCATACGAACAATAGCCTGAAATGGGTGAACACATTGTATGAGAATAGACTCATACGTATTTAAATCTATCAGCTCTGGAGGAATAGCAATCAACTCTAGATTATTATGAACAGCTGCAGCAGGCATTTTATTCTCATCTAATTTGTTATAACAATATTTGCAAATACGCTGCTCACATCCCAAATCAAAACAATCCTCTACCAGCAAATAAGTTGCAAATTCCATCCACTTATCATCATCTTCTATTTTACTTTTTAAATACAGATTGACACCCCTAGTCTGATTCTTATAGTGACTTCGCCGGCAACAAATACAAGAAACATTTGGTCTTTCACCTGAAATTACCTTAAACTTTGTGATTTCATCCTCAAATTTTTCTGTAATTACGGGTTCTACATTGTCTTCAACATTTTGTTCTACTAATGTGTCAGTTTCTTCACTCTCTTGCTGAGGACCAAAGTAACAAAACTCAATATCATCACAGACCTGCTTCACATCTGATACTGACCCACGCAAAAGAGCACTGTTCAACTCACTTAACTTTAGTGCTGGACTTTTTGCATAATACAACCTTCTCACTAACTTCCGCATTTGAGTATGATGTACTGCCAGCATTCAGAAATGGTGAAAAACACTTTGACAAACTTTCCTAGAAAGACAAGCCAGAGAATGACCTTGCAAACCAGTATGTTTTCTCACTCTGCAAGGGGCTAGTCCTTGCAACAGCTTAATCTTTTGTTTTACACTTTTTTTAGTATAGGCTCGTAAAAAACGACATAATTTTTCAATAAATTCCTGTCGTACACTGCAAACACTACTGCAATCCCAAGTGTACACAGGGTTTTTAGCACGTATCCCTAAAACGTCATCAGCTATCACTTCTTCTGCATTTCTTTCAACCATTTTCTCTTTCTCAATTGGACAACCGTCGCTAGCCTCATAACCTCTACCACTGGTGTCAACTGCATACAATAATTTTTCGCTCAGTGAATAACTCTCTTCATTAAAAAAAGGCTCTGAACTGGAACTGTGTTTCCATTCGCCCAAAAACACATCACAACATTTTATTTTATTAATAACTCTTTTCCTCCTACTTTTGGCCTTCATTACATGTATTGGTTTATCTAGTGATCGAATTCTGTTTAACACTAAAATAAACAGTTTCCTTTTACTTCAAAAGCCTTTTCCACAATGTTTTCAATATGCTTCTTCTTTTTATAAAATAAAGCTCTCTTTTTATATTTCTTTACATCTTTCAGCAAATTATGCACTACTCTCTTGTAAAATATTTTTTTGCGTAATTCCTTATACTGATTTTGCCTTCTTTTACCATACTTTATCTCCTTTGACTGAACATTTGCTTTTTTACTTTTCCTCTTATTTTTAATTTTTTTCTTACTTGAAGAATTCTCAGTAGTTCCAGCATTATCTACATTCTGTTTGCTCCTACAAACATTTTTAATACATTGCTTCGTGATCTTACCAGAAGATTTTTTCCGTTTAGCCACATTATCTTGTACATTCCATACTTGTGGTTGATGTTTCTTCAAATAATCCTCCTGTCTCTGTTTTTTTCTTTTTTTTTTTTTTCTGGCATGATTTCTCTATTTTAACGTTGAAAACCAGTATCTGTAAAAAAGAATCACAAATAAATGTATATTAATAACTTTCAAATTTATACTATTCCATTACTGTACAAACACATTTTATATAAGAACCTATAGCCCTGAACCACAAGTGTGACGATGGTTAAAACACTACATGCATAGCGCATACTACTTTGAAGCAGTTCATGCCTTAAAACCTACCTCACTAAAAGACTACATGCTAACTGACTGATTACAGTACTATAAGGAGACACACTGGGTGAGTAACAGGGTGTTTGCTAGAAGTGTATGAATACTAACTGGGGAATTGAAGGTGTGAAAGACAACTGTGTAGGTGATTAGAGGACTGCATACATACTGGCTCACTGCATGAGTACTTGGGTACTGACTGAATGATTAGAGTACAGCAAGGAGAGTGCCTGGGTGAATTTATAAGTGGTAGGCTTTTGGCGCAGGGAATGGATTAGTACTTGGAACTGAATGGGTCACTAGAGGAGTGCAAAGGGAGTGACAGGATGTTTGCTGGACTGTATGGATACTGACTAGGGAATTGAAGGTGTGAAAGACAAGTGTCTAGGTGGTTAGAAGACTGCATGCATAGTGGATAGGGGTTTGAAGCAGTCCATGTGCTAAGGCCTGGCTCAATGCATGAATACTTAGGCACTGACTGAATGATTAGAGTACTGCAAAGAGAGTGTCTTGCTGAATTTAGAACTGTTTGGGTTTTGGCACAGTGAATGGATTAGTACTTGGAACTGAATGGGTCACTAGAGGAGTGCAAAGGGAGTGACAGGATGTTTGCTGGACTGTATGGATACAGACTAGGGAATTGAAGGTGTGAAAGACAAGTGTCTAGGTGGTTAGAAGACTGCATGCATAGTGAATAGGCGTTTGAAGCAGTCTATGTGATAAGGCCTGGTTCACTGCAAGAGTACTTGGGTACTGACTGAATGATTAGAGTACAGCAGGGAGAGTGCCTGAGTGAATTTATAAGTGGTTGGCTTTTGGCACAGTGAATGGATTAGTACTTGGTACTGAATGGGTCACTAGAGGAGTGCAAAGGGAGTGACAGGGTGTTTCCTGGAAGTGTATGGATACTGACTAGTGAATCGAAGGAGTGAAAGACAAGTGTATAGTATGTTAGAAGACTGCATGCATACTGCATAGACATTGGAAGCAGTCTATGTGGTAATGTATGGTTCACAACATAAATACTTACAAACTGACTAAATCATCAGACTATTGCTAGGACAGTGCCTGGGTAAAACCTTTAAATTTTCAGTTCTGGCACAGAGAAGAGAATAGTACATGGTACTGCACCTTAGTGTCAAACCCTGACTCATTTTATCAATGCATAAGCAAAGGCTAGCTTATAATGCTACTAAAACTTGACTTAAAAGAGATATCTGTCAGAAAATACCCGATGTTACCAGATGCTTCTCTCACAGTGGTTCCCAAAGGCACACAGACTCACAGCGTGATTCTAGACAACAACCGCTATCCCTAGGAGTTTATCCAAACTCATTCACTACTGTGGAAGTGGCAAGGGAACTGCACACAATCTACATATTTCAGGACTGCACTTTTGTGTCAAAGCCTGACGCATTTAATCAAAGCATAAGCAAAAACTGCCTTTTAATGCTACTAAAAGTTGACAACAAGAGAGGTTTTAAAACAGTTATCTGTCAGCAAATAAACAATGTTACCAAATGCTTCTCTCACAGTGGTTCCCAAATGCACACAGACTCAAAGTGTGATTCTAGACAACAACCACTATCCCTAGGAGTTTACCAAAACTCATTCACTACTGTGGAAGTGGTAAGGGAACTGCACACAATGTACATATTTCAGGACTGCACTTTTGTGTCAAAGCCTAACTCATTTAATCACCGCATAAGCAAAGACTGGCTTCTAATGCTACTAAAACTTGACCACATGACAGGTTTTAAAAGAGTTATCTGTCAGAAAGTACATGATGTTACCAAATGCTTCTCTCACAGTGGTTCCCAAATGCACACACACTCACTGTGTGATTCTAGACAAGCACCACTATCCCTAGGAGTTTACCAAAACTCATTCACTACAGTGGAAGTGGTAAGGAAACTGCATACAATCTACACATTTCAGGACTGCACTTTTGTGTCAAAGCCTGACTCATTTAATCAAAGCATAAGCAAAAACTGCCTTCTAATGCTACTACAACTTGACAACAAGACAGGTTTTAAAACAGTTATCTATCAGCAAATACACAATTTTACCAAATGCTTCTCTCACAGTGGTTCCCAAATGCACACAGACTCACAGTGTGATTCTAGACAAGCACCACTATCCCTAGGAGTTTACCAAACTCATTCACTACAGTGGAAGTGGTAAGGGAACTGCACACAATCTACACATTTCAGGACTGCACTTTTGTGTCAAAGCCTGACGCATTTAATCAAAACATAAGCAAAAACTGCCTTCTAATGCTACTAAAAGTTGACAACAAGACAGGTTTTAAAACAGTTATCTGTCAGCAAATACACAATGTTACCAAATGCTTCTCTCACAGTGGTTCCCAAATGCACACAGTCTTACAGTGTGATTCTAGACAACAACCACTATCCCTAGGAGTTTACCAAAACTCATTCACTACTGTGGAAGTGGTAAGGGAACTGCACTCAATGTACATATTTCAGGACTGCACTTTTGTGTCAAAGCCTAACTCATTTAATCAACACATAAGCAAAGACTGGCTTCTAATGCTACTAAAACTTGACCACATGACAGGTTTTAAAAGAGTTATCTGTCAGAAAATACATGATGTTACCAAATGCTTCTCTCACAGTGGTTCCCAAATGCACACACACTCACAGTGTGATTCTAGACAAACAACACTATCCCTAGCAGCTTACCAAAACTCATTCACTACTGTGCAAGGGATAAGAAGACTACACACAATCTACATATTAAAGTACAACACATTAGTGTCAAAGCATGACTCATTTTATCAATGCATAAGCAAAGACTGGCTTCTAATGCTATTAAAACTTGACAACATGACAGGTTTTAAAACAGTTATCTGTCAGCAAATACACTCGTTTCACAAAATCATAAACAATGACTGGTTTCTAATTCTACCAAAATATAAAAACAGCACAGTTATCTGTCTACAAACACATGAAAAACACAAATGTTTATCACAGAATGGTTTCTACATGCACACACACTGTCAATAAGATTATAGAGAAAAAAAGTACTCCCTACAGTTTAGCAGGAGAAATACATTAGTCTGATTGAAATCAAAATAGTCTACATACATCCCCTCACAATTAAATAACTCACCTTTCAAGTTGTTTTGTAGATTAAGAAGTATATCAGTCACACACCAGATATCAGTCACACACCAGATTTTCTTATACAGAATCTCTGCACTGTGCACCTGTCAGCAGAACCAAAGAATGGCAAAGTTTCCCTCTAATTTTCCACACATATACATGTAAACATCAAATCACATTCCTTCCCACATAAATTCAAAAGCAAACACACATTTCTATTGGTTAAACATTTCAACCCTTTCCAAATGGCATCAATTTGAACCCTTCCCCCAATCTGCCTTCTGCCCGTTACCATAGAAACAGGTCATGGAACACTATACTGAGCACACAGGTCATAAGTTCAGCACACAATGTTGCTAATCAAGGCAGCAAGTGTGCTTGACTTTTCAACATATCAGCTTATCATATATAATGTTCCTTACAATCAGTTTTTGTTAACCAGTAGGAATCATACGTTTAAAAAACAGAAATATTCACCCTACCTTTCAGTGTAGAAGGTTGTCAAACAACCAATGATTTCTTGTCTTTTTTGAAAATTGCATCTTAGCCACCATTTTAGAAACATCTTACTTTACAAACTGCCATTTCATTTACAGAGACCATCTGAGTGCATCCAGACCTCCTTTCAAGATGCTTAGAGTGTGGATTGTGGGACACAGCTATATTTTCTGGAGCCAAAGGTATGCAGAAAACAAAGGCATTCACAAAGACCTAGGTTTGCCAAATGTAGACATTAGATGGATTGGACAGAGAGGGTTAAAGTGGCACCAATTGATGCCATTGGTGAAATCCTTCATGCAAATCCAACACCCTTACCTCATAATAGTGCACTAAGGTGGCAATGACCTAGGCACTTTGACTGGGGTAGGTCTGGAAATGCTTATGAAGGACACCTTTGCAGAACTGATTTCACTTTTCCCCAAAACTACCTTTGTGTGTTCTAACATATGCCAAAGGCAGAAAAGTAACTGGTCCGATCATTTTTGTCCACAGATTGAGAAAGCTAGGAAACATGTGAATAAATCTGTTTCTTCTTTTCTACGAGACTATAGAATGGGGTCCATTTACAATAACAATCTGTGCTTTCATATGCAAGAGATGTATAGGAGAGATGGAGTTCACTTTACTGATGAAGGAAACAGAGTCTTCCTCAACAATTTTAGACTCTGTATAGGTACTTACTTATAAGTACCAAAAACTCTCAATGAACACAACGCGTTTTTTTAGAGCCACTCAAGAACAAGACACTTAAGCTTGATCTTTATCTCCCAACAATTTCAATATTTTTTTTCCTTGGATCCGCGCACCCAACGCGAGGGAATCCGTGCACCCAACGTGATAGGATGCGCGCACCGTGCGTGCATTTCGCCGTTTTGTTTTTAAATGGGGCCCCAGGGGACCTTCTGGGACCCCCTAAGCACCTCTAGAGGGTCAGAGTATTTCCACTTTGCCCCCTTTATATGTTTTACACACTTATTCCCCTTGCTTCTTCAGCCTCGCTTCTACCGAGGCAGAAAATGGCCGCCAACAGTTCCTGGTTTCGAATGTAGACAGACAATCGACAGCCAATTAGCATTCAGCGCGCGATCGGGAGGGTGCACGCTCGGTTCGGGGAGGGTGCGCTTACGGTGCGGGTAGGGTCCGCGGATCCTCCCCGGCCATAGATATATATGTACTTTTAACTCTAATTTTCTCAGGAACTACTGAACGGATTCACACCATTTATGAAAAAAGGCACGAGTCTGAACTGAGGACTACCTCTTTGCCAAATTTGGTGTAATTCGGTTCAGCGGTTCGGGCTGTAGCTGCAACAACAGATCCTATGGGAAATTGCATGGGGAAAACGCATTCTGGGACCCCCCTTTGTTCTCGTCCTCCGCTTGAGGAATCACCACGAAACTTTCAGGGTAGGAGCGGAGCTGAGCTGGCCAAAAGTTTGGAAAATTTTGCGAAGATTAGTCAACCGGCGCCAGGCTTTTTGGGAATAGAATGTTGCGGAATTCCTATGGAAAATAGGTCCTAACTATAAGTATCTACTGGCGACTGCCAGTAGATAATATATCTATATATATATATATATATTCACTGAAAAAACCATAGGTTTCACACATGTTATAGTTAGCTGGACATTTTACTGATAAAAAACCAATGAAATTCCCCCGTTATAGTTACTGCAGGCAACTATAACTCACGCGACCGCAATCCTCTGCTGATGATATTACATCACTGTATTTAGTCACTTATTCACCCATGTCTTCTTCCATTAAATTTTAGCTTTACATATATTACAAATATTTTTTTTTCATAAAGACACATATGTCATCAGCAAAAGATTGCGGTCGCGTGAGTTATAGTTGCCTGCAGTAACTATAACGGGGGAATTTCATTGGTTTTTTATCAGTAAAATGTCCAGCTAACTATAACATGTGTGAAACCTATGGTTTTTTCAGTGAATTTGCAAGGTTTTTTAAATGCTAAGTTACTTTACGCCATTCGTGGCGTGCGTGCCCAGTTAACGCAGTTCGTTCCGTGCGCGCATTCGCGCACCGCGCGCCCACTTTACGCAGTTAGTGCCGTGCACGCACAGTGGTCATGCGGTGCGCTGCGCGCACCGCGTGCCCACGTTAAGCGGGATGGGCCATGTACGCACGATGCGCTTCGCGCACCGTGCGCACATGGGGGACATATTTTGCGCATCTTTGTGAAATGTATTCTTTGTTAACTTCCAACCTATGATAAGCCATGCACAAATGGTGCCCTTCGGGCACCATTTGCACACGGGGTGGGGAGAATGTGGATAATTTTTTTTTTTTTTACTATTTTTTACCGTGCGCGTACGGTAAGCGTAATCGGCGATTTTCCGAAAAAAAAAATTTTTTTTTTTTTGGGCTTGGGGGTGGTTTGGGACCCCTGTATCAATGCTGGGTGGTTAGGATCTCATTAAACTGCCTCTTTACACATTTTTGGGGTTGGTTTTTGCTGCCCTACTCAGGAAGCGAGAGAGAAAATGGCGGCCGCCGCTTCCTGGTTTCGACCGATTCGAATGTTTACTAAGAACTAAGAGCCAATCAGAATCGCGCTCGCGCACGCCACCGTACGCGTACGGTAAGCTTACGGTAAGCGCACGGTAAGCGCACCGTAAGCTGCCACAGATATATATATTGATTTAAAGGCTATTTTCTCAGAATCTACTGAACAGATTTACACCAAACCTACAAAAGGCACTTCCTTGACCTGGGGACTACCTCTCTGCCAAATTTCATTAAATTCTGTTCAGCCGTTCGGGCTGTAGCCCTGTCTAAAGGTCCTATGGAAAAATGCATGGGAAAAACGCGTTTTGGGACCCCCCTTTTATCTCAGCCCCCGCTTGACGAATCCCCCTGAGACTTTCAGGGTAGGAGCGGAACGTAGCGCCACACCTATTTTGAAAGATTCGCGAGGATTCGTCGACCGGCGCCAAAGTTATTCAAAATAGAATGTTGCGGATTTCCTATGGAAATGTGGTCCTAACTATAACTACCTACTGGCGACCGCCAGTAGGTAATATATATATATATATATATATTCACTGAAAAAACCATAGGTTTCACACATGTTATAGTTAGCGGAAATTTTACTGATAAAAAACCAATGAAATTCCCCTGTTATAGTTAGTGCAGGCAACTATAACTCACGCGACCGCAATCCTCTGCTGATGCTAATACTGTATTTAGACACTTATTTGCCCATGTCTTCTTCCATACATTTTTAGCTATACATATATTATCAAATATTTTTTTTTCATAAAGACACATATGTCATCAGCAGAAGATTGCGGTCGCGTGAGTTATAGTTGCCTGCACTAACTATAACGGGGGAATTTCATTGGTTTTTTATCAGTAAAATTTCCGCTAACATGTGTGAAACCTATGGTTTTTTCAGTGAATTTGCAAGGTTTTTTAAATGCTAATTCCTAACTATAACGTGTGTGAAACCTATGGTTTTTTCAGTGAATTTGTACGGTTTTTTAAATGCTAAGTTACTTTACGCCATTCGTGGCGTGCGCACCCACTTAACGCAGTTCGTTCCGTGCGCGCACGGTGCGCTTCGCGCACCGCGCGCCCACTTTACGCAGTTAGTGCCGTGCACGCACGGTGGGCACGCAGTGCGCTACGTGCACCGCGTGCCCACGTTACGCTAGATGGGCCATGTACGCACGATGGGCTTCGCGCACCGTGCGCACATGGAGGACATATGATGCACTTCGTTTTGAAAGGTAATATTTTAATTTTTCGTATATGTTATAAGCCATGCACAAATGGTGCCCTTCGGGCACCATTTGCACACGAGGTGGAGAGAGGGTGGATAATTTTTTTTTTAATTATTTTTTTTAAAAATATTTTAGTTTAACTCATCTTTGATAAGCAATGCACAATTGGTGCCCTTCGTGCACCAATTGCACACGGGGTGGGGAGAGTGTGGATAATTTTATTTTTTTTATAATTTTTTACCGTACGCATACGGTAAGCGTAATCGGCGAAATTAGCGAAAAAATAAAAATTCCGTTTTTGGCCTTGGGGGATCTTTGGGGACTCCCTCAACATTGCTATGTGTGTGGGAGCTGTCTAAACAGCCCCTTTACATGTTTTTGTGCTTTATATTTTAAACATCACTCTCAGTGCGAGAGAGAAAATGGCGGCCGCCGCTTCCTGGTTTCGGCCGATTCGAATGTTTACTAAGATCTAAGAGCCAATCAGAATCGCGCTCGCGCACGCCACCGTACGCGTACGGTAAGCGTACCGTAAGCGCACCGTAAGCTGGCTCAGATATATATATTGATTTAAAGGCTATTTTCTCATAATCTACTGAACAGATTTACACCAAACCTACAAAAGGCACTTACTTGACCTGAGGACTACCTCTCTGCCAAATTTCTAGTAATTCTGTTCAGCCGTTCGGGCTGTAGCCCTGTCTAAAGGTCCTATGAAAAAATGCATGGGAAAAACGCGTTTTGGGACCCCCCTTTTATCTCAGCCCCCGCTTGACGAATCCCCCCGAGACTTTCAGGGTAGGAGCGGAGCATAGCGCCCCACCTATTTTGAAAAATTCGCGAGGATTCGTCGACCGGCGCCAAAGTTATTCAAAATAGAATGTTGCGGATTTCCTATGAAAACGTGGTCCTAACTATAACTACCTACTGGCGACCGCCAGTAGGTAATATATATATTACCTACTGGCGGTCGCCAGTAGGTAGTTATAGTTAGGACCCTGTTTCCATAGGAAATCCGCAACATTCTATTTGGAATAACTTTGGCGCCGGTCGACGAATCCTCGCGAAATTTTCAAAATAGGTGGGGCGCTACGCTCCACTCCTACCCTGAAAGTCTCGGGGGGATTCGTCAAGCAGGGGCCGAGAAAAAAGGGGGGTCCCAAAACGCGTTTTCCCCATGCATTTTTCCATAGGACCTTTAGACACAGCTACAGCCCGAACGGCTGAACAGAATTACTTGAAATTTGGCAGAGAGGTAGCCATAAGGTCTAGGAAGTGCCTTTTGCAGGTCTGGTGTAAATCTGTTCAGTATTTCCTGAGAAAATAGCATTTAAAAGCATATATATATGTGGGCGGAGCCTAACCACACATCTCATCCTGAGATCTGATTGGCTGTCAGCACTTCATCCAAGAAGTGTTGGCAGCCATCTTGGGACCAATATACATGATAGCACCTCATTAAAAAGCATTGCAGTTAATAGAAGGTTTTAAGACTTTAGTTACATTATAAATCATTTGTTGATGGTACCATACTCATTTTAGGAATTGTGGTATGTTCTAAGGTGATTTCACCATGTGAAAAAGCCTTCTGCTGGGATATCATGATTGAGAGAAAAATATTTTCTCATGCTTTTACCACAGAGGTTTGGAAGGTGATCTATAGGCTAAACTGAGAGCTTATTTTCTGTAAATTCACATTATCTTTCTCAGTCATGTGAGAATGAAGTCTGACATTCTCAGTAAAACATGTACATCCAACAAGGGCAGAGACTGTCAGTTGATTCCTTTGTGTTCTACTGCAGCTTCCCAGAGTGTTCCAAAGAACTACTAGAGCGCTAACAGTCCTACTTATGATAAACGTATGGCACACCTGAAGCCATCTTGCTTGGATTAAAGTGGTAACTCTTAAAACATTTAATTTAAAAAGGAACAAAATGAGGGGCTTCATTTTTCCATAAAAAGTATGATTAGTGCTGCAGAAAGAAAAATTAGGGCACATTTTGAGTGACTTCTCAAATCCTCTTCTATTTCATTAAAAAATTCTGACATGCAGACTGAAACATGCACTTTCAATACCAGCAGCAGTTTTCCCTGGTGAGCAGTAGCTTTACTACAGTGATCTAATGAGCAAAAAGAGTGCTAACATTCTGAATTTATGGCAAATGTGTGACACATCTGAATGCCTTCTTGATGGAATCAAAGTAAAAAACTGAAAGTATTTCCTACTGAGGAGACTGCAGTAAATGAGGAAATTAGGAAACTTCATAACAAATAAGTCTCCCAAGATGGCCACCAGAGACAAAAGAGCCCAAATGTAGCCCAAATATCACCCGGATGTAGCCCAAGTATAGCCCAATGACAGAATGTCCCAGAATGTTCTTAAAAACAACTAGAGCGCTTACTGTCTTCATTATGACAAAAGTATGGCACACCTGAAGCCATCTTGAGTGGAATAAACTGGTAACACTTAAAACATTTAATTTAAAAAGGAACACAATGAGGAGGTTCATTTTGCCATAGAAATTATGATTAATGCTGAAGAAAGAAAATGAGGGCACATTTTGAGTGACTTCTCAAATCCTCTTCTATTTCATTAAAAAATTCTGACATGCAGACTGAAACATGCACTTTTAATACCAGGAGCAGACTTCCATGGTGAAGTAGTTTTACTACAGTGATCTAATGAGCAACTAGAGTGCTAACATTCAGAATTTATGGCAAATGTGTGACATATCTGAATACCTTCATGATGGAATCAAAGTAAAAAACTGAAAGCATTTCCTACTGAGGAGACTGCAGTACATGAGGAAATTAGGAAACTTCATAACAAATAAATCTCCCAAGATGGCCACCGGAGACAAAAGAGCCCAAATGTAGCCCAAAATCACCCAGATGTAGCCCAAATATAGCCCAATGACAGAAGTGTGCAAAACACTTATTATTTTGTGTTTTTGCAGTGTTATATAGTGCAGACTTGTCAGGTATTGGAGTGCTTTACATGAGCATTGGTTACATCACACAAGAACAAATTCATTTTGGTTGTAGACATGGGGAGACTAAGTGATTTGACCAGAATCACAGAATGTCGAGCTGAAGCAGAAACTTCAACCTGGTTCCCCAGTTGCAAAGTCTGCAGTTCTGGAAGTAACACCACATCCTCTCCCCTAAGTGCAACATTTAATCAAGTGGTCAACTGGATAAAAAAACATAAAGATAACAAATAATTTAAAAGTGCTTTGTCGCTATTTGAAAACTCAGAAAATATGTCCTTATTTTAGTCTTTTAGAGCACTAACCATAATTTTGATGCCAATAAGACCCTCTCATATATGTAATTTCTAAAGGAAATGCTCTAGGTATTACAGTTTTGATTACATCAAGATGATGTCAGGCGTTCCACACTTTTGTAATAAATATAGAATGTTAGCAATCTAGTTGTTCATTAGGATACTGTTGAGAGGCAGAGGCCAGGGGCACGGACTCTGAAAATTGAAGGCAGGTAGGAGGGTGCAAAGGCAACAATTTAACCACACTGAGCAGGCAGGAAGGGCCGTGGAAGCACAACAGACTATGGAGGGCAGTGGAAAGGGGGGCAGGGGCAACAAACCAACAATACAGGACTTGCAAGAGAGGCTGTTGGAGGGAAGATCTATTACGGGTCAAGGAAGCTAGGGGCGGTCCCCAGATCCCCGGGAGCCACCACAGAACTGAGCAGGAGAGTGAGTCAGGGACAAAAGGGGCACCTTAATTTGAGCCGGGGTGCCTAGGAACGCTTGCTCCAAAAATGAAGAAAACAGACATATGAGACATGGAATTGGAGGCAGAATACAATGGCAGTTTAATGAGAAGATGCAACTTCAAAGAAACCGCAGAATAGAGACATAAAGTACAAAATACAGAATCCAGATAATCATACAGCTGTCATAATATTCTCTGTATCTCAATTAATGTACTGACAGAGAGAGAGAGAAAACACATCTATAAATGCATCATGAGAAACAAGTTACACCAAGGAAAATGTTACCTAGGAACACTCACGTTTACTCTTAGAGCAAGCATTCCTGCAATTACAATACAAAATCTTTTAAATGCAAAAGTAAAGAGAACAATGGTTAAACATAACATGACATTTCATATAGGTAAAATAGAATAAGATACTTCAAGCAAAGCAGAGCAAGACATTTTAAGCAAAGGAAGACAAGAGCTCCCAGCTCTTGGGGAAAACCTGCACTGCCTGTTAACCTACATACAGACGGCGAGGTAGTCCGTCGATATCTGTGGGTGCTCCCTTTTTATATCATTTTGTGGGCTCCTTTGCACGCTACATCTACCTACGTATGCTACCCAAAAGCTTCGTCTGCAGATTTTACCAGACATTTCGTCATTTACCCACTTAATGCTGACAATGGACTGGGTGAAAAGGTCAGTCTCTCAGGCCAATCGCTTATCGTAAGTTCCATAGAGCAAGCAGAAAATAATGGGTATTGTACGGGAATTCAATATATTCATGTATAAAATCTCCTCAGTTCTCCTAACTTGACGCTCTGCGGTTGCCACTTCCTTAAAAGCGGGAAACCTGCCCAGGAAGCAAGTACCAGTCCAGGATGCAGCCTACTGTATGTCGACAGCTTCAGGGGGATTTTGAACTTTGATACCGAGCACGGAGCACTCGGGTAGGGTGGGGGCTACTAGTTTGGATCAGAAGGCCTCGCAGACCTGCCTTCAGACTGCTATACACTAAAATTGCAGAGCTATGGTCAATTTAACAAAGAGGCCTACATATTGAACAGAAGGGCCTACACAGGGGTTTTATGCTGGCTGAGTGGTAAGGATGTCTCAGGATAATTATATAGCAACACAGGACCCGCTGGTCAATTTAATACGGCCTACAAATGCAGCTGGCAGGGCAAGGACAAGGGTCTCATACTTCAGGTGTGGACAGAACGGGCCAGGGGCCCGCTGTGATACAAAATCTACCCTCCTTCAAGGCTGTGGCAATGTAATAGACCATTGTGGGCAGAAGGAAGAGGCAATGGTAGTACAACCATACATGCCAACAGACCCGATTCAGCCAGGAAACGTCCAATGTTTTTAAGCTCAAATGGGCTTTATTTGATCTGTCTCCTGTCTACAATATCCTCTTTTTCAATGTAACTCAAAGGGGAAAATCAATACCCCAGTTTTTTTTCAAAATCTCCCTCTTACCAAGTTCAAAATGTTCGCAAGTATGGTACATTGGATCATGGAAGGAAATGGGATAGGGACATGGACTTGGATAACAGAGGACAGGAGGGACATGGAGAGGTGCACCAAACTGACCCTGCAGGGCAGGCATCAGGGTTTGCAGCAGCACAATACACCACACAGGGCATGCAGGATGGGAGTGCAGCACAACAATCCATAGAAAGCAAGAGGGAGGGGACAGGACCATGCACATGGACAACAGAGAACAGAGGGGCAAGAGGCAATGGTAGCTAGCTGACCATAATGGACAGACAGGAGAGAAAGCTGCAGCATAACAGACCATAAAGGGCAGGAGGGACGGATCAGGGGCATTACAATGGAACAGACAAGCCAGGAGGGAGGGAGTAGGGCTGGGGGCAAGGGGGCAGGGCAGGAGCAGCAAGATAGCCATGGAGGTCAGGCAGGATGGGCACTAGAAGCAAGACACACCATGAAGAGCAACAGTGAGACTGTGATGGCATACACACAGACCATGGAGGGGAGGTGGGAGGGGGTCAGGGGCAGCTAACTGACCACACAGGGAAGGTGGGAGGGGCCATGGCAGCACAGAAGACCATGCATGGCAAGTGGGAGGCTTAGTGGCAGCACAATGGCTATGATGGGCAAGAAGGAGGGTGGAGGGGCATGCACAAAGGACGATGGAGGATAGAAGGGAGGGTCAGGACCTGTGCACAGACAAGAAAGTTCAGGGGAAGGGACCTCACAACAGACCACACGGGGCAGGCAGGAGGAGCAGTTGCAGCACAACAGACCAGGGAGGGCAGAAGGGTGTGGCAGTACAATGGACCATGTAGGACAGGAGGAAGAGGATAGGGGCATGGCATGTGGACAGGCAGGGTGGAGGTGGCAGGGACAGGTTACAGTCATCTGACAATGCTAGGCAGGTGGGAGGGGAGTGGCAGCTCAACAGAACACTCAGAGTAGATAGGAGTGGCAGGTTCATGGAACATGGTGGGCAAAAAGGATGGAGCAGGGGCATGCACAAAGACATCGGAGGGCAGGGGGAAGGAGAATAGGGGCAGCAAGCTAAGCACAGAGTTTAAGCAGGAGGTCAATGATGGGGCATAGAATTGGGCAATGGAGGGCAGGAGGAGTGGACTGGTACATCATACTAAATTGAGGGCAGTGGCAGCACATCAGACCATGCATGGCAGGAGGGAGGAGGCTAGTCCATGGATTCACACAACAGAGGATAGGGAGGAAGGGGATGGGGCAGCAAGCTAACTGTTCAGAGAAGGCGGGTATTAGGAACTTTATTGTTTTTAAAACATTGTGTCTGTGCGAACTACTTAAAATATGAACAAGTATGCAGCATAATCTCACTTTTATTCAGGAAGAAGAGGACGTTTGTGACTGTGACTCCGGGCTCACTTGGCAGAAACACCCCCTGACCCTCCACCCCCTATCGCAAAATGTAATGCCCGTGAAAAGGGTAGGTGAACACAGTGTTATATAGAACATAGTCCTGAGAGCACGATTGAAAATGAAAACTAGATATAGTGTATGGTATAAACTATGCACCAAAAAGTGTGATATAAGATGAACTGGGCGTGAAATATAATATGCAATACATTGTGCGCAATGACAGATTCATTGGAGAGCGCGAGATAGCACAGGCACTAGCGCGTGCTATGCGATATGCGTCTTGGAGTGTAATATGCACAGGGCAGTGTTGTGTAACCTAACTAGTCTCTAAAGTTGTAATATAAAATATGTGCTGGGGAGTGTAACGTTGCATATGCACTGTGACAAAGATATGGATCCCAGATTGTAATATGTATGGCATAGCACTGTGCGTTATAACATAGGCATCGAGAAAGGCACGTTAGATGGGGCAATATAACCCGTGCGAAGACAAGTGTGGCATGACATATTCACGGGGTGGTGTTACAGTGCACATGGGCTAGAGAGTGTCATAGCATATGCACTAGCTAGTGGAATACAACACAGAGGTGTGTGGCACTCGGCAGGCAATGGTAGGTGTAACACAGCATTGGGCTCTGTCAGGAGCACGCTGTGACTCTCAAGTGATGTTCGTCCCCTTTCCAGAAAGTAAAATAAAAAGTATTACACATCCGGCAGTGGATGTGTGTTTTATTAACCGTGAGGGGGGTTTCTTGCATAGTTTTGGTCGAATTTTTGTCGAATCCCCTTTGAATGGCTTGGTGTGCATGTGTATTAAATGTGCCCGTCAATAGCTACCCATGTTTGTATAAATAAACGACAAGGGTGTCTACCAGGATTAGGCACGGTAGGGCATCAGACATGTCATAGCTTCACTAGTGGTGTAAATACATTCCACGTGGATTCATTGCATGCATAGTCGCCTTTTAATGAATATCACGCAAATCGTCATGGTGATAGGTACGTACGGTTTGTCCAGCATGTCCTAGGTGTGTCTATAAATATATATTTTTTTAAAATAATAAAAAACAGTGGCCGGCCCTGGGGATTGGGGTCAAAAAAATATAATTAGGAGACTGGCCCTGGGGGATGGGGTCATCAGGGCCAATAAATTAGAATAAGAAGGGGAACCAAACAGCCCCCCTTCTTAAAAAACTAAAATAAATAAAAGACTGGCATCGTGCCGGAGGCCATGCCCCCTCCGTGCAGCACTCTGCAAACGCGCCCCCAACAGGCATCTCCAGTATGCGCCAGGGAGCTGCGCTGCAGCCAGGTGTTCTGAGGCCAAGCCCCTTTTTACACCTCTCTGCAATGCAGCTCTGTGGCGCTTACTGGAGGTACCTAGTGGTCTAGTTTGACCCTAGGGACCCTTAGGATTCAGGGGGACTTAATCTCTCAACTTAGAACAGCCACAGGGCGCGTTTACACAGTGGTAAAGGGAGGGGACGGGGCCTGAGGTGACGTGTGCAAACACGCACTATGGCACGTTTTAAATTGGGGATATAATTTCCCTTCAATACTGAGGGCCCCTGGGGGCTAACTAGCCCACCAAGTGCTTCCAGTAAGCACCACTGAGCTGCATTGCAGAGAGGTGGTCCAGGCCGTGCCACTTTTTACACCTCTCTGCAACGCAGCTCTGTGGCACTTACTGGAGGTACCTAGTGGGCTAGTTGGACCCTAGGGACCCTCAGGATTCAAATGAACTTAATCTCCCAACTAAAAATGGACACAGGGCGTGTTTACACAGTGGTGAAGGGAGGGGACGGGGCCTGAGTTAACGTGTGCAAAAACGCCCTGTGGCCTGTTTTAAGAGGTAGTTTTAATCCCCATGCCCTATTATACACTAGGGGCTTACAGAGGAGGTCATGCTAATCACAGGGGGACCCCAACGCATAATGTTCCCTAGTGTATGTAGGTGTTTTCACTGTATTCTAAGTGTCTTTTAACATAGCACTGGCTCTAGGACTGGTTAGTCAGACTCAGTTACCACCAGTATCCGTCTGAAAAAGTTGTGGATACAGGATGATTTTGCAACAAGGCTTCTTTCTGCTCTTCTTTTTGTTCTTTCTGCACGTTATCCTTCTTCCTGCACTTATCTTCGTATTTGAGGACTTCTGTTACTTCTTTCTGCACTTCTTTTGTTTCTTTCTGTGCATTTTTTCTTCTTTCTTCACATGTCCTATCTCTGTAGGCATAGTTAGAAATTAGCATTTAAAAAACCTTTGAAATTCACAGAAAAAACCATAGGTTTCAGGCACGTTATAGTTAGGAATTAGCATTTAAAAAACCTCAGAAATTCACTGAAAAAACCATAGGTTTCAGGGGTGTTATAGTTAGCTGGACTTTTCACTTGTACAAAACCATTGAAATTCCCCCGTTATAGTTAGTTCAGCTAACTATAACTCGCGCGCCCGCAATGCACTGCTGATGACGTCACATATTACATCACTCATGACATGGTCAGTGACATCACTCAT
This sequence comes from Triturus cristatus, assembly GCF_964204655.1. Classification (NCBI taxonomy): domain Eukaryota; kingdom Metazoa; phylum Chordata; class Amphibia; order Caudata; family Salamandridae; genus Triturus; species Triturus cristatus. Next base: position 375,646,944 of record NC_140587.1, read on the forward strand.
GACATCACTGATGACATCTCAAATGACATCACTGATGACATCACTGATGACATCATCCTTGTGATAGAGTGGCAGACCTCCTCTCACCCTAATATAACCTTTGATACACACATTCAAAAATAGAGACTAAAATTTTCAAAACAATGGACATACCAATACCAGTTACAACAACCTCTTCAGTAATTCTAAGATCCACATACACATCCACTCATTCACCAACAGTCCTATACAGTCACTCATACATGTACTCACTCATCATATGTACTCATACACCTATACATCCTGTTACACAATGCCACTCATCCATAGAGTTACTCACACACATAGTCACTCATGCTAATAAAGAATCAAACATACATTTACTTGCATATACAGTTATACACACACCACCATACTTACTTCTACGGAAACTTACACATACTTAGTCTTTTAAACAATCACTTATAGAAACACATACTTATTCATACAGGAACTCTTTCAATCTCTCACTCTCACATATACTCACATATATACACCAATAGTCACATATACTAGTTTAAAACATATGTAGTTACTCATAAAGACACTATTGAGACAGTCATTCACTCACTAACACACCCATACACACACTCATCCACCCATACAGTCCTGCACACATGCTGTGTTCAACACATACAAACAGTGAGTCACTCATTCATGCACCTATGCACTACGTAATACCCCCCACCGATCCATGCAGACACTCAGACTGATACTCAAAAAACCAACTAATAACCTATATAGACACCCATGTAGCTACTAACCAACCCATGCAGCCACTTATACACAAAGTGAGAGACTGATACAGATATTTACATATTTAAACATTACTCACTAAGCCATGTATTCACTATGATACACTTAATCAGTCAGTTACACAATCAATTTTTCAAAAACAAATCATCCATTTAGACACTTATATACCCATTTATTCTTCCATCGACCTTGAGATATACATATATAAAACATATTTAATTTTCAGAAAAACACACATTCACTGGATGATGTAATCAGTGATGTCATTTGAGATGTCATCAGTGATGTCATGAGTGATGTCACTGACCATGTCATGAGTGATGTAATATGTGACGTCATCAGCAGTGCATTGCGGGCGCGCGAGTTATAGTTAGCTGAACTAACTATAACGGGGGAATTTCAATGGTTTTGTACAAGTGAAAAGTCCAGCTAACTATAACACCCCTGAAACCTATGGTTTTTTCAGTGAATATATATATATATATATATATATATATATATATATATATATATATATATATATATATATATATATATATATATATATATATATATATATTATCTACTGGCGGTCGCCAGTAGATAGTTATAGTTAGGACCGTGTTTCCATAGGAAATCCGCAACATTCTATTTGGAATAACTTTGGCGCCGGTTGACGAATCCTCGCGAAATTGTCAAAATAGGTGGGGCGCTCCGCTCCGCTCCTACCCTGAAAGTTTCGGGGGGATTCGTCAAGCGGGAGCTGAGAAAAAAAGGGGGGTCCCAAAACGCGTTTTCCCCATGCAATTTTCCATAGGGACCTTTAGTCCAAGGTACAGCCCGAACGGCTGAACAGAATTACTTGAAATTTGGCAGAGAGGTAGTCCTCAGGTCAGGGAAGTGCCTTTTGCAGGTCTGGTGTCAATCTGTTCAGTAGTTCCTGAGAAAATCAAAAGTAAAATCAAATATATATGTGGGCGGAGCCTAACCACACATCGCATCCTGAGATCTGATTGGCTGTCAGCACTTCATCCAAGAAGTGTTGGCAGCCATCTTGGGACCAATATACATGATAGCACCTCATTAAAAAGCATTGCAGTTAATAGAAGGTTTTAAGACTTTAGTTACATTATAAATCATTTGTTGATGGTACCATACTCATTTTAGGAATTGTGGTATGTTCTAAGGTGATTTCACCATGTGAAAAAGCCTTCTGCTGGGATATCATGATTGAGAGAAAAATATTTTCTCATGCTTTTCCCACAGAGGTTTGGAAGGTGATCTATAAGCTAAACTGAGAGCTTACTTTCTGTAAATTCACATTATCTTTCTCAGTCATGTGAGAATGAAGTCTGACATTCTCAGTAAAACATGTACATCCAACAAGGGCAGAGACTGTCAGTTGATTCCTTTGTGTTCTACTGCAGCTTCCCAGAGTGTTCCAAAGAACAACTAGAGCGCTAACAGTCCTACTTATGATAAACGTATGGCACACCTGAAGCCATCTTGCTTGGATTAAAGTGGTAAATCTTAAAACATTTAATTTAAAAAGGAACAACATGAGGGGGTTCATTTTTCCATAAAAAGTATGATTAGTGCTGCAGAAAGAAAAATGAGGGCACATTTTGAGTGACTTCTCAGATCCATTCTGACATGCAGACTGAAACATGCACTTTCAATACCAGCAGCAGTTTTCCCTGGTGAGCAGTAGCTTTACTACAGTGATTTAATGAGCAAAAGAGTGCTAACGTTCTGAATTTATGGCAAATGTGTGACACATCTGAATGCCTTCATGATGGAATCAAAGTAAAAAACTGAAAGTATTCCCTACTGAGGAGACTGCAGTAAATGAGGAAATTAGGAAACTTCATAACAAATAAGTCTCCTAAGATGGCCACCAGAGACAAAAGAGCCCAAATGTAGCCCAAATATCACCCAGATGTAGCCCAAGTATAGCCCAATGACAGAATGGCCCAGAGTGTTCTTAAAAACAACTAGAGCGCTTACTGTCTTCATTATGACAAAAGTATGGCACACCTGAAGACATCTTGATTGGAATAAACTGGTAACACTTAAAACATTTAATTTAAAAAGGAACACAATGAGGGGGTTCATTTTGCCATAGAAATTATGATTAATGCTGAAGAAAGAAAATGAGGGCACATTTTGAGTGACTTCTCAAATCCTCTTCTATTTCATTAAAAAATTCTGACATGCAGACTGAAACATGCACTTTTAATACCAGGAGCAGACTTCCTTGGTGAACAGTAGTTTTACTACAGTGATCTAATGAGCAACTAGAGTGCTAACTTTCAGAATTTATGGCAAATGTGTGACATATCTGAATACCTTCATGATGGAATCAAAGTAAAAAACTGAAAGCATTTCCTACTGAGGAGACTGCAGTACATGAGGAAATTAGGAAACTTCATAACAAATAAATCTCCCAAGATGGCCACCGGAGACAAAAGAGCCCAAATGTAGCCCAAAATCACCCAGATGTAGCCCAAATATAGCCCAATTACAGAAGTGTGCAAAACACTTATTATTTTGTGTTATTGCAGTGTTATATAGTGCAGACTTATCAGGTATTGGAGAGCTTTACATGAGCATTGGTTACATCACACAAGAACAAATTAATTTTGGTTGCAGACATGGGGAGACTAAGTGATTTGACCAGAATCACAGAATGTCAAGCTGAAGCAGAAACTCCAACCTGGTTCCCCAGTTGCAAAGTCTGCAGTTCTGGAAGTAACACCACATCCTCTCCCCTAAGTGCAGCATTTAATCAAGTGGTCAACTGGATAAAAAAAACATAAAGATAACAAATAATTTAAAAGTGCTTTGTCGCTATTTGAAAACTCAGAAAATATGTCCTTATTTTAGTCTGTTAGAGCACTAACCATAATTTTGATGCCAATAAGACCCTCTCATATATGTAATTTCTAAAGGAAATGCTCTAGGTATTACAGTTTTGATTACATCAAGATGACGTCAGGCGTTCCACACTTTTGTAATAAATATAGAATGTTAGCAATCTAGTTGTTCATTAGGATACTGTTGAGAGGCAGAGGCCAGGGGCACGGACTCTGAAAATTGAAGGCAGGTAGGAGGGTGCAAAGGCAACAATTTAACCACACTGAGCAGGCAGGAAGGGCCGTGGCAGCACAACAGACTATGGAGGGCAGTGGAAAGGGGGGCAGGGGCAACAAACCAACAATACAGGACTTGCAAGAGAGGCTGTGGCAATGTAATAGACCATTGTGGGCAGAAGGAAGAGGCAATGGTAGTACAACCATACATGCCAACAGACCCGATTCAGCCAGGAAATGTCCAATGTTTTTAACCCCTTCCATGCTCATGACGGAACGATTCCGTCATGAGCATCGGTTGAGCTGTGCTCATGACGGAACCGTTATGTCATGGCCCCGCCCGCGCTCGAACCCTTCAGCACCGTGGGGGAATCCGCGCAGCGCTGAAGGGGTTAAACTCAAATGGGCTTTATTTGATCTGTCCCCTGTCTACAATCTCCTCTTTTTCAATGTAACTCAAAGGGGAAAATCAATACCCCAGTTTTTTTTCAAAATCTCCCTCTTACCAAGTTCAAAATGTTCGCAAGTATGGTACATTGGATCATGGAAGGAAATGGGGTAGGGACATGGACTTGGATAACAGAGGACAGGAGGGACATGGAGAGGTGCACCAAACTGACCCTGCAGGGCAGGCATCAGGGTTTGCAGCAGCACAATACACCACACAGGGCATGCGGGATGGGAGTGCAGCACAACAATCCATAGAAAGCAAGAGGGAGGGGACAGGACCATGCACATGGACAACAGAGAACAGAGGGGCAAGAGGCAATGGTAGCTAGCTGACCATAATGGACAGACAGGAGAGAAAGCTGCAGCATATCAGACCATAAAGGGCAGGAGGGATGGATCAGGGGCATTACAATGGAACAGACAAGCCAGGAGGGAGGGAGTAGGGGTCTGCACATGTAAACAGAGGGCTGGGGGCAAGGGGGCAGGGCAGGAGCAGCAAGATACCATGGAGGTCAGGCAGGATGGGCACTAGAAGCAAGACACACCGTGAAGAGCAACAGTGAGACTGTGATGGCATACACACAGACCATGGAGGGAAGGTGGGAGGGGGTCAGGGGCAGCTAACTGACCACACAGGGAAGGTGGGAGGGGCCATGGCAGCACAGAAGACCATGCATGGCAAGTGGGAGGGTTAGTGGCAGCACAATGGCTATGATGGGCAAGAAGGAGGGTGCAGGGACATGCACAAAGGACGATGGAGGATAGAAGGGAGGGTCAGGACCTGTGCACAGACAAGAACGTTCAGGGGAAGGGGCCTCACAACAGACCGCACGGGGCAGGCAGGAGGAGCAGTTGAAGCACAACAGACCAGGGAGGGCAGAAGGGTGTGGCAGTACAATGGACCATAAAGGACAGGAGGAAGAGGATAGGGGCATGGCATGTGGACAGGCAGGGTGGAGGTGGCAGGGACAGGTTACAGTCATCTGACAATGCTAGGCAGGTGGGAAGGGAGTGGCAGCTCAACAGAACACTCAGAGTAGATAGGAGTGGCAGGCCCATGGAACATGGTGGGCAAAAAGGATGGAGCAGGGGCATGCACAAAGACATCGGAGGGCAGGGGGAAGGAGAATAGGGGCAGCAAGCTAAGCACAGAGTTTAAGCAGGAGGTCAATGATGGGGCATAGAATTGGGCAATGGAGGGCAGGAGGAGTGGACTGGTACATCATACTAAAATGAGGGCAGTGGCAGCACATCAGACCATGCATGGCAGGAGGGAGGAGGCTAGTCCATGGATTCACACAACAGAGGATAGGGAGGAGGGGGATGGGGCAGCAAGCTAACTGTTCAGAGAAGGCGGGTATTAGGAACTTTATTGTTTTTAAAACGTGTGTCTGTGCGAACTACTTAAAATATGAACAAGTATGCAGCATAATCTCACTTTTATTTAGGAAGAAGAGGACGTTTGTGACTGTGACTCCGGGCTCACTTGGCAGAAACACCCCCTGACCCTCCACCCCCATCGCAAAATGTAATGCCCGTGAAAAGGGTAGGTGAACACAGTGTTATATAGAACATAGTCCTGAGAGCACGATTGAAAATGAAAACTAGATATAGTATATGGTATAAACTATGCACCCAAAAGTGTGATATAAGATGAACCGGGCGTGAAATATAATATGCAATACATTGTGCACAATGACAGATTCATTGGAGAGCGCGAGATAGCACAGGCACTAGCGCGTCCTATGCGATATGCGCCTTGGAGTGTAATATGCACAGGGCAGTGTTGTGTAACCTAACTAGTCTCTAAAGTTGTAATATAAAATATGTGCTGGGGAGTGTAACATTGCATATGCACTGTGACAAAGATATGGATCCCAGATTGTAATATGTATGGCATAGCACTGTGCGTTATAACATAGGCATCGAGGAAGGCACGTTAGATGGGGCAATATAACCCGTGCGAAGACAAGTGTGGCATGACATATTCACGGGGTGGTGTTACAGTGCAAATGGGCTAGAGAGTGTCATAGCATATGCACTAGCTGGTGGAATACAACACAGAGGTGTGTGGCACTCGGCAGGCAATGGTGGGTGTAACACAGCATTGGGCTCTGCCAGGAGCGCGCTGTGACTCTCAAGTGATGTTCGTCCCCTTTCCAGAGAGTAAAATAAAAAGTATTACACATCCGGCAGTGGATGTGTGTTTTATTAACCGTGAGGGGGGTTTATTGCATAGTTTTGGTCAAATTTTTGTCGAATCCCCTTTGAATGGCTTGGTGTGCATGTGTATTAAATGTGCCTGTCAATAGCTACCCATGTTTGTATAAATAAACGACAAGGGTGTCTACCGGGATTAGGCACGTTAGGGCATCAGACATGTCAGAGCTTGACTAGTGGTGTAAATACATTCCACGTGGATTCATTGTATGCATAGTCGCCTTTTAATGAATATCACGCAAATCGTCATGGTGATAGGTACGTACGGTTTGTCCAGCATGTCCTAGGTGTGTCTATAAATATATTTTTTTTTTAAATAATAAAAAACAGTGGCCGGCCCTGGGGATTGGGGTCAAAAAAATATATTTAGGAGACAGGCCCTGGGGGATGGGGTCATCAGGGCCAATAAATTAGAATAAGAAGGGGAACCACCCTTCTTAAAAAATTAAAATAAATAAAAGACTGGCATTGTGCCGGAGGCCTCGCCCCCTCCTTGCAGCACTCTGCAAATGCGCCCCCTGGCGAGTTGTAAGTTGGGGAATTAATTCCTCTTCAATACTGAGGGTCCCTTAGGGCCAACTAGCCCAACAGGTATCTCCAGTATGCGCCAGGGAGCTGCGCTGCAGACAGGTGTTCTGAGGCAAAGCCCCTCTTTACACCTCTCTGCAACGCAGCTCTGTGGCGCTTACTGGAGGTACCTAGTGGTCTAGTTTGACCCTAGGGACCCTTAGGATTCAAGGGGACTTAATCTCTCAACTTAGAACAGCCACAGGGCGCGTTTACACAGTGGTGAAGGGAGGGGACGGGGCCTGAGGTGACGTGTGCAAACACGCACTATGGCACGTTTTAAATTGGGGATATAATTTCCCTTCAATACTGAGGGCCCCTGGGGGCTAACTAGCCCACCAAGTGCTTCAAGTAAGCGCCACTGAGCTGCATTGCAGAGAGGTGGTCCAGGCCGTGCCACTTTTTACACCTCTCTGCAATGCAGCTCTGTGGCACTTACTGGAGGTACCTAGTGGGCTAGTTGGACCCTAGGGACCCTCAGGATTCAAATGAACTTAATCTCCCAACTAAAAACGGACACAGGGCGTGTTTACACAGTGGTGAAGGGAGGGGACGGGGCCTGAGTTAACGTGTGCAAAAACGCCCTGTGGCCTGTTTTAAGAGGTAGTTTTAATCCCCCTGCCCTATTATATACTAGGGGCTTACAGAGGAGGTCATGCTAATCACAGGGGGACCCCAACGCATAATGTTCCCTAGTGTATGTAGGTGTTTTCACTGTATTCTGAGAGTCTTTTAACATAGCACTGGCTCTAGGACTGGTTAGTCAGACTCAGTTACCACCAGTATCCGTCTGAAAAAGATGACGGTACAGGATGATTTTGCAACAAGGATTCTTTCTGCTCTTCTTTTTGTTCTTTCTGCACGTTATCCTTCTTCCTGCACTTTTCTTTGTCTTTGAGGACTTCTGTTGCTTCTTTCTGCACTTCTGTTTTTTTCTTTCTGTGCATTTTTTCATCTTTCTTCACATGTCCTATCTCTGTAGGCATAGTTAGAAATTAGCATTTAAAAAACCTTTGAAATTCACAGAAAAAACCATAGGTTTCAGGCACGTTATAGTTAGGAATTAGCATTTAAAAAAACCTCAGAAATTCACTGAAAAAACCATAGGTTTCAGGGGTGTTATAGTTAGTTGGACTTTTCACTTGTACAAAACCATTGAAATTCCCCCGTTATAGTTAGTTCAGCTAACTATAACTCGCGCGCCCGCAATGCACTGCTGATGACGTCACATATTACATCACTCATGACATGGTCAGTGACATCACTCATGACATCACTGATGACAACTCAAATGACATCACTGATGACATCACTGCTGACATCATCCTTGTGATAGAGTGGCAGACCTCCTCTCACCCTAATATAACCTTTGATACACACATTCAAAAATAGAGACTAAAATTTTCAAAACAATGGACATACCAATACCAGTTACAACAACCTCTTCAGTAATTCTAAGATCCACATACACATCCACTCATTCACCAACAGTCCTATACAGTCACTCATACATGTACTCACTCATCATATGTACTCATACACCTATACATCCTGTTACACAATCCATAGAGTTACTCACACACATAGTCACTCATGCTAATAAAGAATCAAACATACATTTACTTGCATATACAGTTATACACACACCACCACACTTACTTCTACGGAAACTTACACATACTTCGTCTTTTAAACAATCACTTATAGAAACACATACTTATTCATACAGGAACTCTTTCAATCTCTCACTCTCACATATACTCACTTATATACACCAATAGTCACATATACTAGTTTAAAACATATGTAGTTACTCATAAAGACACTATTGAGACAGTCATTCACTCACTAACACACCCATACACACACTCATCCACCCATACAGTCCTGCACAAATGCTGTCTTCAACACATACAAACAGTGAGTCACTCATTCATGCACCTATGCACTACGTAATACCCCCCACCGAACCATGCAGACACTCAGACTGATACTCAAAAAACCAACTAATAACCTATATAGACACCCATGTAGCTACTCACCAACCCATGCAGCCACTTATACACAAAGTGAGAGACTGATACAGATATTTACATATTTAAACATTACTCACTAAGCCATGTATTCACTATGATACACTTAATCAGTCAGTTACACAATCAATTTTTCAAAAACAAATCATCCATTTAGACACGCTGCGCCCGATTCACTGAACTAACTTAAGACAAAATCCTAAACTTACTACCATTTTGGTATTCACAGAATGCACTTACTGCTTTTGGTATTCACAGAATGCACTTACTACTTTTGGTATTCACAGAATGGATTTACGACTACTAACTTTACGTCCGCACTCGGGCCGGAATTTCCGGCCCGGAGGCGGAGCTTCTGGACCGGAGGCGGAGCTTCCGGGCCGGAGGCGGGGCTTCTGGGCTGGAGGCGGAGCTTCCGGGACAGAGGCTGAGCTTCCGGGCCAGAGGCGGAGCTTCCGGCCCTGAGGTGGGGATTCCGGCCAGTGGCGGAGATTTAGCCATGGCCAAAATCTCCACCTCCGGCCCGGAAGCCCCGCCTCCGCCCCGGAAGCTCCGCCTCCGGCCCGGAAGCTCCGCCTCCGGCCCGGAATTTCCGGCCCGAGTGCGGACGTAAAGTTAGTAGTCGTAAATCCATTCTGTGAATACCAAAAGTAGTAAGTGCATTCTGTGAATACCAAAAGCAGTAAGTGCATTCTGTGAATACCAAAATGGTAGTAAGTTTAGGATTTTGTCTTAAGTTAGTTCTGTGAATCGGGCCCTTATATACCCATTTATTCTTCCATCGACCTTGAGATATACATATATAAAACATATTTAATTTTCAGAAAAACACACATTCACTGGATGATGTCATCAGTGATGTCATCAGTGATGTCATTTGAGATGTCATCAGTGATGTCATGAGTGATGTCACTGACCATGTCATGAGTGATGTAATATGTGACGTCATCAGCAGTGAATTGCGGGCGCGCGAGTTATAGTTAGCTGAACTAACTATAACGGGGGAATTTCAATGGTTTTGTAACAGTGAAAAGTCCAGCTAACTATAACACCCCTGAAACCTATGGTTTTTTCAGTGAATATATATATATATATATGCCACAAAAATTGTGCCCGTGAATGAGCCACAGACTCTGCAGGGCGGATCAGTGCAACGGTACCGGTGCTCCCTCGTGTAAATCCAACAACTCCAAACTTCCCTTTCAAGTAAGGAACACTGACACCTTGCTGCAGGTTCAAAACGATGCTTTTAATTTCATGCAGAAAGCTTGCACAGGTCCTTGGCTCATTCACCGGCGCAATTTTTGTGGCATTGAATTTTCCATGAGCCCGGCTCGCCAAGCATTCTGGAAGATTAAATACGGAAATGCTCCAAAAGAAAACCAAAAAGAATGCTCGTAAGGGATGCAAGATGCAGTTGTTTCACTTGCTGGCTGAGGGAATGATCGTGCTGGTAGAAAGCAATCATTGTTAAAGACAGGTTTAAATGAACTTTGCAGTTACAGACCGTCCCCATTTAAAGACATTTGGCAGCATATATTTGAAAGAGAACAATAAAGTTTCAATAGGCTGCCGCTTTTCATGGAAAAAATAAAGGATACACCTGTTTATAACTGCACTCTGGGAGGAAACCAAACCGCAGTGTTAAATCACGAGGCAAGGTGGAAGCAGAGATTTTACCCGTGATCAAGACTCTTTTGGAGGAGAAACGCGTTGGGATTTTTGGACCTGTGCAAGCTTTCTGCATGAAATTAAAAGCATCGTTTTGAACCTGCAGCAAGGTGTCAGTGTTCCTTACTTGAAAGGGAAGTTTGGAGTTGTTGGATTTACATGAGGGAGCACCGGTACCGTTGCACTGACCCGCCCTGCAGAGTCTGTGGCTCATTCACCGGCGCAATTTTTGTGGCATTGAATTTTCCATGAACCCGGCTCGCCAAGCATTTTGGAAGATTATTACGGAAATGCTCCAAAAGAAAATCGAAAAGAATGCTGGTAAGGGATGCAAGATGCAGTTGTTTCACTTGCTGGCTGAGGGAATGATCGTGCTGGTAGAAAGCAATCATTGTTAAAGACAGTTTTAAATGAACTTTGCAGTTACAGACCGTCCCCATTTAAAGACATTTGGCAGCATATATTTGAAAGAGAACAATAAAGTTTCAATAGGCTGCCGCTTTTCATGGAAAAAATAAAGGATACACCTGTTTATAATTGCACTCTGGGAGGAAACCAAACCGCAGTGTTAAATCACGAGGCAAGGTGGAAGCAGAGATTTTACCCGTGATCAAGCCTCTTTTGGAGGAGAAACGCGTTGGGATTTTTGGACCTGTGCAAGCTTTCTGCATGAAATTAAAAGCATCGTTTTGAACCTGCAGCAAGGTGTCAGTGTTCCTTACTTGAAAGGGAAGTTTAGAGTTGTTGGATTTACACGAGGGAGCACCGGTACCGTTGCACTGACCCGCCCTGCAGAGTCTGTGGCTCATTCACCGGCGCAATTTTTGTGGCATTGAATTTTCCATGAACCCAGCTCGCCAAGCATTCTGGAAGATTATTACGGAAATGCTCCAAAAGAAAATCGAAAAGAATGCTGGTAAGGGATGCAAGATGCAGTTGTTTCACTTGCTGGCTGAGGGAATGATCGTGCTGGTAGAAAGCAATCATTGTTAAAGACAGTTTAAAATGAACTTTGCAGTTACAGACCGTCCCCATTAAAAGACATTTGGCAGCATATATTTGAAAGAGAACAATAAAGTTTCAATAGGCTGCCGCTTTTCATGGAAAAAATAAAGGATACACCTGTTTATAATTGCACTCTGGGAGGAAACCAAACCGCAGTGTTAAATCACGAGGCAAGGTGGAAGCAGAGATTTTACCCGTGATCAAGACTCTTTTGGAGGAGAAACGCGTTGGGATTTTTGGACCTGTGCAAGCTTTCTGCATGAAATTAAAAGCATCGTTTTGAACCTGCAGCAAGGTGTCAGTGTTCCTTACTTGAAAGGGAAGTTTGGAGTTGTTGGATATAGATAGATAGATAGATAGATAGATAGATAGATAGATAGATAGATAGATAGATAGATAGATAGATAGATAGATAGATAGATAGATAGATAGATAGATAGATAGATAGATAGATAGATAGATAGATAGATAGATAGATAGATAGATAGATAGATAGATAGATAGATAGATAGATAGATAGATAGATAGATAGATAGATAGATAGATAGATAGATAGATAGATAGATACCTGAAAGGGTGTTGTTTAGACATTACCTACTGGCAGTCGCCAGTAGGTAGTTATAGTTAGGACCTATTTTCCATAGGAAATCCGCAACATTCTATTTGGAATAATGTTGGCGTAGGTTGATGAATCTTCGCGAAATTTTCCAAACTTTTGGCCAGCTCCGGTCTGCTCCTATCCTAAAAATTTCACGGTGATTCATCAAGCAGGGGCCGAGAAAAAGGGGGGCCCAAAACGCGTTTTCCCCATGCATTTTACCATAGGACCTGTTGACGCAGCTACAGCCCGAAGTGCTGAACGGAATTACACCAAATTTGGCAAAGAGGTAGTCCTTAGTTCAGACTCGTGCCTTTTGCTTAAATGGTGTAAATCCGTTCAGTAGTTCCTGAGAAAATCAAAAGTAAAATCACACCTATATCTGGGCGGAGCCTAACCACACATCTCATCGTGAGATCTGATTGGCTGTCAGCACTTCATCCAAGAAGTGTTGGCAGCCATCTTGGGACCAATATACATGATAGCACCTCATTAAAAAGCATTGCAGTTAATAGAAGGTTTTAAGACTTTAGTTACATTATAATTCATTTGTTGATGGTACCATACTCATTTTAGGAATTGTGGTGTGTTCGAAGGTGATTTTGTGAACCACAGAAAGGACCGTCCCTAGTTGTGTCTAAGAGATGCCCAATTTAGTGGGGGCAAATCACAAAAATTGACGGACTGGCATCACACACCACCAGGTGTCATGCTTCATCATCTGCCAGTCCTCGCCCTCTAAAAACCGCGTTTGATAGAGGGCGGGCATACACCTGGAGACAGGGATGCACTTCTAAACTAAGTGGGGGCCCAAACAAAAAAAGGAGTGAGTGAATTTAAAGACCATCATAGTATACCTGAACAATTTTTATTCTATGGGGTTACTATGTGGGATTAAAATATATAAGTGCGGTGAGTGGGGACCTTATCATCCCGTCGCCGCTGTGAATCAGTGATTGTTAATAGGGGGTCAACATGTTTCTGCCTGTATTGTCCACTTGGGTACGTGGCATTCGTCAGGACCTTAAATATTGGGCTCCAATCTTACCACTGGGGGCGTAGGCCTATAGCCAGCTGCCACCTGTTTAGAGAAACCTGTAAGAGAGAGGGGGTGAGACAAACATATAATACTCAAAATGGTTGTCATTCGGTAGACCTTGATGTGTCACAGTCACGCTCCATACTTACTGCTCTCTCCTAAAGTGAAAAAGGTGAAAAATTTATATGAGTGTCAGGCATCTGTGTTCACTCTGACATTCATGTGAAACAAATGTAGAAGTCTTACCCTATTTGAAAAACCTATTTGCCCGATGGGAGGGGTAGGGGGGAAATCCTTGTGGCCACATTCTGGTGGGAGACGATAAAGGATGAAGACAAAAGGGTTAAAAACCAGACTGGTTGGGAAGGTATATCAAAGATACTGAATTTGTTAGCAGAAAAAACGTCAGGGCGTGCTTGGTCTACTATAGTTTCAACCTGTTGGAAGAAGAAATCAGAACAACGACTTACAGTTCAAGGCGTACTCCCCGCTAGAAAACCTAGTGCTGCACGCGTCCAGCCTCCTCCCCGGTGACATTAAGTGTAGTGCGCAGCAAGCTTTTATACTGTTGGGTGGGGTCGTGGCATGCGATATGGGTTTCAGGTGAGCGTGGCGCACAGTGATGATGCTGCATTTCCTGTGTCCTGAGCCAAGCATGCAGAAAGGACTGCACGTTGCCTGTTTGTTGCCTGACCCTCGTGGGGGTGTGTCAGCACATGGCGCTGCTGTATGACACGCTGCTTCCTGTGTCCCGTCATTACCTCAGATGATTGCCTGGGGTGGGGCGGGACCACCTGTGGTCCAATGAAAGCGTCTGCCATAGTTTCTGGAGATACAAGGGAGTGATTTAACGTGTGTAGACACGTTATATAGAAATATGGGGAACATGTGCCCTGCTCATGAGTATTATTTCATGACGGGAGCAGTTTCGAGTATTTACACAGAAGAAAGGAAGAGAAAACAAACCCAGATTGTTTACAGTCAGGGTGACGGTGTGGTTAAACCTACAATTAGTGCACAAGTTGATTTTACAGCTACCGCATGATTGCTGATCAAGATGATTCTAGTTTTAGGGAGGAAGGGAAACTACGTATAGCTCTATTCACATGTATTACTTTGTCTATTGTTTGTGTTTTTGTCTTTATAATGGGTACTGTTAAAGTTTATGTTTTAGTGAGCGCTAAGGGAAGTTACTCCATTTGTAGCCATGGGATATCATCGTTCAATCCGTTTTTCCATGTCCCAAGGCGAAACACCCAACACTGTTCTCTAACATGTAGGACATGTGAGAGGCAGCCATTGCGCTTCTGTACTACTTCCAGTACCGTCCATCTTAGATCTTTATTAGAGTGTTCTTTCTCAAGGAAGTGTTTTGTTAATTTGGTGTTATCTTTCTTCCTTCTGATAGTGCTCCGGTGCTCACTAATTCTGATCTTTACACGCCTAGTAGTCATGCCAACATACATGAGTTGGCAAGGGCATTTGAGTAGGTACACTACATTTTCTGTGTTGCAGTTAGAGAAGTTCTTCTGAGTCCATGGCCGCTCAGTACCTATGTCCACTTCTTTTGTGGTGGCTGTGAATTGGCATGATACGCAATCGCCACAGGGGTAATGTCCAGTTGGTCGTTGGTGGCCCCATAGTGTCAGTTGGTTGTCATCTGTAGCGGCTGGTGGTTTTGTATGGACTAGTTCATCCTTGATGTTCCTACTGCGTTTGTACGCAAATAGGGGTTGGGTCCAGACTTTGTCGCTGGTGTTTAATATGCGCCATTTCTTTTGAATAATGTTCTGAATTTTGTTGGACGCTGGGGTAAAGGTGGTGACACACACCATCCGGTTGGCCGGCTCCTTTGGCGTATTTTCTAAAAGAGCTGCCCGGTTGTTGTTTCGAGCTCTTTTCTTGGCATTCTTGACCAATTTTTTGGGGTAATTTCTTGCTCTGAGTTTCATTTCCAGGGTGTCTGCTTGTTCATGAAAGTCTAAAATTTCTGAACAATTTCTGCGGATGCGCAGAAATTGCCCTACCGGGAGGTTTTGTCTTAGGGCTTTGGGATGGAAGCTTTCAAAAAGCAGAAGGCTGTTTTTGTCGGTTGCTTTGTTGTGAACTCTTGTGCGTAGGCCTTCTGAAGATAGGTTGATTTCAAGGTCCAGGAATATTGCTCTTTCTTTGTCAATGGTATGTGTGAATCTCAAATGTGGATCAATGCTGTTTACCCATTCCACGAATGATTGTGCTTCGTCATTGGTATCCCTCCAGACGATCAGAACGTCGTCGATGTACCTCTTCCACATTTTGATTTGATCAAGGTAGGGGTTGGTTTCCTTAAAGATATGGTCCTCCTCAAATTGGTGTACGTAGAGGCATGCCAGACTGGCAGCGAATGTGCTCCCCATTGAAGTACCTTTGATCTGGTGGTATATCACGTCCTTGAATTCAAAAAAGTTCTCACATAGTGCCAGTTCTGCGCATTCCATTATGAAGTGTTGTGGTGTGACATAGTTCCAATCTTGGTTTAGAATTATTTGCTCTACCACTTGTAAAGTGCGCTCCTGTGGTATACTGGTGTATAGCGCTTCAATATCCATGGTGACCAGGGTGTCTTCCATATGATTGATAGGCATGTCACGTAGGAGACAGAGAACATCCTTGGTGTCCCGTAGGTAGGTTCTTGAATTTTGGACAATAGGTCTCAGGAACCAGTCACAGAACTGGGATAGGGGTTCTAATATGAAACCGATCCCTGAGACTATGGGTCTTCCTGGTGGTGGGACCCTGTTTTTATGTATCTTCGGCAGGGTATAGAACCTGGGCATCCTAGGTGATTTTACCATGTGAAAAAGCCTTCTGCTGTGATATCATGAATCACGTTTGAGAGAAAACTATTTTCTCATGCTTTTCCCACAGAGGTTTGAAAGGTGATCTATAAGCTAAACTGAGAGCATATTTTCTGTAAATTCACATTATCTTTCTCAGTCATGTGAGAATGAAGTCTTATATTCTCAGTAAAACATGTACACCCAACAAGGGCAGAGACTGTCAGTTGATTCCTTTGTGTTCTACTGCAGCTTCCCAGAGTGTTCTAAAGAACAACTAGAGCGCTAACAGTCCTACTTATGACAAACGTATGACACAACTGAAGCC
Source organism: Triturus cristatus (assembly GCF_964204655.1). Classification (NCBI taxonomy): domain Eukaryota; kingdom Metazoa; phylum Chordata; class Amphibia; order Caudata; family Salamandridae; genus Triturus; species Triturus cristatus. The sequence continues at coordinate 375,663,516 of NC_140587.1, forward strand.
ATCTTGGTTGGAATAAAGTGGTAACTCTTAAAACATTTAATTTGAAAAGGAACAAAATGAGGGGGTTCATTTTGCCATAGAAAGTATGATTAGTGCTGCAGAAAGAAAAATTAGGGCACATTTTGAGTGACTTCTCAAATCCTCTTCTATTTCATTAAAAAATTCTGACATGCAGACTGAAACATGCACTTTCAATACCAGCAGCAGACTTCCTTGGTGAGCAGTAGCTTTACTACAGTGATCTAATGAGCAACTAGAGTGCTAACATTCAGAATTTATGGCAAATGTGTGACACATCTGAATGCCTTCTTGATGAAACCAAAGTAAAAAACTGAAAGTATTTCCTACTGAGGAGACTGCAGTAAATGAGGAAATTAGGAAACTTCATAACAAATAAATCTCCCAAGATGGCCACCAGAGACAAAAGAGCCCAAATGTAGCCCAAATATCACCCTGATGTAGCCCAAGTATAGCCCAATGACAGAATGTCCCAGAGTGTTCTTAAGAACAACCAGAGCGCTTACTGTCTTACTTATGACAAAAGTATGGTACACCTGAAGCCATCTTGATTGGAATAAACTGGTAACACTTAAAACATTTAATTTAAAAAGGAACACAATGAGGGGGTTCATTTTGCCATAGAAATTATGATTAGTGCTGAAGAAAGAAAAATTAGGGCACATTTTGAGTGACTTATCAAATCCTCTTCTATTTCATAAAAAAATTCTGATATGCAGACTGAAACATGCACTTTTAATACCAGCAGCAGACTTCCGTGGTGAGCAGTAGCTTTACTACAGTGATCTAATGAGCAACTAGAGTGCTAACATTCAGAATTTATGGCAAATGTGTGACATATCTGAATACCTTCTTGATGGAATCAAAGTAAAAAACTGAAAGCATTTCCTACTGAGGAGACTGCAGTAAATGAGGAAATTAGGAAATAAATATGTGCTGGGGAGTGTAACGTTGCATATGCACTGTGACAAAGATATGGATCCTAGATTGTAATATGTATGGCATAGCGCTGTGCGTTATAACATAGGCATCGAGGAAGGCACGTTAGATGGGGCAGTATAACCTGTGCGAAGGCAAGTGTGGCATGACATATTCACGGGCTGGTGTTACAGTGCACATGGGCTAGAGAGTGTCATAGCATACGCACTAGCTGGTGGAATACAACACAGAGGTGTGAGGCAATCGGCGGGCACTGGTGGGTGTAACACAGCATTGGGCTCAGCCAGGAGCACGCTGTGACTCTCAAGTGAGGTTCGTCTCCTTTCCAGAGAGTAAAATAAAAAGTATTACACATCCGGGGGTGGATGTGTGTTTTATTAACCGTGAGGGGGTTTTCTTGCATAGTTTGGTCGAATTTTTGTCGAATCCCCTTTGAATGGCTTGGTGTGGTGTATATTAAATGTGTCCGTCAATAGCTACCCATGTTTGTATAAATAAAAGACAAGGGTGTCTACTTGGAGAGTACCCACCGGCGGGGGTGCCCTGATTTGGCATGGTAGGGCGTCAGACACTTCAGAGCTTCACTAGCGGTGTAAATACATTCAATGTGGATTAATTCTATGCATAGTCGCCTTTTAATGAATATCACGCAAATCGTCATGGTGATAGGTACATACGGTTTGTCCAGCATGTCCTAGGTGTTTCTATAAATATATATATTTTTTTAAATAATAAAAAACAAAGGCCGTGACCCGGGGGTTGGGGTCCCCGGGGCTGATTAAGGCCTTGGGAGGGCCAAATTAATGTTTTTCAACAAAAGAAATTAGGGTGCAGGCCCTGGGGGATGGGGTCCCCAGGGCCAGTAAATTAGAAAAAGAAGGGGGGCCACACAGCCCTCCTTCTTAAAAAAATAAAATAAATAAAAGACCGGCATCGCGCCGGAGGCCACGCCCCCTCCTTGCAGCGCTCTGCAAATGCGCCCCCTGGCCAGTTGTAAGTTGGGGAATTAATTCCCCTTTAATACTGAGGGTCCCTGAGGGCCAACTAGCCCAACAGGTATCTCCAGTATGCGCCAGGGAGCTGCGTTGCAGACAGGTGTTCTGAGACCACGCCCCTTTTTTACACCTCTATGCAACGCAGCTCTGTGGCGCTTACTGGAGGTACCTAGTGGGCTAGTTTGACCCTAGGGACCCTTAGGATTCAAGGGGACTTAATCTCACAACTTAGAACGGCCACAGGGCGCGTTTACACAGTGGTGAAGGGAGGGGACGGGGCCTGAGGTGACGTGTGCAAACACGCCCTGTGGTGCGTTTTAAGTTGGGGAAATAATTCCCTTTCAATCCTGAGGGACGCTGGGGGGCAATTAGCTCACCAGGTGCTTCCAGTAAGCGCCACTGCTCTGCGTTGCAGAGAGGTGGTGCAGGCCGTGCCCCTTTTTACACCTCTCTGCAATGGCGCTTACTGGACGTACCTAGTGGGCTATTTTGCCCCTAGGGATCCTCAGGATTCAAGGGGACTTAATCTCCCAACTTAAAAAACAGCCACAGGGAGTGTTTACACAGTGGGGAAGGGAGGGGATGGGGCCTGAGGTGACGTGTGCAAACACGCCCTATGGCGTGTTTTAAGTTGGGGAAATAATTCCCCTTCAATCCTGAGGGCCCCTGGGGGCTAACTAGCCCACCAGGTGCTTCCAGCAAGCGCCACTGAGCTGCGTTGCAGAGAGGTGGTCCAGGCCGTGCCACTTTTTACACCTCTCTGCAACGCAGCCCTGTGGCGCTTACTGGAGGTACTTAGTGGGCTAGTTGGACCCTAGGGACCCTCAGGATTCAAATGAACTTAATCTCCCAACTAAAAACGGCCACAGGGTGTGTTTACACAGTGGTGAAGGGTGGGGACAGGGCCTGAGTTAACGTGTGCAAACAAGCCCTGCGGCGCGTTTTAAGTTAGGGAAATAATTCCCCTTCAATCCTGAGGGACCCTGGGGGCCAACTATCCCACCAGGTGCTTCCAGTAAGCGCCACTGCGCTGCATTGCAGAGAGGTGGTCTAGGCTGTGCCCCTTTTTACATCTCTCTGCAACTCAGCTCTGTGGCGCTTACTGGAGGTACCTAGTGGTCTAGTTGGACCCTAGGGACCCTCAGGATTCAAGGGGACTTAATCTCCCAACTTAAAACGGCCACAGGGCGTGTTTACACAGTGGGGAAGTGAGGGGACGGGGCTTGAGGTGATGTGTGCAAACACGCCCTGTGGCGCGTTTTAAGAGGTAGTTTTAATCCCCTGCCCTATTATATACTAGGGGCTTACAGAGGAGGTCATGCTGTTCACAAGGGGACCCCAACGCATAGTGTTCCCTAGTGTATGTAGGTGTTTTCACTGTATTCTGAGTGTCTTTTAACCCCTTGAGTGCCCATGACGAGATAGTCTCGTCATGGGCCACGGTTGCGCTGTGCCCATGACGAGACTATCTCGTCATGAACCCCACCCGCTAATTCAACGCCCAGCACAGGGCGGGGAAAGGGCGTGGCACACAAGGGGTTAACATAGCACTGGCTCTAGGACTGGTTAGTCAGACTCAGTTACCACCAGTATCCGTCTGAAAAAGTTGAGGGTACAGGATGATTTTGCAACAAGGCTTCTTTCTGCTCTTCTGTTTGTTCTTTCTGCACGTTATCCTTCTTCCTGCACTTTTCTTCGTCTTTGAGGACTTCTGTTGCTTCTTTCTGCATTTCTTTTTTTTCTTTCTGTGCATTTTTTCTTCTTTCTTCACTTGTCCCATCTCTGTAGGCATAGTTAGAAATTAGCATTTAAAAAACCTTTGAAATTCACTGAAAAAACCATAGGTTTCAGGCATGTTATAGTTAGGAATTAGCATTTAAAAAACCTTAGAAATTCACTGAAAAAACCATAGGTTTCAGGGGCGTTATAGTTAGCTGGAATTTTCACTCGTAAAAAACCATTGAAATTCCCCCGTTATAGTTAGTTCCGCTAACTATAACTCATGCGCCCGCAATGCACTGCTGATGACGTCACATATTACATCACTCATGACATGGTCAGTGACATCACTCATGACATCACTGATGACATCTCAAATGACATCACTGATGACATCACTGATGATATCATCCAGTGAATGTGTGTTTTTCTGAAAATTACATATGTTTTATATATGTATATCTCAAGGTTGATGGAAGATTAAATGGGTATATAAGTGTCTAAATGGACGATTTGTTTTTGAAAAATTGATTGTATAACTGACTGATTAAGTGTATCTTAGTGAATACATGGCTTAGTGAGTAATGTTTAAATATGTAAATATCTGTATCAGTCTCACACTTTGTGTAGAAGTGGCTGCATGGGTTGGTGAGTAGCTACCTGAGTGTCTATATAGGTTATTAGTTGATTTTTTGAGTATCAGTATGAGTGTCTGAGTGTCTGTATGGTTCGGTGGGGGGTATTATGTAGTGCATAGGTGCATGAATGAGTGACTCACTGTTTGTATGTGTTGAAGACAGCATGTGTGCAGGACTGTATGGGTGGATGAGTGTGTGCATGGGTGTGTTAGTGAGTGAATGACTGTCTCAATAGTGTCTTTATGAGTAACTACATATGTTTTAAACTAGTATATGTGACTATTGGTGTATATAAGTGAGTATATGTTAGAGTGAGAGATTGAAAGAGTTCCTGTATGAATAAGTATGTGTTTCTATAAGTGATTGTTTAAAAGACTAAGTATGTGTAAGTTTCTGTAGAAGTAAGTGGGGTGGTGTGTGTATTTTTAAATGCTAATTCCTAACTATAACGTGCCTGAAACCTATGGTTTTTTCAGTGAATATATAGATATATAGATATAGATATCTATATAGATATATGTGTGCATATAGATATATTTAGACACACATACATATATTTTAATGCGTGTGTATATAAAATATATGTATCAACAAAAGCCCACAAGCGGATTTAGAGGGCACACAACAGCTTGCCAGCCCTCCGGCATCTCTCCTTCACACTTGCTCCCAATCCCGGTCAAATCACAGCCAACGCGTTTCAAAGCTTACGCTTCTTCTTCGGGGCATGAATTCACAGGCAACACGTACTCGTTCCGTTTTTAAAATTAAGCCTTTTATTTCCTTTCCAGCCCCCTAGTGCGCCTCGCTCATTCCTGCATTTACATTCAGGCATTTTGGGACATGTAGTCCTGCAACGAGTATTTATCTTCCCTAAGTGGGTATGTAGCTCCATGAAGATTAATTCAAATAAAGTCTCCTTAAGTAGGAACCAGTCCTTGGGGGCATGTGCATATTACATTGGCTCACTGTGCTGCTTAGAATGGGCTCGATGCAGTTCCAGCCCGCAGCCTCACCTCGTTCGTGCTGTGATGGTGCTCCTCAGCGTGTTTAGGCAACCACGCAAGAAATGTATCAACAAAAGCCCACAAGTGGATTTAGAGGGCACACAACAGCTTGCCACCCCGCCGGCATCTCTCCTTCACACTTGCTCCCAATCCCGGTCAAATCACAGCCAACGCGTTTCAAAGCTTACGCTTCTTCTTCAGGGCATGAATTCACAGGCAACACGTACTCGTACCCATCCTGAACTTATATTCAATGGACCTAAGAAGAGCAATGGACAAAGAAGAGCTTCTGACCTGAGAACCAAAGCCTTGCTGCAGAAAATTGGTGCCAAACCCTGACAGCTGCTCCAGGACTCAACAATCGTGGTGTCCTGTCATGTCCTGGAAATGGGAGGCCTCCAAGATCCCTGGACCACCTCCAGCCTTCTATCAATTGTTGAGAACCTCACTTGGATTAGAGGAGTTCCTCCCCTGCAGCCTTCAGGAACCGTTAAGTCTGGTTTACCAAACTGCTGCTCCCCAGAGACTTTGACGCAGCACCCAAGCCAGAAGAGGTACATCATCTCCAGATGGTAGGAGCTGTCCCCCCACCAAGTGAGAGGACACCAGGACCTACTGGAGCAATGCCATGGCCCCGGACCCCCTAAACCGAAGACTGAGAAGAAAGAGTCCAATCTGTACTCCAACTACCCAGGGCATAGACACCCATTGAGGGATTTCAACATTGCTGAGACCCACTCTGTGAGTGGCCAAGCTGTCCCAGAAGCATCACTGCAACCTGCCTGCCCCTTACTGCAAAGACCATCTCGACGCATGACACTCAGCTGTCCTATCTGCTCTGCACGCAGCCCGCCCTGCCAGGGTACTGATAAACCAGCTGTGCTCCCGTGGTCCTGAGGCCCTTGCAACCTGCTCCTTCGAGTAGGACTCCTTGGACTTACTTTGAAGTCCCTCTGTTCAGTGTGTTTTCAGGTGGCCCTCTTCTTCATAGTGCCAGCTACCCACGACCTCATTACCCTGCTCCCACTTGTATCCGAGATGCTCTCGATCTTCAACTTCTGGGACTTTGGACCTGGCCCTGCTACCCACCTAAATCCAGAAAGTGAGCCTCGAGAAGACACTGTGTGATTTTATATGCTTTTGCCTTGTTTCACCCATTGACTTCTATTGTGTGTAATTGCGCACAACAGTGATTTATTTTGCGAATTTTGAAAATCAATAACTTAAAAAATACTTACATTTGAATGAAGTTCTTGGTCTGAAAAATTATATCAAAATAGCTATGATTTTTACAAATTGGTCTCGAGTGTCATTTATTGCCTCTGTGAATACAATAAATGCTTAGCACTACCCTCTGATAAGCCTAACTGCTCTCCCACACTACCACAAAAATAGTCAGTATTATCTACTTTTGTCTCTGTATACCAGCAAGGGATCCAATGGACTCTCTACCCAGTTTACTTCATTTTAGTACACTATATAGAGAGTCAGCCTCCTACACAGTGCCAGTGGACAAATCAAATCAAATGGTTATGCTGTTCACCTGGGAGGGCTTGAAGACTCAAAGACTTAAAAGGCCGTCTACCCCACCAACCTTAACTACATCAACAATCCACACAAATGACCATCTTTAGTTATCCCAATTCAAACCACCACTTAGCCTATATGCTCATAAAAGCCAGGTCTTCTAACGCACACTGTAACTAAATATTTAGTCCCGTAACAGACCATAATCTTGATCATGAAATCCTGGTTAAATGAACCCTTTTCACTCATACTCTATCATCTAGTACCCCATAACTAGAAAATGTTGAGAGCCGATCTACAAAATAGAATTAGGGGAGTTTTAGAAGGTGCAGAGGGATCGCAAATATACAGCTAGGATTGAGTTTTTACACATCTTTTTTTCTAGGTAACGTTCTCTTGTTCACTCTGAATGACTCTATTCTTTTCCTCTTTGGTAGGTCCTCCTGCCTAAGGGACTGGTTGGCTCTTGGGTTCTCTTACTATCAGGAGGCTGCCTATCCTTTCTTCTGTCTCCTCAAGCCTCTCTTGTTAGCCATAAAAAATAATTCCTTCTGTTATAAATTTGAAAATACAATGGCCCCTTTTTAGCTTCTGAAAAAATTCAGAGAAAAAGTAAACTACAGCTAACCCTTCAATTCAAAGTTTGAAATTCCCCTTTCTTCACCCCCTCCCTCCCGAATTACCTTGCCAGCACCATATACGTGCACTAAACCTGGGCATGCACTGCTCCCTGGTGAGCGTGGGTAGAGCCGGGCACCTGTCCAGCTCCTCTGACTTCTGGGAGACCCAGTGGTAAATATAGTAGCATCCCGAAGGCTTCTTCATTGTTAATCACCTGGTAGGAGATATAGTTCCGAAGATACAGTGTTCACTTTCTTCCCAGATTCAGTCGCTACTCTGTTCACTACAGTCTATTCCTTTGACTTCTTGCGGTCCCAATTGTGTGATACCCCTCCTCCCTTCCTTCTCCTCTCTCACATTCTTTTCCTCTTCATGTCCTTGCTCCTGTCAGGAAAACAGGTGTCTGTTTTTTTATGGGTGTTATATTGTTTTTCAATGTTTCATATTCTTTTAAAGAGGATCAATATGGACCCTGTGTGGGACATTAGTGGCGTGATAAGTAAGTATGGGCCTTCATCGGTCTCTGATTTGCCCACCTCCTCACAGGGAGACATTGAACTCTTTCTAAGGAACACTTTCAATTGCACGTCCACTTTTATCACAGTTTTGAAGGTCTCACACAAGCCATCCATTTTCATCCACAGACACCATACAGTTATACATGATCTAGCACCCAACGAGAACCTTCCAAACTATATCCACCAAATGACTAACTAGATAATGGAAAGTTTTCTGCTTTCTACTAACAATATCTTTCTTGGCGACCTAGCTAGGATTAGAGAAATCCCACCTGCAACTTAGCCTGGAAAGAAGAACTTAAAATCTTACACAAAAAGTATTGCCGTTGTATGCATGAAGAAAACCAGCAGCTGCAAGATGCAAAATGGAAGTCACTTTTTATGGCAATTAAATCTAAGGATTCTAAAACATTTTGGCTCAGGATTCCCAATCTGCCAGAGGCTGGATGGTTAGCATACATTTCATCACTCTATGTCGACCCATTTATTTCGCTGTGTGTGACAACGAATAACAAAGTTGCAACTAGATCTTGTGCCACTGGCATAACCTTGAATTTAATCGCAGAGTACATGATTCACAATACCTGAGCCACAATGCACCCGTCAGGTGCCCCTGGCCAAAATGGTCTGACAGCTGGCATTTGTAAGGCTGCGTCATCAGAAGAGTCAAGTTTGTTGACCCCTCTGTTTTTTGCATTTTCTTGGCTCAGCTATTTTGTGCCTACAGCCTGTCTCTGGTCACATGACTGGGTGTAGCTGCAGTTGGGCTTTTTGTATTCGTCCTAGACAGCCACACACAATGGGGGCTTAGGTGTGATTGAATGGGCCATCCATGGCAGGGTGGGAGGGTAGAGCTGGGCCCAGCCTCATGTACACCTGAATAGGCTGTGTCCTGTCTCCACAAAAAGAGCTGCATCCCCCCTGTAGTCTGGAGACAGGGTAGGGGTGTCAGGGCATCTGTGAACTGCAAATGCATGCCTCTAGAAGCTTCTTCCCACTTCAAAGGCACAACTGTGTATAAAGGAAGGACCTCAGAAACCACCACTAGAGTACAATTCTTGACCTGTGGATACTTTGCCAGGTAGAAGGACTGCTGTACTGCTGAAGTACTGCCACTCTGCTGGACTGCTACTTGGCTGGACTCCTGCTTTGCTGTGCGGACCTTCTGCCTGCTGCCCTCTTGCCTGGGTGAGAAGAACTGACCAGCATCTGTTGAACCCAGAACTCAGAGTGACTCCAAGGGCTAGTTGGCTGGCCTCCTGAACTGAAGCCATAGGGACATAACAGGCTTCGAACAACTTTTCACCTACACCTAGTCTCTGCCATCCATGCATCTACCCTGCCAATTGGTGCTACCCCAGTCCTGGATCCTTGGTAGTGGGCCTAAGTTGCTTGTATTCAGAACGGATATATCTCCTCAGCTGAGCAGTGTGTCCTTGAGCAGAACCGACGCATCTTCGCTGTTGCGTGAATTGGACCCATCACAAAGTTTAGTGCTGACCCCGCAGTGTTCAGATTCGATGCAACACTGACGGGGTGGCTCATCTCCAGGCCAGGTCCTCGCATCTCTCATCAATGGTAACCTCGATATATCCGGACTCTGCACCGTAGCCACATAGGTCCTCAGAACCACTGCATCGCCAGCTGGGCAGCACTTCTCTGATGCTAGGACTTCGTATCACAAGCCTCATCGACGGGGATCCTCGATGCAAGAGGACCTCACACCAAAGCCTTGCTGCATCTCGGAACCGATGCACTGAAGTTGTGAATTTGTCCTGGGACGGCATGACCAGATACCCCTGGTTGGCGCTTTGCGCTTTTAGGAGCTATTTTGACTTAAAACTTTAAAACTGAATATATCTAGTTTTACTGATTAGATGTTTCACTTATTAAAAATTACTCTTTATTTCTACACCTGGTGTGGGATCTTTTTGTGTGGTGTTTTCATAGGTTTACTGTTCGACGTGTTGCACATATACTTTACACATTGCCTCTAAGTTAAGCCTGACTGCTCTGTTCCAAGCTTCGAATGGGTAAGCACAGGCTAATTTGGGGTTTGCGTGTGCCTTGTCCTGACTAGGATTGTGGTTGCTGCTTGACCAGGGCTCACACCTTAGTCAACCAGTCCCCGAATTTCTAACAGTCAGAAAGTCAAAAGTGTCTTGGATATCAAGTATCTTGGAGTATGGCTAAATGACCGAGGACTTACACCTGCACAAATTGAGGCAGTGGCAACTACAGCAAAGGCTCTCATCTTTATCTTTCAACACCTTCTGTGCTTGGATCTTTCCAAAATTTGTAAATGTATTGATTGCAAAGTTAGGCCAGCTTTCACATAGGGGTGGCCGTGAAATGGTAAAAAATCTCTACGAGCCCGCAGAAATTCCGCAAACATGCGGAATTGCTTGTTCGCGATGCTTTTTTCCTGTTCGCGAAAAGCTGTTTGCATGCTTGGGGGAAAATGTCTCGCGAACATGCATTTTGAGAACACAAACCAGCAAAAAAATCCTCGAAGCCGCGGAACGCTGAATTCTGGGCAATTCCGCGTTCTGAGTGGAACACGAAATTACCCAAATTCCGCACATTCCGCGAGCGGAAAGGAATTTACCGCCCAGGCCTACTTTCACATACAGCTCTTTTGAATATCAAAAACACCTATTAAGCTGGTTCAATCTGTCGTGTCTTTCCTACCAATCCGTAGCACCTGCACCTTGTTTGGACAACATAAACTAAGGGCTTGGTGCCAAGACTGATTTGAAAGACCCCCGCAGAATCTGTTTGCCTATAGACCAGTGAGCTCAATGTGCCACCATAAGCCCCCCTAATCTACCAGGGAGCGAATAGTTTCTGGCAATCACTGAACATGACAACCCTGATTCCTGAGGAATCGTGGAAACAGTACAGAACCTTTCACTCGGTCACTCGTGCTTACTTATTCTCATAGAAGTATACAGAATACACAGTGGGACGTTTTCATATTTATTGAACCAACTTTATTCTTGTATAAAATACATGTGCTGCAATGTTTAGTAGACAGAAGCAGATAAACGTGATTACAAGTACCAAGAGCATAAATAGTAGGTACAGTTCTATAATGGTGCTAAACAATTGTATATATGCAGGCATATAAACAATGCAGTAATCGGGCGTACTACTACTATGCAAACGCTACTCTAACAATACCTAGAGTGTGTGTAGGTGTAGAGCCAAGAATTCCCCAAGGAACAATCCAACCCCCATTACCTGAAGGGATAGAGTGAAGCACCCTGTTTTGATCTCGAGTTGGACACCCCTCACGGAAATGTCAGACCAGTGCATGGTGGATTCTCAGCATGCACAGACCCGCAGGTGTCAGTGGAAGTACCTCCTCTACCAATCGATACGGAATCATATTATTTATAATAAAATGAAGCCTTGCGATGTGCATATTAGATTAGTGATGTTATGGATATGTAGATAGCGTTGTCGCCTCGTGGATGAAGATAGGATGACTTTTGTACCAAGTGCGTACAGAGGCCTAGTACATGATGTTCATGGCATCATGATAATGTTGTGTGAAGCTGGATGTGTAAACAAAGTAGTTTCAGAGAAACTAATCCAACATTGTCGTGCATGCAAATGTGTGCAATAGTTCACAGCTAAAATGTTATTTTCTAGGGCAATGTAAGAAATGAGTTGCTTCACAACATGGGCCTAATTTGGAAATATAACAACCATTACTCATACTAAGGGTCAATATATAAGAGCTATCTAAATAGCCAGTAGACCTCAAATGGAATAACATTTTAAAACATTACTTCTAAAATCTTCTTAAAGCAAGCTTCCCTTTAAAATATTTGTAATAAAGTCTGAAAGTGAATATACTATTTGAAATCCAAAACACTTCGAAAGCCATGGTGCCTGGAAAAAAAATTCAAGCAAAACTGTTTTGGATACATTTGTTTTCAAAAACAGGCCGAATTGTTCCCACAGGAAAAAAGCCAATTATTTCATGTGTTCCGTGTGGCAGACGCAACATTGCTGTTTCCCATAACCACGGAAGACGATCCCAGAGGCACACCTTGAAGCAGATTTAAGGAGCAAAGTTGATTCCATCCAGTTCCCACAGCAGCTGCTGAGGGAGGGACTGTATCCTGTATGCGTATCGAAGAGCCATCGTCCAAGTCACTAGGAGACGAAGCATCCCAGGGTGACTCAAGAAATTAATTCATCAGCAGTGGAAGGTGCAGGGGACAACAATACCCATGGGCCGTTAACGGGTTCAGCAGTACATCAATATCCAATGGAGCATCCAATTGTGATCCTAGGCATATGTCCAATATGCATTCGTGGCCGCAAAGCAGGCAGAACACAGGTTGCAAGCAGTTGAACCAAACGGGTCTGAAGGACAAGAACCAGTGCTTATCCAGGTCTCGAAGTTGAAGTGTGCCAAACATGTGAACCATGTGCTCAAAGCATCGTAGCACAAGCAGTGATGTCTCCTTTCCAAATCGAACTAGGGCGTCCATTGCTGAGCAGAAAAATTCAAATCAGGATTCCCGCCAAAAGTAGCAGGACGAGGAGCCCTCCAAAAACGCTTCCCAGTATGGAGTGAATAAATGATGAAATAACTCAGAAGATTGTCTGAAATGTGCTAACCAGTCTAGAGCTGTATTAAAAAAAGTCCACTATTCCCCTTCTATCAGAAACATTCATGATACGATGGGCTAGCTCCCCAAAATGCGGCGGGAAGTTAGTGTGGAGTAGCTTCTGTATCTCAGACAAGGACGTTGCAACCTGGAGATCAAACGTTCATCTGACAAAAGTTAAGGCCACATCCTGTTGAAAAAGCATGGCTTTCAGTCTTCTAAGGGAATCAAAGAGTATGTTGGAAACATTTATCGAAGGCCAAAGCGTTGCCTCCCTAATTTTGCGGGGAGGTGGAAACAGTACCTGTGTACAACAAGTAACTAAGGAATTAAACCTCACCAGATAAGCGATGCCCGGTTCCATTCCACAGCACCCTTGATCATTCAGCATCAAATAGCTCCCATTCAAGAGCAGTCTGAAAGCCAGGACGTATCACGGCAACTGGGGAACCCTTCGGATAACTAGCCAATTTTGCAAAAGAAACATTACATGCCCTATGAAGAGAAATGTCCTTGCAAACTGAGGATCCAATCAAAGTGTCCTCGAGTCGGAACCACTGAGAAACACCTCAGTGTTCCCTATCCTGCATCTAAACCTGAAGGGTAATTCCCTATACTTGTGTACATACCCTTCCCCTAGAGCTTCGTATCCGCCTACCTGTTGGTTTAGGAGACAAATATTGAAATTGGAAGGTCGTGCCCGGTAGGGTGATATAACCATGGAGAATCCAATCTGTGGATGGAGTCTCAGCCGCGGTAAAAGGTAACTGGTCTCATTTTTCAATGTGCAGCATGGTGTATTTTTCATCTCTGCATGTCATAGTTTTTTGCCTTTACGTCATATCATATTCAGAAAATAGGCTGGTAGTGTTGATGTAACGCCACGGCACATGGCCAGAACGTAGTGTTTGTAATATCCAGCTCAGTATTATGATTTATCATAATTGTGACTGTCCCTGTTGTAAAATAGACATGTCCTGCTGAATTATGTTGATTGCAGAAGAACTGTCCATGTTGTGAAATAGACATGTCCTGCTAAATTATGTGATTGCAGAAGACACAATGTTGGCCAGTGAATACATTTGGGATGATAATGCGGTCATACCATTGTCACCCACAGCCGAACCCTTTTACATAGCTTCCTGCTGAAAAATCTTCCATAACTCGTTGTATATACCATACAAGAAGCGCCTTTGTCATGGTTTTCTGGGACCTAGTATAAAATCCCTAAGATCCAGGTCATCAGAAAGAAGAAACAAGTGTTGTTTCATCTGGAAAAGTGTTGAGGTTGTTAGGCAATCTAGGCATAACTTCCCAACATTATATGATGTCACCACCCCTGTGTGTTTTGATCGTGCATAGCGTAGGTCAGTTCTGTTGATCTTAAACCCTCCTGTGTTACCCAGGAATCTAGATTGACATTTATTTGTGTCTAGTAGCCATACCAACCAACCCTGCTGATCGAGATCTGATGTATTTTATAATCCATTGTGGAGCATGGCATCTAGCTTACCCTCACTGTGTTTTGAGTATTGTTGCCAATGTTCAAAATGTGTAAATGTGGGAATGCAAGGTGTGTTAAAATCTTTCATCTTAGCTAACCCAAGACAGGATGTCTGTTGCACTGTTTTATTCAGGAAAATCATTTGATGTGGTATGAGGCATGCTCTGAATAAGGCCACATGTCCCTGAACTTGCCAATCTCTTGTTCCCCAGACAGATGTTGTGTCTATTGTGTCTTTCCAAAAGTCAAAACCGTGTATAGACAGTTGGGAAATAAAGTAAGCAGAGTAAATCATCTTGTTGTCTGTGAGCATGTTCTTCTTTACAGGTGTAGGTGCAAGCCTATAGTAATAACATGATCATTACAGAAAACGGGGTAACCCAATCTGGTCAAGGACCTGGGTAATGTACGTTACAAAAAACAGCGGTCCTAGACCTATACTTAGAATGAATTAATCAAAATACTTTGTTTTTTATGATTCAGTTAACCATATCATTAAATGAGGTAAACAACATAAAAAAGCAGAAAACGACCTTGAAAAGAATTCACCATATATTTATTCAATAATATTTTGGATAAAAGCCATATATATTATTTTAATCACATGAATCAATCAAAGGAGGTTGCACCAGAGGAAGGTGTGCAGTGAAAAAGAGAGGGTGCTCAAGTGTAAGGAGATAAAGAAGAAGAATACTTCAACACATTATCAGGAATTTAATATGTCAAGGCAGGGAAGAGCGGTTACAAGTCACCGTCTTAGCTAGTCTGTCCCAATGGCATTCATATAAACTTGACTTTTGTTTCATAACAGAAATCAATTCCGAAGTAGCACATTAAGAAGGGTATTTCGGGTACAGACTAAATACAAAAGGGGCGTCGACGTTTCGATCCGACTTTCGACCATAAGGGAAATTAGACAGCCTCGGTCTTGCGGATCTTCATCAGGACTTGGCCTGGGCAACCTAAAAGGCAATTGGCGCCGATTAGTAGGTCGTTGCATTAAAAAGGGGGTTAAAATCAATGAAAAAGTATACAGGGGCTCACCTATCAATTATGGGTGAGTAGCGAAATCCACGGTTCATACATGGAGTCCAATAGAATGAGTTCTATAATCCAAACTTGAAAGATAAATGTAATCAATGTAAGATCAGCTAAAGTAATAAACTTCTAACTATTACAAAGGAATACATTGAATTGAATTTAATTGAATAAATTGAATACCTTGACAGTGAATGTCCAAAAGTTAACCACCAGAGGCTTCAAGGGACGATTACAGCCAACTGTGTAAACAGAGAGGGAGCTAAGTTGTAGCCTCTGTGCATGTGAATTGCTGCGATTTACATACGTTACTCAGTGGAAAAACAACAGTAAAGCCCATGGAATCACACTACCACAGTAAAACAACCGGACCATCAATTATATTAGAAACGGGGTCAGATGGATAATAAAAGCTTAAATTAGAAGACCGTGTATCACATAACGCTCGACACTGGGTGTATACAGTGCTCAGAGGACGCCAATAAGAAACGGTATACTTAGGCCAAAGACGAGGGAAGTATATCGGTTACATGTCATGCAAGGAGCCGGCATATTCAAGCTAAGCGCATTTGACACGAAGGTCCTACGCGTCACTGCCGCGTCTAGAACAAAACATCGTAGTGATCCAAGGGTCGGAGAGTTACTTACTGTTCCAATTCAAGAATAAGCGGACAACTGGGGTTCCTTAGATTATTTAGTTTGAGCGCGCCTAGCCAGTACGCGGTCGTCACCATGGAATCAGGCACAAATGAAGCGGGAGGTGGACGGTGTTCACGTAAGTTATAACGTTACCGGCAACGTCAGGCAGTACGTGACCGGTGTGAGGATGGGAAGGGAGGAAAGACTCCCGAAATAATAGCGAGTGACAGAGCAAGGTCAAAATATTTACAATTACTTACAAACTTAATAATAGCGATATTACAACAGAACATACCGTGTTATAATTACATAAAAAACATGAGCATAGAATTATACACGTATTAGATAGACATCATAATAAGGATGATGCGACAAAACACACAGTCTTGCAATTACATGAAAGCCATGAACCTGGAATATTTTTCAACAGACAATGAATGAGCCGGTGGTTGACACTAGAGCCCTAATGTCTGAACCAGCCAGATGTAGTACAAGAATGATACAATACAATTAGTAATTTGTGAGTACTGAGACCTGTCTGCTGATCTCTTCAAATTCGTTAAGGCCTCGGGTTACTGTGTTTAGAGAGTGTATCCATTTGCACTCGCGTTTATTGAGGGTTATGCTGAAATCTCCCCCTCTGGGGTTGGGGCTTACCTTTTCTATGACCCACCATTGAAGACTATTGGCCGCATGGTCGAGTAGCATAAAATGCTCCACTAAGGGGGCACCCTGTACTCTACATCGAATACGACTACAGTGTTGTAGTATACGGCACTTGACTTTCTGTATGGTTTGCCCAACATAGATGAAACCGCAAGGGCATTGGATTGCATAAATCACGCCGCTCGTATTACAATTACTGTGTTCCTTTAAGCTGTACGTGCACCCATTGTATGTAAAGTCAGTCATTTCTTTAGACATAGAGCAGGCCTTGCAAGTACCACACTTATGGTGACCATTAATAGGTGGGAGACCCCATAGAGTTGTCTGTGCATGGATCCTAGGAGTGTCTAACATAGATTTAACCACATTGTCCCTAATATTTTTGGCTTTTTTGAAAGCATGTAGGGGGAGTGGTATATTTCTTAACTCATCGGAAACCAGGTGCCAATGTTTGTTGATTGCCTTCTTAATAGCGTTACTCTTCATATTAAAGGTAGTAACACAAACAAGACGCTCGTCGTTATTCTCCATTCTGACCTTTGGGCTCAACAAAAGGTCCCTAGGGTTGTGCCATGCCCGTTTGCGTGCCTTTTTTAGCAATCTAACGGGGTAACCTCGTTCACTTAGTCTAGCGAGAAGACCCGCTGACTCCTCAAGGAAGTCCTCCTTTTTAGAACAGTTTCTCCTAAGCCTAAGGAACTGGCCAAAAGGCAAATTATCCCTCAAGTTACGTGGGTGGTGACTTGTATATCTCAACAAAGTATTTCGTTCACTGTTTTTCCTATACAGACTGGTGTACAGTTTATCAGATTGAGCATTTATGTTAATATCCAAGAAGTGGATAGTTTCCCTGCTGAAGTCAAGGGTAAACTGAATATCCGGGGAGCAGGTGTTAAGCCAATGATGAAAATCTATCAATTGTGCCTCATCCCCTTTCCAAATCATTAGGACGTCGTCTATATAACGACGCCACAGCGTGATGCAATCTCTGTGTGGGTTGTACTCATTAAGAACAAAGCATTGTTCGTATTCATGCATGTATATAATTGCTAGATTCGGAGCGAAGCTAGCACCCATAGCCACGCCTTTAGTTTGCAGATAGTAGTCCCCCAGAAATGTAAAATAGTTGCGTGTCATGGCAATTCTGAGAAGCTCAATAATGAATTCAGTAGGGACCCTGTGTGGTGTGGTACGGTTGTTCAGTACTGACTCAATACATGTGAGGGCGGTGTCCTGTGGGATATTAGTGTACAATGATGTTATATCCATTGTAACCAAGATGTCAGTCGTGGGGTCATGTTGACGCCCATCAACTAGCTGAATTGTTTGCATTGTGTCTCTTAGGTATGTAGATGTGTTTTCAGCGATGGGTTTTAGGAACACATCAACATATTTGCAAAGGGGCTCCAGAATGGAGCCGCAACCGGAGATTATCGGTCTACCAGGTGGACACTCCATCCGCTTATGTATTTTAGGTAGAGTGTAGATGGTTGGTGTACGGGGATGTTTATTATTTAGGTAATCATACTCAGGTTTTTTGAGAATACCTAATTCCAAAGCCTCTTGTGTGGTACGTCTGATTATGTTAGTGATTTCTTGGGTGGGGTCCCTTCTAAGTTTTTTATAGTTTCCTGCCACAGACAATTGTGCGAGAATCTCTTTCTTGTAATCCTCCACATTTTGCACCACAATTGCACCACCCTTGTCAGCTGGTTTTATGACTATTTTGGTGTTGGTTTTAAGGGAATCCAAACCTTCCCGTTCTGATTTGCTGATGTTGTACTTGACATATTGTCGGTTCGACAATATTTTATCCACATCCCTCAATACCACCTGCTCAAAAGCTATAAGTTTGTGAGATAGTAAATGGGTCGGGGGTTTGAATTTTGAAGGAGGTCTTAATCCACTGCCAGAGAAAATTGGGTTAGATGGGATTTTTTGAAAATAGTGCTTCAATGTAATCTTCCTAAAGAATTGATGAAGTTCTACCTTAAGATTAAAATCATTAGGTAGATTGGTTGGCACAAAAGAGAGACCTTTTTGCAGAACTATTTGTTCATTAGGTTTCAATGTATAGGAAGAGAGGTTAACTACAGGGTTGACAGGTTCATAAGTTACCATCTGTAGTGCTGACGGCGTGTCTGTATCTCTCCGTGGTTCTCCTGTTGGAACTGTACCTGTTTGTTTTGTCTCCCTCTGCCTCTGTTCCACCCTTGGCTCCTGTTCCCCCTGGATCTGCCCCAGGGGCGTGCACGGCCTCGCTGTCCCCACCATTGGTCCTCTGCTAAAAAAGGGGTCGTAGGGGCCTGCTGCTCAGTGTATGGGTGGCCTAGAGTTGATGTAGATGTACTGGGACCTGGCCTTTCAGTGTCGCTATCCAAACCACTTCCTAGTGATGATCCAGAGAAGGTGGTGTACCTCCTATAGCCGCCTCTCCCTCTACTCGAGAAAGTGCCCTGATATTCCCTCGTGTAGTAACCTTCCTGTAAGTATGGATACGTGTTTTTCTTTTCATAAAATTTGATGTCCCTAGCTACCTTGTCCAATTTGGTGGCCTGGGTGTAGATGTCAAAGTCACGTATTGTTTTCTCTAGCCTTTCTAGAGGACAGAGCCCTTGTTAATGCTAAGGAGGCTCTAGAAAGGCTAGAGAAAACAATACGTGACTTTGACATCTACACCCAGGCCACCAAATTGGACAAGGTAGCTAGGGACATCAAATTTTATGAAAAGAAAAACACGTATCCATACTTACAGGAAGGTTACTACACAAGGGAATATCAGGGCACTTTCTCGAGTAGAGGGAGAGGCGGCTATAGGAGGTACACCACCTTCTCTGGATCATCACTAGGAAGTGGTTCGGATAGCGACACTGAAAGGCCAGGTCCCAGTACATCTACATCAACTCTAGGCCACCCATACACTGAGCAGCAGGCCCCTACGACCCCTTTTTTAGCAGAGGACCAATGGTGGGGACAGCGAGGCCGTGCACGCCCCTGGGGCAGATCCAGGGGGAACAGGAGCCAAGGGTGGAACAGAGGCAGAGGGAGTCAAAACAAACAGGTACAGTTCCAACAGGAGAACCACAGAGAGATACAGACACGCCGTCAGCACTACAGATGGTAACTTATGAACCTGTCAACCCTGTAGTTAACCTCTCTTCCTATACATTGAAAGCTAATGAACAAATAGTTCTGCAAAAAGTTCTCTCTTTTGTGCCAACCAATCTACCTAATGATTTTAATCTTAAGGTAGAACTTCATCAATTCTTTAGGAAGATTAGATTGAAGCACTATTTTCAAAAAATCTCATCTAACCCAATTTTCTCTGGCAGTGGATTAAGACCTCCTTCAAAATTCAACCCCCCGACCCATTTACTATCTCACAAACTTATAGCTTTTGAGCAGGTGGTATTGAGGGATGTGGATAAAATATTGTCGAACCGACAATATGTCAAGTACAACATCAGCAAATCAGAACGGGAAGGTTTGGATTCCCTTAAAACCAACACCAAAATAGTCATAAAACCAGCTGACAAGGGTGGTGCAATTGTGGTGCAAAATGTGGAGGATTACAAGAAAGAGATTCTCGCACAATAGTCTGTGGCAGGAAACTATAAAAAACTTAGAAGGGACCCCACCCAAGAAATCACTAACATAATCAGACGTACCACACAAGAGGCTTTGGAATTAGGTATTCTCAAAAAACCTGAGTATGATTACCTAAATAATAAACATCCCCGTACACCAACCATCTACACTCTACCTAAAATACATAAGCGGATGGAGTGTCCACCTGGTAGACCGATAATCTCCGGTTGCGGCTCCATTCTGGAGCCCCTTTGCAAATATGTTGATGTGTTCCTAAAACCCATCGCTGAAAACACATCTACATACCTAAGAGACACAATGCAAACAATTCAGCTAGTTGATGGGCGTCAACATGACCCCACGACTGACATCTTGGTTACAATGGATATAACATCATTGTACACTAATATCCCACAGGACACCGCCCTCACATGTATTGAGTCAGTACTGAACAACCGTACCACACCACACAGGGTCCCTACTGAATTCATTATTGAGCTTCTCAGAATTGCCATGACACGCAACTATTTTACATTTCTGGGGGACTACTATCTGCAAACTAAAGGCGTGGCTATGGGCGCTAGCTTCGCTCCGAATCTAGCAATTATATACATGCATGAATACGAACAATGCTTTGTTCTTAATGAGTACAACCCACACAGAGATTGCATCACGCTGTGGCGTCGTTATATAGACGACGTCCTAATGATTTGGAAAGGGGATGAGGCACAATTGATAGATTTTCATCATTGGCTTAACACCTGCTCCCCGGATATTCAGTTTACCCTTGACTTCAGCAGGGAAACTATCCACTTCTTGGATATTAACATAAATGCTCAATCTGATAAACTGTACACCAGTCTGTATAGGAAAAACAGTGAACGAAATACTTTGTTGAGATATACAAGTCACCACCCACGTAACTTGAGGGATAATTTGCCTTTTGGCCAGTTCCTTAGGCTTAGGAGAAACTGTTCTAAAAAGGAGGACTTCCTTGAGGAGTCAGCGGGTCTTCTCGCTAGACTAAGTGAACGAGGTTACCCCGTTAGATTGCTAAAAAAGGCACGCAAACGGGCATGGCACAACCCTAGGGACCTTTTGTTGAGCCCAAAGGTCAGAATGGAGAATAACGACGAGCGCCTTGTTTGTGTTACTACCTTTAATACGAAGAGTAACGCTATTAAGAAGGCAATCAACAAACATTGGCACCTGGTTTCCGATGAGTTAAGAAATATACCACTCCCCCTACATGCTTTCAAAAAAGCCAAAAATATTAGGGACAATGTGGTTAAATCTATGTTAGACACTCCTAGGATCCATGCACAGACAACTCTATGGGGTCTCCCACCTATTAATGGTCACCATAAGTGTGGTACTTGCAAGGCCTGCTCTATGTCTAAAGAAATGACTGACTTTACATACAATGGGTGCACGTACAGCTTAAAGGAACACAGTAATTGTAATACGAGCGGCGTGATTTATGCAATCCAATGCCCTTGCGGTTTCATCTATGTTGGGCAAACCATACAGAAAGTCAAGTGCCGTATACTACAACACTGTAGTCGTATTCGATGTAGAGTACAGGGTGCCCCCTTAGTGGAGCATTTTATGCTACTCGACCATGCGGCCAATAGTCTTCAATGGTGGGTCATAGAAAAGGTAAGCCCCAACCCCAGAGGGGGAGATTTCAGCATAACCCTCAATAAACGCGAGTGCAAATGGATACACTCTCTAAACACAGTAACCTGAGGCCTTAACGAATTTGAAGAGATCAGCAGACAGGTCTCAGTACTCACAAATTACTAATTGTATTGTATCATTCTTGTACTACATCTGGCTGGTTCAGACATTAGGGCTCTAGTGTCAACCACCGGCTCATTCATTGTCTGTTGAAAAATATTCCAGGTTCATGGCTTTCATGTAATTGCAAGACTGTGTGTTTTGTCGCATCATCCTTATTATGATGTCTATCTAATACGTGTATAATTCTATGCTCATGTTTTTTATGTAATTATAACACGGTATGTTCTGTTGTAATATCGCTATTATTAAGTTTGTAAGTAATTGTAAATATTTTGACCTTGCTCTGTCACTCGCTAATATTTCGGGAGTCTTTCCTCCCTTCCCATCCTCACACCGGTCACGTACTGCCTGACGTTGCCGGTAACGTTATAACTTACGTGAACACCGTCCACCTCCCGCTTCATTTGTGCCTGATTCCATGGTGACGACCGCGTACTGGCTAGGCGCGCTCAAACTAAATAATCTAAGGAACCCCAGTTGTCCGCTTATTCTTGAATTGGAACAGTAAGTAACTCTCCGACCCTTGGATCACTACGATGTTTTGTTCTAGACGCGGCCGTGACGCGTAGGACCTTCGTGTCAAATGCGCTTAGCTTGAATATGCCGGCTCCTTGCATGACATGTAACCGATATACTTCCCTCGTCTTTGGCCTAAGTATACCGTTTCTTATTGGCGTCCTCTGAGCACTGTATACACCCAGTGTCGAGCGTTATGTGATACACGGTCTTCTAATTTAAGCTTTTATTATCCATCTGACCCCGTTTCTAATATAATTGATGGTCCGGTTGTTTTACTGTGGCAGTGTGATTCCATGGGCTTTACTGTTGTTTTTCCACTGAGTAACGTATGTAAATCGCAGCAATTCACATGCACAGAGGCTACAACTTAGCTCCCTCTCTGTTTACACAGTTGGCTGTAATCGTCCCTTGAAGCCTCTGGTGGTTAACTTTTGGACATTCACTGTCAAGGTATTCAATTTATTCAATTAAATTCAATTCAATGTATTCCTTTGTAATAGTTAGAAGTTTATTACTTTAGCTGATCTTACATTGATTACATTTATCTTTCAAGTTTGGATTATAGAACTCATTCTATTGGACTCCATGTATGAACCGTGGATTTCGCTACTCACCCATAATTGATAGGTGAGCCCCTGTATACTTTTTCATTGATTTTAACCCCCTTTTTAATGCAACGACCTACTAATCGGCGCCAATTGCCTTTTAGGTTGCCCAGGCCAAGTCCTGATGAAGATCCGCAAGACCGAGGCTGTCTAATTTCCCTTATGGTCGAAAGTCGGATCGAAACGTCGACGCCCCTTTTGTATTTAGTCTGTACCCGAAATACCCTTCTTAATGTGCTACTTCGGAATTGATTTCTGTGATGAAACAAAAGTCAAGTTTATATGAATGCCATTGGGACAGACTAGCTAAGACGGTGACTTGTAACCGCTCTTCCCTGCCTTGACATATTAAATTCCTGATAATGTGTTGAAGTATTCTTCTTCTTTATCTCCTTACACTTGAGCACCCTCTCTTTTTCACTGCACACCTTCCTCTGGTGCAACCTCCTTTGATTGATTCATGTGATTAAAATAATATATATGGCTTTTATCCAAAATATTATTGAATAAATATATGGTGAATTCTTTTCAAGGTCGTTTTCTGCTTTTTTATGTTGTTTACCTCATTTAATGATATGGTTAACTGAATCATAAAAAACAAAGTATTTTGATTAATTCATTCTAAGTATAGGTCTAGGACCGCTGTTTTTTGTAACGTATAGTAATAACAGGCTGAGTCTGAAGTGTCAAAACTGGAACAATATGCAAACTTTTGTACAAACGTATTCAAACTACCTTTCAGGGGTGTTGGGCAGTGTTCCCATTGGATGTAATTATAAACAGCATGTGGGATACTAGCTTTATGTAAACAATGGTGACCATAATGTTGATAACAGGACATGTCACCAAAGTTAGATGTACCATCATGCAATTCATCATCAGAAAATGCAGCTAATTGCTCTAAATCTGTAAGCAAATTATGCACAGGTTCAATGTCCAATCATCGGAGAAAGTACTAGAGGTGATGATATAATATAAAGAAATTTTGAACAAATATGGAATTTTCAAAAGTTCAGTAGGACCATACACCTCATACAATACCCTGTCCCATACAATTCCATCAGGAAATGGAACCGCTGTAATGGTGACCAGGAACAAGTCTCTTAGTTCAAGGTATGATGATGCATGTGGTTTAAGAACCAAGTTCACGTGTTGGACTGCAGAGCGTTCTGGGAGAAAGTGTCCATTCAGACGTAGAAAAATGACTGTTACCAAACTAATCCAAACTTCCAGGGAGATGTATTCAGTCTTTTTCAGCCAAAGATATACAGCATAAACTCGGAGCTTGAAAGGAAGAGGCGGTGTCTGCAGCTCAGCTTCACTTGGATCTGATGAGAAATCGTCATAATGCATGAAGTAGCCAGAATCCATCTGGTCTATTCTTGGCAACTCAGCAGGGTTACTAGAACTGGGAGATAACTTGATCTGTGACATGTTGACATAGACGTTGTCAATTTTTTTAATTGAAATTACCGTACTTGTTGACTGTACAGTAGTAGTTCTTTCAATAGGGAGAATCATCATCTTATTTTCGTTGACAGGTTCTCTTAGGAAATTGGAGTATTCAGTTGTTATTAAAGGTTACACCTGAACTTCCTGCATGATACCGACAGGAGTGCGGCTACCCAGGAGCCCACATGGCCTACTGTTGAGAATCTGCCACATGGTGTGGTCTGATTAGATTAATTGAGATAAACCTTTTGTCTTGACGGCCAGCAAGAGGCGGAAGAAGGACAGTTCTGGTTCCTTCGACAGCTAGGACAGGTACAGGCACTCTGTAAGGTGGCCCAAATTCTTTCTTTTCCACTATTTTCTCTCTGGCCAGGCCCCCAATCTCCGGGACCCAGGCAGGTTACAGTTCTCACTTCCCCAGTGGTTGTGCATTTTATTGGACATTGTATCTTGAAGCTGCAGATTCTTTCAGGTCCTGTAAAACATCCCAACTAATTGAGGTCAAATGGTGTTTCAGCTGCCACTGTGCTGACTCTATTGGGGTCAGGTACCCCACATTCTTACCCTGAACAGGAGCTCATAAGGTGTATATTATTGATATGTTGTTAAGTGCCCTCTGGACCCCATATAGGTTATTTACCCAACTGCCACCCAAGTCTAATACCCTTGCTGTTAAGGACTGCTTTAAGTCACAGTTTTTCCTCTCGACCACCAAATTTCCCTCAGAATGATAGGGGGAGGAGTACCACAAGGCCACACCCACACTTCACATGGCTTCTTTGTAAGGCCAGAAAGCTAAACACCGGGCCCTGGTCAGAATGTGGTGTGCCAATTGCTTATGTTCTGATAAAGACTTGTAAAAGAGTTTGAGCATCAGCCGAGTGCTGAGGCCAAACCCACAGGAATTTAGAGCATGAATCCACTGTCACCTAGATGTACTTGCAAGCCCAGTCAGAGTATAAGGGGCCACAGTAATCCAAATAGACAAATGCGTGGGGTTTGTTTGAGATCAATAAAGTTGTTTGTGGTGGACATGCTAAGGTGGAGCCCTTCATCTGCTGGCAGATGTCACATTTGAGGACAAAGTCCTTGTTCTGTTTAGTTAGACCTGGCCACCAATAGAGCTGCTTTCGTAGTGAACCTGCAGCAGTGATCCCTGCATGTGCTGAACTCAGACCCCCATGTGCAGCTAGTATTAATCCTATTCTGCAATTAGCGTTTGGTATTACTCTATCCCCCACTCCTGGAATTTGAGCATACAGAATGTTTTGCACATCTAATTTGTAGGAGAAATTGAGTGGAAAGCCTTTTGGCAGGGCTAAGCTGTTGTGCATTGCATTGACAGCTATAGCATAGTTGCTCAGTCTATACTTGTGCTAGAGCATGTTATTGCAGCAACAGCAGCAGTACGCACTGTTGCCTTGGCAGCTTCATTCACCACTGAATTCCCTTCAATTCGACTGCCAACACATTGATGACTCAATGTATGAATAACATGAGCCCGTGGCAGGCCTTTTTTCAGCTTTGCCACTTGTTCCCAGAGCATCTTGTGCTTTCCTCTGCAACCTTTGGAATCCCTAAATCCATTCTGGCCTCAATAATGTAAATATTCATTATAGGACTGAAGACAGTAAAATGAATCACACACTATGAGTATGGGGAATTCGTGATCTGTATTATGTAGTGCCACTCTCAGGGCTCTTAGTTCCACCAGCTGCGACTTAAAGTCTCCTAGAGTCTGTGGGTGTGTGCTTTTCCAGGAAGAAACTTTCTGTCCTGCATGTGCCCTTGTACAGTTACGCATGCCGTGGAATATTGCTGTTTCATTCCTTTTAACGGCTGGGCAGATCCATTGGTATAAAAGATTCATTCCTATTGATCTAGAGCCATTATTTAATTTGGTAAAGGATATTTTTGTTCATACTGCAGGAATGCTTGTGTTTGTAATGTAGGATCAAATCTATATTCTACATCTGTTACAGTGAGAGAGTTAGCCCATTGAATCCATCATGGATGCAGTGCTTCAGCATTTGGAATGCTAGCCTTTGTAATGACCTCCAAGGTCGGTACTGGGTTTACATTAATTATGCGTTTCCCCTGTGCTAGTGATCTCTCTCTCACTACAGCAATCTGTACTGCTGTGAGTATTTTTTCTGTTGGTGTGAAACGCATTTCAGCATTCGTGTAAAAATTTGACTTGTATGCAATAGGTACTGTATCGCCTTCATTAAAAGTAATGTAGGTGTACTCGGTTGGTCCACCAACCACGCGGATCACCAGGTTAGTTGTGTTAAGACGTGTATATAAATGCCTTGAAACTAGCATGTCAGCTTGTACAGAACGTAAAATATCAGTATGTTCCTGTGTACAATGTTGCACTGAACAATAAGATCTAATTAAGTCATAGAAAGCTTTTATCCTTTCTGCGTAATCCAAAATGTATGTCCTGCCAAAATTAAAAAATCCTAAAATGGATTGTAGTCTTTCCAGAGTTGTTGGAGGTTGGGGTAGTGCACATTTTTCCCAAAAATATGTTGCCTGGCTTTTGCCTTCACTTGACAACTCGTACCCTAGAAATAGGACACTGAGGTGGGCAATTATAGATTTTTTTAAAATAGAATTTGTAACCCAGTTGGGTGAAACTAATGATTATGGGGTTCACTCTGTCCAAGTGTTCTATAAATTTATCGTCTGTTAGATAAATGTCGTCTACATAGGACAATGCTTCCTAATCAACAGCCTGGGCATTTCTGATTTTAATCCCAGCTACCTTTTTTCTTTTTAAATTGAGGTTTTGAAGTCTTTTGATGCAATACGGAGTGCAATGTGTCTCCCTTTTTGGCTTGACTCACTCTTCCGATCTGTACTGTAACCATCCGTCTCTCTCTGAATGCTTTTCAGATTTCTCCTGAAAGTAACGAGATGGACGTGTATCAGTTGTCTGATACCGATCAGGTTTTCAAATATTGTCACGGTTTCTCAGATTATATTTTCGTTCGGTGTGCTCCTGTTGAGGAGACCAACCCCATGACTAGGTTTTGTTTTATTTATTAATTTGTTTATTTGTTTATTATAATCGGGTGCTTGCTTGGATTTATATCTTTCAGAGCTCCTCTTAACTATTGGTTTCCCAGGTTTGGCTCCCAGATTATTTCTGCCTAGAGATGCATATGCGCTTTTGATAATATTAGGCAATTCATGCTCCTGTTGTGTGGGAGTGAATTCCCTCAGGCATTGGCGTATAGCCACTGCTGCTGCCTTCACTTTTATGGTACTTAACATAATTGCAGAAGCTTGGGCAAAATTGCCCATCAGTTTTATTCCCAGATCTTAGGCAGGCTCTACCCCGTACTAATTCTGAATCTGTTTCAGTACATCTGGTATGACTGCTATCAAAGGGGTACCATGCATTCTGATATATACGGCAGTGAAGACTGTACCCCAAGTGGCGCAATCTTCTAACTGGGTAGCCATCTCCATTGGCAAGCAAATTGTCAGTGTACTGTGTTTTTCCTTTGAGCCCATATGGGGAAAGACTGCTTTAAGCTGTGCTGTTTTTTGTGCTATCCAGAACGGGATTTGCTCCCAGCTGGTGGAAACCTTTCCCATAATCACATTTAGTGTTTGTGGGCTAATACCCGAGGTGTTCAGTTAGGGTCATAGGACCATCATATCCTCCCACCCTACCATAGTAATTTTGAACCTTCCCTCCCACTCCATTAATAAATGATACTTTAGGAGTGGTAAAGGAATTTTATCTTAATGTTACGACCCCATACCAAATACCTTCCATAAGTGCTCCCTGAAACACAGTCAAGCCCGCCCGGACCTCTAGGAGTAAGGATGAGGCCGATGATGAAGCATGTCACCATTAGAGTGAGTGAGGGCTATAATAATAAAAGGGTCTCCCTCCCTTCTCACCCTTCAACTCAGGGAATCAGTAAGATGTAGACGCTTCACTTCAAAACACCCCCTCCATTATCATTCTCTGTTTCTCCCCATTTTTACTCCTTTCTCTCTTTGCCACATAGGGATCTTGCCAGTTTCCAGGAGGGATATCGTTTCAATAAATAAATAATATATAATACCCGAGGTAGCCATGTGTGTTTGTGTAGCCTGTGCAGCCCCCAGAGGTTGGACAGTTAATGTTCTCATTATATATTGTGTTAGATTCACATACATTTTTACTAAATCTCTGTAATGTTTCTGCATTACTGCTGATCTTAAGGCAGCAACTCCTGGATGCAGCATGTATGATGCTAAGACCGGCCAAGTCGCTCCTTCACTACTGAGCGGACCGAGTCTCACATGTTCTGTTGCATGGGGTAGGGTGCCTTTAAACCAATTAATGTGCTCTTGGTATGTTAATGGGACTTCTAAGTCCAAGTATGGAACATTCTCATCAGGTGGTTCATCTTCAATGTATTCATGAAATAACCATGTGTGTACATCTGCAGGTGGGAATTTAACCCAAGAGTGCCTCTGTTCTGAATGCTTCATGTGCCTTAACCACAAATGTAACATCTCCACCCATAGCCAGGAGGTCATGCTATAATAATTTTATGGTAACTGCCTGTCTGCAATTTTCTGAAATATTTAGCCCTACTATCTGTTCTTCAATGTTTGTTCAGTCATTGTAAACGCAGTAGTATTTTAGCCTGTTGTTATAGAGATATGGTGTGCTCAGTGTGGAAATTGTAATCTTCCAAGCTTGATTAACCAACATCCAATACATAGTGTACAACTACTCAGCTAAGGCGGATTTGTTTCCCTTCCCACTACAGACGTCTCCGGTTAAAATATGAGTAGGGGTCTCTGAGAAAGCACAACTGAACTACTCAGATTTGACCATTAAATAAGTGCCTAAGCAACATTGGCGGCTTCATGTTGTATAGTTCCTACCAATCCGTAGGACCTGCGCATTGTTCGGACAACATAAACTAAGGGCTTGGTGTCAAGACTGATTCCAGACACCCCCCCAGGATATATTGGCCTATCAAATAGCTAGCTAACTGTTTCACCGTACACCCCCCTAACCTAACCTTCAGCGAATAGTTCCTGGCAACCACTGAACATGATAACTCTGATTCCTCAGGAATCGTGGAAAGAGTACAGAGCCTTTCGCCCAGTCACTCGTGCTTACACAGTGGGACATTTTCAATATATTTATTGAACCGAGGGTATTCTTGTATGAAATACATGTCCTGCAATAATTAGCAGACAGAAGCAGATAAACGTAATTGCAAGCACCAAGAGCGTAAATAGTAGATACAGTTCTACGATGGTGCTAAACAATTGTATATATGCAGGCATGTAAACAACGCAGCAATGTGGCATACTCCTACTATGTGAACCATAATCTAAGGGTACATAGAGTGTGTGTAGGTGTAGAGTAAAGAATCTCCCCAAGGGACGATCCAAGCCCATTAGCTGATGGGACAGAGTGAAGGACCCCATCATGGTCTCGAGTTCACACCCATCAGGGAAATGTCAGATCGGTGTTTGGTGGATTCTCAGCATGCACGGACCCTTGGTGTCAGCAGAAGTACCTCTTCTACCAATCTATCGGGATGCCTAATATTTATAGTAAAAGGCAGCCCCGCGATGTGCGTGTTACATTAGTGATGTTATGGATATGTAGATAGCATTGTCACCTCCAGGATGAAGATAGGACGACTTTTGTACCCAGTGCGTAGAGAGGCCTAGTGCATGATGTTCAAGGCGTCATGATAATGTTGTGCGAAGCTGGATTTGAAAACAAAGTAGTTCAGAGAAACTAATTCAACATGCAAATGTGTGTAAAAGTTCACAGCTGAAATGTTATTTTCTAGGGCAATGTAAGAAATAAGCTGCTTTGCAACATGGGCCTCACTTGGGAATATAACAAATTTGTTGTGCAATGTCAATGCTACAGATGCTTATTCCAGCTTCCTACTTGTATGGTACAAGCCAAAATTCATCTGGAGTTTAATCTAGCCCATCAATGTTACGTTTTATATGCATGTTGTCTCTCCCTTTGCGCTAAACTAGCACTAGCTGAAGTGGGTTCCATCAAGCAGCTATCATAGGGAATTTCCTCCGAAACACATACACTGTATCAAACTGAAATCGATCAGCTTGCAGCCAAAGAACTCATTCAAACTGCCTTACCATTGAAAAATCTACCAATAATACTGTTGACACAAGTCAGGCTATTGTCAGCTTTTGATGCTTCTAAGTCATTCGTACTAAAGTGCACGCCCATCTAACAG
The DNA here is from genome assembly GCF_964204655.1 of Triturus cristatus. Classification (NCBI taxonomy): domain Eukaryota; kingdom Metazoa; phylum Chordata; class Amphibia; order Caudata; family Salamandridae; genus Triturus; species Triturus cristatus. The sequence continues at coordinate 375,694,188 of NC_140587.1, forward strand.
CCAATCTGTACCAAAGTTTAACCCTACAGTCATATCTAACTAGTCCATCTAAACTCCCTTTCAAAGTACAACTACTTTGGCTGTGCCTTGGCATGACCCTGTCGAAAGCTTATGAGTATGGCCAAATAACTGGGGATCAGGATATTTTATGAGGGGGATGTTGAACTATGATGGAGACTCTCTTGCATGTCCTTTGCCTATGTCCATTTCTCTCCTGCCTAAGGTGTTATTGTCTTGTGCCTATTTTTAGACAACTGAACATTAGATCTTGCAAAGTTATGGTTGATGAATAATTAAAGCGGGGATTGTGTCAGCTAATTGCAAGATTTGTAAAATTCATGAAGTTTGCTTCAGCAATGTTGAGCTCTGCGGCCTCACTAAGCTTGCATCTTTAAGTACTTTTGAAGAGAAATGTTCATATCTAATATGACCCTAATACAAATGTTTATTGTCGCTGTAAAGCCATAAATCTTCCCTGCCACATTATGCCCTGGCATTTGAGATTATTGTTTACATCCACAGACAATGATGTGAAAAGCACATGCACTTTAAGCATCTTCAAGGAGAAATGTTCATATCTAATATTAACATGTTGTATTATTGCTCTGGTAAGGCCATGAATCTTCCTGCCATTTTGCACTGTGACCTTTGAACATGCATTAGTATGAGTCTCTTAATTCCAGCATTTGACTTATTGGATTGGTTTTCGTCTTGATGCTAACAGCGTGGCATTTTAATTGCACTTGAGACGAGACTTTAGCATTTAATGCGATTCTGTAGCATTTCCTCACAATTCCTTATAAGTAGGCCTGGACGGCAAATTCCATTCCGCTCGCGGAATTTGTGGAATTTCGGTAATTTCGCGTTCCGCGGAGAACGCGAAATTGCCCAAAATTCTGCTTTCCGCGACTTCGCGAAATTGTTTCTTGATCGCGTTCTCAAAATGCGTGTTCGCGAGATATTTCTCCCTGAGCACGCAAACAGCAACTGTGAACAGGAAAAAAGCATCGCGAACAAGCAATTCCGCGTGTTCGCGGAATTTCTGCATGTTCGCCGAGACTTTTACCGTTTCGCGGAGATTTATTCCGCCCACCCCTACTTATAAGGCCATGATCCTCTCAGCTATTTCTCCAGTGCAGCCTTTGCGTATGTATTCGAGTTTTAGTCTAAACTAAAGAACTTTCCTGTAGCAAAGTCTTAGTTAACTATGATTTGCACTTGGTTCCTGTTTGCACTGCCTATATAGGCAGCGTTTGATGACAATAGCACTTGCACTTTAATAACATTTATCTGGTGTGGTTGCAATTCCTGTTATTCAATTGTATGTATTTGTTTTTTTATGGTTCATGAATGTCAGGCTATATTACACAGATGTTTAAAAATGTGCACCCTTCACACGCCAGCTTATGCGATGTGTTCTTTTAATACAAATTAAGGGCTACCCAAGTATTGTCAATGCCTGTTGTGACAGACTATTATATTTTTCTTCTTTGCTGTTTTGGATGATTTGCAGTGATTTTTAACAATTGTGCAGACAAATAATAATATCTCAAAATCTATGCTTCTTCTAACAACCTAGCTAACCTACACAAATGCTGTCAGCTCACACTATAGCCTACTTACATTAAATGTAAAATCCTAGATCTGATCTTTGGTGACACCTAACAAGTGTGACTATCCCCACAATTATCGACTGGTCAGGCCAGTTTATCAGGCCCTTATACATCCTCCATCACACAGATCTCCTCAACTTTCTTCTCCCCACCAAAAGAAAAAAGGAATTACACTTCCGAACAAGTTCATACCACTCACTTTCAAAAACCATATTTTATCCTCACTTGGTCTTCTAAATATCACGCAAAACATTGAAAAGGCGACCAAAGAATATGAAGGCAAGCTTTCAGAAATAGTTGACAAAGCACAAGACTGAAACCACTCAGGTCAATGCCTAGCCAGACCTAATTGACCAAATCAATTACAAAATCCAGAAACACGATTGAAGAAAATCAAACTTGCCTATATCTTAACTTAATACATTTCTTTACAGCAACTAATTTTATGCAGGAGTAGATAACCACCTCTCCCAATGCTATCCATTCATTGTTGAGACACATAAATAAGGTCAACCTAAACAAATAATGAAAACAGGCTGGCACCAACAAAAGAATTGTGCAACATTTCATGAGCTTTTTAAACAATAAAGAGCTGGTATGAGAGAAGCGCAACATGAACTCCACAGCTCGCATATTCTACCCTCCAAAATAATAAGAATGCTAGGAACTCCTCAATCTCATATGTACAAATAAGCTTGACAGTTCTGTTAGTTAATTTTCCCAAAACTCACTAAAAGCTAGTAAGATCACATTCATCTTCAGAAATCTACCTATGATGACACACAGCCCACCAACTACAAACCAATATCAAACCTACCGTGGTCGGGCAAAGAAATGGAGAAAACAGTGGTAGATCAAAACCAACATCCTCAAAAAAGGTCTGTTGGCTGAATATGAATAAGGGGTGGGTGACACTAGTGGAGTTTCACTCCGCGGTGCTCCACGGAGTTACATAAAACTCTGCGAGATTCCACAGAGTTCTGTGAGCTGGTGAAATTCGGCACGCCCTGCTGCTCACGATGATTTTTAGCACCGGGAGCTTGTTCAGTGCTGTAAAATTAGTATGAACGGCCCAATGCGGCATGTCAGAGGGTGCTGCTTCTTTCTGACGCGCAAGTAGATTTTCAACTTGATCGGCAGCTTTCTCAACATGAATGATCGCGACTTGCCACGACTGCCTGCATTGAGAAATCCCACAGAGAGGCAGTCTAGCGGTTGTAATTTGCCCTAGGGGATGCAAATTCTCACTCCAACTTGCCAATTTAATGTTGGCAAGTTGTGCACAAGAGAAACCCCTGCCATGCGGTAGTTGACAGTGTTTTGACGGAACTCAACACTCCAAGCGGAATGCAGAGTGGACAAAAATCTGCAAACTCCACCAATGATGTGGAATTTTTCACCTCACCTAATTATCAATTGAGATTTGGAGCTAGCTTCAGAAACAGCCAGCTTACAAGTCTTTATGATGTGTGCCACATCCGAGAGAAAGGAGACACCTGCCTCGTCATGTTAGCAACATTTGACACAATTGACTGTGACTGGCTTATCTTAATTCTGCATAAGACTACAAGGAAATATTCTTCATTGAATCACATCATATCTTTCCAATGAACATCAATTGTTCAAAACTGGACAGCATTCATCTGACTCTGCTAAAGCAGTTTGTAGAGTCCCTCTGGGATCGATCCTGCCTCCCAGACTGGTGACTCTTTACTTGAAGCCTCTTATCCGAGAGAACTCTGGTGACTTGGTTCATCAATATGCCAACAACTCCCAACTGCATCGAAATACTTCAACAATTGAAGACATAGCAATTTAAGAAGATGTATATTACTACTCAGTGCCTGGATGCTGGACAACTTTCTGTTCCTGAACCCCCAAAAACAGTTCCTGCTTACATCAACCACCTCGACAAGAAAACGTCACCCCTCACTGATGAATTGACTGAATTTTGAAGGCTTCTACTCATCTCTGACACCCACAGTAAAATCTTTGGGTTTCAGTCTAGATTCAGCACTCACTCTCATCCAACATCTCAACAAACTGGCAAAAGCAGCCAATTGTTATCTTCACTAAAGAAAACCCACCACCTCATTGCATCTGGTTATCTCAGAGCAGTCACTTGCTAGTCATATTTAGGCTGAACTTTATTAATGCCATCCTTGCTGGAGTACCCCAATTGCACATTACCCCTCTCAATGCGTCTTTTACTCAGCGGCCAAACTAGAGCACTTAACAAAAGGCTGTGGCCAGGGTACGCCCATTGTCAAAGATCAGCACTGGCTCCCGATGCCAGGCAGGATTTAATTCAATTTACGCTGCCTAATCCACATGGCATTCTGCAACCAAAGTCTGTCTAGTTAGCCTGCCGACAATCTGTCATGGGTCAAGAAAGTGAGAAGCAGAGTCAGGCTCCCTCTGGAAAACACCAAATATATATAAATATAAATACCAAACCTTAGCCGGCAAACAATCTCTTGGGCCTCAGCCCTCAGCTGGGAAAGCTAACCCTTCGCTCCACCTTCAGAAAGCATCTCCTGTTCAAACAATGTATTAGTTACCCTTCTGATGTGTCATCTGTACCATACTTTCTGGAACTTCCTAACCTCACTCAAATGTGTTGGTACCCTCTTAACCACCGAACGCACTGTTTATGCCTCTGTTCACCTCCTACTTCTTCCAGATGTTTCTGGAACGTCCCATTGTAAACGCTCTTGTTTAATTTAAAACCCCAATAGCTGAATACGATCCCGGCGCTCTGTACAATTGCTTCAAATAAGTGACTAACACAGCATGGCGATAAAGCTAGAGCAGGAAGCGGTCACGAAGAGGGGGCTGTGTTATGCCTCCTGCTGGAAGCAGTTTCTGTGGCCTCCTCCTCATTTATTCTAAGGGAGAAGGTCTGGTTTCTGCCTTAAAGTGTATTCCGAAGAAGCTCATCTAAATACCAGTCTTACTCTGTTTGGAATGTGGCCTTTTTACAGTACTGTGACAATTTTGGCACCCGGCTTCGGTCACTATTTTTTGTGGTGAGAGGAAGTCGTATTTTCTTGTTTTAACATTAATTGCTCCTTGATAAAGAAACGTGCCCCTTTTCCACCATGTCCAGTAAAGCATGCACGCGTTTGGAACTGGTGCAGTCGTGTAGGGTCCATTTGTATACAAGTTAGTTGCTCATCTCCGTGAATCAGTTATTCCTCATTAATTCTGTTAAATTACACGTGCTTTTCGGACACGTTTGCAGAAATGCTGAAGTTGAATGTCATACATACGTACCCATTTCCACAATTTATTTGATCAAATTCCAGAATTCCATCTGCTATCTTATAATTTGAGAACGAGTCCCACTTATTTTCCTACGGATTAATGCACATATACATTCATTTACAAAGCAACAAACATTAACTGCCTTGTTTTAAACTTCCATTTGTAAATAGAAATCTTTGCTAGCATTTTTTAACTCATTCATGTTTAATGAGTGCACTTTCAAAATATATCGTAAGTTAATTACTTAAAAGCAAGCAAAATATATAACTACCGCAGGATCAAACATGATTTAACTGCGAGTGTATTATTTTTTACTTTGTTATTTCACTGTTAACTACTGTGTTAAACGTTCTCCTTCTCACACAACAATGACCCTCTCCATATAAACGCATTACCATAAATTCTGCCGTAATCTCACTCATGCTTGTTCAGTCAGGTTTATTACTTGGAATGACTGATACAGAAAAGAGAGTAGCACTTTTATTAGCAAAGCACTTCAAGAGCTTTGCTTAATATCAGCGAAGCTTCTGTAAATTACCTGATAACCTTTGAGGTTACTAAGCCAGAGATCCTACATTATGAACCAAGAACGTATGTGGAATGTGCTACAGACGCAACTTGTAACTTTTATTACAAAGCAGCTATTCAGTCCTTAGCACAGCAACCTCAACAAAAGGAAATGTTTGCAGTACTATGCTCAGATCTGCAGAAGAACGAAAGCTTCATAGTATTTTAGTCATTGTTTTGTCCTTTTAGGTCTCTCCTACAGAAACCTTTAAGTTGCCAGTTGATGAAAGATCTCTTGTAAACCATACCAAGAACTTAGATTGGGATTTGTGGCAGCCCAATGCTTAGCATTTGTTGGCTTTCTTTCACTACCATTTGCTTCTCATTCAATGGCTTTCCCTCTTCTTCATATGTTTGTCTTTCCCATGCTTCTTTTCCATCCTTGTCATTGGATGACTTGCACACTTCCACTGCTCACACTCTGGGAACTATTTATTTCTTCATCATTCAACACTACATGAGAGTGTATGTGTTTTCTTGCTCTGTCTCTCGTTTGCTACCTCCCTGTCAATTACCCACCTGTGCTATCAGTGGTGCTCCCCATCACTCCCATGCAGGCAAAGCAAAACAAGCCAGGGGCAGCAAGCCAGGTGAAGAAATGGTTGCCATATTGGATTGGCTGCAACCCGCTAGGAGGCGCTTGTGCAGAGTGGTGGAGAAAGAGGGTGTGGCCTGCTATCAGATCTCAGCTATCTGGTTACTTACTGGAGGTAATAGAAGAGGGAGTTGTCCCCTAAGGACGTCCTTGTGGGCCAAATACCCCTCCTGTTATCTCCAGTAAGTTCCACACAGCAGGATTGCTGAGAAGGTGTCAGAGGCATGCCTCCTTTCCCACCACACTGCAAACGTGCCTTCTGGCTCACTAATAATTGGTGGAAGAAGTCCTGACACTTTTATTAAGGAGAACATCTGCCAATACATGCCCCCCCCCCTTTGCGAGGCAAACACAACGCTCATTCGAGCTCAATTTGACCCTGACCCTGTTGCAGTATACCATCCAGGTGCATGCTGGGATCTGTAGTCTCCTATTTGACTACAGATATCCTGATAGGTGCATGGTCAGCTGTTCTCCCACCAATGGGAGCGCCGCAGCAACTTCAAAGGAGGAAGAAGATGTAAACCAGCTGAAAGTGGCATCTGACGAAGGCTAGGAAGACGAAATGCATTATGCCGCAATTCACCTTCTGAATAAAGGATTCCTGAAATTTTCCCAGTTGTGTCCTTGGAATGCTTTTAGTCAAGTGATCTTCTCTTTGATATTTCCACGTCTGCCAGGAGCGCGTTAACAAGGACCCGTCCACTAAGAGGCCTGGGAGTTTCCTGGCAACAAACTTTTTTGCATCAAGGGATTGATTCGTCCCAGGACCGCCATGAGAATGGGCCTTGCCAGGGCCGCTGTCAGGAGCAGCCTGTGACTGCACGGGGAGGCAAGTTCATTACAGCTTGCACCACGGCCCGGCTTGTTCAACTATTGTGGCTGGACATTGGGAACTGGAGGGAATCCCTGACACTTTTATTAAGGCGAACATCTGCCACTACATGGCACCCCCTTTGCGAGGCAAACACAGCGCTCATTCGAGCTCAATTTGACCCTGACCCTGTTGCAGTATACCATCCAGGTGCATGCTGGGATCTGTAGTCTCCTATTTGAATACAGATATCCTGATAGGTGCATGGTCAGCTGTTCTCCCACCAATGGGAGCACCGCAGCAACTTCAAAGGAGAGAGAAGATGGAAACAAGCTTAAAGCGGCGCCTGACGAAGGCTAGGAAGCCAAAATGCATTATGCCGCAATTCACCTTATGAATAAAGGATTCCTGAAATTTTCCTCATTCTGTCCTTGGATTGCTTTTAGTCAAGTGATCTTCTCTTTGATAAATATATATATATATATTCACTGAAAAAAACATTAGTTTCAGCCACGTTAAAGTTAGAAATTAGCTTTTAAAAAACCTTTGAAATTCACTGAAAAAAACAATAGGTTTCAGGAACGTTATAGTTAGTTGGACATTTTACTTGTACAAAACCAGAGAAATTCAACCGTTATAGTTAGTTCAGCTAACTATAACTCGCACCCCCGCAATGCACTGCTGAGGACGTCACATATTACATCATTCATGACATGGTCAGTGACATCACTGATGACATCTCAAATGACATTACTGATGACATCATCCAGTGACTGTGTGTTTCTATAAAGTTTAAATATGTTTTATATATATGCCAAGGTGTATTGAAGAATGAGTGGGTGTATAAGTGTCTGGATGGAAGATTTAGTAGGTGCGTGACTGACTGTATAAGTGAGTGATTAAATGCGTCTTACTGAATGCATGGGTTAGTGGCTAAACTGTGTGAATGTCTGTATCAGTCTATCTGTTGTTGTGTAAGCTGCTGCGTGGGTTGGTGAGTAGCTACATGAGTATCTATATAGGTTATTGATTGGTTTCCTGACTATTTGTATGGGTGCCTGAGTGTGTGTGTGGGTGGGTGGGAGGTGTGTGACTGTGCATAGATGTGTGATTGGTTGATTCACTGGGTGTATGGGTTCAAGAGTGCATGTGGAAACAGCTGTATGGGTGGGTGAGTGTGTGTATGGGTTTATTGGTCAGTGAATGGATGTCTCGGTGGTACATGTGCGAGTAACTACATATGTAAAAGGCAGTATATGTGAGTGATGGTGTATATAAATAACTATATGTGAGAGTGAGTGATTGTGAGAGTGGCTGTATGGATGAGTGTGTACTTGTATCAGTGATTGTGTAAGAGAGTAAGTATGCATTAGTATCTGTCTGAACAAATGAGGTGGTGTGTGTATAACTGTATAGGTAAGTAAATGGAAGTGTGATTGATTCTTTGCATGACTGACTAGGTGTGTGATTAACTCTGGATGAGTGGCAGTGTGTGAGTGTCTGTATAGGTGTATGAGTGCATATGATAGTGTTGTATTGATGAGTGACTGCATGTATGAGTGACTGTATGGGTGAATGAGTGGATGTGTGTGTAGACCTAGGAATCAGTGAGTGCGTATGTAGTAACTGGTATTGGTGTGTCTATGGTTTCGAAAACGGTAGTCTGTATTTTAGAGTGGGTGTATCAAAGGTTATATTAGGGTGTGAGGCGGTGCATCAGATTTTCACGTGGATTATGTCATCAGTAATGTCATCAGTGATGTAATTTGAGATGTCATCAGTGATGTCATCAGTGATGTCACTGACCATGTCATGAATGATGTAATATGTGACATCATAAGCAGTGTATTGCAGGGGCGCGAGGTATAGTTAGCTGTACTAACTATAACGGTGGAATTTCTCTGGTTTTGTATGAGTGAAATGTCCAACTAACTATAGCGTCCCTGAAACCTATGGCTTTTTCACTGAATTTCAAAGGTTTTTTAAATGCTAATTTCTAACTATAACGTGCCTGAAACCTATTGTTTTTTTCAGTGAATTTCAAAGGTTTTTTAAATGCTAATTTCTAACTATAACATAGCAGTCATGTTTTCAGACTGGTGGAGAAAGGTGAGAGTGGCCTCCAAACACCTATTAGCAAACCCACCCTGTGGGATTTACTGGAGGTAACAGAAGGGGTAGTTAGCCCCCAACGTGAACCTTGGGGGAAAACTATCCCTTTTATTACCTCCAGGAAGTCCTACAAAACAGGATTGCTAACTTATTATATCAGGCTTGCCCCCTCCATGCACCACTGGGCAAAAGCACCCCCTGGCGCATTGTTAGTTGGGGGATTAAGTCCCCTTGAATCCTGAGGGTCTCTGGGGGCCAACTAGCCCACCAGGTACCTCCAGTAAGGGCCACAGAGCTGCGTTGCAGAGAGATGTTCATTGCAGAGAGGTGTAAAAAGGGGTGTGGCCTCAGACCACCTCTCTGCAACCCAGGTCTGTGGCACTTACTGAAGGTACCTGGTGGGCTATTTGGCCTCCAGGGACCCTCAGTATTCAAGGGGACTTAATCCCCCAACTTAGAACTCGCCAGGGGGCGCGTTTGCAGAGTGCGGCATGGAGGGGGCGGGGCCTCCGGCGAGTTGCCTGTTTCTTATTTTTTCTTTCCTGGGAGGGGGCCTGCATGGCCCACCTTCCCTGGGCTACTTTTGGCCCAGGGGACCCCATCCCCCAGGGCCTAAGCATATTTTTTTTTTAAAGAAACGGGAAGGGGGGCGCATGGCCTCCCTTCCCTGAGCCACTATTGGCCCAGGAACCCCATCCCCCATGGCCTAGCCTGTTTTGTTTTTTAAATCTATTTCTGGTTAGGGGGCTTCATGGCCCCCCTCCACTGGGCCACTCCTGGCCCCAGGGACCCCATCCCCCAGGGCCTGGCCATTTTGTTTTTAATTTACGTGGAAGGGGGCCACGTTGCTCCCATCTCGGACCCCACGGGCCCGAGGGCTGGCCCCGGGACCCCATCCCCCGGGGCTGGCCCTTTCCATTGGGGACTGTGGGGGAGCACCAGTGCCCAACAGTCCCACCAGCTCCCTGTCTCCTGCGAGAGCCGGCATTGCTTTTGAGAAAGGGGAGCTGCTAACATGCAGCTCCCCTTGCTCAAAAGCAATCTGCTTTGGTTTTTCAAAGCCAGAGCAGGTTTCCTGCTCTCGCTTCGAAAAACAAAAGCAGAGTTTGCTATGACAGGGCAGGAGCTGCACTGCTCCCGCCCTGCCATAGCAAACAGCAATGTCCCGGGGGTGGGCACCCCGGGATATTGCAGGAGCCGGCGCTGGGTGGTGACGTTCCCCAGGACCATGAAGGGCTCCTGGAGGGAGGCCGCGCAGCCCGCCTCCTTCCATTTGTAAAGCCCCGGGGAGGTGGTGGTCCCCGGGGCTCGGGGGTACATGATGGACCCCAATTTTGCATTATTTGTGCCCCGGGGAGGTGGTGGTCCCCGGGGCAGTGTGGGGGAGCAGGAGCTCCCCCACACAACTTAATCTGCACATTTAAGCCCAAGGGAGGTGGCGGTCCCATGGCTGCAGGGAGCCATGTGCCCCCCGCACCTAATGAAATAAACCCCCGGGGAGGTGGCAGTCCCCGGGGCTTGGGGGGCCTGGGAGCCCCCCCACTTCAAATTGAACAAGCCCTGGGGAGGTGGCGGTCCCCGGTGATGAGGAGGGCTGCGTGCCCCCATATATAACTAGCATCGCCTCGGGGAGGTGGCAGTCCCCAGGGCTGCAAGGGCCACCGCGGGCCCCCACTTTTCATTTTGGCATTGCCCCCGGGACCTGGCCCACCCTGGTGCTCATTAAAATGAAGGGCGGGAGACCACACTGTATGTTTTTTTTATTTTCTCGGCAGGATTCGCGCACCCAGCACAAATTCTGCTGTTTAGAAAACCAAAAACTTTTTTAGGCCCTGGAGTTCCCTGTGGGACCCCCTGAGCAGGCCTAGGAGATCAGGGTTTTTCTACCCTGAACCCTTTTCTTGTTTTTTATCCTTTTTCACACTTTTTCTTGTGACTCGGTTTTACCGAGTCACAAGATGGCTGCCAACACTTCCTGGTTTGGAGTGTTGGCAGCCAATCAGAGTGAAGCTTGTGCCCGGGACGAGTCGCGACTCTTCCTCTGTGCTCAGATGTATAAAGTTTTCTTTTTTTGATTTCTCAAGAACTACTGAATGGATTTACACCATTTAACAAAAAGGTCGCTTTCTGAACCCAGCGCTAACTTTTTGCCAAATTTGGTGTCATTGGGTTCAGCGGTTTGGGATGTAGCTTTGTCTAAAGTTTACAATGGAAATTAACATGGGGAAAACGCTTTTTGGGTCCCCCCTTTTTTCTCAGCCCCCGCTTGACGAATCACGCCAAAACTTTTAAGACAGGAGCTCACCGGAAGGTACCTAAGTTCGTGAAAATTTCGTGAGGATTTGTCAAATGGTGTCAAAGATATTGGCAAAAGAAAAAACACTTTTTGAATAGAAACAAGTTCCTAACTATAACTACCTACTGGCGACCGCCAGTAGGTAATATATATATATACATATATATTCACTGAAATAGCCAAAGGTTAAAGTAACACAGAAATTCACCAGTTATAGTTAGCAGTCCTAGCTGTATCTTGCGCCCGTGCAATACACTGCTTATGACCTCATATATGACATTACTGATGACGTATCAAATAACATTATTGATGACATACAGAATATGTTCGTCCCAGGGGTTGGGCTCCTCAGGGCCTCTGGAGGGCTGGGGAGGGTCCATGCACCCCCACTCCCCATTATAATACATCCCTGGGTGTGGGCTCCTAGGGGCTTATAGTTTTTAAAGGCAGCCTAGATGACATTTATTTTCCAATGTTGCAAGATTCTTGTGAAATTGGTACATGTTTGTAGTATATTTTTCATTTTTGGCCCCAGGGGGGTCCCTCTGAGTCCCCTCATTGAGCTGGAGGGTCAGGTTATCCCTACCCTGCCCCCATATATGAGCCTAAGTACGTTAGATGCTCTGAGCATGCAGGATATAGTAAGAAAACCATATATTTTTTGCTCTACTGTTAACAAATTGAGTAGAGTCAAATACATGAGTTCTACCTTTTAAATGTGAAAAAGAAATACCTATGTGCACAGTTCTTTTATTTATTTATAAAATCCTGGAAAGCTACATAAGTTCACCAGTGTCAAAACACCTAGAAGAGACTATATGGCTTAAGGAAGAGCAGTTTGGATTCCGTCCTGGCCATGGAACCGAGACTGCTCTTGTCTGCGCTGCCGATGATCTACGGATGACTATCGACAACGGACAGTCGGTTGTTCTTGTCCTCCTGGATTTATCGTCCGCGTTTGACACGGTGAATCATCACATCCTCATGTCCAGGCTTTCAACAGCGGGTGTAGGGGGACCTATGTTAAACTGGCTAAAATCATACCTGTCCAGCCGCTGTCAAGCCGTATCTCTCCCCTCGTTTCTCTCTAAAATCAGAAAGACGACAAATGGTGTTCCCCAGGACTCTTCTCTTAGCCCTATCCTGTTTTACAATTACATTAAGCCTCTGATTTCACTTATAAAAACACATAATATCAAACTAATCAATTATGCAGATGATACTCAACTGATTTTATCATTAAACAACAATCAGGAGGACACCATTGGAAACCTCCAAGCATGCATTCTCGATATCCATGACTGGATGAATTCCAATTCACTAAAAATGAATGGAAACAAAACGAAACTCCTCTGTTGTTCCTCTAACAAAATCCCGGTATCCTCACCATCGAACCTCTGGCCGCTACCCATGGAAAAACCGTTGGGAAATCTGGTGGCAGTATGAAATCTGGGTGTGATTATCGATCAAGGACTATCCCTGGAAAATCACGTGAATAAAATTACCGTGACCTGTTTTCCTCTGATCTGGGATCTCAGGAAGGTATACCCTCTGCTCGATCTACAACTCCAGATCATTGATTTCCAGAGGGGTAATACTAAGTAGGCTGGATACTGCAACACTCTGTTGCTAGGAGCACCTAGTTATCTTCTAAAAGAATTGGAACGTATCCAGACCATTACCGCAAAATTGACACTTAACAAACCCCGATACTCTTCAGCCACAGATGCCCTGAGGGAGCTTCATTGGCTGCCTATTAATCAGAGAATAGCCTTTAAATCTCTATGTATTGTTCATAAGGCACTACAAAACAAAGGGCCAATACCCTTCAAAACAAACTAAAAAAGTACACCCCCGGCAGAAATCTCCATTCTACCAATGGTAATTATGTCCAGGAGGTTAGGTACAATAAAGTCAGACAATGAGGATGTACCTTTACAGTTAGCGCAGCTCAGTCTTGGAATAAACTCCCACCCTCCCTACAATCGCAACCTGATCTGCAAAAATTCAGGAAAGCATTGAAGACCTGGTTATTTCCTCACTAGTGGTCACTGCTTAGCATTTTCATCTGCAGCATTTTACACAATGGCTTAGCGCCAGGATACCATTTTAGTCACAGTGCGCTCTATAAATAACCCCTTACATTACATTACATACATTATTATTTGTATGGGCCTGTAGGACATTGGCTGGTTTATCCGGTTTTGGGAGCAGGGTTACTGTGGCCTCATTCCAGGAGGTGGGCATCTCCCTTCCATTCTCAAATATAGCTGAAAACAGCCTCACCATTACTGATATAAGATATCCCCTCAGTTTTTTATATATCTCGGCAGGGAGGCCATCCGGACCTGCAGCTTTACCTGATTTCACTGCCATGATTGAGTTCCTAATTTCACCTTCTGACAGAGCGCTGTTAATTACCTCCCCTTTAGCTTCGCTGACTAAATGGGGAACATCCTGGCCCAACCAACCCTCCACCTCTTCCTTTGTTACAAAGTCCTCCTGGTATACCTTCTCAAAGTGGCTTAAAAAGGCTTCTACTATGCCCTCCCTTGTTGGAATGGAATTTCCTGAAACCTCACATTTAACCTCCATTGTAAAGCATCTTGCTTGATCGTTCCTCAATTTCCAAGCAAGTTACTTGCCACACCCTTCTCCATAATTAAAGTGGGCAAGTTTACTTGCTCGCTATCTTTTTTGTAATCTTTCTTCGACTACCCCTGCAAGATCCATTTTGAGAGCCTGAAGTGAGGTTTGCAACAACCCCTGGTCTACTCTACTCCCTAGTAACTGCTGTTCCAGCCGCTGTTCCTTACTCCCAATTTCCGCCACCTCCGCTCTGTATTGTTTACTTTTATAGGATTGGAAAGACATTATTTTCCCCCTCAGAAAAGCCTTATATGCATCCCAGACAACCCCCAATGATGCTCTATCTATGTTGGCAGTGAAGAACTCCTGGGATTCCAAACCAAGTTTCTCAACTACAAAGTCATCTAATAATATAGTGCGATCCATTGTCCATCTCCTCCATGGTCTTTGAGGGAGCTAACACTAAGGTAACAGCCAAGTGATCTGACAGGTTTGATCCTACATGACTGACTTCATAGACCTGATCTTTTAGGTTTTGGTTTATCAAGAAGAGATCGATTCTTGATTGGTGAACATATTTTTTATTGTTAAATTGGAAGCTCTTCAAGGCACCATTTTTCTCTCTCCATATGTCACACCATCCTAGTTACTTGATAGAGGTTTTTATCAAGGATCTCGTCTTGTTATTTACTACAGCTCTACTTTTAGAAGAGCGGTCCAAGTTCCTGTCAAGCACAACATTAAAGTCCCCGGCTAGAGTCATTGGATCGTGGAAGTTTAAGAGCTCTGACAATAAATTACTAAATGGGACAGGGTCATCTAGATTAGGGCCATAGTATCCAACAACTGTGTAAAACTGATGATAACATCTCAATTTAACAATAACCCATCTACCGGCGTTGTACACTCTGCTGTCCTCTATTGTAATATGAGGGTTATTTTTTACCAAAATTGCCACCCCTCTTATGGTTAGTTGTTGATCAGAGAATATCACCTTTTGTACCCACCTTCTGGATTTAAAAATCTCTCTCATTTCCTCACTAGTCATATCGGTCACTTGGAGAAGTATGATCTGGGTAGGCACATCTCTCAAATATTAGCAAGATTCTCTCTCTCCTATGCTTAACTCTAAGCCTGTTTACATTCCATGATAAAAACACAATCTGTATGTTCAGACTGGCACTCATCTCTTACTCCATCAACTAACTACCATTAGGGAACCGGAGCCCCGATTTAGTTGAGGAGTACAGATTTGTTTTTAATTTTTTACCCACTGCTTCCCACCCTGTGCACCTAACCATACCCGTGAACCCTTCCCCCCCACCTTGGAGAACCCCTTTTCCTCCTTCATTGCCTAAACCCAAGGCGCCCCCCCACCAGAGTCACAAGACAAAAAAAATAACAATTTAACTACATTTTTTCTCACTAAGGCTATCCATTGCATTAAGTCAACTCACAGGCAGAAATAAGATAAAATAGACAGTGTAAACAGCTTGAGAAAGGAAAAAAAAAGAAAAGGGAAAAGATGGAAGGGAGGAGATTAGTAGATACCATCGCCCTCGACCCTTACCAACTTTTCCCTGCTTCAGAGATGGATTTAAGAAATTCCTCTGCTTCCTCTACTCAATGAAATTTCTGCATCTTATTATTATGCATTACGCGCAAACTGGCAGGAAATCTCAGCTGCGCTGTGGCACCCAGCTTTTTTAGGGGTTCGATTAGTTTACCCAGCTACCAATGTTTGTTAGCCGTGATCTGAGAAATGTCGGACCTTATCTCAAAGGTTATGCCGTCTACTGTTAGTGTCTTCATTTTTAGAGACTTTGTGAGAATTAGCTGGCATTTCTTTTCCAATTTTGCAAGAGTCTCGTTGAATTGTGGCATTTTTGCAGTGTATTTTTCATTTTTTGTCCCAGGGGGTCCCTCTGAGTCCCCCTATGGAGCTGGGTGGGCAGGTTATCCCTACCCTGCCCCCTCATATGAGCCTAAGTACTTTAGATGTTCTGAGCTTGCAGAATTCAGTAAGAAAACCATACATTTTTGCTCTATTGTTAAAACAATTAACAAATTGAGTAGAGTCTACTTTTACATGAGTTCTACTTTTTAAATGTGAAAAAGAAATACCTATGTGCACAATTCTTGATCTAGCCTGTAGCAAACACAGTGCAAATTGTGCAATCAACTTTGCCGAAGTCTGGTATGTTTTTTAGGCTGACCTGTGTCTGGAAACATTAGAATACTATTTGCTGGTCGCACTGCATTTTTGGCCTGGAACACCTACCTTTTGACAATTAATTTGTAAAAAGACCGTGTTCACACCAAGAGCCGTCGAGACAGTTGTCTTTGAGTGGTGCACTGCCTGCATTCTTTCCCGCAGACTAGGAGTCTGAACACCAGTGTTTACAATTCACAGAGGTGTCGAACGATTTTCATGGAAGTGAATTCTGAAGTGTAGAACTGGCTTAGACCAAGATGTTCTCCATCGCTGGAGTAAAAGAACATGTGAAATGCCTGGTGCACATATATGTTTACAGTAGATTGCAAACAAATGTAGAGGGTTGAAACGGTAGCAAAAGTACAATAAAAAGCATACGTTTTAGAAATGAAAACAGAAGCATCCAAAATAAAAGTCTTTCATGAGACTTGACCGGATGAACACCACACTATGCAAATGACTAAGGAATGAATATAAATCGACATAACACAAGGCAAAATATGGCTACAGTTTAAGAATTTTTGTTCACCCCCCCCCCCCCCCAAAAGAAAGGACATGTCTACAGCGTACCGACATTTTAAAGATAGGTATAGGAGTTTAAACATCTAAAACATTGGTCTTTTGTTAATTTAAAACATATACAAATACATTTGCCCCCAACAAAGATGGCTGTTGCAGTCTGTGAAAGCCATAAAAGCATTTATTTTCACAGAAAACAAAAATGATTCAGTCGTGATTACATTCATGTTAAAAAGCACTTTCAAAACCATATGTTATTGTAAATTACAGATTACCCCTTAAAAACATATAAAAACAGCAATGCACAATTTTGTATTCAGTGGCGAGTGGTACACTATCTTCTAATGTGACAACATGCTCCACAGAGACCAGAAGAGTGAAGCACATCAATTTTCAAATACTTGCATCTACTTTCACAAGTAAGTATAAACATAACATTAAGGTGCCGATTCCGATCCGTTAAAAAAAATTTGCGTACGACTCGTATCCGTATATTTTTACGTACGATTCGTACAAGTGCCCTACAACCGGCGAAGTACGATTCATACGTTAAAAATACATACGAATAGCATCGGGAAAAGTGTACGAGAGGGAGCCGGACATTTTTACGTGCAAATCGTAAAACAGAAGTCCGAGCGCGCAAGTACGATCCGTACCGCCCGTCCGAATACACAACCGCATGTAAAAGGTCCCGTATGGAGCGAACGCAGTAGCACACATGTACCCGGGTAAACTTGTGCCCGGACACGAGTCGTACAGCCCCCCCTCCCCCCGCAAATGTCAGCACCGTACCCCCGTATGTCAGCACCGTACCCCCCTCCGCACCGTACCCCAGGACCGTACCCAAGACCCGCACCTGTACGCACTGCACCCCAGGCACGTCTCTCAGCCCCGCACCGGTACGAACTGTACCCCAGGCCAGTACCCCAGCCCCCCACCTGTACGCACCGCAACCCAGGCGCATACCCCAGCCCCGTACCTGTACGCACCGTACCCCAGGACCATACCCCAGCCCCGCACCTGTACGCGCCGCACCCCAAGCCCGTCTCCCAGCCCCGTACCTGTACGCACCGTACCCCAGGACCGTACCCCAGCCCCCACCTGTACGCGCCGCACCACAGGTCCGTACCCCAGCCCCGTACCTGTACGCACCGTACCCTAACACCGTACCCCAGCCCTGCACCTGTACACACCGCACCCCAACACTGTACCCCAGCCCCACACCTGTACGTGCCGCAACCCAGGCCCGTACCCCAGCCCCGTACCTGTACGCACCGTACCCCAACACCGTACCCCAGCCCCGCACCTGTACGCACCATACCCCAACACCATACCCCAGCCCCCCACCTGTACGCGCCGCACCCCAGGCCCGTCTCCCAGCCCCATACCTGTACGCACCATACCCCAGGCCCGGACCCCAGCCCCCCACCTGTACGCACCGCACCCCAGGCCCGTATCCCAGCCCCGTACCTGTACGCACCGTACCCCAGGACCGTAGTGCCTGTACGCGCCGCACCCCAGACCCGTACCCCAGCCCCGTACCTGTACGCACCGTACCCCAGGACCGTACCCCAGCCCCGCACCTGTACGCGCCGCACCCCAGGCCCGTCTCCCAGCCCCGTACCTGCATCCACCGTACCCCAGCCCCCCACCTGTACGTGCCGCACCCCAGGCCCGTACCCCAGCCCCGCACCTGTACGCACCGTACCACAACACCATACCCCAGCCCCGCACCTGTACGCACCGTACCCCAACACCGCACCCCAGCCCCCCACCTGTACGCGCCGCACCCCAGGCCCGTACCCCAGCCCTGTACCTGTACGCACCGTACCCCAACACCGTACCCCAGCACCCTCACCCAGCATCGCGTATGTACGGACCTTACCTACGCGAAAAAGACTCGTACAGAACCAGGACACTGTAAAACAGCACAAGGAGGGTCAATTCGACTCGCACAACACCACAAAACACGTCTACATGACAAAATACATCTCAATGACTGACCTGGCACATCCAAACAGGCAAACAGAGGCCCTAAATCACAACCACCTCTTATAACACACCCACCACAAATTCAAACCCAGCCACACCCACAAATGGATCAATAAAAAGGGCCCACACACACAACCCATGAGCCTTTGCAACAGACCCACTGCTGCCAGACCCCACAGACAAACAACTGCACCTTACTTACACCTTAACTACACCTTAACTTACACACTTTCACACAACCTCCTTCACAAACACCCCCTCTTCACATTCACACACACACTGTCACATTCACACCCACACACCCACAACCATCCACACCCACAACCCACACCATGCCCACAAACAAGAATCCAAAGTTCACAAGGGTGGAGCAGGACCTCCTTGTCAACGAAGTCATCAGAGTCGAGCCACAGCTGTTTGGAACATTGGTAAGACAGACCAGCATAGCCCAAAAAACTAGCCTGTGGCAGAGGATCGTCGATAAGGTGAATGCTGTTGCGCCCATCCGAAGGACCAGGCATGAATGCCAAGCCAGGTGGTACGATCTGCGCAGGGCAGTCAAGCGGAAAATGAACGAGGAATACGCCCAGAGCAACATCACTGGAGGTGGGCTGCTCCGCAGACCCATACATTACCATCCCTGGGAGGAGAAGGTGATGGCCCTGCTTCCGCCTGTGGGAGTACACGGAGTCGAAGGAGTTTGAGAGCCTGTTGAGTACACAAACTACTTACGTAACATGGGGGCAATGGCATCCACACCCCAAATACACCAATTGCATGCAACTAGCCCCAAGCCCTCACCGGACACAACCACACTAAAAAAACACGCTCATGCCACTAACATGTCCATGCCCAATTCACTAAGCAAGGCCATGCCATGTCCCAGGCTACACAAACCACAAACCCAAGACTGGATGTCCGGGATGCTGGGAGGGTGGGCCTCACAAAACACATCGCGACACTCAGAAGCAGACACCAAGGCCCTCAGCCCATATGGCCTAGGTACATACCCATGCACCATGCCCAAGGCACAGGGACTAGCAAAGTACTGACAAGGTAGCTGACACTTGGCCCCGCTGTATGCAGCACAAGGCCCTCCTGTGACCACTGTACACTCAAACACCAACTCCACTAGCTCAGATATCTAGCACAGGAACTCACACTCACTGTCATGCCAGCATGCACCATGAGGGGACAGACATATCACCTGGGAGACCCAATGACAAATCACACTACACACAACAGCAGGCCCGGTCACAAACCCCCCTTACACAAGCACACACCCCTGGGGCAGGCAACGGATTCATCCACTCTCACAATGGACATGAGACACAACAAGATCAATCCATAGCCAAATAAGCATTCTAGCCACAATTCTACAGGTCAAACACTCAGGAGAACATATCAATCTGTCCCCCGCAACATACCCATCCACAAGTGGACATTGAGAGGAATGCTAGGCACATCCAACTACCTGGAGGAACTGTGCCAACTTGAATATGTCGCATGAAACAGCATTGACATTGTCTCTCTCTCACATACAGGGCAACATCATGGATCTCCCCCCAACAATGGGGGGGAACAATCACAGTCCCAGGCTCGGCGTGAAGATGATCCCACCGGCAGCGACGACTCTCACCACTCCGTGGATGACCCCGACCAACCTGGCCCCTCTGGTGCCCAAGCCCCTGCAGCACCTGCTTCAGGTACATCTGTGCCAACCACCACCCCCATTCCTGCCACATCCCAGGAGACACCCAGGAGCCCTGCTCGCACTGAACAACACAGCCAGTCTGACCAGGAGGGACAAGGTTCTCCGGGCAACCCCGCAATTGCCATCCCTCAAGGGTCCCGTAGACTCGATGTGCCCACAATGGCAGGCCAGGCTCGTGTGGGCAGGGGTGGTGGGAGTGGAGGCAGGCGGAGGCGCGAACCTGACCAGCCAGCTGAGGGAACCGGTATGTCACACATACGCCACATCCTGGACACATACCGGCGTGATACCAGGGGCATCAGCCAGGTAGTGGGGAGCCTCACAGAGATGAAGGGGACCCTCGTCAAGATGAAGAACCTGCAGGCCGAGCAACACGCCAGTCAACAACAACACCAAGGACGGATGGAGGCAAGACTGGGTGAGCTCCTGGCGGTGCAAAGGGACATAAGCCATTCACTCCGTCGGATCGCCGACAACATGGGCAACCCTCCCTGTGACACCAGGCGCAGACCAGCACCAGCCACAGGGAGGGAGGAGGAGGAGGAGGATTCGTCCGACGGAGCGTCCCAAACATCGTCAAGGCCTGCATCTGAGGGTCCCCAGAGGAAGGTGGGTTGTCCACGGAAAAGACCGTGAGAGGCAGCGGACCATCCACATCTCCCAGGTCACCTGGCCTGGCACCTGGCCCTCTGGCGAAACAGCAGCACCACATCCAATGACATTCTCTGCCACATGGACTTGCTGGTCACAGTCTGACCAATGATGACCAACACTGTGGTCTGGACTCTGATGACTTCTAATGCCAAGGATACCATCTCCCCCTGTGAACTTTGGATTTCATGCACCCGGTAGAGCACCTCATTTTATCTACCAAAACACGTACCCCACCGCAAATAAAAAGATTTATTTTGTATCATGAGATGTTGCAGTCATTTAGCATTAGTCCACAACATATGTGTGTGTAAATGTCAAACTATGCCTCAGTGTTGAACTAACTCCACCCATTCATACCCTTGGATATGAGTCTGGTACAGGACACACATGGGTCACAATGTATCGTAGAGGTCATGGCTCATTTGGAGGTTCCCGGGGAGGGAGTCCCAGATCTGTTTTCCCAGGTGGGAGAACTATGTCCTGCATGCTGGAGTACGGTGGATGTGAAGAATGGTGGCCAGGGCAAGGTTGGATGCACGGAGATGGCCCAACGGGATTACAGTGGTACAAGGTTGGTTTTGGGTCGGGGTTGTGGCCTGCCTCCTGAGTGTGGGTGGGGAGTCTGAAGGTCATCCTGCAGCACACAGTGATCCATTGCAGCTATCTCTGCTGGACGGTGATGTGGCTGGGGCGCCGGATGTTGAAGCTGAGGTGTGCAGATGCACCCTGGATGTGTACTAGTTTCCCGGGAGTTTGGATGTACTAGCTCCGTAGAGGGCAGGGCAGTATTTGACACAGATGTTGTCGTGGACCTGGGGGATGGTCTGTCTTTCCTTGGAGTGGATCTATCTATGGATCATGTGCATAATGCAGAGGGTGTTGCAGCCTGAGGTACAGATGCTGCTGGTGATTACCATGGCAAATGTGAGCGAGCAATACATGATGCACACCATCTTGTGTGCGTGCCCACTGGGTGCCTGTGCAGGGCATTTGCGGGTGGGACACAAGCAGTTGACCCAGCTGTAAGGGGACAATCCGCAGATGATTACCTCAGTCCTGTACAAGTCCAGCCTCAGGTGGCTGATGTTCAGCCATCCATCAATGGATCTCATGCATTCTTGATTATTTGAACTGGCAATGTCGGCGTCTTTGGTGAGGGTGAGGAGCACCTGGCTGTCAATGGGTACGAGATGATGATTAGGTGCTGTGCGCATGTGATGGTGGTGAGGGGGGTCCTGGACACATTATAGATTGACACGCTGAGAGATGATACCTGTGCCATGTGCCAGATGACGACACCATACTACATGCTGAAGCCTTGAGTCCCATGCACATGGCCTTACTGGGGTACAGAGCCGGTGGGGAGTAGGAGGGACATGACCTGGTTGGTGTAACAGGGCCTGGAAGGCGTGGCAGCGCTGTGTAGGCAGTCGGAGTTGCACTCATCATGCAAAGGTGTTGTGTGTGCGCTTAGTGTATGCCTGAGAGCAGCCGGTAGATATGCGGATGGACATTGCATGGAGGGTGGCTGCAACATCAGACTGTAGTGTGATGTGGGTCATGCAAGGACATGAGGGTCGTGCAATGTGCACGTTGCATGTGCAGACGGTCCAGCCTTTGGTACCGCGTGACCGCAACAGTGGCACAGACAAGCTGATGCCAGCCAAGTGAATGGGTGGAGGGAGGAAGGGAGGAGCATCTTTGAGGCGTGTGTTTTGCCAAATCCGGAAACTTTGTGTGCCCTTGCTGCAGGGGCTGCAGCAGCAGGCGGCATGTCCTGGAAAATATGCCACAAGTTGCACACAAAGACAAGGATGTCAGAAAGGCCAACTGCAACAGGCGTATGTAAAGGAAGGAGTGTCCGGTTTTCAATGGCACACCCAGAGACAATGGATGCACAATCACCAAAGATGACTGACACCGGATCATGAAACTGAAGGCCGAGCTGCGCACAGGAAACACACCCTCAGCAGGTGTTGAGGGCCCGTTGTGGGGACCAACATGGCCAAATACATACACAACCATGGACTTCATGCAAAATAGAGATTCAAATCCATGAAGAACACCATGCATGTTGCTCATCTACACATAGACTCATATGCACAATCTTTGACAACTATGCCAGAGATGCCGCATGCACAGTGGCAAGAGACCTGCATTGACAGAGATGAGGCACCTTGGAGGGTGAGGAACAAATTTATTACTCAGGCCAACAGTAAGGGAAATGCATCCATATGAACAGACTCACAGGTCATTTGGCCGAACATGTGGGAACTACACTGGACACCCCCTTCACACCACAGATGCTGTAAATCCATTGAACTGGCACACAAGTGAAGGGGATGAGCCAAACAACCCCTGCTGCACACGGAGAGGCTGCAATTCCCCATTGAGCCTCTTATGGGGATGTCCCACACTATGTCCACCCGTAGCCTCCCGTATGTTTCAGAGGGAAGTTTCACACACATTGATGCCTTCCTCACAATCCACAATCCCATTACAGATGACTGTCACGTAGGGTGACTATCAATTCATGGGAGTCATGCTACATGTCAGGTGCCCCATGGTGAGTCGACATGTATGCATAGTAACAAAACATGCACAGGAGCAGTGCCCACACTTTCCAAACAACTACCACACTCAGAAAGCCCTGTTGCAATCCTACCTAAAGGAGAATTTTCACCATGTGCATGCATGTAACGCTGATTCAGCACACGTTGCAATACTCATGAGGAATAGCAGGAGCCCAACGATGCCACGAGCAGACAGCATGCGCAACTACCTGGGGATGACAGACACACAAGAAGTCACTGAAAAGATAGTCAACCGCATGCATGGTCATTGACTCTACAGGAATAAGGTTGTCACCATGCTAGTTTTAAATTTACTGTCTCAGCCACAATGTGTGGAATGACATCATCACTCGAGTGACACATCAGAACACACCTCTAAGTCACTTAGCATACAGTAAGCTGGACACACACATCGCAACACATGCCACACAAGGCTAAAAGCGTGCACACTCAGACCCAGGGACTCACCATTATGAGAAGAAGTTGTGTATGAGCTGACCCCGGATGTCCTCCTCCTCATCCTCCTCCTCCTCACTTGCCTCGTGACCAAGCCCGCCCTCTCAATCACTCGCCTGGTCTGCCCATGGGTGTTGTTGTAACGGTGATCTGCATCTGTTCTGGGGTTGTGGAGAGGCGTCATGAGCCATGGCATGTTGGGATAGCCAGAGTCCCCTACATGGAAACATCATGTACAGAAGTGGGTCAGGAGATGCTGTAAGATACAAAGATACCGCTAAATACAAGACAAACAGAGTATACCCACCAACAAGACATGCTCGTTCGTTGTGCAGCCGCAGCATCATTTCTGGCACCCTTCTACGCCTCATGATGTAGGCATAGTGTGCTGACCCTGGAAAACATGCACAGACATGGGAAATCAGCATGTTAGGTAGACACACCACAAGGGCATTAATGGAGTGATCATGTTTTCGGTTTTGATAGGCTACCTCCTGTGCCTGTGGTGGCCCCAAAGCCACATGTGTCCATCAATGGACCCAATTACATGGGGCATCCCTCCCAGGGCATAGAACTCACCTTTGACACATGTCAACTGCTCACGAGTCGGAAAATGGATTAATTCATCCAGGTGCTCCAACATGGCTTCTAAAACATCATGCAGGACACAGCTTAACATGGTCTGGGACATGCCACCCACATCAGCTATGGTGAATTGAAACGTACCGGTGGCAAAAAAATGTAGGCCTGCCATCACCTTCATCTTGGGGGTCAGCACAGTTGTGGTGTGGTGCCAGCCTGTTTGTCAGGTCCTCAATTAACTGTTGGGTGAATCTGTAACGGCGTATGCAGTCACGTTCCCTCATGGCACCCAAGTCTGGCATTGGTCGGGGGAGAGGCAGAAATTTGGAAGGAATAACGAAGAGTGAGAACATCACAACACCATTGTCAATAACCTGAGCACATGTTCAAATGCTAATACACATCTGCGAAATACAGAGTCTGGTCTGTGCAATACATCCAGGACACGTATGCCGGCCAGATGAGACTCCTACGAAGAGCCAGCTACAACCGATGATTGTCCAGTTCTACATTACATGCCCTGAAGCTGTGGGCCAGTGTAAGTGAACAGCCAGAGACATCACAGGAGTGACATACATCCACATATCTGCATTTGAAGGATGTCATCTCATACAGACAGCTGGCGGCAAGCTAGACGCACAGGGCACATGTCATTAAAAATTAGCAGCTCACACACATTGCGATGAAGGGGTATACGTGAAAAAAGAAAACACAGACATGGAGACGACGCAGATATGTCCTCATGTCAAAAGAACATGTTCGAAGCATCCAGACACATGTAACGTGTGAATCCACATGTGGCATGGTGTGCGTATATGTGTGCCATGGCCATCTACGCACAGACACATGTTGGATGCAGCAACAGCAGATGCAGTTGACAGAACACCAACAGCAAGCTCATGGGAACACATGACACACATGACATAGTCACATCGGGCCATGCTGGTAGTGAGATGTCAGGTGTCAGTGTCCCTGTCCCTGGCATCAGGGGACATTTGCGGGTGTTGGTGACTGTGCCATACCAGGGATGCAGTGCTTGACACGTTTGTACTACATGCACACATGTGCAAAATGTGAAGGGGAAGTGTGTCACATAGTGCCCCATCACACATGCCATCTGTCCACAGGTCATCACACATCTATTGTGCAAAAACATGAGGAGAAATGTGCCATATCACTGCCTGACACACATGGGTCCTGCACAGGAAGGACTGCACTGACAATGACTTGATGTTCAGCCTTGTGCGAGTGTGAGACCTCCATTCCTGTCATGTGCACCTCCTATCACCAGTGGAAGATGTGAAACGCACCGTACACACGCTCTGAGGGCGTGTGTACGGTATGTATCACTATATTGGTGTTGGCGTAGGAGTACGCGTGTGTGTAAGGACCGTACACACGTACATGTATGACCAGTGTGTACACGGACGTGTACTACGGTAGTACACGTCCGTGTACACACTGGTCATACACGTACATGTACACACTGGTCGTACACGTACGTACACGTCCGTATACACACTGGTCGTACACGTCCGTGTACACACTGGTCGTACACCAGTGTGTACACGGACGTGTACAACGGTAACACTGGTCGTACATGTCCGTGTAGACACTGGTCGTACACGTACGTGTACACACTGGTCATACACATACGTGTACGACCAGTGTGTACACGGACGTGTACTACGGTAGTACACATCCGTGTACACACTGGTCGTACACGTCCGTGTACACACTGGTCGTACACATAATGTGTACGACCAGTGTGTACACGTACGTGTCCGACCAGTGTGTACACGGACGTGTACGACCAGTGTGTACACGAACGTGTACGACCAGTATGTACACGGACGTGTACTACGGTAGTACACGTCCGTGTACACACTGGTTGTACACTTACGTGTACGACCAGTGTGTACACGTACGTGTACGACCAGTATGTACACGGACGTGTACTACCGTAGTACACGTCCATGTACACACTGGTCGTACACGGGTCGTACACACTGGTCGTACACGTACGTGTACACACTGGTCATACACGTACATGTACACACTGGTCGTACAGGTACATGTACGACCAGTGTGTACACAGACGTGTACTACGGTAGTACACGTACGTGTCAAACGCACTGTGCAACTGGTGCCGTAGGGATACGTGTCAAACGCACCGTACCTGTGTGTGGATTGTAAAATGACATAGGGGACACATGAGGGACAAGTATTATGGCCTAAATGCATGCTGGTTGTCATGGAGACCGAGTTTCCAGTTCAAATTTTTTCATCAGGTGGCCAGCAAAAGTCAGTTGGAGACAATATACAATGTTGCAAAGTGGTTGTTGACTTGACATGATGCTCAAATTTTGAACCATGCAAAGGCACTCACTGGTGTATGTTTAAAGGGATTGGAGGAAACGTAGGATGCAAATGAGTCTGACCAATGACTCTGTACTCCTGTAAATGAAACAGCCCAGCAAGGCAGATATAAGGCAGCCAGAACCCATGAGAGGGCACTTGTCTGCACAACACGTCATTGGACACCACTGCTGCTGTCATTGCTTCCTCTGTCACCATGTCCAGGTCTGTGGAAAGGGCCCAGCCATTCACCCAGGAGGAGAATGAGGCGATGCTGGATGTCATCCTCCCACAGTACCCCAGCCTGTATGGGAGACCAGGGGAGCAGGTGAGTGCTGACTCCACTAGCTTTGACTGTGCCCTTTTTTTGTGACTGTCACTTCTGGCATTGTGTCCAGGTGTGACAGACAGGCAATGTTGTTTAGAGTGGGTCCCAGGGGGGGAATGCCTCATGTCTCCCATGCAGAGCATGATGTAGTTCATGTCTGCACTCCTCACTTGCATTGTGCTTACTGTGACAATCACTGCATAGTGCATGGCACATTCAGCCTGGCTAATCCTCTTGAGCATTTTTGTTCTATAGTCCTGATGTGATTCTGTGGTCCCCCCGGTGTGACAGGTGACTGTACCCACAGATGTGTGTGAGTTGAGTGGAGCTATGGTGAGAGTGTCCAAATGATGTGTACGCCCCCTGGACATTGATGTGTGTGAATGTTCCTTGTCATGTGGGTGAGTGTCTATGTGGAGTGTTGCACCACAGCTGCATGGAGGAGGCATATGCTCTACCCATCTGATGTGAGAAGGAAGCCGTGCTGTGTGTCTGATGTGCTGAGCTAGCCCCACACCTGTGACACCCCCCAGGCAAGTGGCACATGTGCAGAGTGAGGTTTGTATCCGCTGTTGCCAATGGCAGGTGATTGATCTGTGCCTGTGTGTGTCTGTCTACTCTGCTGAGGTTGCGTCAGTGGCCTGGGGCATGTGACTGCTTTGAGGTGCTGTCCATCATCCTTGTGTTGCTTGTGATGCACAGTGTGAGCAATGATCAGTGAGTGTGTCGCACCCCTCATGCCACCTGTGTACTTTCAATGCCATGTAGTGCATTTGGACTTCCCCAGAGGCTAATGTCCCTATGACAAAGGTGCTATTAGTTGGCTGCATACTATGCCCTGTTCAAAAAAGCAAATATGTTCAAATGTGTGTCTCTGTGACATGGAGCAGGTGTAGTGATGTCTCACTTTGTCATCCTCACAGGTAACCACCTACGAGAAGGGGAGAATTTGGAAGCGGGCCATCAGGGCCGTGATGTCGGTGGAGGGTCGGTGTCGGCGCCTACCACAAGTGAGGAAACGCTGGCAGGACATCCGGTGCTGGACCAGGAGGTTCGCCCGGGTCATGCTGGGGGACTCACCTCCACGCCCCCACGGCGGGTGTCGACGACTGACCCACCAGATGAAGCGTGTCCTGGCGGTGGTCTTCCCTGACATGGATAGGCGGTTACAGGAGAGACAGCAGCAAGGAGGGGGTAGGTACATGTGTGTTTGTTGTGTGTCACCAGCTTTTGGAAGTGCTCAGTCACCTGGATACACTGCCAGGGTTTATATGTGCAGTGCATATCCTGTTCCCCCAAGTCAACCGGTGCTGTTCTTCCTCCCTTACCCTCCTTGACATGTGTTCCCTGGTCTGTGTGTAATCACTCTTGCACATGGTCATCTAGGCTGCCAGTTAATCCAAGTGCACAATGCTTGCTGCATCATGTGTGGGGGTGGTCTGTGACATGTGTTGGTACCTTGCCTGTGCCCTGTCCTGTTCAGTCATTTGGGGGTCCATAATTGTTGACACTGATGCTGAGTCTCAACATAGGAGTGTGAGGCTTAAAATTAACAGACTTGCAGCATGCATGACCGATGATGTGGCCTCAGACATGATGTGCATGAGTGGGAGATATGCATAGTGCCGGGACGGTTGCTCCTGTTGCAGTCAGATCATTCCAGGACCATGACAAGGTTCCTTTCACTTGCCACGTTATTTTTCGATTAGTTTAAAAACATCTATTTTACATGTGGGGTTCTGCATTTGCTGTGGGGAATTTGCATTCAGTGTAATTGTGTTTACGGTGCTGCTGGGGAATTGTGCATTATTCAGGGGGGAAGCAATTTTAAAAGACACAAACGCTGCTAATTTTTATCCATTTTGTGCCTCCTCTATTCCGGTTTTAAAATCATTTCGCTAGCCTCATTATTCCCTGATCCTTGGTGGGGTGTGAATCACCGCTTTTAGCGACCATTTTACCTGTGCCATTTTCTTTCGCGAGTAGCGTTCTAGCTCTCGCACGCTGCACACGTCCACTTTAACCCAACTTAATGGGCGAGGCTCGGATGCGCAGCGCCTGACAAGGTTCCTTTTACTTGCCACGTTATTTTTCGATTAGTTTAAAAACATCTATTTTACATGTGGGGTTCTGCATTTGCTGTGGGGAATTTGCATTAAGTGTAATTGTGTTTACGGTGCTGCTGGGGAATTGTGCATTATTCAGGGGGTAAGCAATTTTTAAAAGACACAAACGCTGCTAATTTTTTAATCTATTTTGTGCCTCCTCTATTCCGGTTTTAAAATCATTTCGCTAGCCTCATTATTCCCTGATCCTTGGTGGGGTGTGAATCACCGCTTTTAGCGGCCATTTTACCTGTGCCATTTTCTTTCGTGAGTAGCGTTCTAGCTCTCGCACGCTGCAAACGTCCACTTTAACCCTACTTAATGGGCGAGGCTCGGTCGCGCAGCGCCTGACAAGGTTCCTTTCACTTGCCACGTTATTTTTCGATTAGTTTAAAAACATCTATTTTACATGTGGGGTTCTGCATTTGCTGTGGGGAATTTGCATTAAGTGTAATTGTGTTTACGGTGCTGCTGGGGAATTGTGCATTATTCAGGGGGGAAGCAATTTTTAAAAGACACAAACGCTGCTAATTTTTATCTATTTTGTGCCTCCTCTATTCCGGTTTTAAAATCATTTCGCTAGCCTCATTATTCCCTGATCCTTGGTGGGGTGTGAATCACCGCTTTTAACGGCCATTTTACATGTGCCATTTTCTTTTGCGAGTAGCGTTCTAGCTCTCGCACGCTGCTCAAGTCCACTTTAACCCTACTTAATGGGCAAGGCTCGGACGCGCAGCGGACGTGCTCAGCGGAGCGCCGCGGGCACGCCTAAGGCAAGCCCGTCTGCGCCCGTCCGCGCCAAGTCAGCGGCAGAGGCTAGTTATGCTGCCTATTTTGTACCTTCTGGCGGAACTATCCTCCAGCTGTCAAGTGAGTGCCTTAAATCATTTCGACCACCCCCTTGTCCCTGTTTAAGGACTAGGCCCTCGCTCCTCACAGCCGATTTTAGGTGTGTTGACTGTGGCTTTGCCTTTAATTCCGAGGTCCCTTTGGCCCTCTCTAACGCTCCGGAAAGGCAGCGTTTGAAAGCCGCTTTGATAAACGCTAGATCAGTGAGGAGACATCACTTTGAGGTCTCTGAATTATTGATGGATAATGCTCTTGATCTATTGTTTATTACAGAGACCTGGCTGGACAATGCATCCAACCCCATCATTGCATTGGTCACACCTGCTGGCTTTAAATTTTGCAGGATGGACCGCCCTGCTGGAAGGGGAGGCGGTGTAGCGATCCTTTATAGAGAGAACCTATTATTGAATAGCGAGGTCTCCTCCCTGTGGGATGGATGTGAGGTCTTGGATTTTAGTATTCATCTTTCGGATCACTTTACTCTAGGCGGTTCATTGATTCATCGCCCCCCTGGTTTAGCTAGCGCATTTTTGAAATCATGTGGGGATGCGCTAGCTGAACGCTCACTACGTTTCTCCCATTATGTGGTTCTAGGGGATGTAAATCTTCACCTTGATCAACAAGATGCTAAGGAGTCGATGGCCTTCCTTGACTTTCTGCAACTTGCTCACCTTACCCAGTGGGTTTCCTCACCTACGCATCAGGGTGGCCATATCCTTGACCCTATCTGTTCCAATTTTCCACTGGTAGTGGACGAGCATGTGCCGGTCCCTTGCTCACACCATTTTTTTATTAGCTTCTCCTGGGACATTAGTCGGCCAGTTCAGTCTTTGTGCTCTCTCCGCCCCCCGGTGTTTACTAAAATTGATCCATTGCAATTCAAGCTGGCCTTGGCTTTTTCTAGGCCCCCCTGTCAACAAGATCTTACTGGGAGTGTGGTCGAGTTCACAAGGTGGATTGCTGATGCAGTGTCCTCTCTTTCGGCTCCCCGCCCACCCAAGCTTTCCAGGGAATCGCCCTCTAAACCGTGATACCTGCCGGAGCTAAAAATTCTGAAACATGACTGCAAAGTGTTGGAGAGGGCCTGGCGCTCGAGTGGCTACTGCCCCTTGGCGAAGCTCACGCTGAGATCTAAACAAAAGAGCTACTATGCAGCGATTGAGGTGGCTAAAAGTCAATACTTCACCAGGCGGATTGACCAGGCGAAGAACGACTCTAAAGAAATCTTCTCAATAGTAAACAGCTTCATGTCTCCGATAGCTCTGGTACGTCCTGTTCTTGCTACAGAGGACTGGTGTAATATATTGGCCAAGTTCTTTCAGGACAAAATTCTGGATATTCAATCCACCTTTTCCACTAACTCTCACACATCCGTCCGAGACATCTCTGTCTCTCTGCCACTTGTATCCTCCCATAATTTCTCCTCTTTTTCAGTGGTTGATCTCCCTACCGCTTTAAAAATTTTGACGACCCTAAAATCGGGATCGTCAATCAGATCATAAATATGTCATTGCGGGAGGCCTGCGTTCCATCTTCTTGGAAGCAAGCTAAAATTCTGCCTCTTCTCAAGAAACCATCTTTGGACCCTCTTTCCCCAGGTAACTGCCGCCCTATCTCTTTGCTTCCTAGCCTCGCCAAGGATTGCGAAAAGGTGGTCACCAATCAGCTCACGGATTATGTGGAGGCCTCTGGCCTGCTCCATCCGGCTCAATCAGGGTTTCGGACGTCTTTCAGTATGGAGTCTGCCTTATTGGAGGTATCGGAGGCAATTAGAGAGTGCCTTGATGCCGGGGGGAGGGCTGCGCTGGTTATGCTCGACCTCTCGGCAGCCTTCGATATGGTGCCCCATGCCTTACTGCTCAATCGCCTTCTCGAGATTGGAATCTCAGGGTCGGTATGGGGCTGGGTCAAGTCCTTTTTGGAGGACCGGTTTCAGCTGGTATGGCCTCCACCGTGCGCCTCAGCACCACAGATAGTGGCTAGTGGCGTCCCTCAGGGGTCATCCCTTAGTCCCCTTCTCTTCAACATTTACGTTACTCCGCTCATCTACCTGGCCGAATCCTTGGGGGCCTATGCAGATGACACTCAACTGCTGTTTTCCTGGGGTCATGATGAGATGTAGTGTGCGTGCCCACTTGCGACTGTTGCATTGGCTTCCTGTAAAGGATCGTATAAAATTCAAAATTTTATCCATCGCCCACAAAGCCTTGTATGGTTTGGGCCCTACCTATCTTCAGAATAGGCTGGCCTTTTATGTCCCGGTACGACATCTGCGCTCGTCCTCTCAACTCTTGACAGAGATTCCTCGCTTCAAGCGTGTAAGACTGGGCGGCTGCTCTTTCTCTCGGCTGGCGGCTCAGGCTTGGAACGCGCTGCCATTGACTTTGAGGGGCATTAAAGATCCTGTTATTTTTAAAAAGCATCTGAAGACCCTCCTGTTTTAGTCCCCTTTCTTTGGCTGTGTTATCCTTGTTGGGTTCGCGCCGGGACACTCCTCGGAGTATCTGTGCGCGCTACAAGTGCATATAACATAACATAACATAACATTGTTGGACAGGCCACATGAAGGGCTGGCTCCCTCCCCGCATGACAAGGCCCAAGCCCCGGACTCCCAGGTGTTACCCACAAGGGCAACCCGCACCCCGTCTCCCGACGGAACTCCTGCCCCCGGACATCCATGTATCATGGGGCCGAACCACTACCGGCTCCCCCGGCCGGATCAGCCGCCATCTTGGACACTGCGCCACGAGGCCGCGTGGCCTCAGCTCGACCCTAACCCTGGGCCTGGCCCGGCCCCGACATCCCGGCACCACCATCCACCCAGGAGGTGAACGGACCACTTGGCATGTCAATGGGAGAAAGAAGTGTCGATGGCTCTCCCCCGCCAGGTGCCGATCGCCCTCCAGCTCCCCCGGGCGCTGGCTCCACCCCCTGCTGGGTGTCTGGACTCCCTCATCCCAGACCCCCCCCGACCTCCCAGTGCGAGGGTCCGGACATCAAAGGGCGCCAGACCTATAACTAGGGCAGCTCCAGAGCAGGAAGGCAGTTGTATCCTGGAGTCGAGAGACACCGAGAAGAACTCAGCCTTGACGGACTACTGGCGCTGCCGTAGCCCTGCCTTGTGAATTATCGTCCTGCCTGCTGGCGCTGCCGCGGCCTTCTGCATCATCCATCCTCGTCGGGACCTGCTGGCGCTGCCGCGGACCGTTGTAACGACCACCTTCATCGGGACCTGCTGGCGCTGCCGCGGACCGTGTAACGACCACCTTCATCGGGACCTGCTGGCGCTGCCGCGGACCGTGTAACGACCACCTTCATCGGGACCTGCTGGCGCTGCCGCGGACCGTGTAACGACCACCTTCATCGGGACCTGCTGGCGCTGCCGCGGACCGTGTAACGACCACCTTCACCGGGACCTGCTGGCGCTGCCGCGGCCCGTCCAAGCTAGAACACCAAGCTCGAGGATTGTGAGCCACCCACCATACCATCTCAGCTACCAGATTGGTAACCAGACTGTCCCGCTACCCCCTTTTCCCAAACCAAGAGACTAGAACCGAGGGGACCCCTGAGTCCAGACCTCCTTGTACCATTTCATCGTACCTCAAGAAATCGCCTATAAAGAACGTTAAATCCTATCCTTGTGTGGTGTGTATCTGTGGGGGGGAAGTTACTCATCTGTACGATCGCTGGAGACGGCTCTCCCCGGAGACCTCTCCCCTTGTCCTCGGCCGACCCTCCCGGTCCGTCTAACATTGGTGGCCAGCGGCGCGATCCGAATCAACGCGTAATCGTACAGAGAGTAGCTCACCCCACGACAAAACCACGATGTCAACCAAAGAGAGCGGATCCACCGAGAAATTCCAGATGGATAAATTGGAAGAGTATAGCCATTGTGAACTGAAACAATTCTGCATGGAACTAGGCATTGCTACCACCGGCCTGAGTACCAAAGACGATTTGAAGCACGCCTTTGAGTCGTGGGCAGAAACCGGGGTCGCCGGATCCCCAGACCAAAACGGCGCAGCATCGGAGAGGAACGCCACGGCTCCCGAGGAGCGAGGAACGGGCCTCTCGCAGGAAGAGATCCAAGAAAGAGAAAAAAAACAGATTACACGAGTTGGAAATGGCACGACTCAAAATGGACGGTGAACTAAAATTAGCCGAACAAAAACTGAACCTAGAACATCTGTGGCTCCGAGAAGAACGGGAAGAAAAACAGAGGCAGAGAGAGCTCGAAGAAAAAAGACTAACATTCGAACACGAGCGCAAACTGGCGGAAATAGAACTACGGAAGCAGAACAAAGAACCGGAGGTGCCCGAGCGACCGCGCACCCCGGGAGCGACAGAAAAGAAAGTCCACATCCCCAAGGATGTTGTCCGAGAGTATGTCCGAGAGGACGACATACAACAGTGGTTCAAGGCCTACGAGATCGCCATGACCTCCCACCGGATCGATCGAAGTGACTGGGGCGCCGGCCTATGGGGGAGGTTCGTCAACGAAGGCCGCGATGCCCTACTGCAGCTCCCAGACCATCAGATGTCATCCTATGACCACATGAAGGCTGCCCTCCTCACCCGATATGGGCTCACACCCGAAATGTACCGCCAGAGGTTTCGGGACTGCACCCGGATCCCGGGTACAACGTGGGTGGAATATGTCAACTATTTCAGCCGAGCCTTCGAGGGTTGGATCAAGGGAAGCCACGTAACGACCTACGAGCAACTTTTTAATCTCATGGTGTGGGAGCACCTGTCTAACAACTGCTTCGTCGAGCTCAGGCAGCACCTCCTCGACAGTAAATTGACTGACCCACGGCAACTCGCCGCCGAGGCTGACCGGTGGGAAAGCACCCGAGTGGGCCGGAGAGGGCCACACGAGCAAAACCGGAACAACCAAGGTCAGCACCGTCCCCGAGGAGGAGGAGGAGGCCAGGGGCGAGGGAGAGACACCGTCCCGGCCACTCCCGCTGCCAGCACCCCGCCCCCGGCCGGCCGGGGCAACCCCCCGATGCGCCCGGGGTTCCGAGCCAACGTCACGCGTCACCGATGCCAGCGAGTCGGCCACTACGCCAATGACCCGAACTGCCCGCAGAACCAAACGCCAAAACCCCGCCAGGTAGCTGCCGCCGCCCTGGGGGGAGAACAAATCTCCGAGGAACAAGAAGAATATGAGCAGGCACAACAAGAGTGGGAACCGGCCGCCATGGTTCTAGCGTGCCTAGGGGGAAGAGACATGGTCCCGCGGGCTCCCCTACCCGCCAACACCAGAAAATATAGCCAGTGGGTGAACATTAATGGGCGCCGGGCCGAAGCCCTACGTGACACAGGGGCCAGTGTGACGGCCGTCCGCTGTCACCTGCTAAAACCAGAGCAGATCCTGCCGAACATTCTCTGCCCCGTCAACTCAGCCGACAATTCCGAGAGTCTATGTCGGATGGCCTGCGTCCCCTTCGAATGGGGAGGGGTCTCCGGCATGTTGAAGGTGACGGTCCGGGATGATGCCCCCGTGGACTGTCTCCTGGGGAATGATCTGGAGAGTTCCCCGTGGGCCGCCGTCGAAAGAAGAGAGCACCTGGGGATGCTGGGCCTCCCGGACTGGGCGTGCGTAACCACCCGGTCCATG
Source organism: Triturus cristatus (assembly GCF_964204655.1). Lineage (NCBI taxonomy): Eukaryota > Metazoa > Chordata > Amphibia > Caudata > Salamandridae > Triturus > Triturus cristatus. Next base: position 375,730,009 of record NC_140587.1, read on the forward strand.
GCTGCCCGTGCCATCCCCCGACCAGAAGAACCAGAATGGCCTGCACCTCCTCCCCCGATCGCTCCAGTAGAGGACACCGACTATACCGACCCCCCAGAGCAAACCCCCGAAGGGGTCGCCCAGCCCCAGGACCTTCCCGGCCTGGCTCAGTGGCGTCAAGAAGGGGGGCCCACCCAGGAACAGTTCCGCCAGGAGCAGAGGACCTGTCCCTCCCTCGAGGGACTCCGCCAGCAAGCCATCGCCCAGAGCGCAGGGGACTCCACCGGAGCCCATTGGGTCTATTGGGATAACGACCTGCTATACAGCGAACAGAGAATCACGGAGTTAGGGGCCAGTCGAGTGCTGGTGGTGCCCCTCCACTTCAGAGACTTCCTGCTAAATTTGGCCCACGATGTCCCCCTGGCTGGACACCTGGGCCAGGACAAAACCTACAGTCGCCTGGTGACCCACTTTTTTTGGCCGAGGATGCGAAACGACGTCCTCAACCACTGCCGGTCCTGCCCCACGTGCCAGGCCAGCGGGAAGAGCGGCCGCAAGCTCAAAGCACCTCTGCAACCCTTCCCAGTTGTCACCACCCCGTTCGAGAGGGTAGGAATAGACATTGTGGAGCCCCTGGACCCCCGCACAGCACAAGGACATCGGTTCATCCTGGTACTGGTGGACCACGCCACCCGCTACCCCGAGGCTGTGCCTCTGCGAACTGTAACAGCTCCGGTGGTCGGCCGGGCCTTAATGGGGATCTTCTCCCGGGTGGGCTTCCCCCGAGAAGTCGTCAGCGACCGAGGCACAAACTTTATCTCGAAATATATGAAGTCCCTCTGGCAACAGTGCGGGGTCACCTACCGATTCACGACCCCCTATCATCCTCAAGGGAACGGACTAGTTGAGCGATTCAACCGCACACTCAAGGGAATGATTGGGGGATTGGAAGAGCCCCTCCGTCGCGAGTGGGATATACTACTTCCGTGCCTCCTCTTCGCCTATCGAGAAGTTGCCCAGAAGTCCCTCGGTTTTAGCCCTTTCGAACTTCTGTACGGGCACCCTGTGCGAGGGCCCCTCAGCCTAGTCAAAGAAGGTTGGGAGATGGCCCCCCTAAAGACCCCTCCAGACGTCTTCAAGTACCTCCTGGCACTACGCAATCAGACCCGGCGATTCAGGGAAATGGCAAAAGCGAATCTTGAGGCCAGTCAGGAGGACATGAAAATATGGTACGATCAAAATGCCTCCTCCGTCGAATTCGAACCTGGTCAACAAGTGTGGGTGATGTCCCCCACCGAACCATGTGCCTTGCAGGACAAGTGGACGGGGCCCTTCAAAGTGGTCGAACGCAAGAGCCCCGTCACCTATCTCATCGATATGGAGTCTCCCCGGAACCCCCTCCGGGTCCTCCACACCAACAGACTCAAACCCCACTTTGTGCGCTCGGAACTCAGCCTCCTGATGGCTACAGACAGTGGGGCGGAAGAAGACTCCGAGCCTCTCCCTAATCTCCTGAAGACTCAGGAGAAAGACGGTTCCGTGGACGGGGTCCGGCTCTCCGATGCCCTCACCCCAGAGCAACGCCAAGGCTGCCGGGACCTCCTGCTGCAGTTTGCTACTCTGTTTTCCCTCACCCCAGGGGTCACCCCCTGGTGCTTGCACGACGTGGACACTGGGGACAGTCCCCCTATCCGACACCGGGCGTACCGCGTACCAGATCGGGTGCGGGCCTGCATCCAAGAGGAAGTGTCCAAGATGCTCACGCTCGGGGTCATCGAGCCCTCGGACAGCCCCTGGGCCAGCCCGGTCGTGCTGGTCCCCAAAGCCGCTGCCCCCGGCACCACTCCTGAACTCCGATTCTGCGTCGACTATCGGGGCTTGAATGCTGTCACCAGGACCGACGCTCATCCCATCCCCCGAGCGGACGAATTGATCGACCGCATGGGGGCTGCCCGCTACCTCAGCATCTTCGACCTGACAGCGGGCTACTGGCAGATCGGTCTCACACCCCGGGCCCAAGAACGGTCCGCCTTTTCTACCCCCGATGGCCACTACCACTTCAAGGTCATGCCCTTCGGCATGAAGAATGCCCCAGCTACTTTTCAGCGACTAGTGAACCAGGTCTTGGCGGGGCTCGAAGAGTTCAGCGCCGCCTACCTGGACGACATCGCTGTATACAGCCACCACTGGTCCGACCACCTCCACCATCTCCGAGAGGTCCTGCAAGCCCTCCAGCGGGCCGGCCTCACAATCAAGGCCGGCAAGTGCCAAATTGGTCAGGGGTCCGTGACCTACCTCGGACACCAGGTGGGAAGCGGTCTGGTGGCCCCTCTGCAACTCAAAATCGCTGCCATCCAGTCCTGGCAACCCCCAGTCACGCAGACCGAGGTCCGAGCCTTCTTGGGACTCACCGGCTACCACCGGCGGTTCGTGAGGGACTATGGCAGCATTGTGGGGCCCCTCACGGGTCTCACGTCCAAAAACCACCCGAAGAAGATTAACTGGACCCCCGACTGTCAAGCGGCCTTCGAGAAGCTGAAAGCCGCCCTGTGCACCGCCCCTGTGCTCCAGGCCCCCGATTACAGTTGGGAATTCATTGTGCAAACGGACGCCTCCGACCACGGCATCGGGGCGGTTCTCTCCCAGCTGAACCCCGAGGGTCTTGACCAGCCGGTGGCCTTCATCAGCAGACGCCTCCTGGCCCAAGAACAGCGCTGGAGCACAATCGAGAGGGAGGCCTTCGCAGTAGTGTGGGCCCTCAAAAAGCTCCGGCCCTATCTCTTCGGTACCCACTTCCGGGTGCAAACCGATCATCGACCCCTGCAGTGGCTAATGCAGATGCGGGGGGAAAACCCCAAACTATTGCGCTGGTCCATCTCCCTGCAGGGGATGGACTTCACTGTGGAACATCGACCGGGCCAAGACCACGCCAACGCAGATGGCCTGTCACGCTTTTTCCGCCTCGACGAGGAGAGTCCCCAAGAGGATGGGTGACTCTCCCCGCCTTCAGCTGGGGGGGACGCATGTTGGACAGGCCACATGAAGGGCTTGCTCCCTCCCCGCATGACAAGGCCCAAGCCCCGGACTCCCAGGTGTTACCCACAAGGGCAACCCGCACCCCGTCTCCCGACGGAACTCCTGCCCCCGGACATCCATGTATCATGGGGCCGAACCACTACCGGCTCCCCCGGCCGGATCAGCCGCCATCTTGGACACTGCGCCACGAGGCCGCGTGGCCTCAGCTCGACCCTAACCCTGGGCCTGGCCCGGCCCCGACATCCCGGCACCACCATCCACCCAGGAGGTGAACGGACCACTTGGCAGGTCAATGGGAGAAAGAAGTGTCGATGGCTCTCCCCCGCCAGGTGCCGATCGCCCTCCAGCTCCCCCGGGCGCTGGCTCCACCCCCTGCTGGGTGTCTGGACTCCCTCATCCCGGACCCCCCCCGACCTCCCAGTGCGAGGGTCCGGACATCAAAGGGCGCCAGACCTATAATTAGGGCAGCTCCAGAGCAGGAAGGCAGTTGTATCCTGGAGTCGAGAGACACCGAGAAGAACTCAGCCTTGACGGACTACTGGCTCTGCCGTAGCCCTGCCTTGTGAATTATCGTCCTGCCTGCTGGCGCTGCCGCGGCCTTCTGCATCATCCATCCTCGTCGGGACCTGCTGGCGCTGCCGCGGACCGTTGTAACGACCACCTTCATCGGGACCTGCTGGTGCTGCCGCGGACCGTGTAACGACCACCTTCATCGGGACCTGCTGGCGCTGCCGCGGACCGTGTAACGACCACCTTCATCGGGACCTGCTGGCGCTGCCGCGGACCGTGTAACGACCACCTTCATCGGGACCTGCTGGCGCTGCCGCGGACCGTGTAACGACCACCTTCACCGGGACCTGCTGGCGCTGCCGCGGCCCGTCCAAGCTAGAACACCGAGCTTGAGGATTGTGAGCCACCCACCATACCATCTCAGCTACCAGATTGGTAACCAGACTGTCCCGCTACCCCCTTTTCCCAAACCAAGAGACTAGAACCGAGGGGACCCCTGAGTCCAGACCTCCTTGTACCATTTCATCGTACCTCAAGAAATCGCCTATAAAGAACGTTAAATCCTATCCTTGTGTGGTGTGTATCTGTGGGGGGGAAGTTACTCATCTGTACGATCGCTGGAGACGGCTCTCCCCGGAGACCTCTCCCCTTGTCCTCGGCCGACCCTCCCGGTCCGTCTAACAAACATAACATGGAGCAGTGTGCCCACTACAGTGCCCTGAGACATCTTTTCCTAGGAATCATGTGTGTCATCCAACACTGTGGGCATTCTCGGCGTGTTCAGCATAGGTTGCCCTCTGTGATATTGTTCCCTGGCCTTATTTGTATTTACGTAAAGTGTGCTACATGTGTCTACGGTACAGGGTGACCCCATTTGGCTTGTGCATACTCACACTGGCCAGTGCCTGTGTGTCTATGTACAACTATCTGATGATGGTTGTTTGTCACTAATATGTGTGGTCAGCCTCACAAGGTGATGTTGAGTTCATTTAGGAGTTCTTGATGCACATTTTAGTAAACCCAGATTAAGAGGTGTAAGTACTTGCTCTGTCTCAATCACATTGTCTCAGGTAGGGGGGTTTGTGCGGGCAAGGCCTACATGTCCAAACCTTATGTCTCCTTGCCAGGTCTGACCTGCGTGTGATAATTGTCTGGACAGACACTCAACATGCAGTGACCCAGTCATGTTGTGCAGGGTTTAATGTTTGTGCTTTGCAGCATGTGTCAAAAGTTAAAAGACATGGTTCCTGCTCATCCATTTTTGGCAACGGTGTGTGGTCCAGATGCTACGTAGTTTGTTCTGTGTGTGCTGACATCTGTGTGGACAATCTTGGTTCCCATGAGGGTGTCTCCTCAGTGCAGGTGCTCCTTGTTCCGACACAATTGCAGGGCCATTCGCTAATGCATTGTCCTGTGTTTGGACATGTGTGCCACTCCACATGACAGGTAGTGGGTCAGATGTGTTGCCAAATGTGTCATGATGTTACGGATGGCCATGTGACAGGTGGCATGATTCAAGTTGTAAGTCAATCAGTCTTGGACGTTGGCACTCACTACACTTGTCAACATGTCTCAATAGTTGATATGCATGACTTTGATGTTTTGTGGTGAATGACAATAATGTGCCTGCATGACAGATGTCTCCCAAGGAAGTGTACAAGACACCACCTTTACACTTTTCTTGGACACGCTGGCACATTAAAAACAAAGGCACAGTTTAGAAAAATATTTGTTTAGAGATTATACATATACATGTTCCCACTGTGTGGTTGCATTTGGGTAAGTCCTTGGTTGTTGATGATACCAACTTACGAGTGTCAAGTCATCCAGACCACCATGGTGCCATGTATATGTACTTACTGATACCCCATTTCTTATTTACAGTGGCTTATTTGATTTGGGCTGCCAGCTCATACAATGACTGTGTAAATTTAGTTTTCTGTGCACCTCCTTGTGTGACTTCTGTTATACAGGCACATGTGTGTTCTGATCAAAAAGTGGCACATTCACACATTCCAAACATGTTGAATGTGTAAAGTGTTGTGATTCCCAAGGGTTCACAATGTATTTATTTTGGCTTTCCTAATTACTAACAGGTCTCTGAGTGTGGGGACACCTTCAGCATTGGCCTCAGTTATTTGCCCTTGGGTGCACCAATACTGTTTCTTTCACAGTGAACAAGAGGTGGCATTCATTCATAGTCTGGCTGTGCTCAACAATTCCCAGACACCATATCCTCTGTCTAATTGGATATCGAGTTATTAGCTGTTGTGTCCTGATTTTCATTGTTTCCAAGGGGCATGATGGGTCAACCAACTGGGGAGTGCAGGGCTTACATATGTGCGGAGTATTGCAGATGTTACTTATGATGCTTTTCATGATATGCACTGTGACCTATTGTGTCATATGTATACAGGTGTCTGAATATTTCCTGTCTCTTCACCTTGCCCACAGCATCGTCGGGGGACACCGAGGGAGACACCTGCACGGACGTGGAGGAGGGATCCAGCACCGGTGCCACCAGTGCTGGTGAGTCTAGCGCAGCAAGTGACACGGAGGGCGAGGGGAGTCAGGCGGAGGACCTGTCTAGTACCAACACCGACTACGATGCTGACGGGTCCGAGGCTGAACTCCCAGAGGGGGCGGAGGCTGCTCCAACAGCAGGCAGCAGCACTACATCTATCACCGCCCCCTCCATTCCCATCACCGCCCTCCCAGTTGCTCCGGTCCCTTCTGTCCGTGTAGGCCAACAACATGTCTCCTTCGTGCCAGGCACCACACCCCCAGCCCCTGTCTCCCCTGCTGCCCTCACTGCAGAGTCTGTGGACATTCAGCGGCAGTTGCAGGTTGGCCAGACATCGCTGCTGAGTGTGCTCCATGGCCACACCAGACTGCTGACACAGATGGTGTCGTACATGGAGGGCATGTCATCAGCGATGTCTGACCAACGGATGTTGCTGAGGTCCATGGACTCGTCACTGACGGCAGCAGTGAGTCTCCTGCAGCGCTTTGTTACCCCCACCCCTGCACCATCCACACTTCCCACTCCCATGCCTGCCCCAAGCACGCACCCCACCAGACACAGGCAGCACACCAACACGGAAGGGCAAGCGCACACCTCCTGTCACGCACACTCAGGGGGAAGAAGGCACACCCACTGGGTCTCTGTCCACTGCTGGGAGTAATATGCACCCACCCCTCATATGTCTGGGCAATGCTGGGAGTGATATGCACCCACTCCTCATATGTCTCTGTCCACTGCAGGTATTCCTCTGCACCCACCCCCATGTCTCTGTCCACTGCTGGGAGTGATATGCACCCACCCCTCATATGTCTGGGCACTGCTGGGAGTGATAGGCACCCACCCCTCATATGTCTGGGCATTGCTGGGAGTGATAGGCACCCACCCCTCATATGTCTGGGCACTGCTGGGAGTGATAGGCACCCACCCCTCACATATCTCTGTCCACTGCTGGGAGTGATATGCACCCACCCCTCATATGTCTGAGCACTGCTGGGAGTGATATGCACCCACCCCTCATATGTCTCCGTCCACTGCAGGTATTCCTCTGCACCCACCCCCATTGTTTCTGTTCACTGCTGGGAGTTATAGGCACCCACCCCTCATGTGTCTGTCCACTGCTAGGAGTGATAGGCACCCACCCCTCATAATATCTGGGCACTGCTGGGAGTGATATGCACCCACCCCTCATATGTCTGTCCACTGCTGGGAGTGATATGCACCCACCCCTCATATGTCTGGGAACTGCTGGGAGTGATAGGCACCCACCCCTCATATGTCTGGGCACTGCTGGGAGTGATAGGCACCCACCCCCACATGTCTGGGCACTGCTGGGAGTGATAGGCACCCACCCCTCACATATCTCTGTCCACTGCTGGGAGTGATATGCACCCACCCCTCATATGTCTGGGCACTGCTGGGAGTGATAGGCACCTACCCCTCATATGTCTGGGCACTGCTGGGAGTGATAGGCACCCACCCCTCACATATCTCTGTCCACTGCTGGGAGTGATATGCACCCACCCCTCAAATGTCTGGGCACTGGGAGTGATATGCACCCACCCCTCATATGACTGGGCACTGCTGGGAGTGATATGCACCCACCCCTCATATGTCTGGGCACTGCTGGGAGTGATAGGCACCCACCCCTCATATGTCTGGGCATTGCTGGGAGTGATAGGCACCCACCCCTCATATGTCTGGGCACTGCTGGGAGTGATAGGCACCCACCCCTCACATATCTCTGTCCACTGCTGGGAGTGATATGCACCCACCCCTCATATGTCTGAGCACTGCTGGGAGTGATATGCACCCACCCCTCATATGTCTCCGTCCACTGCAGGTATTCCTCTGCACCCACCCCCATTGTTTCTGTTCACTGCTGGGAGTTATAGGCACCCACCCCTCATGTGTCTGTCCACTGCTAGGAGTGATAGGCACCCACCCCTCATAATATCTGGGCACTGCTGGGAGTGATATGCACCCACCCCTCATATGTCTGTCCACTGCTGGGAGTGATATGCACCCACCCCTCATATGTCTGGGAACTGCTGGGAGTGATAGGCACCCACCCCTCATATGTCTGGGCACTGCTGGGAGTGATAGGCACCCACCCCCACATGTCTGGGCACTGCTGGGAGTGATAGGCACCCACCCCTCACATATCTCTGTCCACTGCTGGGAGTGATATGCACCCACCCCTCATATGTCTGGGCACTGCTGGGAGTGATAGGCACCTACCCCTCATATGTCTGGGCACTGCTGGGAGTGATAGGCACCCACCCCTCACATATCTCTGTCCACTGCTGGGAGTGATATGCACCCACCCCTCAAATGTCTGGGCACTGGGAGTGATATGCACCCACCCCTCATATGACTGGGCACTGCTGGGAGTGATATGCACCCACCCCTCATATGTCTGGGCACTGCTGGGAGTGATAGGCACCCACCCCTCATATGTCTGGGCATTGCTGGGAGTGATAGGCACCCACCCCTCATATGTCTGGGCACTGCTGGGAGTGATAGGCACCCACCCCTCACATATCTCTGTCCACTGCTGGGAGTGATATGCACCCACCCCTCATATGTCTGAGCACTGCTGGGAGTGATATGCACCCACCCCTCATATGTCTCCGTCCACTGCAGGTATTCCTCTGCACCCACCCCCATTGTTTCTGTTCACTGCTGGGAGTTATAGGCACCCACCCCTCATGTGTCTGTCCACTGCTAGGAGTGATAGGCACCCACCCCTCATAATATCTGGGCACTGCTGGGAGTGATATGCACCCACCCCTCATATGTCTGTCCACTGCTGGGAGTGATATGCACCCACCCCTCATATGTCTGGGAACTGCTGGGAGTGATAGGCACCCACCCCTCATATGTCTGGGCACTGCTGGGAGTGATAGGCACCCACCCCCACATGTCTGGGCACTGCTGGGAGTGATAGGCACCCACCCCTCACATATCTCTGTCCACTGCTGGGAGTGATATGCACCCACCCCTCATATGTCTGGGCACTGCTGGGAGTGATAGGCACCTACCCCTCATATGTCTGGGCACTGCTGGGAGTGATAGGCACCCACCCCTCACATATCTCTGTCCACTGCTGGGAGTGATATGCACCCACCCCTCAAATGTCTGGGCACTGGGAGTGATATGCACCCACCCCTCATATGACTGGGCACTGCTGGGAGTGATATGCACCCACCCCTCATATGTCTGGGCACTGCTGGGAGTGATAGGCACCCACCCCTCATATGTCTGGGCACTGCTGGGAGTGATAGGCACCCACCCCTCATATGTCTGGGCACTGCTGGGAGTGATATGCACCCACCCCTCATATGTCTGGGCAATGCTGGGAGTGATAGGCACCCACCCCTCACATATCTCTGTCCACTGCTGGGAGTGATATGCACCCACCCCTCATATGTCTGGGCACTGCTGGGAGTGATATGCACCCACCCTCATATGTCTCTGTCCACTGCAGGTATTCCTCTGCACCCACCCGCATGTCTCTGTCCACTGCTGGGAGTGATAGGCACCCACCCCTCATATGTCTGTCCACTGCTGGGAGTGATAGGCACCCACCCCTCATATGTCTGTGCACTGCTGGGAGTGATATGCACCCACCCCTCATATGTCTGTCCACTGCTGGGAGTGATATGCACCAACCCCTCATATGTCTGGGCACTGCTGGGAGTGATAGGCACTCACCCCTCATATGTCTGGGCACTGCTGGGAGTGATAGGCACCCACCCCTCATAGGTCTGGGCACTGCTGGGAGTGATATGCACCCACCCCTCATATGTCTCTGTCCACTGCTGGTATTCCTCTGCACCCACCCCCATGTCTCTGTCCACTGCTGGGAGTGATATGAACCCATCCCTCACGTGTCTCTGTCCACTGATGTGAATCCTAGGCAGACACCCACCCACCCGCCTGCACCCTTGGTGCAGTACACTGCTCTCCTGGGCATACACACACCCCAATATACTGGTTAGATGCTGCACCAGGCCCTATGACAACATTTGTGGCGTGTGTACGCCTTGTATCACTGATGTACTGGTGCCTTAGGGGTACGCGTGATGCGGTCCGTACCCACGCTCTGAGAGCGTGGCTACAGTCCGTACCCCTACATCACCACAACTATGGTGGTACGGGCCGTACCCACGCTCTGAGGGCATGTGTACGGCCCATACCACTATTGTTGGGGTGACGTAGGGGTACGGCCCGTACCCACGATCTGAGGGCATGGGTACGGGTCGTACCACGCGTACCCCTATGTCACCCCAACTATGGTGGTACGGGCCATACCCACGCTCTGAGGGCGTGGGTACGGACCGTACCACCATTGTTGGGGTGATGTAGGGGTACGGCCCATACCCGCGCTCTGAGGGAGTGTGTACGGGCCGTACCACCATTGTTGGTGTGACGTAGGGGTACGGCCCGTACCCACGCTCTGAGGGCGTGGGTATGGGCCGTACCACCATTGTTGGTGTGACGTAGGGGTACGGCCCATACCCATGCTCTCAGGGCGTGGGTATGGGACATACCACCATTGTTAGGGTGACGTAGGGGTACGGCCCGTACCCACGCTCTGAGGGCATGGGTACTGGCCGTACCACCATTGTTGGGGTGACATAGGGGTACGCGTGGTATGACCCGTACCCACGCCCTCAGAGCATGGGTACAGGCCGTACCCCTACGTCACCCCAACAATGGTGGTACGGCCCGTACCCACACCCCCAGAGCGTGTGTATGGGCCGTACCACCATTGTTGGGGTGACGTAGGGGTATGCGTGGTACGACCCGTACCCACGCTCTGAGGGCGTGGGTACGGGCCGTACCATCATTGTTAGGGTGACATAGGGGTACGGGCCGTACCCACGCTCTGAGGGCGTGGGTACGGGTCATACCACGTGTACCCCTACGTCACCCCAACCATCATTGTTGGGGTGACGTAGGGGTACGCGTGGTACGACCCGTACCCACGCTCTGAGGGCGTGGGTACGGCCCGTACCACCATTGCTGTGGTGACGGGACGTGTCCACGTCCACTTCCATTGTGGCGGGAGGCAGGCCTTGGTGCACACGCCACCCGAAGTGACCAGACCCTGGAGGTACTGTATGTACATGATGTATGTGGTATAATTTGGGTAGGGGTAAGTTGCATGCCCTTCGCCCCCCCCTTTGACCATGGGTGTTGTTCTGACCTTCTGCGGCATCTGCGTCGGTTTCTGTGCACCAGGTCGTAGGCTAGGAGGGCCGGATTACACGTAGGATGGGGTCCATGGCTGTCCGCCGCGTACAGGTGCTCCTTCTTCGCGTCGTTCTCAATCTCCCGGGAGTTTTTGGCTGCCATAAAATATTGGCCGTGTGGAGTGACGTAGGCACGAATCGTACTTGCTGGTCCGTAAAACGCTGCCTGACTCCGTCCGGACGTCACGTACGCGATGTCCCGGATCGGAATTGTGGGTATTTTTTAGCCGCACGTAGTTTTGTACGAATCGTACGGAAATGTTATTTCTGTACGAATCGTACTTGCAGGTTTGTAAGGAGGATTTCCCGGGTACGAGTCGTACGGAGAAAACGCTCCGTACGACCATTCGTACCCGGGTTTTACAGGATCGGAATCGGCACATTAATGTCCTCAAAACTTACTGGAGACATAATAATAACAAATTACTAAACATCATTGTTTCAAATTTTTCAGACACTGTCAAGGTTATCTCCATTCCACAGTTTAGGTACATTTACTACAATTCAAACAATGTAAATTAACAATCATACCTTTTTATAATACACAAAAATGATAGTAAAATTTAAATACAATAAAACACATGACCTAGCTAAGAAAGGTGCTGAACAGATACTGAGGGCAACATTACTGTTCGAACTCTGCCAAGTTCTTACCTCAGGGAAGGTGCTGGGCAGTTACTGGGGGCAAAATTACTATTCTAACTCCGCCAAGTACTTACTTCAGGGAAGGTGCTGGGAAGTACGTGCTATTTTAACTCTGCTCCGTATTTACCTCAGGAAAGGTGCTGGACTGGGGTCACTTGGGTATTCTAACACTGCCAAGTGCATACCTCCAGGAATTTGCTGGACAGTGACTGAGGGCAAAATAACTATTCTATCTCTGCTGATTACTTACCTGAGGGAAGGAGCTGGAAAGTGACTGAGAAAAAATTACTATTCTAACTCTGCCGAGTACTTACCTAAGGGAAGGTGCAGGAAAGTAACCGGGGGATAAAATGAATACTGTAACTCCACCGAATATTTACCTCTTTTTCTTTCCCTTAGAGCATAAAACAACAAAGTACACACCTTGAAAGAGGGAAGAATTCCCATGAGGAAAACAAAAACACTGCAAAATAAAGGACCGTCACTGAAAGAAAATCAGCAGTACATAAGTAAGTAATTAAAAAAAAACATACCAAATACAAAGAAAACAAAAAATCAAAAAAGCACCAAATATTTTACCATCTTAAATATACTACAAAGAAAAAAGCTAGCAGACCTGAAAATCTCTATAATTCCAGCTACAGATATTTTTTCCATTAACTATAAATTACCAATCCTAACAACTTTCTTTTCACAGAAAACAAGCCTAACAAACACTCAGTTTTCTCTCTTTTTCAGCAGGTTTATTAAACAGTTTCCCCTCAATAAAATGGATCAATTAACCATACCATTTTTTTTCTTCACAGACAGTGTTTGCTCAACAAACCCCCCCCCGCATATTTAGTGCATAACAGTCACATTTTATTTTCTCTTTTCTGTCCAAAAGATCAGTGAAGCATGGACAATTCAAAATGAGCATGCCACATTCAATCAAAACGTGGAAACAGGCTATTAAAGTTTGGCGGCTACATTTAATGTAAGGAGACATAACTGAGCCATTGTATGTGTGTTGAGTATTTTTTCATCCCATTGCAAAGGAAGAGCGGTAACCCTGGGTGATACTGTGGAAAGAACCTCCTCCGCAATGGAGACTTAAGTTAGAGAAACATCAAACAAATAAAACTACTATAAGCCACCTCCAATGAACCCTTTTGCTCAGTTTTGAGAGAGATAGCCCCAAATATCCCTATGCACGTTGCCAGTTGCATACCCACAATACCTAATTTAAGGAGAATGGTTCAGAGACAAAATACAGGTGAATTATCCCCAAAGAATAACACCACAATCCTACTTTGACATTAACATTCCACATGAACTTACAGTTACTTTCAGTAATGTACCTTTCCTACTGTAAGACAACAACAATTCTCTAACAGGATTACTAATCTTTAGTACAATGCATAATTTAGCAACCCTGGCGAATTCGGAAATTTGGATGATGGATGGATTTATTAAGTCGACTCCCCATTCATTCACCCACATTTACACTATTCATGCCAACATTAATATTGCTACTGTTCCACTAGTGTAGAGCTTACTCTCTGACAAGTATATATCTACAGAAAGTTAAGATATGTCTTAAAGATTATTGGCAAAAATCCATTAATTAAATTGATGGGAGCTTCAGACTACCTGGAAAACGCATACATCCTACAATACTATCTTTGCTCCCCCCCAACGGTTTTGGGAAATTTCAGTCTTTCTGCCCCGCCTGGGAGGCAGATGGTGGCAATAGCCCCCGATCTGCCTCCTTGGGGGCAGAAAGCACACTCGGCCCCAGGGATTTCTTTGATTCATGTTTATAGGGGGTAAGGCTGCTCAAAATTGGCATACCAATGCCCCTGCTCCCCCCTCAAAAAAAATACCACAATCTTTCTGCCCCTCTAGGAGGTAGATGGGGGCAATAGCTCCTTATCCACCTTCGGTGGGCAGAAAGCCCACTAGGCACCAGGGATTATGTTTTTTACTAAACGTAGGGTTGTGGGTTGGGGGCTGGCCAAAATGGGCACACCAATGCCCACAACCCCTAAAGAAATTAGACACAGTATTTCTGCCTCACCCAGGAGGCATAAGAGGGCAATAACCCCTGATCTGCCCCCTGGGCCTCCTGGGAGGGAAAGAAAGCCCACTAGACACCTGCGATTATGTTATTCTTTTATACGAAGGGGTGGGGGCTGCCCAGAATGGGCATGCCAATACCCCCACCTCTCCATAAAAAATGCCAGTAGTCTTTCTGCCCCCGCTTGGGGGCATATCAGGGCAATAGCCCTCGATCTGGTCCCCCCACCAGGGTGGCAGAAATCCCACTTGGCGCTAACCATTTTTTTGCAATGTGCCTATCTGTGGATTTTTGGCCCTAGCGCAGCCGGCACCTTGGGAAACCTAGCGAATCTGTACATGCCTGAAACTTTAGACACCCAGGAGAATACAGGATAGGATGACTTGCGTGGCTCTCACCAGGTTCTGTTACCCAGAATCCCTTGCAATTCTCAAACTTTGTAAAAACAAAACACATCATCCTCATATTTCTGTGATGGAAAGTTCTGGAATCTGCGTGAATTCGCAAACTTCCACCCACTCTAAACTCCATATGTTGTTCCCATTTCGGAAATATATAGTTTTCCTTGATACCTATTTTTCACTCTTTATATTTTAGAAAGTGAATTGCTGTATTCCCAGTACACAATGAAAAAACCATTGCAAAGTGCAGCTCAGTTATTGGCTCTGGGTACCTTGGGTTCTTGGTGAACCTACAAGTCTAATATACCCCCGCAACCAGAAAGGTCCAGTGGACCTACCGCTATATTGCTTTTAAACATTAGCCATACTTTGAAGACGTTACAGGTGAAAACGTGTGGGCACAAATGGCTGTTTTTTTCAACTTGTTTTCAATTTCGTTTTTATTCCAACTGTTACTTTCTATAGGAAAACCTTGAAGGATCTACACAAATGACCCATTGCCGGATTACCAATTTTGTCTACTTTTTGGAAATGTATAGTGTTCCAGGATCCATTATTAGTTTCACATTAATTTATCCCAACTGGAAGGAGGTTGAAAGCACTAAAATGCCAAAACTGTGAAGAAAAGTTTGTTTTTATGACATAAGTCTGCCTTTTCCTGAAAACTGGCAAAATGGTGATTCGTTGATACCATTTGCAGGGAAAAACCCAGACGCTTTCTTCTTCAGCACTTCTTTCCAACTTCTCCCAAAATGTAGCTGTATTTTGGCTAATTGCTCAGTCCCCTGCAGAGGAATCCACAAACCCTGAGTGCATTTAGAATCCTCAGGAGGCTGGAAAAAAGGGTGCAAATTTGGCATGGATAGCTTATGTGGAAAAAAAGCTATGAAGCCCTAAGCACAATCTACCCCAAATAGCCAAAAAAGGGCTCAGCAGTTAAGGGGTTAAATTAGATTGCCATTTTTGAAATTATTGTTTACGAAATCAAAGAATAGTTTGCCTTCCTACCTGTAGTTGTCTTCTTTCTTCGACTCTTGGTGATATTTCATAAAACCTATCACCAAGAGTTCTCAACAATCCCACAATCAAAAGAAAACAATCCAGTCCCGCCCAAATGCCTGCAATGGATTTTTTTTAAAACCTTCTCCTATGTTCCATTTTTTGGCATTACACAGAAGGGAAAAAATTATCCAAAAATCAAATTCCCAAAAAAGTCCTGCTTGAAAAAAACAGCCAATCCTCAAAATGATTTCCCTCAAAAAATACAAAATCAACCCTTCCAGGAATCCTGAGTTGCTCAGTCAAGCATGGCCTTTGTCTTTTAAAGTGCCAAAATGATTAAAACAAAAAAACGACTAAAAACATTTTTAAATGTTGCTTTTCTTTCAAATAGGTTTACAAAAGTTGTCTCCATGAATTTTTTCAACTTAAACCTAAGTTGAAAATAAATCGATCCTCCGAATGTGTGCATACGAAGGCAACCTGCATGGAGTTGTAAATGTTGTTACAACAACAGTAACAAACATGTTTTTTAATCTACACCTTCCCCTATCTCTCCTTACAATACATGTAGTCATCAATATGTTTTTCTTAACTGACCACAGCTCCTTTATGCATCGGACCGCAACGTTCCACTAACTGTAGAAACAGACACAAAACAGTTTACATCAAGCTAAAAAAGTAAAAGAATAAAAGGCAATTCCTCCCATTAAAGTCAGAAATTAAGTATGGGAAAATGTATTAACAATTAATAGAAAATATGCTATAGTGTACTCAAAATATGTTTTATATTTTAAAAATATATATCATGTCTCTATTTCTAAAAATGTCAGATTTTTATAAATTATTTTACTTAATATTTTAATTAATAAACTTGATTGTGGATTTTTAGGATTCCCAATATAATTATGAAATATTTTTGTATTTAAAAAAAAAAATTTTAATGGTGTATTATATAAAAAAATTGTTTACATATTATGGGCCCAATTACGATGTCGGGCGGAAAGCCATCCGACAGCTGGTCGGAGGCTTTCCGCCCCACATTATTAGTTTCACTCTGACCGCCATATTACAATACCGACAGTCAGAGGGAAACTCGTGGGGATATTCCACTGCACTTCCAACAGGCTCAAGGAGCCCTTCGGAGCATCAGAAGGACTGATAATCCCTAAATGACGGCAATGCCTGCTCAGGCACCGCCATTGAGATTATGATGTGCGTTTCCTACAGCCCTTCCATGTCAGCCTTTCCTGCACGGAAAGACTGTCAGAAAGTGACATTGGGGCCTACAGCAAAAACAATGTTTACATACAATGGGCCCGATTACAATGTCAGGCGGAAAGCCCTCCGGCAGCTAGTTGGAGGCTTTCCGCCCAATAAGAATGGTTTCCATCCGACTTCCGTATTACAACACTGGCTGTCAAAGGGAAACTCGCGGGGGTATTCCGCTGCACTTCACATGGGCTTAAGGAGCCTTTTGGCACGTCGGAAAAACTGATAATCCCTAAAGAGTGGCAGTGCCTGCTCAGAAACCGGTGTTTGGATTATGATGTCCATTTCCAACAGCTTTTCTATATTGGCCTTTCCGACATGGAAAGGCTTTCAGAAAGTAGAAATTGGGAGCCCATTGACTCATGGCCTCCTCTATGAGGCCTGGGGGGCACTTGTGGTGCCCCCTATACATCCCTGCATAGTGTGCCAGGAGCCGCATGGTGCCTACCACACAGTGCAGGGATGTTTTAAAAGTGTATATTTTCTATTGAGGCTGGAGCTGCAACCCAGAAAATATACACTTTGTGACCGCCGTGGAGGCAGTTCCATCCTAATAGTGGAAGCGGAACAGCCGACTCCTTGCCAGGCAGTCCGTTTCCACTATGATGACATCGTAATTAGGCCCTTTGTTTTTCTACTTTTAGTTTAATTATGTGTGATGTGAAATGCTTAAGAATTTGGGGTTAAAATTAATACTCAGGTATTAAAAATCATACCTGAGTAGTAATACATTTCTCCACCCACTACCCCTATAGCCCTTATATCCCACCCATAAAACTTTATTTTGTAAATGTTATAAATATTACAAAAATAATTATATATATATATTTTTTTAAATCAATTCTCGAAGTAACTGATATGCTAGCTCAAACAGGGCTAAATAGCAGAAGTTGGGAGACCATATTGATGTGACTAACCAAGATAAACATTATGAAATGAATCTTAGATATAGGTTTTAATATAATATATATATAGAGATGTCTCTTCTTAATGATAAACATACACCTAACTAAGAATATTGGTCCGTTTTCCCAACCAAGCGGCCGATTCCGATCCTGGAAAAACCAGGTACGAATCGTCGGACGGAGCGTTTTCTCCGTCCGACTCGTACCCGGTAAAAATACCTTACAAAAATGCAAGTACGATTCGGACGGAAACACCATTTCCGTACGATTCGTAAAAAACACCGACCGACGAAAATAATACATACCAATGTGATCCGGTTATGCTCCGACGTGACGTCGGGACGCATGCAGGCTGCGGTTCACGAACCAGGAAGTACGATCCGCACCGACGTCACCCCGCACGGATTATATTTTCCGGCTGCCAAAAACTGCCGGGAAACCAGGACCACGCGCACAAGGAGCACCTGTACGCGACGGACAGCCATGGACCCGAACGTACGTGTCATCCCAGCCCTCATAGCAGTCCACCTGCTCTACAGGCACCGGCGCAGACGCCGCAGAAGGTCAGAATGACACCCAGGGCCAAAGGGGGGGAAGGGGTAGGACACATAACCCCCACACAAGTCACAAATCACACATGCCCTGGACATACCTGACCTGCAGGACCTGGTCACCTCGAGGGGGTGGGGGCGTGTCCAGCAACGCAAGCGTCCGCCACAACGGAAGTGGATGTTGACGCGAACCGGCAACACAACAATACTGGTACGTACCGTACCCACGCCTTAAGAGCGTGGGTAAGGGCCGTACCACGCCCACCACTACGTCACCCCAACAATGGCGGTACGGCCCGTACCCACATTCGAATGGCCTGGGTATGGGCCGTACCAGCATTGTTGGGGTGATGTGGGGGTATGCGTGGTACGACCCGTACCCACGCTCTGAAGGGCTGGGGACGGTGCGTACCCCTACGGCACCCCATTGGGGGTCTGCACCGTACCCAGGCCCTCAGAGCGATGGTACGGGTCGTACCACACGTACCCCCACATCACCCCAACAATGCTGGTACGGCCCGTACCCAGGCCATTCGAACATGGGTACGGGCCTTACCGCCATTGTCGGGGTGACGTAGTGGTGGGCGTGGTACGGCCCGTGCCCACGCTCTTAAGGCCTGGGGACGGTATGTACCCAGGCCTGCAAACCGTGGGTACAGGAATGTACGGAGCGTACCCCCACCCGTGTATGAATGGAGCGTACCCCCACCCCACCAGTGTATGTACGGACCGTACCCCCACCCCACCAGTGTATGTACGGAGCGTACCCCCACCCCACCAGTGTATGTACGGAGCGTACCCACACCCGTGTATGAATGGAGCGTACCCCCACCCGTGTATGAATGGAGCGTACCCCCACCCCACCAGTGTATGTACGGACCGTACCCCCACCCCACCAGTGTATGTACAGAGCGTACCCACACCCGTGTATGAATGGAGCATACCCCCACCCGTGTATGCATGCAGCGTACCAACTCCCCACCCGTGTATGTACGGACCGTACCCCCACCCCACCAGTGTATGTACGGAGGTACCCACAGCCGTGTATGAATGGAGCATACCCACACCCATGTATGAATGGAGCGTACCCACACCCATGTATGTCCCGACCGTACATGCCCAGACATAGGAGGGGTGTGTGCCTATCACTCCCAGCAGTGCCCAGACACAGGAGGGGTGTGTGCAGAGTCCTCCCAGCAGTTCCCAGACACAGGAGGGGTGTGTGCCTATCACTCCCAGCAGTGCCCAGACACAGGAGGGGTGTGTGCAGAGTCCTCCCAGCAGTGCCCAGACACAGGAGGGGTGTGTGCCTATCACTCCCAGCAGTGCCCAGACACAGGAGGGGTGTGTGCAGAGTCCTCCCAGCAGTGCCCAGACACAGGAGGGGTGTGTGCCTATCACTCCCAGCAGTGCCCAGACATAGGAGGGGTGGGTGCAGAGTCCTCCCAGCAGTGCCCAGACACAGGAGGGGTGTGTGCGGAGTCCTCCCAGCAGTGCCCAGACACAGGAGGGGTGTGTGCAGAGTCTTCCCAGCAGTGCCCAGACACAGGAAGGGTGTGTGCCTGTCACTCCCAGCAGTGCCCAGACACAGGAGGGGGTGTGCAGAGTCCTCCCAGCAGTACCCAGACACAGGAGGGGTGTGTGCAGAGTCCTCCCAGCAGTGCCCAGACACAGGAGGGGTGTGTGCAGAGTCCTCCCAGCAGTGCCCAGGCACAGGAGGGGTGTGTGCCTATCACTCCCAGCAGTGCCCAGACATAGGCGGGGTGGGTGCAGAGTCCTCCCAGCAGTGCCCAGACACAGGAGGGGTGTGTGCAGAGTCCTCCCAGCAGTGCCCAGACACAGGAGGGGTGTGTGCAGAGTCCTCCCAGCAGTGCCCAGACACAGGAGGGGTGTGTGCCTATCACTCCCAGCAGTGCCCAGACATAGGAGGGGTGGGTGCAGAGTCCTCCCAGCAGTGCCCAGACACAGGAGGGGTGTGTGCAGAGTCCTCCCAGCAGTGCCCAGACACAGGAGGGGTGTGTGCCTATCACTCCCAGCAGTGCCCAGACATAGGAGGGGTGGGTGCAGAGTCCTCCCAGCAGTGCCCAGACACAGGAGGGGTGTGTGCAGAGTCCTCCCAGCAGTGCCCAGACACAGGAGGGGTGTGTGCAGAGTCCTCCCAGCAGTGCCCAGACACAGGAGGGGTGTGTGCCTATCACTCCCAGCAGTGCCCAGACATAGGAGGGGTGGGTGCAGAGTCCTCCCAGCAGTGCCCAGACACAGGAGGGGTGTGTGCCTATCACTCCCAGCAGTGCACAGACATAGGAGGGGTGGGTGCAGAGTCCTCCCAGCAGTGCCCAGACACAGGAGGGGTGTGTGCAGAGTCCTCCCAGCAGTGCCCAGACACAGGAGGGGTGTGTGCAGAGTCCTCCCAGCAGTGCCCAGACACAGGAGGGGTGTGTGCCTATCACTCCCAGCAGTGACCAGACATAGGAGGGGTGGGTGCAGAGTCCTCCCAGCAGTGCCCAGACACAGGAGGGGTGTGTGCAGAGTCCTCCCAGCAGTGCCCAGACACAGGAGGGGTGTGTGCCTATCACTCCCAGCAGTACCCAGACATAGGAGGGGTGGGTGCAGAGTCCTCCCAGCAGTGCCCAGACACAGGAGGGGTGTGTGCCTATCACTCCCAGCAGTGCCCAGACACAGGAGGGGTGTGTGCAGAGTCCTCCCAGCAGTGCCCAGACACAGGAGGGGTGTGTGCCTATCACTCCCAGCAGTGCCCAGACATAGGAGGGGTGGGTGCAGAGTCCTCCCAGCAGTGCCCAGACACAGGAGGGGTGTGTGCAGAGTCTTCCCAGCAGTGCCCAGACACAGGAGGGGTGTGTGCCTATCACTCCCAGCAGTGCCCAGACATAGGAGGGGTGGGTGCAGAGTCCTCCCAGCAGTGCCCAGACACAGGAGGGGTGTGTGCCTATCACTCCCAGCAGTGCCCAGACATAGGAGGGGTGGGTGCAGAGTCCTCCCAGCAGTGCCCAGACATAGGAGGGGTGGGTGCAGAGTCCCCCCAGCTGTGCCCATGGAAAGAAAGGGGTTGAGTACACACAGATACAATGCCCACAATTGTCAGTCAGGTGCTCAAAGACCCAGCAGAACACGAAACACATGTGTGCGAGGCTGGGAGTACACACATGCATACTGCGGAAAAGGGAACATGTACACATGAAGTCCTGTCAATATACTCCGGTCACAAGTACAGTGACCCCCAAGGATGACACAAATGATGCAGGTGGAGACCTTGGCCAGCATGCATGGCCAAAGTTGAAGGGGTCCGTCACACACCCAGCAAATGTAGACACAGCATTGCACAAATGTCTTCACAACACCCTGCAGGGAAGATGTCAGGGTCCACAGAGGAAGGTACACACCTTGGGACAATGTCACCATGCAGTAACAGCTAACATGAGCAAAGTTTGATAGCAAATACCGTGTGATGGCACACAGATAACAGGGTCCACCCCACCAACAGCACACTACAACATATCCCAGACACCTAACACATTATCACCACCAGAAATCATGGAGCAGCACCACCAACAGCAATGCCAGAAAAGCAGTAGTGTGCCAAGGAAAATAAAATAGCTTTATTCAGCAATGTTGAAAAATGAATTGTACGAAGAGTTCAAAATGCACAAGTCCCATAGGACAGTCCATAGTTCCAATCCATTTGGGGGACACTTTGGGATGCGTGTCCCCTAGCTTGCCTGCACAGTTCAGACTACCTTATCATCCACAGGGGGGTGCATCATGTGGGGGGGAAGGACCAGGCACCGCAGGGACAGGAGGGGCAAGGGTAGGTGTTGTGGGTGCAGGGACGGACGACTCCAACACAGGGGGTGGGTCAGCGCCAAAGGTGGATTGGAGCACGGCGCTGCACACTACTGCCAGGTCGCCCAGCGTCTCCCATGCACCCGAAGGAACCACAGGCCCCAAGGAGGGGGGGGGGTCACAGGGATGGGGCGCAGCGCTACCCGGGGAGGTTGTGGACGGGGGGGAATCAACCACCCTGACCGGGGACTCCTTTGACCGCTTGCGGGGTGGTGTCACTGTGGGGCTCAGGGACAGAGCGGCCATGAAGGAGTCTTTGGTGGAATCCTGGCCAGGAGAGCTGAGGGGAGTGGATTTGGAGGGTGGTGGTCGTGAGGAATGTGGACTCCCACTCTGGCTGCGTGTCTTCCGTTTCCCCCCCAACCCAGTGGGTGCGCCTACTTCACCCTGTGTGTGCGTGCCAGGAGGTGTGCGCTTTGCCTTCCCTGGTGGTGTGGTGCCTGTGTCTGGTGGTGTGCGTGCATGGCTACGTCTGGGTGTGCTGTGGACAGGCATGGGAGTGGGAAGTGTGGATTCTGCAGGGGTAGGGGGGGACGTAGCGCTGCAGGAGACCCAATGCTGCAGTCAGTGTCGAGTCTATGGACCTCAGCAATTTGCGTTGGTCAGACTGCGCAGCTGAAATGCCCTCCATGTATGCCTCCATCTGGTTGATCACTTGGCTGTGGCCATGGAGGACATTAAGCATCGCAGTCTGACCAACCTGCAACTGCCGCAGGATGTCCACAGACTCGGCATTGGTGGCAGCAGTGGAGACAGGGGCAGGGGGTGCGGTGCCTGGCAAGAAGGAGACACGTGGTGACCTAGCACGGCGGGAAGGGACACGAGCAAGTGGGAGGCCGGTGAGCGGAATGGAGGGGGCGGGTAGCGATGGAGTGCTGGTGTCAGCTGTGGGAGCAGCCTCCGCCCCCTCGGAGTGCTCAGCCTCGGACCCGTCTGCGTCATAGTCGGTGGTGGTTTGACTGGACAGGTCCTCCACTCCACACCCGTCGGCCTCCGTGCCACTCGATGTGCCAGACAACTCTGCACTGCTGGCACTGGTGCTCGCTCCCTCCTCACGGTCCGTGCCAGTGTCTCCCTCGTAGTCCCCCGACGATGCTGTGGGCAAGGTGAAGAGACAGGAGAAATCAGACACCTGTATACATATGTCACATGAGTCAACTCTACATAGGTCACAGTGCACAGCCTGAAAAGCTACAAGAGTAACATCTACAATACAAGGTACATATGTAGTCCCTGCAACACACAGTTTGTTGACCCACCATGCCACTGTTAAAATATGGAGAGCATGACACAATAGCAAATAACTTGATATCAAATTGTACAGAGGAGCCAGGCTCTGGGGACAATCTAGCACAGCATCTGCGACACACAGCGTAGCCAAGAAAGGGATGAGCATGAACCATGTATAGCAACTCTTGGGACATGCTGCAAAGGTAATACTGAAAACCATGGCCAACATGACTGGGGCACTGCACCTTGAGTGTTTGGCCACACAAACATCACACACTGGCCAGACCGAGCAAGGAGACTTCAGGTTTGGACATGTAGGCCTTGCCCGCACCAACCCCCCCCCCCTACCTGAGACAATGTGATTGAGACAGAGGAAGTACTTACACCTCTTAGTCTGGGATGAAAACACATGGCCTGCAATTAATCCTGATCGCACACAAACTACCCCTGGTGCGGCTGTCCACACATATCACTGACAAACAACCATCATCAGATAGTTGTACCAAGACACACAGGCACTGGCCCCTGTGAGTATGCACCAGCTAATTTAGGTCACCCTGTACAGTGGACACATGTAGCACAGTATACGTGAATTCTAATTAGGCCATGGTACTATGACACAGGGCCCAAACTATGCTGAAGACACAGAGAATGTCCACATTGTCTGATGACACATATGATACCTAGGAAAAGGTGCCCCAGGGGACTGTAGTGGCCACACTACTCCATGGCCCTGGATGGATCTGACTGCAACACAAGCCACCATCCCTGCACTATGCACATCTCACACTCAAGCACATCATGTCAGAGGGCACAACATTCGACATGCAGGCAGTAAGGCAGTACATATGAAACACATACTCCCATGTCGGGACTCAGCATCAGTGCCAACTAACATGGACCCCACAATGACTGAACTGGCCAGGGCACAGGCAACGTGCAAAAACCTGTTACACACCACCCCCACACATGATGCTGCAAGCATTGGGCACTTGGAGTTACTGCCAGCCTAGATGACCTTGTGCAAGAGTGACTACACACAGACCAGGGAACACATGGCAAGGAGGGGAAGGGAGGAAGAACAGCACCGCTTTACTTTGGGGAACAGGATATGCACTGCACATTTAAACCCTGGCAGTGTATCCATGCAACTGCGCACTTCCAAAAGCTGGTGACACACAACAAACACACATGTACCTACCCCCTTCCTACCGCTGCTTCTCCGCTAGGCGCATATCCAAGTCAGGGAAGACCACCGCCAGCACACGCTTATGGATGTGGGTCAGACGGCGGCACCCACGGTTTTTGTGGTTCTCAAGTGAGTCCCCCAGCAGGACCCGTGCGATCCTCCGCGTCCAGCACCGGATGTCCTGCCAGCGTTTCCTCACCTGGGCTAGGCGCCGCTTCCGACCATCCGTCCTCCTCACGGTACTGACGGCTTGCTTCCAGATCTCCCCCTTGGCACAGACGCCTACCTGTGAGGATGCAAAAGTGACAATACATCAATCCACCTTATCAATGATACAGAGACACACATATTACAAATCATGCATGTTTGAACTGGCCACAGTATGCAGCCAACTCATTGCACCTTTGTCATAGTGACATCATCCTCCTGGGAATGGGCAAATGCAGTAGGTGCCATTGAAAGCACACAGGTGGCATGAGGGGTGCAACACAATCAATGATGCAGGCTCACACTGTGCATCCCAAGCTACAACAGGAATCTGAACAGTACCCCTAAGCAGTCACATGCCCCAGCCCACTTACGCCACCTCAGCAGAGTACACAGACACACACAGGCACTGAACAATCACCTGGCATTGGCAACTGCCGCTACAAACCTCACTCTGCACATGTGCCACTAGACTGGGGGTATATTAAAGCTTGACAAGGGGAAACCCGTAAGGTAGGAAGGACCCAGGGTGCTTACTATTTTGAAAAACAAGAGGTCCTTCAAGAACAATGCATCATGCGATAAATATAGACCAGAATCGGCTCTATATCACTTATACAATGCCCAGCCGGACATTGAAGTTTAATGATCAAATAGAATTAATTTCTGACATACAGTTAGAATGTAGAGTGGGACACAGGACTGTGTCCCACTCTACATTCTAACTGTATGTCAGAAATTAATTCTATTTGATCATTAAACTTCAATGTCCGGCTGGGCATTGTATAAGTGATATAGAGCCGATTCTGGTCTATATTTATCGCATGATGCATTGTTCTTGAAGGACCTCTTGTTTTTCAAAATACTAGACTGGGGGTGTCACAGATGTGGGGCTGTCTCAGCACGGCAGACATCCAGCACAGCTCCCTGCTCACATCAGATGGCCAGGGTGTATCCATCCCACATGCAGCTGGGGTGCAACACTCCACATATGCACACACCCACATGACAGGGGACTCACACACACACACCAATGTCCAGGGGACGAACACATCATTTGGACACTCTCACCACAGGTACACAGAACAGACACACATCTGTGGGTCCTGGCACCTGTCACCCTGGGGGGAGCACAGACTCACATCAGGACTGTAGGAACAACATTTCCAGGAGGATTAGGCAGTCCGAAAGCGGCATGCACCATGCAGTGATCGTCACAGTAAGCACCATGCTAGTGCGTTGTGCACACAGGAACTACAGCATGCTCTGTATGGGAGACATGAGCCCTTCCCCCCCTGGGAACCACTATGATGAACCCTGCGTGTCTGTCACACCTGGACACAATGCCAGAAGTCACAGTAAAAATGAGGGGCACAGTTTAAGCTAGTGGGGTCTGCACTCACCTGCTCCCCTGGTCGACCATACAGCATGGTGTACTGTGGGAGGATCACATCCAGCAACACCATATTCTCCTCCATGGTGAATGGCTGGGCCCTCTCCACAGACCTGGACATGGTGCCAGAGGAATGACAAGCAGCATCAGTGTTGTGTAATGAAGGGATGTGCAGGCAAGTGCTCTCTCAAGGGACCTGGCTGCCTTATATCTTCCTTGCTGGCCTGTTTCATTTACAGGAGTACAGAGTGATTGGCTCAGTCACATTTGCATCCTACGTGTCCTCCAATCAATTTAAAACTACCCCAGTGACAGGCTATGCATGGTTTTAAAATTGAGCATGATGTAATGTCAACAACCACATTGCAACAAAGTAAATTGTCTCCAACCGACTTCTGCTGGCCACATGATGCAAAATTCAAACCTGAAACTCGGTCTCCATGACAACCAGCATGCATTTAGGCCCCTATACTTGTCCCTCATGTGTCCCCTATGGCAATCCTATGTCACAACACAGGTACGGTGCGTCCCACAGCCCTAGGGCACCCCAAATGCATTGCAACGGACCGTACACGCGTGTGTATGGTCCCTATCACTATGGTGGTGCTGGCATACGTGTACGCCATAGTAGTCCGGACCGTACACACGCGTGTACGGTCCCTATCACTATGGGGGTGCTCGCGTACGGGTACGCCATAGTAGTCCGGACCGTACACACGTGTGTACGGTCCCTATCACTATGGGGGTGCTGGCGTATGCGTACGCCATAGTGATAGGGACCGTACACACGTGTGTACGGTCCAGACTACTATGGCGTACACATACGCCAGCACCACCATAGTGATAGGGACCGTACACGCGTGTGTACGGTCCGGACTACTATGGCGTACACGTTCGCCAGCACCACCATAGTGATAGGGACCGTACACGCGTGTGTACGGTCCCTATCACTATGGCGTACACATACGCCAGCACCACCATAGTGATAGGGACCGTACACGCGTGTGTACGGTCCGGACTACTATGGCGTACACGTACGCCAGCACCACCATAGTGATAGGGACCGTACACGCGTGTGTACGGTCCCTATCACTATGGCGTACGCAGACGCCAGCACCACCATAGTGATAGGGACCCCACACACGCCCTCGGAGCATATGTACGGTGGGATTCACACTTGACAGTGGTGACAGGCGGCAAACAGGAATGAATTGAGCTGTCATACATGGCCAGGGCTGGACATCAAGGCATCGTCTGTGCAGTACTACATGTGTCGGGCACAGGTGGTTCAGGCTGTGATGTGGCACCATACTCCTGAGGTGTGAAGCTAATTACAGTATGATGGGCTGTGTACACATGTCACGTGTGATGGTGCCCTATGGGCCACACATCCCCTTCACTCCTTTGACATGTGTGCATGTAGTACTGACTTGGTGGGCCATGCATCACTGGCATGGCACAGTCACCGACACCCGCAAATGTCCCCTGACGCCAGGTACATGGAATTTTACCCCTGACAAGTGAATGCCCGCGTTGCACGCTGTAGTTATGTCATGTGTGTGTCATGTGTTCCCATAGGTTTGCTGTAGGTGTTTGGTCAAATGCATCTGCTGTTGCTGCAACCAACATGTGTCTGTGTGTAGATGGGCATGGCACACTGTTACACACACCAGCACACATGTGTAATCCGACGTAAGGTGTGTATGTGTGCATCGACACAGAATTTGAAAACAAGGACATATCTGCATACTCTCTATGTATGTGTGATCAGTCTTGACATGCAATCCTTCATGGCAAGGTGTGTGGTCTGTCCTTTTTCTATGACATGTCACCTGTGCCTCTAGTGTTCCGCAACCTGTCTGTACAATAAACATCCTTCTTCTGCACATATTTGGATGTCGGTAACTCCTGTAATGCGCCTGCCTGCTCACTTACACTGGCCCACAGCTAGTTTCATGGCATGGAATAATGAGGTTGAGAATCAACGTTTGTAGCTGGCTCTTGGTAGGAGTGTCACATGCCTGGCATACGTGTCCAGGGCACATTGCACAGACCTGACTCTGTATGTAGTATATGTGTATTGCCTGTTGAGCATGTGCTCTGTACATTGACATTGGTGGTGTACTGTACTCACTCTTCGTTGTCCCTTCTAATTCACTGCAGGGCTCCGCCTCTCCTTCAACCAATTCCGGACTTGGCTGACATGCGGGAAACTGACTGTATACGCCGCTACCGCTTCCCCCAACGTTTGATTGTGGACTTGACGACACGGCTGGCAGCACACCTCCAACCGCTACACAGGTATCCTGGTGCACTGACACCCAAGATGAAGGTGATGGCAGCCCTACATTTCTTGGCCACAGGTACCTTTCAACATACCATTGCCCATGTCGGTGGGATGTCCCAAACCATGTTCAGCCGTGTTCTGCATGATTTTTTAGAGGCCATGTTGGGGCACCTTGATGAGTTCATTAAATTCCCAATTCCTGAGCAGTTGACAGCTGTCAAGCGTGAGTTCTATGCCCTGGGAGGGATGCCCCATGTCATTGGGTCCATAGATGGAACACATTTGGCTTTGGTACCACCATAGGCACAGGAGGTAGCCTTCCGTAACCGCAAGCATTACCACTCCATTAATGCCCTTGCGGTGTGTCTTGCCAACATGGTGATTTCACATGTCTGTGCTCGTTTTCCAGGATCAGCACACGATGCGTACATCATGAGGCATAGCAGGGTGCCTGAAATGATGCTGCAGCTGCGCAACGAACGAGCATGTATTGTTGGTGGGTATACTCTGGCAGTCCTGTATTTAACTTCATCTTCCTGTCTTACTGCTCCTCCTGACCCACTCTTGTCCATGATGTTTCAATGTAGGGGACGCTGGCTATCCCAACATGCCATGGCTGATCACGCCTCTCTGCAACCCCAGCACGGCTGCCGATCACCGCTACAACAACGCCCATGGGCGGACCAGGCGAGTGATAGAGAGGACGTTTGGCCTCCTGAATAGCCGATTCCGTTGCCTCCACAAGACCGGTGGCGCACTCCCATATGCACCGGTGAAGGTCTGCAAGATCTTCCTCGTCTGCTGCATGCTGCACAACATGGCAGTGGAGAAAGCTGTGCCACTCATCCTGGATCCAGATGAGCAGGACCATCCACCCGTGGAGGATGAAGGGCTTGGGCACGAGGCAAGTGAGGAGGAGGAGGAGGAGGCGGTAGAGGACATGCGAAGTCGGCTCATACGCAACTTCTTTGCTTAGTGGTGAGTTCCAGTGTCTGAGTGTGTGGCATGTGTTGCAATGTGTGTGTCCATCTGCATGTCTTCCAAGTGAGTCAGAGGTGTGTTTGGATGTGTCACTCGAGTGATGGTGCAATAGAAGAATGTTTTTCCAGAGTCATCATTGTCACCTAGCATGTTGACAACCTAATACGTGTCGAGTACATGCACATGCGTGCGGATGTACTTCTTTTGGCTGACTTCTGGTGTGTCTCCCATCCACAGGTACTTGCGCATGCTGTCTGCTGGTGGCATTGTTGTGCTCCTGCTATTCCTCACAGCAACATGTGCTGAATCAGCGTTACATGCACGGACAAGTTTGAAAATCTCCTTCGGGTAAGGGATGCTGCACGGCTTTTTGGGAGTGGTATTTGTTTTGAATGTGTGTGCACTTCTCCTGTTCATGTTTGGTTACTTTGCATACATGTAGAATCACCATGGGGCACATGACCTGGAGCAGAATTCACCTGAATTGATGGTCAGACTTGGTGACAGTCATCTGTAATGGGATTGTGATGGAGCCATCAATGTGTGTAACACTGGCCTCGGAAACATACGGGTTGCACCGGGTTGACATGGTGTATGAATTCCCCATTAGGGGCTCTATGGTGTATAGCAGGCTCTCCGTGAGCAGCAGGGGGTGTTTAGCTGTAACCCGTCACTTGTGTGCCAGTGCCATGGATTTCCAGCATCTGTGGCGGTAAGGGGGGTGCCAGTGTTGGTCCCACGTGTTCATCCACATGACCTGTGTATGTGTTGACAGAGTTGTATTAGCATTCCGACACACGAGTAATAAAGGTGTCCCTCTGCCTCCAAGGTGCCTCATCTCTGTCAATGGTGGTCTGTTGCCACTGTGCATGCGGCATGTTTGGCATTGTTCTCAGAGATGGTGCATATGAGTCTATGTGTAGAGTAGCAAGATGCAAGCTGTTTGTCAGGGATTAGATTCTGTATTGTGCATGATGTCCATGGCTGTGTAGGTATTGTGGCATGTCAGTCTCCACGACGGCCACTGTACTGCATGTGAATCCATTGTGTGTGTGTGTCATGTTGAACCAGACATTCCTTCCTTGACATACACCTTTTACATAGTTCCTTCCTGAGATCCTTGTCTTTGTGTGCTACTTGTGGCATTGTTTCCTTGACATGGCGCATGCTGCTGCAGGCCCTGCAGCAAGGGCACCCAGTGTCCATGCAAAGGAGATGGTGTTCATCATGGATTGCTTGCTGACATGTGCTATGCTGATGAGCAGCATCTGTGCCTCATGCGGCAGCACACTCTGCATTATGCACAAGATCCCCAGTTCCATCCACCTCAAGGCAAGAGGGAGACCATCCCCCAGGTCAACTATGACACCCGTGTCTAATCCTACCCTGCACTCTACGGACATGTGCGTTAGAAATCCCATGATACTTGTCCGCATCCAGAGTGCATCTGCACAGCTCTGCTACTACATCCGGTGACCAGGCCACATCAACGTCCAACAGAGATGGGGGGAGTGGATCACTGCCAGCTGCAGGATGACCTTCTCAATCCACACACATACTCAGGATGCAGCCCACAACCACAACACAACCTTGTGGCACTGTGATCCAACACCCAATTGTGCCATCTCCATGCATCCAACCTTGGCTGGCCCACCATTCTGCACATCCACCTGACTCAAGCATGCAGGACATGGTTCTGCCACGTGTCTACACATACCTGGGACTCCCACCCCAGGACACTCCACATGATCCCTGACCTCTGCGCATGACTGTTGCTCTTCTAAATAGGTCTGAAGGCACAGTTGTGCGGGCACCCCCTCAGCTGGTTGGGCCCATCACGGGTGAGTATGGTGCTCCATGTCTGTCTTGGATGGTACGTTGTGACCCATGTGTGTCCTGTGCCAGACTCAGACCCCAGGGTATGGAGGTTTGGAGTTAATTCAGAAATCAGGCATGGTTTGACTTTACAACACACACATGTAGTGGAATAATGCAAAATGACGGCATCATCTTGTGATTGTGATGAATTTTATTAGTGCTGAGGTACGTGTTTGGAGGGGTGATAAGAGGTGCTTGGCGGGAGTGTAGAATCTAAAGTTCACAGGGGGAGTTGGTGTCCTTGCCATTGACAGTCATCAGAGTCTGTGCCACAGTCTTTGTCAACATTGGTCAGACAGTGACCAGCAAGGCCATGTGGCAGAGAATGTCCTTTGCTGCTGTGCTGCTGTTGGGCCAGAGGGCCAGGTGCCAGGCCAGGTGACCTGGGAGATGGTGATGTTCCGCTGACTCTCACGGTCTTTTTCGTGGACGACCCACCTTCCTGCGGGGACCCTCAGACGCCTGTCTTGACGATGCAAGGGATGCTCCGTCAGATGAATCCTCCTCCTCCTCCCTCCCTGTGTCTGGTGCTGCTCTACGCCTGGTGGCACAGGGAGGGTTTGCCAGGCTTTGGGCAATCTGACGGAGGGATTGGCTCACGTCCCTGTGCACCGTCAAGAGCTCTGCAAGTCTTGCCTCATCCTGGCATGATGCTCAACCTGCAGGGCCTTCATCTCATTGAGGGTCCCCACTACCTGGGCGATGCCTCTGGAGTCACGCCGGTATGCGTCCAGGATGGTTCTGACGTGTGCCATAGCCGGGTCCTGAGCCAACTGGGCAGGTTCGCGCCTCCACCGTCCTCCACTCCCACCACCCCTGCCCACTTGCGCCTGGCCTGCCGTTGTGGGCACATCGGGTCTCCGGGACCCCTGAGGGATGGCATTTGCGGTGTCGCCTGCCTCCTCCTGGGTGCCCGGAGAACCTTGTCCCTCGTGGACAGACTGGCTGTGTTGTTGTGTGCGGGCAGGGCTCCTGGGTGTCTCCTGGGATGTGGCAGGAATGGGGCTGGTGGTTGGCACAGTTGTACCTGACGCAGGTGCTGCAGGTGGTTGGACACCAGAGGGGCCAGGTTGGTCTGGGTCATCCATGGAGTGGTGAGAGTCGTCGCTGCCGGTGGTGTCCTCTTCACGCAGAGCCTGGTCCTGTGAGTCTTCCCCCCCAGTGTTGGGGGGAGATCGATGACGTTGACCTGTGTGTGAGAGAGACAGTGTTAATTGTGTTACATGCGACATCCATGTTTCATTCTTTTTTGATTTGGCACAGTTCCTCTGGGTGGTTGGATTTGGCTATCATTCCTCACACAGTGCACTTGTGCATGGGTATGTCCCTTGGCCACAGCTTTAGACACTTTACCTATGTGTGACACAATCTTAGTTGATGCATATTTTGGGAACGCAGTCAGCAGTGTAGTGAGGTGGCGTAGCAAGCCATGCAGAGCCGCCTTACGTGTTGCACTGTACGTGGCCAAATGGTGTTTATTCCATGCTATTTGAGAATGCAGGTAGGTAACTTAACAATTTGTGACAGGGTTCTGACGAACACAGTGGGTAGGTATACTGGGTGTAAGGTTCTGTTTGTGCCTGCAGCACGGATGTACTCGTGCACAGATTGACACATGGCCTAGTGTTTATCAAAGGTTGAAGGGGGGGTTAAGGCATTGCCAAACCTTGTCTACATGCACACAGTCCACCTGCTGACGAGTGGACATGGCCACACCACCCAAGGGTGATTTGGACTCCCTCTGTCTCCCTTTCTCCATCCCTCTGTCAGCCTCCTCCCACTGTCTGTCTCCCTCTATCTCCCTTTCTCCCTCCCTCTGTCAGCCTCCTCCCTCTGTCCATCTCCCTTTCTCCCTCCCTCTATCAGCCTCCTCCCTCTGTCCGCCTCTCTTTCTCCCTCCCTCTATCAGCCTCCTCCCTCTGTCCGTCTCCCTTTCTCCCTCCCTCTGTCAGCCTCCTTCCTCTGTCCGTCTCCCTTTCTCCCTCCCTCTATCAGCCTCCTCCCTCTGTCCGTCTCCCTTTCTCCCTCCCTCTATCTTCCTCCTCCCTCTGTCCGTCTCCCTTTCTCCCTCCCTCTGTCAGCCTCCTCCCTCTGTCCATCTCCCTTTCTCCCTCCCTCTGTCAGCCTCCTCCCTCTGTCCGTCTCCCTTTCTCCCTCCCTCTGTCAGCCTCCTCCCTCTGTCCGTCTCTCTTTCTCCCTCCCTCTGTCAGCCTCCTCCCTCTGTCCGTCTCCCTCTATCTCCCTTTCTCCATCCCTCTGTCAGCCTCCTCCCTCTGTCCGTCTCCCTTTCTACCTCCCTCTATCAGCCTCCTCCCTCTGTCCGTCTCCCTTTCTCCCTCCCTCTATCAGCCTCCTCCCTCTGTCCGTCTCCCTTTCTCCCTCCCTCTATCAGCCTCCTCCATCTGTCCGTCTCCCTTTTTCCCTCCCTCTATCAGCCTCCTCCCTCTGTCCGTCTCCCTTTCTCCCTCCCTCTGTCAGCCTCCTCCCTCTGTCCGTCTCCCTTTCTCCCTCCTTCTATCAGCCTCCTCCCTCTGTCCGTCTCCCTTTCTCCCTCCCTCTATCAGCCTCCTCCCTCCCTCCGTCTCCCTTTCTCCCTCCCTCTGTCAGCCTCCTCCCTCTGTCCATCTCCCTTTCTCCCTCCCTCTGCCTGTCTCCCTTTCTCCCTCCCTCTGTCAGCCTCCTCCCTCTGTCTGTCTCCCTCTATCTCCCTTTCTCCCTCCCTCTGTCAGCCTCCTCCCTCTGTCCTTCTCCCTTTCTCCCTCTCTCTGTCAGCCTCCTCCCTCTGTCCGTCTCCCTCTATCTCCCTTTCTCCCTCCCTCTGTCAGCCTCCTCCCTCTGTCCGTCTCCCTTTCTCCCTCCCTCTATCAGCCTCCTCCCTCTGTCCATCTCCCTTTCTCCCTCCCTCTATCAGCCTCCTCCCTCTGTCCATCTTCCTTTCTCCCTCCCTCTGTCAGCCTCCTCCCTCTGTCCGTCTCCCTTTGTCTCCCCTTCTCCCTCCCTCTGTCAGCCTCCTCCCTCCCTCTGTCTGTCTCCCTGTGTCCACCTCTGTCTGTGTCCCTCTCTCTGCCCCTCTCCCTCCCTCTGTGTGTCACCCTCTGTCACCTCAGCCCAGCTTCCTGGGCACACACCGTTTGCAGGTCTTGCAAAAGCCATTGGCTTGTTCATGTGGGTTTGTTTCTTCTCTGCAGGCACCCATTGGGCGGAGTGTCTGAGTCTACGCTGCTGCTGTGGCGGTGTGTGCTGACACTCTTTCAGTGTGCTGCGTCTTCATTGGCTGCTGTTATGTGCAAATTGTGCCTTCATACCCATGTCGTCCTGCAACGCGGCCACCATTAGCAGGCAAAACAGTACTGTGTGGGGACACACTGTTGGTATGGCTGTGCCCTAAGCCATATGGGCTGAGGGCATTGTTGTGTGCTTCAGAGTTGCTCTATGTTAGTTTGGAGGCCCACCCTCCCGGCATCGGGGACATCCTGTCTTGTGTTGGTGTTTTGTGTGGCCTGTGACTTGGCATGGCCTTGCTTGGGGCATGGGGCATGGAGGCGCTAGTGGCATGTGTGTGTTTTGGAGTGTGGTTGTGTCCGGTGCTGGCTTTGGGGGGGTTGCGTGCATGATTGGTATTTGGGTTGTATATGGCGTTCCCCCCATGTGAGGTGAGTTGTTTGTGTACTCACCAGGCTCTCGGAGTCCTTCTAGTCCGTCTACTACCAACGGCGGCAGCGTGGCCATCACCTTCTCCTCCCAGGGATGGTAGTGTACCGGTCTGCGGGGCGGCCCTCCTCCAGTGATGTTGGCCTGGTTGTGCTCGTCCGTCATTTTGCGGCGGACCGTCCTCCGCAGATCGTACCACCTGGCTTGGCTCTCATGCCTGGTCCTTCTGGTGGCCCCAACAGCATTCACGGAATTGACTATCCTCTCCCACATGGCAGTTTTTTCTGATATGCTGGTCCGTCTGACCAATGTTCCGAAGAGCTGTGGCTCGACTCTGATGATTTCGTCAACAAGGGACTCCAGCTCGTCCTTTGTGAGCTTTGGATTCTTGTTGGTGGGCATGGTGTGGGGTGTGGGTGTGGATGGTTGTGGGGGTGGGGGTGTGGATGGGTGTGGGTGTGGGTGTGGATGGTTGTGGGTGTGCAGGTGTGTGTGTGTGAATGTGATGAGGGTGTGTTTGTGATGGTGGTTGTGTGAAGGAGTGCAAGTGTAAGGTGTATTGATGGTTGAAGTATGGTGCAGTGCGTTGTCTCTGGGGTCTGGCAGCAGTGGATCTGTTGCAAAGGATCATGGTTTGTGTGTGTTGGGCCTTTTTATTGGTCCATTTGTGGGTGTGGCTGTGTTTGAACTTTGGGTGGGTGTGTTATAAGGAGTGGTAGTGGTTTGGGCCTCTGTTTATCTGTTTGTCAGTTGCAGGACAGTGTATAGGATGTATTTGGCCTTGTTGGATATGTTTTGTGGTGTTGTGTGCCTCGGATTGACTGTCCTTGTGTTTTTTTGGTTAGTCCTGGTTCAGTAGGAGTGTTTTTAGCCTCTGTACGGTGCGTACATGGGCCATGTTGTTGTACAGTGCTGTCCTTTGCTATGGCTTAGTACGACTCGTACATGCCTGATGTTGGGTGAGGGTGCTGGTGTGTGGGTCTGGGGTAGGGTGCGTATGAACACGGGCAGGGTGTTGGTCCGCACCGTCCATCGGTGGTGGTGTTTCGCACCATACATACAGGGGGGGCTGGGTGTAGGGTCCGTACATACACGGGTGGGGAGTTGGTACGCTCCATGCATACACGGGTGGGGGTACGGTCCGTACATACACTGGTGGGGTGGGGGTATGGTCCGTACATACACTGGTGGGGTGGGGGTACGGTCCGTACATACACTGGTGGGGTGGGGGTACGGTCCGTACATACACTGGTGGG
The DNA here is from genome assembly GCF_964204655.1 of Triturus cristatus. Lineage (NCBI taxonomy): Eukaryota > Metazoa > Chordata > Amphibia > Caudata > Salamandridae > Triturus > Triturus cristatus. Next base: position 375,766,081 of record NC_140587.1, read on the forward strand.
GTGGGGGTACGGTCCGTACATACACGGGTGGGGAGTTGGTACGCTGCATGCATACACGGGTGAGGGTACGGTCCGTACATACACTGGTGGGGTGGGGGTACGGTCCGTACATACACTGGTGGGGTGGGGGTACGGTCCGTACATACACGGGTGGGGAGTTGGTACGCTGCATGCACACACGGGTGGGGGTACGGTCCGTACATACACTGGTGGGGTGGGGGTACGGTCCGTACATACACTGGTGGGGTGGGGGTACGGTCCGTACATACACGTGAAGTACTGGGTTTTTAACACAGAGTCTTCTAGGTGAAGTCAAAGATCGTATTTATTGGCTGCAGACCAATTACAGGTATCCGAGAAGTACAACACAATGTATATTCTCAGGAGACTGCCCCGAACCAAAAACCAGTCTTTACTTATATACAAAATATTAGGCTTCTGGGCAACACCGCCCCTATTTTACAAGTGGTCATTCACATATTTTCGTTTCAAAGGAACAGCAGAGCCATAATGACAATCCCACATTTCAATTCGTTAAGCACACAATCATTTCACCCCGCAAGGCTCAGAAACCTTATCAGATAACATCGGACCCCAATAAAACGGGCACCTCCTGCTCGTAAAACAAGCCACAAAGTAGGAACAGAAACAGGTGTGAAAATAGCTAAGTCAGAGATCGTGTGTAAACAAGGATTTTATGATGGGTCGAGCCCTGATGCTAATCACATTAGGCTGTGAGGAAAGGAACTGGCCGGACAGGATTGACCCCGGGCAGTGGAGTCAGTTTGCACAGGTCACAGAGAAGTCACAGAAGGTGTACGTGTCCTTTAGGCCTAGGAATGGCCTCAATCTGCAGCCTATGTGAGGGCAACCTTAAAATGGCTACTGTTCTAAAATGGAACCCAAGGGTCCAATGTGTAGTATCGCATACACTGTGAATCCGCCGATGAAACATGACGAAAACACTTATACATACCGCTTTAGTCATTTGCGGTTTGCTGATACCAAAATCGGCATGGTGGGGCCATGCCTCCAATGTGGCTCCGAATTTTACAGTACCACACACGGGTGGGGAGTTGGTATGCTGCTTGCATACAAGGGTGGGGGTACAGTCTGTACATACACTGGTGGGGTGGGGGTACGGTCCGTACATACACTGGTGGGGTGGGGGTACGGTCCGTACATACACGGGTGGGGAGTTGGTATGCTGCATGCATACACGGGTGGGGGTACGGTCCGTACATACACTGGTGGGGTGGGGGTACGGTCTGTACATACACTGGTGGGGTGGGGGTACGGTCCGTACATACACGGCTGGGGTGGGGGTACGGTCCGTACATACACTGGTGGGGTGGGGGTACGGTCCATACATACACGGCTGGGGTGGGGGTAAGGTCCGTACATACACTGGTGGGGTGGGGGTACGGTCCGTACATACACAGGTGGGGGTACAGTCCGTACATACATGGCTGGGGTGGGGGTACGGTCCGTACATACACTGGTGGGGTGGGGGTACGGTCCGTACATACATGGGTGGGGAGTTGGTACGCTGCATGCATACACGGGTGGGGGTACGGTCCGTACATACACTGGTGGGGTGGGGGTACGGTCTGTACCTACACTGGTGGGGTGAGGGTACGGTCCGTACATACACGGCTGGGGTGGGGGTACGGTCCGTACATACACTGGTGGGGTGGGGGTACGGTCCGTACATACACGGCTGGGGTGGGGGTAAGGTCCGTACATACACTGGTGGGGTGGGGGTACGGTCCGTACATACACAGGTGGGGGTACAGTCCATACATACATGGCTGGGGTGGGGGTACGGTCCGTACATACACTGGTGGGGTGGGGGTACGGTCCATACATACATGGGTGGGGAGTTGGTACGCTGCATGCATACACGGGTGGGGGTACGGTCCGTACATACACTGGTGGGGTGGGGGTACGGTCCATACATAAACGGGTGGGGTGTGGGTACGGTCCGTACATACACGGGTGGGGAGTTGGTATGCTCCATGCATACATGGGTGGGGGTACGCTCCATGCATACACTGGTGGGGGTTTGGCGCGTACATCCGAGGCCAGGGGGCATTTTGCGCGTACATGCGGGGTCTGTGGTGGGGTGTTCGGCGCGTATGCGGGCACGTGTCTCCATGGTTGCTATGGGAGTTCGGTCCGTACGGTGTTTTTTCCATACAGTTGTGAATTCGAAAGGACGGGAGTGATCGTACTTGCGCGGTCGGACTTCATTTTTCCGATTCGTACGGTAAATCGTCCGGGGATGTGTCGGACACAATTTCCGACCCGAGGACGTGTGGGGAACTTTTCCGGATGTGATTCGTATGGAGTTTTTCCCATGCGAATCGTACTTGGCAGTTTGTATGCTACTTGTACGATTCGGACGTAAAAAAGTCCAGATTCAATTTGGACGGGGGAAATTTTTCCAGGATCGAATCGGCACCCAAATGTTTTTAACTCACACTTGCACTGGCACTTTACTTGACATTTCAATGAATTGTATTCGACTGAATATGTTTAAAGATGGCCGCGATAAATTTGAGATACTGTAGTCCATCATTGTTGTTTACTATGGTCACGTGAGGCGTCACGGTTTGAAATTTCGAATTGTTGCACAGTAAACCTGACATAGACAAAGCCGCAAGACAAAACGCGTCTGTTAGGGGGAGGAGGTCTGCGGAATAAAGCACTTTGTACACCGGATACCTTGGGAGTTCTTTCCTTTATAGACGCAGAATTGGCGCATCTTAGCTTCCTATATATTACCTACTGGTCGCCAGTAGGTAGTTATAGTTACAACCTAGTTTCCATAGGAAAAGCATTTTTTGATTTGCTGATAACTTTGGCATCATTTAACGAATCTTTATAACATTTTTAGGTCAGCTCCTATCTTGAAAGTTTGGGGGTGATTCGTCAAGCGGGGGCTGAGAAAAAAGGGAGGTCCCAAAAAGCATTTTCCCCATGTTAATTTCCTCAGGAAATTTTGTGATGAGCTACAGCCCGAACTGCTAAACGGAATTACCCGAAATTTGGCAGAAAGGTATAGCTTGGTTCAGAAAGCGACCTTTTTTTTTAAATGGTGTAAATCCGTTCAGTAGTTTTTGAGAAATTCAAAAAATAAGACTGAAAATATTAATTTCCCATAGGAAATTTTGTGCAAGGCTACAGCTGAAACTACTGAACGGAATAACCCCAAATTTGGCACAAAGGTAGTGCGTGGGTCAGAAAGCTACATTGTTTTTAAATGGTGTAACTCCGTTCAGTAGTTGCTGAGAAATCAGAAAAATAAAAGTTTTGAGATCTGGGCAGAGCCTAAGTCCTGTGCACAAGCTTCACTGTGATTGGCTGCCAACACTCCAAACCAGGAAGTGTTGGCAGCCATCTTGTGGCTTGGTAGAAGCGAGTCGGTAGAAAACAGAGAAACAAGGGAAGAAAACAAGAGAAGGGGGCAGAGTAGAAACACCCTGACCCCCTAGGCCTGGTCAGGCGTAATTCGCGCTGGGGTCGCGGGTTCCTGTGTTTTATTTTAATGAGACCCCAGGGTGGGTAGGTCCCAGGGGCATTTCTTAAAAAATATTAGCGGGGGCTTGCTGGGGGTGTGGGAGCCCACTGGGGTCCCCGTAGTGTCGGGGCTTCACTCATGTTGGGAGGGGGGTTGCGCGGCCCCCCTCCTGGTGCTCGCCATCTGCTTATAATTTGGCGTCGTTTGATGATTCTTAATGAAATTTTCTAAAAAGTTTCTCTTTTTGATCAGCTCCTATCTTGAAATTTAGGGGTAATTGGTCAAAAAAGGGTGGTGTGAAAACTTTAGACAAGGCTAAAGGTCAAACTGCTGAATGGAATTGCGCCAAATTTCGCAGGAAGAAAGGTCTTGGTCCAGAAAGTGCGGTTTTGTTGAAATGGTGTAAATCTGTTCAGTAGTTTTTTAGGTATTAAAGGGAAAAAAACATATATATATATATATCTGGTGGGTGCCCTACTCCAAAGCATGAGCTTTCCTCTGATTGGCTGCTAAGTCTTCAAAGCAGGAAGTGTCCTCTGATTGGCTGTTAACACTCGAAACCAGGAAGTGTTAGGAGCCATCTTGTGCCTCGCATATAAAAGAAAGGTTCCGGGGGCAATTTAATATAGCGGAGCTCAGTGTAATGATGATTTGGACGCAGTGAAGGTTTAAGATTTATTAACAATAAAGGAGAAACAGGTGAGCATCAGGCAGCACGACTTCCACTCCAGGACACTAGTAGGAAGATAACCCTTTCACACTTCCTGTGCCCAACATCACTGCTTCGGTGGTATGCCTTTAGAAGCCAGTCCATCGGCTCGCAGCTGTCTACCTATATGAGCTAGTACGCTACTGTGCCTGTACCTCTGCGAGCTACCACGCTGCTGTTCCTTTGGGAGCGAACGGCTCGTAATTCTGTCTCTGTAAGTCGAGCGGATGGGCCGCAGTTGTCCCTCTGCGAGCCTGGGTACGAACTGTTCATAAGTCTTACTATATGAGCATTGAAAAGCCATTTTGTGATTCAGTTAGTCAGCTGGCATCTGTCCGAGGCATTTCTGAAAACATACCGGAGCTCTGTTTGTTAGAGATACCCCTTTCACGCTGCATCTCCCCACATCAGCAGGTAAAGCACCCTCTTCCCATATCACTAGCATACCGTCAACAACCTTCTTCGGCCCGCAAGTCTCCATCTGCGAACCACTGGTGGGCTCGCAGCTCTTCCGGTGCGACTTCTCGGGCCCACACTTTTAGGAGCCAGGCTGACAGTTTGCAGGTCCCTGAGAAGAGATGCAATGAGGCAACGATGATGCAGGTCAGACACCCAACAGTACTGCGACATCCCGCAGCAGCAGCTGCTTTTCCGCCATCCCCACTCACCCCCCACAAAAAATGTGACAGGAACATTTTAAATGTGGAACAAATCGGCTGGTTTTGCAGGTTTGTGAGGTTGGACAAATAAGAATCTTAGTCATGTATGGATTTACATATAAAACATTTTATTAAAACAAAACAACAACAAATAAAACTATGTGTGTAAAATATGTTATTAAATGAAAACAACAACAAATAAAACTATGTACAGCGATGGCATGTTCTTCACACCAGAACCTGGGCTTCTATGGGAATTCTCAAGGGCATATTATCCAGCCACTTATCGCCGCTTTAGCGGCAGTTTCCTGCCGCTAAAGCAGGGATAATGTTATCGCCGTTTCTTGATATTATGGTCCCCAGTCAGCTGTAGCCCATACACTTGCACTGCCCAGAGTTGTATAACAGTCGCTGCGCACCCAGGCTGCTGCACCCCATGCACTCCCACTATCTGAAGCTGACTGCCTGCCGCTGCGCAGCCAGGCTGCTGCACCCCATCCACTCCCACTGGCCAGAGGTGAGTGCCCGCTGCTGCGCAAACAAGCCACTGTGCTCACCTTCTGCCACCAGCGTGTGTCGAAGCGAGTCAACCACATGCCGTAGGAACCTCCTCAGCCTCAGTACATGCGGTCAACGGAGCTCACAATTGAAAATGGGTGTTGATTGCCAGGATGGCCACACATCATCGCAGGTTCTACATGTGTTCAGCTCTGGGGGTGTTGGGGGGATGTCAATTTGTGAATCAGAGTCTGTTAGATAAAAAGCAAGATAAGATTGTGCGTCATGCGTCCATCAAAGGAGAGAGGAAGAGAGAGAGAAAGAGTGAGAGAGTGACACTGGAGAAAATTTACAGAGCTCACCTTTTTGTCACCAGTGTGTCTCCAACCACGTGCCGGGACATAGTGCACCCTCAAGCTCCCACATCTGAAAGATAGTACAGAATTAGTAATTGTAGGAAAGACCAGTATGCAGGAATGAAAAGACGGAGACGGTAATTCTCTTGATGTGGTTTAATCATCAAAACATGTTTTGTAAGCAGCAAGTATAAAGCAAGAATGACTGAACCCCCATTAACTTCGACCTCCCAATTTTCTCACATTCAAAACATAACATTCCCAAAGCGATGAGAGGCAGCCACGAGCTGTGAGAGGAATGTCACGCTCGTGTCTGCATGCTTCGATGTTCCCAACACACCTTACCTCTTTAAAAAAAAAACAGAGAAAGGAAAGTTCATCAAAATTTGATGGTAAATTTAATGGTACCAGGTATGAAAAAAGAAATACTCAAGTGCTTTGCTACAGATGTCAGAGCGACGGACATTTAGCCGACTGTAAAAACTGTCCTGCTATTGGACAACTTGTTCAAAATGCAATAAGAAAGGGTAATGGCAGGGTATATACGACTGCGTACGCCTAAATCGCTGTGCAGCCTTTCTGCATCCAGGCTGCTGCACCCCATCCACTCCTGCCGCCCAGAGGTATCTGCCCGCCGCTGCCCTGCCAAAAACTGGAAAACATATGGCACAGCGACAAGACGCTAGACAGCCGCACTGCCCACAAAGACACCATCCGCAACCACCACCACCTCATCAGGACCGCCAAAATAACCTCCTTCACAGACCGCCTTGACAACAAAGCACACAACAGCAAGGAGCTCTTCACCATCGTGAAGGAACTCTCCAACCCCAGCTCCAACGCCAACGACATCCCACCATCGCAAGCCCTGTGCGACTCCCTCGCCACCTACTTCCACCGGAAAATCACCGACATCCATGACAGCTTCAGACCCCGGACGACCCCTGCCAACCACACCGCACCGAACCCACCGCACCCCACCGCCTACGACACCCTGACAACCTCGGCCAACGTGAGCATCGAGGACACAATCAAGACCATGGGAACAATCCACTCCGGTTCTCCATCCGACCCTCTCCCGCACCACATCTTCAGCAAAGCCAGCAATTCCATCACACCCCACCTGCACAAAATCATCAACCTCTCCTTTGAGACCGCCACCTTCCCTGAGAACTGGAAGCACGCAGAAGAAACCCAAAGCGGACCCGAGCAACCTCAAGAACTTCCGCCCCATCTTCCTGCTTCCGTTCCCAGCAAAGGTCATCGAAAAGATAGTAAACACCCAGCTCACCCGGCACCTTGAAAACAACAACATCCTGGACCCGTCCCAGTCAGGATTCTGCAGCAACCATAGCACCAAGACCGCCCTCATCGCCACCACAGACTACATCAGGATCCTGCTGGACAACGGCGAGACGGCGGCCCTCATCCTCCTGGACCTCTCAGCCGCCTTCGACACCGTATGCCACCGCACACTACGCATGCGCCTCCACGACGCAGGGATCCGAGACAAGGCCCTGGACTGGACCACCTCCTTCCTCTCCGGCAGAACTCAGAGAGTCCGCCTCCCCATGTTCCGATCCGATGCCTTCGAGATTATCTGCGGTGTCCCTGAAGGATCCTCCCCCAGCCCTACGCTATTCAATGTCTACATGGCACCACTAGCACGCATCGCCCAACAGCACAACCTCAACATAATCTCCTACACCAACGACACTCAGCTGATCCTCTCCCTCACCAAGGACCCCCTCACCACCAAATCCAACCTCCACCAGGGAATGAAGGCCGTCGCAAACTGGATGGAGGACAGCCGCCTCAAACTGAACACAGACAAGACGGAAATCCTCATCCTCGGGTCCAACCCCTCCGCATGGGACGACTCTTGGTGGCCCACGTCACTGGGGTCCCTCCCAGCCCACACCGACCACGCACGCAAACTGGGAGCCATCCTCGACTCGAAACTCTCCATGACCAAACAAGTCAACGCAGTCTCCTCCACCTGTTTCAACACCCTCCGCATGCTCCGCAAGATCTACAGATGGATCCCGGCAAACAAGAAGAAAACAGTCACCCAGGCCCTAGTCTAAAGCAGACTCGACTACGGAAATGCCCTCTATGCCGGAGTCTCGTCCAAGCTCATCAGCAGACTACAGAGGATCTAGAATGCCTCTGCACGCCTGATCCTCGACGTCCCGTGCCACGACCACATCACCCCCCACCTAAGGAACCTGCACTGGCTCTCTGTCGACAAAAGAATCTCCTTCAAGCTCCTGACCCATGCACACAAAGCTCTCCACAACACCAGCCCAGCCTATCTCAACAGTTGACTCTCCTTCTATGTACCCAACAGGAAACTCCGCTCCGCCGACCACGCCCTGGCCACGATCCCTCGCATCCGGAGAACTACTTCCGGAGGCAAATCCTTCTCCCATCGCGTGGCCAAGACCTGGAACACCCTCACCCTCTACCTGCGACAGACCGAAGACCTGCTGACCTTCAGGAGACAACTCAAGACCTGGCTCTTCGACCAATAGCAGCAGCACCCCCCCCCCCCAGCTCCTTGAAACCCTCTCGGGTATGTAGTGCGCTTTACAAATTTTGTGACTGATTGATTGATTGATTGATTGCGCACCCAGGCCTCACTGCTCACCTTTTCATGGTCACGGCACCCTCCACATCATGCAGCTCCATTCTGGAAGGTAATAGGTCTCACATTGGGTACTGAGTCTGGATATGGTCATGGCAGAGGACATAGTAGTGCACCTATCATCATCACAGGTTGTACACCCGTTCAGTGCTTGCAGTGCTACTAACTCAGTGAGAAGTGAGGAAATGTACTCTAAACTCTAAAATGGCGTAGTGCAGGTGCGCCCGGTCTTTTATATAAGCAGGGTCACGTGTCCTGTGATGCCTGTGCTGGATGGGTGTGGTGTGGGTGTATACCAGCCGTGAGGGAGTGGATGTGACATCAGTGTTGCCAGATTGGGCTAGATCACGCACAATTGGGCTACATGTTTCCGGTTGTGTGGTAACATTTTGGTTTGTGCTAGTTGCCAGATTATAAATATATATACAACGCTCCAGCAAAGTAGTATGTTAAAGCGCTTTATTAGACAAATATTTACTTGGCATACTACTGTAACATCTTTTCCAATGCATTCACCGCCTGCTTGACGCTGTCTCTGCCCCTCCTTCCCTAATGTAGCAATATTGGGCTAGTTTGGGCTACTTTTTAGTTGGCTTTGGGCTATAGAAAGCTTAACTAAAATGGCATACTGCACGTGCACTCGGTCTTTTATATTAGCAGGGTCACGTGTCCTGTGATGCCTGTGCTGGATGGATGTGGTGTGGGTGTATACCAGCCGTGAGGGAGTGGCTGTGGCATCACTGATGCCAGATTGGGCTAGATCACGCTCAATTAGGCTATATTTTTCCAGTTGTATGGTAAAATTTTGGTTTGTGCTAGTTGCCAGATTATATCTATATATACAACGCTCCAGCAAAGTAGTATGTTAAAGCACTTTATTAGACAAATATTTACTTGGCATACTGCTGCAACATCAATTCCAATGCATTCACCACCTGCTTGATGCTGTCCTTGCCCCTCCTTCCCTAAAGTAGCAATATTGGGCTACTTTTTGGTTGGCTTCAGGCTATAGAATGCTTAAAAAATCAGACAACACTGGATGCGGGTGTCCGTGTTGGAGTGCTACCGTCACCCGGGTTGCAAAAGCCAAAGTGTCACTCTGTGAGCCAAGTCCCACAATATGGCCAACATGGAAGGTACGGGGAATTACTGACTCTATGTTCATCCATAGTTCCACACAAGAAAAATGGTGGACATGAGACATCTATGTGGATATGAATGTTTATTGCACATTCAGTGGAGTGTTGCAGCTGTAGCAATACAGGGGCATGGAAAGTTGAAGTTTCAGTTTTTGGCACAGGGAGGGCAGCCAATTACAGACAAGCTCGTTGTCGGAGTTAGGCTGTGCCAACATATGTACTTATACAATCACTGCGATGATCCTCACGCACTTATAAATTCACTATACACTCTGCTTGCGGTACTCTAATGATGCAGTCTCTATGTACGTACTTGTACAATGACCGAGACAAAGTTACATAACTAAAGTTTTCCCCCACTATCAAAGGTAAGATGGTTGCATACGCTGTTAAGAGCCCTATGTAATGTAGTAGGGCCTAGGGGCAGCATGTTGCATACATAATGAACACACGGACACAGATAGATAGTGGAACTGGGTACGGGCACGTCCGCTCGACCCCTTTTTATTACCAGGGTCACATGTCCAGAGACGTCTGTGGTGGATGAGTGTGGGGTGATTGTAAACCAACCCTCTGGGAATGGTTGGTGCTGGCAACAAGTACAACGGTAATCATTGGATCAGACATAGAGATTCAATCATAAAGGGTCAATGATTTGTGCTGCAGTAAGGGACGGGTACCAGATATGAAATCATACAGAAAAGATTCTATCGTAAAGGGTTCATGACTTGTGATACACTGAGGTAGGACAGCAGATGTGAAATTATACACAAAATATTGTATCAGAAAGGGTGCATGAGTTGTGCTGCACTGATATAGGGGCATCAGAAGCATTTAGCGTCTGCGCAGCCAGCGATGATGCATGGTCCGGGCGGGCCGCACTGGGAGCAATGTCTCTGGACTGCGTCATCTGCAACTGTGACTCGATGTGAATTGTGAGCCCTGCTATCCACAATGTAGATGGAAGGCAGTAGTCAGCACAGACATCGAGGAATGCTTTCTGTCAGTTCCTCTTGACAAAATCCGAGGACATAGAGTACAATTCTGTCTGCAATTAATAAATCATGTTTCAATGTAAATTGTGAGCTCTGCTGACCGCAGTGTAGGTAACAAAAGATGAAATATGTATGGAATACATTGTCGAAATGTGTAGGTTTCGGGGACGTTATAGTTAGTTGCCTACTGGACTCTGAAATTCATTAATCAAGACTGAATTCGAACTGTGAGCTCTGCTGGCCGCAGTGTAGACTGCCATTCAGAGTTCCTTGGACTTGCAAGATGAATTTTCTAAAGCTATAATTGATATCAAAAAAGTTCTTGAAGTAAGGATACTAAAAGGATATTATTTAGGTTTCGAAGACGTTGTAGTTAGTTGCCTACTGGACTCTGTAATTAATGAATAAACACTCAATTTTAATTGTGAGACGTGGCGTTTTGTAGAGCTGCACAGTTATTGGCAATTCAGTGTGTGTGCAGCCAGCAATGATAAGTGGTGCACTGAGTTAGTGGCACCTGAAGCAACCAGCGTGTGCGCACCCGGCGATGATGCGTCATTCGAACGGGCTGCACTGGGAGAAATGTTTTTTGCCTACTGAATTCTGCCTTAATAAGTCCACGTGGTGATGACTTGTGGTGCAGTGAGTTAGTGGCACCTGAAGCACTCAGCGTGTGCGCACCCTGCGATGATGCGCGGTCCGGGGGGGCTGCACTGGTAGCAATGTCTTTACATGCATTGAAAGAATCTTCATAGCAGTCAAAATCTCCAAGTAATTCCATTTCAGTCCACAAAGGTTTGAAGAGTTGCAGAAGAGCTAAATAGAAAAACTCTCTCTTATCTGAAGTATCACAACTTAATTTCCTGTGATTAATCAAATGTCCTTTGGCATGCTTTACCAAACATCCATCAGATCCAATTACAGCATATTTTTCTTCATTTATTTTTTCTGTAACATTTTTTTTAAAACTATAATGTTGCAGTATTTCATATAGACATATGTTTTCCAGGTATGGACTTCTATTTGGATAGTATGCGAGGAACAGCAATTGAGTTATCTGCAACATATTGTATGTCCATATTAATGTAACTCGATTCTTCTGTTCTTTTTAGGGGAACAGCCATTACAACGCAGGTTTTACCACGTATTGCTATTACATCGCATGCGTTACAACGCATGCCATGTTACAACGCGTGGTAAACCCACGCATACCATTACATCGCATGCGCTTTTACAATGCATGCGATGTAATGTGGCGGCGGCGGCTATCCAAGTCGTTGTGAGAAAACTCAGGCTGTTTCCTCACAATGATGTGAAGCAAGCAGAAAGGAGGAAGCAGGATCCGACGGCGACGCTGGAGAGGAGAGAGGTAAGGGGGTTTGCGCTTGGGGTGGGGCTTACTTTTTTGGCTTTAGGGTAGTGTAAAAGTAGTGTTCTGTGTGTGTTTTTTAACGTTTTAGTGTGTTTTTTTGTAGTGTAGTGTAGTGTACTAGGGTTTAGGGTAGTGTTGTAGTGATTTAGGGTTTAGGGTAGTGTTATAGAGTTTGTGTAGTGTAGTGATTTAGTGATTTAGTGTTTTAGGGTTTAGGGTAGTGTAGTAGTGTTTGTGTAGTGTAGTGTTTTAGGGTTTAGGCTAGTGTAGTTTTTTAGGGTTTAGGGTAGAGTAGTAGTGTTTGCGTAGTGTAGTGTTTTAGGGTTTAGAGTAGTGTAGTGTTTGTGTAGTGTAGTGTTGTAGGGTTTTGGTAGTGTAGTGTTGTAGGGTTTAGGTTAGTGTAGTGTTTTAGGGTTAAGGGTAGTGGAGTAGTGTTTGTGTAGTGTAGTATTTTAGGGGTAAAGGATAGTGTAGTTTTTTAGGGTTTAGGGTAGTGTAGTAGTGTTTGTGTAGTGTAGTGTTTTAGGGTTTAGGCTAGTGTAGTTTTTAGGGTTTAGGGTAGAGTAGTATTGTTTGCGTAGTGTAGTGTTTTAGGGTTTAGGGTAGTGTTGTAGTGTTTGTGTAGTGTAGTGTTGTAGGGTTTAGGGTAGTGTAGTGTTTTAGGGTTTAGGGTAGTGTAGAAATGTTTGTGTAGTGTAGTATTTAGGGGTAAAGGATAGTGTAGTTGTTTAGGGTAGAGTAGTAGTGTTTGTGTAGTGTTTTACGGTTTAGGGTAGTGTTGTAGTGTTTGTGTAGTGTAGTGTTTTAGGGTTTAGGGTAGTGTGGTGTTTTAGGGATTAGGGTAGTGTAGTAGTGTTTGCGTAGTGTAGTGTTTTAGGGCTTAGGGTAGTGTAGTAGTGTTTTAGTGTAATGTTGTAGAGTTTGTGTAGTGTAGTGGTTTAGGGTAGTGTAGTAGAGTTTGAGTAGTGAAGTGTGTTAGGGATTAGGGTAGTTCTGTAGTGTGCACTGAGTTAGTAGTACCTTTGGTGCTCAGCGTGTACGTACCCTGCGATGAGGCATGGTCCGGGAGGGCTGCACTCAGACCTATGTCTTTTATCTATTGAATTCTGCCTCAATAAGGCTATGTGGTGATGACTTACGGTGCACTGAGTTAGTAGTACCTTTGGCGCTCAGCATGTACGTACCCTGCGATGATGCGTGGTCCGGGGGGCCGCACTCGGAGCAATGTCATTTGTCTATTGAATTCTTCCTCAATAAGGCCACGTGGCGATGACTTGCGGTGAACTGAGTAGTAGTACCTTTGGCACTGAGCGTGTACGTACACTGCGATGATGCGTGGTCCAGGGGGCGGCACTCGGACCAATGTCTTTTGTCTATTGAGTTCTGTCTCAATAAGGCCACATGGCAATGACTTATGATGGTGCACTGAGTTAGTAGTACCTTTGGTGCTCAGCGTGTGTGTACCCTGCGATGATGCATTTTCCGGGGGAGCCACACTCGGAGCAATGTCTGCACTGAGTTAGTGGCACCTGAAGCACGCACCGTGTGCGCACCCTGCGATGATGCATGGTCCGAGAGGGCCGCACTGGGAGCAATGTATCTTGCGTACTGGACTGCATCATCTGCAATCGCTACTCCATCTGAATTGTGATGCCTGCTGTCTGCAGTGTAGATCGAAGGCAGTAGTCTGTACAGACATAAGTCTGAAGTGCTGTGCCACTGGGTTCGCAGGGGGCCTGTGTCAAGGAGACCTGCGGTCATGGCGGCAGCCTCGTGGCAGGGTGAAGGCCCACCACTCTGGCACACTCGTTGGTCTTCACAGTTCACAAGTGAACCACGCCCAGAGCCCCGGCTTATTTATTCATACTCCTACGCTGGAGTGGCGTACATTGGACCAGCCCACTGCGCTTCCACTTACAGGGGACGACGACACAGGTACATGACTGAGATCTTCCCCACTGTTTGAGGTAACATGGTTGTGTCCACTGTCCATAACACTACAAGCACCAGCAGTATATGTACTGGTGGAGAGGTTTGTGATCTGTATAGTGAGGTCTGTCCAGCACATCACTGCTACACTTGGTATTGTGTGCATTATTATTATTGATGGATGAGTTGCATCCTTCACACATATTTGCTTGCCTTATTTGCCAACATTCAAGTATTGTGTGGCTGAGGGACCATGCCGATTTTGGAAGGTCCGCTGTCCTGTTCTGCGCTGCCTCTGTGGTAGTAGGGAGGGAGGTGGTCCGGGTGGGACGTCCTGAGGCTGGTGGCAGTGAGTGTTGTGGCCTTCATGGGTGTTTGAGCTGCGTGATCAGTAACTCTATGACATATGTTGCGCTTCAGATGTGATTCTGGGCTGCGATCCCTTTCACATTGTAGGTAGTCGTCCTGGTTTACACCAGTAAAATGCAGATGTTTGATACCTACTGCAAACGTGGCTTATTCCCTGTTTTTGGATTGCACCCCAGATTTGGCTGCTCGTTGAAAATATCGGGAACTGGTGCTTTTGTGTTAATTTTTGCACGGGACATCTACCCTTTATATTATTACCGTTAGTTGTTGTTCTCATTTGTGACCCGAAAAGTTTTGGTGGAAGCTATTGCTGGAAAAATGGGGATATTGACTGTTTTCACTAGGTTGACAATGAAGTGATCATTTAAAATCACTGAAAAAATAATTAGAAATTAGCATTTATAAAACCTTTGAAATTCACTGAAAAAACCATAGGTTTCAGGTACGTTATAGTTACAAATTAGCATTTAAAAAACCTTTGAAATTCACTGAAAAACCATAGGTTTCAGGGCGTTATAGTTACAAATTAGCATTTAAAAAACCTTTGAAATTCACTGAAAAACCATAGGTTTCAGGGACATTATAGTTAGTTGGACATTTCACTCATACAAAACCATAGAAATTCCGCCGTTATAGTTAGTTGAGCTAACTATAACTCGCGCCCCCGCAATGCACTGCTGATGACGTCACATATTACATCATTCATTACATGGTCAGTGAGATCACTGATGACATCACTGATGACATCTCAAATAACATCACTGATGACTCATCCACATGACAATCTGATGCACCTCCTCATACCCAATATAAACTTTGATACACCCCCTCTAAAATACAAGACTACCATTTTCAAAACCAACAGCACACCAATACCAGTTGCTACAAATGCACTCACTGATTCCTAGGTCTACACACACATCCACTCATTCACCCATACAACCATTCATACATGTAGTCACCGATCAATACAACACTATCATATGCACTCATACACCTATACAGACACTTACACACCACCACTCATCCTAGTCACTCATGCATTCATCCTAGTCAATCATTCAAAGAATCAATCACAGTTCCATTTACTCACCTACACAGTTATACACACACCACCTCATTTATTCATACAGATACTAATGCATACTTACTCTCTTATATAATCACTAATACAAGTATGCACTCATCCATACAGCCACTCTCACAATCACTGACTCTCACATATAGACATTTATATACTCCATCTCTCACATACACTGCCTTTTACTTTTGTACTTACTTGGACATCTACCACTGAGACATCCAGTCACTCATCAACACATCCATACACACACTCACTCACCTATACAACTGTTTCCACATGCACTCTTAAAGTCATACATCCAGTCAATAAACCACTTACACATCTGAGCACGAATTGGAAACAAAATATGAACAAAAATCATGCATGATACCAGAATCAGGAAGAAATGTAAACACCTCACTAAGGAGCATAAAATCAGATCTATAAATGAATAAATAAATAGGCATGCGGATAAAATGCATAAATTTGCCGAAAGAACAATATAAATAAATATTGCTCTCAAAATGTAAAAGAGAAAAGCACACTATTCACTAATGTCACCATATAAAATGTATACACTATATTAACCACAATGCACCAAAATACGAAACAGGAAGTAACTGTGTGCAGATAGAAATAAAAGAAGAACTTGTCTCTGCACTTCATTAATCCCGTGAACAAGGTCAGAGTTGTTTGACCGAAACGCGTAGGGCATGGCAAATGTTTAATAAATCCGCCTGAATTTATCCTGAAAACGAGTGAGTGCGTCTTAACTTTGCTGTAAAGCGAGAATTGCTGCATATATAAATATATATATATATATATATATATATATATATATATATATATATATATATATATATATATATATATATATATATATATATATATATATATATATATATATATATATATATATATATGCTTGAGGAAATCCTGTCCGCCGAATTGAAGGGCGGAAAACCTCAGGCACGGACCTCCCAACTCCTTATAGAAACAAATTACGGACTCCCACACCGAAATAGTGGGTAATGCAGTGCGAATTTATTATCAGCATGGATGAATGCTAGGACCAGTGTCCTCCATGACGCGTTTTTCTCCTCCTCGGAGCTTGATCAGATGATGCGTCTCCAATAATTGACAATAAAAGTGAAATATAAGCACAATTAGCTGTAAAAAATAAGCCAACTGTTTGTCAGTGAACACAAATAACAGCAATAGGCTAAAGCACTCATAAATACATGAAATATGTACACGCTGAAAATCTCATAATTCCGATAGGAGATAAAAAAGAGAGATAAAAATACATCTAAATGTGCAAATACAAACTAGCAACTGGTAAAATATCTACATAGTGCAATTTGAGATAATATGTAAAGTCAGCAAGAAATGGTAAAATCTGATCAGCTCATGGTCAATAGAAAAATGCAATGACTAGGAAAAAAACATTATTTTTGTTCATAGTAAATACAAATACCTTCATATGAATATCCAGTCAGTGCATTTTCAAAGGCAAATAGGTTATAAGTACAATGAATATTTGCATAATGCAATAAATGACAACCTTTAACAATTGCCTAATTAAAAGAACCAGAGCCGTACCAAAGCTGTTACAAGGAGACTGAACATAAGAAATGCCAGAAAAATACTGCGGCACCTAGACTCGATCATCTCTTATATATACTTTCAGCGGTGATTGATAAAACAGCTATAATTCATATATATTCCTTTTAAAACCCAAATTTATTATACCAATAATGTTATTAAATAATTCAAATCATCACACATTTGTATCAGACTAACATACAGATAAATAAAGGAAGGTTTAGAAAATAGCAGCAGAGACGTTCCATAATAAAGTGCGAGTGCAATATTAAATTGGAAGAAACCAATCTCAAGGTAGTATCACTGAACCAAGCAAGACTGAAGGATACTGACATTGAGTATACCTCCTGATGTTGTTCTCAGACTCTATATCCTAATATATAGACAGTGCATCTGTATGAGTCAATGAATAGTTATTATGAGTCAGATGATGGTAAAAGAGAAAAAGTGCCATGTGCCTATCAAGTGCAAAATAGTGCTGTGAAAAAGTGGTATTGTGCAGATAGAAAAATTGTCATACAAACAACTAGAGGCAGACACCATGGATTACCTACAATTTAGGCGATTCCACAGTGCAAAATGTAGTCGCATATCAGTGAGAATGTATAAAAGGATAAATACATTCATAGATATAAAAATCTTAAACATATATTAAATCATTTGAACACTGATGAACTAAAGCAAAAATATCAAAACTGACAATATTGATGTAAATACCGTTCAGAGATGGGAAAGAAAAAGGCTCTAGAGAAAATTGTGCAGGTCCTCGTTCATGTTAAGGCCATTTGGAGCTTGTGTATCGAGAGCTAAGATAAAGTGAGATTCACTCTGTCTCAAAAGTTTGTCTCGATTCCCACCCCGGCCGGGGTTGGGGACAGATCCTAAAACGGTGTACTCCAAGTCTTTTAGTTGGTTATTATGTACAGACTTGAAGTGCCTGGCCACGGGATAGTTGTGGTCAGAATTCACGATGGCCCTAACATGTTGGAGAATACGCCTATGCACCGGAAGCTTGGTACTGCCAATATAGTCCAGATTGCAGGTGCACCTCAATTTGTAAATGGCATAGTCAGAACGGCATGTTAGATGTTGTTGAATGGCATACAGTTTATCACTAAAAGCTGTTTTATAGTGTGTACCATTCTTGGCAAACGTGCACGCTCTACAAGAGCTACATTTAAAAAAAACGGTTTTAGTAAGCCAGGTCTTAACAGGTTTCACCTCAGGCATCGATTTAACAAGAGCATCCCTCATAGAGGGTGCTCTTCTGAAGGTGATAGCTGGCAGATTTGGCAAAATGGTCATAATGATTGGCCATTCTGAATAGATAATCTTACGAATAGCCTGTTCTTGTATGCTAAAACTGGTGATAAGCCGAATTGGGTGCACAATTTTTTCTGCAAATTCAATAGCAGTATCCTCTCTAGGATGTGGCTGGAGTAAAGCTTCCCTCTGCTTGTCATTGGCTTTATGTAGAGCTGAGGTAAGTTGTTGTTTACTATAGCCTCTATCAAGGAATCGCTGAAATGCTTCCATTTGACACATTTTGGAGACTGGCTCGGAACTACAGATTCTGCGAATACGTATGAACTCTCCATAGGGTATGCTATTGATGAGGTGTCGCGGATGTGCACTGTCTGCAAGGAGTATCGAATTACCAGCAGTGGTCTTTCTATGTAACTTAGTATGAAGAACACCTTCATCTACATACAATAACACATCCAAAAATTCAACCATAGAATCATCAATTGAAGCTGTAAATCTTAAGTTTAAATCATTAACATTGATATCTTCTATGAATTTTAGAGCATCCTCCTTAGAACCCCTCCAGATGAGACAAACGTCGTCAATATAGCGCCAATAGTGGACTATATGACGGCACCAATGGTGGTGGGCAGCAGTGAGAATATGTCCTCCCACCAGTCAACATGTAAACATGAATAGCTTGGGGAGAAGCACGAACCCATATATATATATATATTTCGCTCCTGAACCTTACTAAAGAACTGAAATATATAATTTTAATATCAACTAGGTGCAAAGAACCCACTCAGGGGAGACGTATGCTCATCGGAGGGACTACATGTCCCAGAATGCCTTGAAAATGTAACGCACTATGTAAGGCGGCAGTGAGAGCCATTATGTAAGGCGGCAGTGAGAGCCATTATGCAAATAAAAGAGGCTATCTAATGAAATGTGCATGAGCCATCTTTGCCGTGGTGAGAGGAGCCCATGAGGAAGAGGCGGAATACCTCAAAACACGTCGGTTGAAAGGAAACAAATTATCGAAGATTGAGGGCGAGCTGGAACGGTGTAATTGGAAGGTGTAGCTCACTGTCGAGTGCCCTCTTAAGCTCTTGGGCATTTGGTTAAACACATTTTGGCACGGCTGTCCAGGCCGTGAAGAGGAGCACCATCTTGATGTCACAAGAGGCTGGGAGATGGAATTATTTCCACATCGTAAGCAGCACAGTGAGCCTGTTATGAAAAAAACTCATCCCAATACTCTGAACCTTACTAAAGGACTGAAATATATATTTTTAATATCACCTAGGTGCAAAGAACCCACTCATGGGAGACGTATGCTCATCGGAGGGACTACATGTCCCAGAATGCCTTAAAAATGTAACGCACTATGCAAGGCGGAAGCAAGATCCATTATGCAAATAAAAGTGACTATCTAATGAAATATGCATGAGCCATCTTTACCGAGGTGAGAGGAGCCCATAAGGAAGAGGCGGAATGCCTAGAAACGCGTCGGCTGAAAGGGAAAAATTATCAGAGATTGAGGGCGAGCTGGAACGGTGTAATTGGAAAGTGTGGCTCACTGTCGAGTGCGCTCTTAAGCTTTTGGGCGTTTGGTTAAACACATTTTGGCACGGCAGACCAGGCCGTGAAGAGGAGCACCATCTTGATGTGACAAGAGGCTGGGAGATGGAACTAGTTCCACGTTGCAAGCAGAACAGTGAGCCTTTTATGATGTAAACTCGCCCCAATACTCTGAACCTTACTAAAGGACTGAAATATATATTTTTAATATCACCTAGGTGCAAAGAACCCACTCAGGGGAAACGTATGCTCATCCGAGGGACTACATGTCCCAGAATGCCTTGAAAATGTAACGCACCATGCAAAGCGGAAGTGAGAGCCATTATGCAAACAAAAGAGGCTATCTAATGAAATGTGCATGAGCCATCTTTGCCGTGGTGAGAGGAGCCCATGAGGAAGAGGTGGAATGACTCGAAACGCGTTGGCTGAAAGGACAAAAATTATCGGAGATTGAGTGCGAGCTGGAACAGTGTAGTTGGAAGGTGTGGCTCACTGTCGAGTGCCCTCTTAAGCTCATGGGCATTTGGTTTTATATATATATGTATATATAGATATATACCTTTTTTTTTTACTGAAAAAAATATATTTCAGGGACGTTATAATTAGGTTGACACTTCACTTGTACAAAACCATAGAAATTCAACCGTTGAGCTAACTATAACTCGCGCCCCCCAATGCACTGCTGACGACATCAAATATTACATCACTCATGACATGGTCAGTGACATCAATGATGATATCACTGATGATATCACCAGTGACTGTGTGTTTCTAAAAAGTTTAAGAATGTTATGTATGGTGCAGCTTAAAATACTGCACCGGGTGTATGTGACGGGGCCAAGGCTGGTCCACATGGGATTCTCGGAGGACGGCCTGTGCAGAAGGGGATGTGGTATGGTGGGTACTTTCCTGCACATCATTTGGGAATGTGGTGTCATTGTGGAGTTCTGGAGGAGAGTCCATGCAGTTATGGGGGAGGTGACGGGCACTGCGGTACAGCCGGAGGCGCGGTGTTGCCTCCTGAACGTCTGGGGGCCCACTGACCTCGATGAGGCGCAGACCCAATGGGTGACTCTGGGTAACATGGTAGCTAAAAGGGATATCGCGCGATTGTGGGGCTCCTCGGGACCCCCTACACTGACCGCGTGGAAGGAGAACATGGACTGGAGCATGTTTAGGGAGAAGACGGTCTACTGCTCTAGAGGTCGCCCCCGGAAGTGGCACGCCATCTGGGGGCGGTGAAACCAATACAGGGGGGGAATATGTCTTGCCCCGGATCTGGAACCTCCCGAGGAACAGCTTTCCCCCTGACCTACTTTCCGGCACAGTTTGGTTTTAGGAACCGTTTTGGGCCTCTGCTGTCCCCCTTCTTCCTCCGTACACAGTCTTGTAACTAGTAGATGAGTGGGGTCCGGCCTCCCCTGGGGGCTTTCGCCATGGGCTTTCAATGTGCTGCCTTGCTGGGGTTTGTTGTGAGTTTTTTCTGTGTTTATTTAAAATTGGACCTTTGCATTACTCTTTCAACTGTATTGGGGACACATCACTGTATCTAACTCTCAATGCTGCCGGACCTTCGGGCTGTCGGCTGAATAGCTGTGTCCTGAATTTTGAAATAAAGGTTTTCAAAAAAAAAAAAGAAAAAAAAAAAAAAGAATGTTATGTATGTATATATATATATATATTTATTTATGTATATATGTATAACCCGCAAATTGCCCAAAAGCTTGTAGGGGCGCACTAAATGTTGAGAGCTTACAGGACCTACTAAAGGTGAAATTCATGTTTCCTAAGGGACTACGATTCCCACAATGCGAGACGCGCACTAAGCGTGGCCCACTCAGGGAAGAGCTTGCAATAAAATGGTGCTTATTGGAAACCGCCTGCATCGACCTTTGAGAAAGTGGCAACAGCCGAGAAAAGCGTCAAGTCAGAAGAAGTGTTAACCGAAGAGCATCTACGTTTGGTTATTCCCCTCAAATAGCCGGATGGTAAAATTCCTGAGAGTGTGCCCCTACAAGATTTTGGGCAATTTGCGGTTTACATTTTGCACGGCAGTCCTGCCGTGAGGGGCAGCAACATCCTGATAATGTTAAGGAGGCTGCGAATCTGAACTGTATCGGGACCCGAATGCGGTGCAGGAATTTGGGACTTAATCAACCAACGTGTGACTCTGGGGCCCATTGTGGGTACAATATGCCTGTTAAATGTTGACAGCTTGCAGGACCAACTAAAGGTGAAATTCATGTTTCCTAAGGGACTACGATTCCCACAATGCGAGACGCGCACTAAGCGAGGCCGACTCAAGGAAGAGCTTGCAATAAAATGGTGAGTCCCTTAGGAAACATGAATTTCACCTTTAGTGGGTCCTGCAAGCTGTCAACATTTAACAAGCATATTGTACCCACAATGGGCCCCAGAGTCACACGTTGGTTGATTAAGTCCCAAATTCCTGCACTGCATTCGGGTCCCGATACAGCTAAGACCCACGGCCTCCTTAACATTGTCAGGATGTTGCTGCCCTTCACGGCAGGACTGCCGTGCAAAATGTAAACCGCAAATTGCCCAAAATCTTGTAGGGGTGCACTCTCAGGAATTTTACCATCCGGCTATTTGAAGGGAATAACCACACGTAGATGCTCTTTTGTGAAATATTCTGACATGCAGACTGAAACATACACTTTTAATACCAGCAGCAGACTTCCGTGGTGAGCAGTAGCTTTACTACAGTGATCTAATGAGCAACTAGAGTGCTAACATTCAGAATTTATGGCAAATGTGTGACATATCCAAATACCTTCTTGATGGAATCAAAGTAATAAACTGAAAGCATTTCCTACTGAGGAGACTGCAGTAAATGAGGAAATTAGGAAACTTCATAACAAATAAATCTCCCAAGATGGCCACCAGAGTCAAAACTGCAGCACAAATATCACCCAGATGTAGCCCACATGTAGCCCAATGACTGAAGTGTGCAAAACACTTATTTTTTGTGTATTTGCAGTTTTATATAGT
The DNA here is from genome assembly GCF_964204655.1 of Triturus cristatus. NCBI lineage: Eukaryota > Metazoa > Chordata > Amphibia > Caudata > Salamandridae > Triturus > Triturus cristatus. The sequence continues at coordinate 375,788,786 of NC_140587.1, forward strand.
GCAGACTTGTCAGGTATTGGAGTGCTTTACATGAGCATTGGTTACATCACACAAGATCAAATTAATTTTGGTTGTAGACATGGGGAGATTAAGTGATTTGACCAGAATCACAGAATGTTGAGCTGAAGCAGAAACTCCAACCTGGTTCCCCAGTTGCAAAGTCTGCAGCTCTGGAAGTAACACCACATCCTCTCCCCTAGGTGCAACATTTAATCAAGTGGTCAACTGGATAAAAGTTTTTTAAAGCACTAACCATAATTTTGATGCAAATAAGACCCTCTCATATATGTAATTTCTAAAGGAAATACTCTAGGTATTACAGTTTTGATTACATCAAGATGACGTCAGGCGTTCCACACTTTTGTAATAAATATAGAATGTTAGCAATCTAGTTGTTCATTGTGATACTGTTGAGAGGCAGAGGCCAGTGGCACGGACTCTGAAAATTGAAAGCAGGTAGGAGAGTGCAGAGGCAACAATTTGACCACACTGGGCAGGCAGGAAGGGCAGTGGCAGCACAACAGACTATGGAGGGCAGTGGAAAGGGGGGCAGGGACAACAAACCAACAATACAGGACTGGCAAGAGAAGCTGTGGCAATATAATAGACCATTGTGGGCAGAAGGAAGAGGCAGTGGTAGTACAACCATACATGCCAACAGACCCGTTTCAGCCAGGAAACGTCCAATGTTTTTAAGCTCAAATGGGCTTTATTTGATCTGTCTACTGTCTACAATCTCCTCTTTTTCAATGTAACTCAAAGGGGAAAATCAATACCCCAGTTTTTTATCAAAATCTCCCTCTTACCAAGTTCAAAATGTTCGGAAGTATGGTACATTGGATCATGGTAGGCAGGAGGAATTGGGGTAGGGACATAGACTCGGATAACAGAGGACAGGAGGAACATGGAGAGGTGCACCAAACTGGCCCTACAGGGCAGGCATCAGTGTTTGCAGCAGCACAATACACCACACAGCGCATGCGGGACGGGAGTGCAGCACAACAATCCATAGAAAGCCACATGGAGGGGACAGGACCATGCACATGGACAACAGAGAACAGAGGGGAAAGAGGCAATGGTAGCTAGCTGACCATAATGGACAGACAGGAGAGAAAGCTGCAGCATAACAGACCATAAAGGGCAGGAGGGACGGATCAGGGGCATTACAATGGAACAGACAAGCCAGGAGGGAGGGAATAGGGGTCTGCACATGGAAACAGGTTGGGGGCAAGGGGGCAGGTCAGGAGCAGCAAAATGTCCATGGATGTCAGGCAGGATGGGCACTAGAAACAAGACACACCATGGAGAGCAACAATGAGACTATGATGGCATACACACAGACCATGGAGGGAAGGTGGGAGGGGATCAGGGGCAGCTAGCTGACCACACAGGGAAGGTGGGAGGGGCCATGGCAGCACAGAAGACCATGCATGGTAAGTGGGAGGGTTAGTGGCAGCACAATGCTATGACGGGCAAGAAGGAGGGTGCAGGGGCATGCACAAAGGACCATGGAGGATAGAAGGGAGTGTCAGGACCTGGGCACAGACAAGAGAGTTCAGGGGAAGGGGCCTCACAACAGACCGCGCGGGGCAGGCAGGAGGAGCAGTTGCAGCACAACAGACCAGGGAGGGCAGAAGGGTGTGGCAGTAAAATGGACCATGGAGGACAGGAGGAAGGGGATAGAGGCATGGCATGTGGACAGGCAGGGTGGAGGTGGCAGGGACAGGTTACAGTCATCTGACAATGCTAGGCAGGTGGAAGGGGAGTGGCAGCTCAACAGAACACTCAGAGTAGATAGGAGTGGCAGGTCCATGGAACATGGTGGGCAAAAAGGATGGAGCAGGGGCATGCCCAAAGACATCGGAGGGCAGGGGGAAGGAGAATAGGGGCAGCAAGCTAAGCACAGAGGCTAAGCAGGCGGTCAATGATGGGCCATAGAATTGGGCAATGGAGGGCAGGAGTAGTGGACTGGTACATCATGCTAAATGGAGGGCAGTGGCAGCACATCAGACCATGCATGGCAGGAGGGAGGAGGATAGTCCATGGGTTCAGACAACAGAGGATAGGGAGGAGGTGGATGGGGCAGCAAGCTAACTGTTCAGAAAAGGTGGGTATTAGGAACTTTATTGTTTTTAAAATGCGTGTCTGTGCGAACTACTTAAAATATGAACAAGTATGCAGCATAATCTCACTTTTATTCAGGAAGAAGAGGACGTTTGTGACTGTGACTCCGGGCTCACTTGGCTTAAACACCCCCTGACCCTCCACCCCCCATCGCAAAATGTAATTCCTGTGAAAAGGGTAGGTGGACGCAGTGTTATATAGAAAATAGTCCTGAGAGCACGATTGAAAATGAAAACTAGATATAGTATATGGTATAAACTATGCACCAAAAAGTGTGATATAAGATGAACCGGGGCGTGAAATATAATATGCAATACATTGTGCGCAATGACAGATTCATTGGAGAGCGCGAGATAGCACAGGCACTAGCGCGTGCTATGCGATATGCGCCTTGGAGTGTAATATGCACAGGGCAGTGTTGTGTAACCTAACTAGTCTCTAAAGTTGCAATATAAAATATGTGCTGGGGAGTGTAACGTTGCATATGCACTGTGACAAAGATATGGATCCCAGATTGTAATATGTATGGCATAGCGCTGTGCGTTATAACATAGGCATAGAGGAAGGCACGTTAGATGGGGCAATATAACCCGTGCGAAGGAAAGTGTGGCATGACATATTCACGGGGTGGTGTTACAGTGCACATGGGCTAGAGAGTGTCATAGCATACGCACTAGCTGGTGGAATACAACACAGAGGTGTGAGGCACTCGGCGGGCACTGGTGGGTGTAACACAGCATTGGGCTCAGCCAGGAGCACGCTGTGACTCTCAAGTGAGGTTTTTCTCCTTTCTAGAGAGTAAAATAAAAAGTATTACACATCCGGCGGTGGATGTGTGTTTTATTAACCGTGAGGGGGGTTTCTTTCATAGTTTGGTCGAATTTTTTGTCGAATCCCCTTTGAATGGCTTGGTGTGCGTGTATATTAAATGTGCGCGTCAATAGCTACCCATGTTTGTATAAATAAACGACAAGGGTGTCTACTTGGAGAGTACCCACCGGCGGGGGCGCCGGGATTAGGCACGGTAGGGCGTCAGACACGTCAGAGCTTCACTAGCGGTGTAAATACATTCCATGTGGATTCATTCTATGCATAGTCGCCTTTTAATGAATATCACGCAATCGTCACGGTGATAGGTACATATGGTTTGTCCAGCATGTCCTAGGTGTTTCTATAAATATATTTTAAAAAATAAATAATAAAAAACAAAGGCCGGCCCCGGGGGATGGGGTCCCCGGGACCATAAGAGGCCTGAGGAGGGGGGCAACGCAGCCCCCTCCTAAAGAAGAAAAAAAAGGCCATGACCCGGGGGTTGGGGTCCCCGGGGCCGATTAAGGTCTTGGGAGGGCCAAATTTATTTTTTTCAACAAAAAAAATTAGGGTGCAGGCCCTGGGGGATGGGGTCCCCAGAGCCAGTAAATTAGAAAAAGAAGGGGGGCCACGCGCCCCCTCCATGCAGCACTCTGCAAACGCACCCCCTGGCAAGTTGTAAGTTGGGGAATTAATTCCCCTTCAATACTGAGGGTCCCTGACGGCCAACTAGCCCAACAGGCATCTCCAGTATGCGCCAGGTAGCTGCGTTGCAGACAGGTGTTCCGAGGCCACGCCCCTTTTTACACCTCTATGCAACGCAGCTCTGTGGCGCTTACTGGAGGTACCTAGTGGGCTAGTTTGACCCTAGGGACCCTTAGGATTCAAGGGGACTTCATCTCTCAACTTAGAACAACCACAGGACGCGTTTACACAGTGGTGAAGGGAGGGGATGGGCCTGAGGTGACGTGTGCAAACACACCCTGTGGCGCGTTTTAAGTTGGGGAAATAATTCCCTTTCAATCCTGAGGGACCCTGGGGGCCAACTAGCCCACCAGGTGCTTCCAGTAAGCGCCACTGCTCTGCGTTGCAGAGAGGTGGTGCAGGCCGTGCCCCTTTTTACACCTCTCTCCAATGGCGCTTACTGGACGTACCTAGTGGGCTATTTTGCCCCTAGGGATCCTCAGGATTCATGGGGACTTAATCTCCCAACTTAAAAAATGGCCAGAGGGTGTGTTTACACAGTGGGGAAGGGAGGGGACGGGGCCTGAGGTGACGTGTGCAAACACGCCCTATGGCGTGTTTTAAGTTGGGGAAATAATTCCCCTTCAATCTTGAGGGACCCTGGGGGCTAACTAGCCCACCAGGTGCTTCCAGTAAGCGCCACTGAGCTGCGTTGCAGAGAGGTGGTCCAGGCCGTGCCACTTTTTACACCTCTCTGCAATGCAGCTCTGTGGTACTTACTGGAGATGCCTAGTGGGCTAGTTGGACCCTAGGGACCCTCAGGATTCAAATAAACTTAATCTCCCAACTAAAAACGGCCACAGGGCGTGTTTACACAGCGGCGAAGGGAGGGGACGGGGCCTGAGTTAACATGTGCAAACAAGCCCTGTGGCGCGTTTTAAGTTGGGCAAATAATTCCCCTTCAATCCTGAGGGACGCTGGGGGCCAAGTAGCCCACCAGGTGCTTCCAGTAAGCACCACTGCACTGCGTTGCAGAGAGATGGTCTAGGCCGTTCCACTTTTTACACCTCTCTGTAATGCAGCTCTGTGGCGCTTACTGGAGGTACCTAGTGGTCTAGTTGGACCCTAGGGACCCTCAGGATTCAAAGGGACTTAATCTCCCAACTTAAAATGGCCACAGGGCGTGTTTACACAGTGGGGAAGTGAGGAGACGGAACCTGAGGTGACGTGTGCAAACACGCCCTGTGGCGCGTTTTAAGAGGTAGTTTTAATCCCCTGCCCTATTATATACTAGGGGCTTACAGAGGAGGTCATGCTGATCACAGGGGGACCCCAAAGCATAGTGTTCCCTAGTGTATGTAGGTGTTTTCACTGTATTCTGAGTGTCTTTTAACATAGCACTGGCTCTAGGACTGGTTAGTCAGACTCAGTTAACACCAGTATCCGTCTGAAAAAGTTGAGGGTACAGGATGATTTTGCAACAAGGCTTCTTTCTGCTCTTCTGTTTGTTCTTTCTGCACGATATTCTTCTTCCTGCATTTTTCTTTGTCTTTGAGTACTTCTGTTGCTTCTTTCTGCTTTTCTTTTTTTTCTTTCTGTGCATTTTTTCTTCTTTCTTCACATGTCCTATCTCTGTAGCCATAGTTAGAAATTATCATTTAAAAAACCTTTGAAATTCACTGAAAAAACCATAGGTTTCAGGCACGTTATAGTTAGGAATTAGCATTTAAAAAACCTTAGAAATTCACTGAAAAAACCATAGGTTTCAGGGGCTTTATAGTTAGCTGGACTTTTCACTCGTACAAAACCATTGAAATTCCCCCGTTATAGTTAGTTCAGCTAACTATAACTCGCGTGCCCGCAATGCACTGCTGATGACGTCACATATTACATCACTCATGTCATGGTCAGTGACATCACTCATGACATCACTGATGACATCTCAAATGACATCACTGATGACATCACTGATGACATCATCCAGTGAATGTGTGTTTTTCTGAAAATTACATATGTTTTATATATGTATATCTCAAGGTCGAGGGAAGAATAAATATAAGTGTCTAAATGGTTGATTTGTTTTTGAAAAATTGATTGTATAACTGACTGATTAAGTGTATCTTAGTGAATACATGGCTTAGTGAGTAATGTTTAAATATGCAAATATCTGTATCAGTCTCTCACTTTGTGTATAAGTGGCTGCATGGGTTGGTGAGTAGCTACATGAGTGTCTATATAGGTTATTAGTTAGTTTTTTGAGTATCAGTATGAGTGTCTGAGTGTCTGTATAGTTCGTTGGGGGGTATTACGTAGTGCATAGGTGCATGAATGAGTGACTCACTGTTTGTATGTGTTGAAGACAGCATGTGTGCAGGACTGTATGGGTGGATGAGTGTGTGCATGGGTGTGTTAGTGAGTGAATGACTGTCTCAATAGTGTCTTTATGAGTAACTACATATGTTTTAAACTAGTATATGTGACTATTGGTGTATATAAGTGAGTATATGTGAGAGTGAGAGATTGGAAGAGTTCCTGTATGAATAAGTATGTGTTTCTATAAGTGATTGTTTAAAAGACTAAGTATGTGTAAGTTTCTGTAGAAGTAAGTGTGGTGGTGTGTGTATAAATGTATATGCAAGTAAATAGATGTTTGATTCTTTATTAGCATGAGTGACTATGTGTGTGAGGAACTCTATGGATGAGTGGCGTTGTCTGACAGGATGTATAGGTGCATGAGTACAGATGATGAGTGAGTACATGTTTGAGTGACTGTATAGGACTGTTGTTGAATGAGTGGATGTGTATGTGAATTTTAGAATTCCTGAATAGGTTGTTGTAACTGATATTGGTATGTCCATTGTTTTGAAATTTTTAGTTTCTATTTTTGAATGTGTGTATCAAAGGTTATATTAGGGGGAGAGGAGGTCTGCCACTCTATCACAACGATGATGTCATCAGTGATGTCATTTGAGATGTCATCAGTGATGTCATGAGTGATGTAATATGTGACGTCATCAGCAGTGCATTGCGGGCGCGCGAGTTATAGTTAGCTGAACTAACTATAAATGGGGAATTTCAGTGGTTTTGTACGAGTGAAAAGTCCAGCTAACTATAACGCCCCTGAAACCTATGTTTTTTTCAGTGAATTTCTAAGGTTTTTTAAATGCTAATTCCTAACTATAACGTGCCTGAAACCTATGATTTTTTCAGTGAATATATATATATATTATCTACTGGCGGTCGCCAGTAGATAGTTATAGTTAGGACCTATTTTCCAGAGGAAATCCGCAACATTCTATTCCCAATAAGTCTGGCGCCGGTTGATGAATCCTCGCAAAATTTTCCCAACTTTTGGCCAGCTCCGTTCCGCTCCTACCCTACCCGGTTATCCGTCAAGCGGGGGCCGAGAAAAAAGGGAGGTTCTAAAACGTGTTTTCCCCATGCAATTTCCCATAGGATCTGTTGTCGCAGCTACAGCCCGAACCACTGAACAGAATGACACCAAATTTGGCAAAGAGGTAGTCCTCAGTTCAGACTCGTGCCTTTTGCATAAATGGTGTGAATCTGTTCAGTAGGTCCTGAGAAAATTAGGGTAAAAAAGTTAGTGATATATATGGCCAGGGAGGATCCGCGGACCCTACCCGCACGGTAAGCGCACCCTCCCCGAACTAAGCGAGCACCCTCCCGATCGCACGCTGAATGCTAATTGGCTGTCGAGTTTCTGTCTACATTCGAAACCAGAACTGTTGGCGGCCATTTTCTGCCTCGGTAGAAGCGAGGCTGAAGAAGCAAGGGGAATAAGTGTGTAAAACATATAAAGGGGGCAGAGTGGAAATACTCTGACCCTTTAGAGGTGCTAGGGGGTCCCAGAAGGACCCCCTGGGGCCCCCTTTTAAAAAAAAAAAACAGCAAAATGCGCGCAGGGTGCGCACATTCTACCGCATTGGGTGCACGGATTCTCTCGCGTTGGGTGCGCGGATCCAAGGGAAAAAAATTGAAAAAAGACAAGAAATCATTGGTTGTATGACAACTTTCTACACTGAAAGGTAGGGTGTATATTTCTATGTTTTTAAAGGCATGATTCTTATTGGTTAACAAAAACTGATTGTAAGGAACATTATATATGATAAGCTGATATGTTGAAAAGTCAAGCACACTTGCTGTCTTGTTTAGCAACATTGTGTGCTGAACGTGTGACCTGTGTGCTCAGTGCAGTGTTCCATGACCTGTTTCTATGGTAACAGGCAGAAGGCAGATTAGGGGAAGGGTTGAAATGTGTTTCATTTGGAAAGGGTTGAAATGTTTAACCAATAGAAATGTGTGTTTGCTTTTGAATTTATGTGTGAAGGATTGTGATTTGATGTTTACATGTATATGTGTGGAAAATGAAAGGGAAACTTTTCCATTCTTTGTTTTTGCTGAGAGGTGCACAGTGCAGAGATTCTCTAAAAGAAAATGTGGTGTGTGACTGATATACTTCTTAATCTACAAAACAACTTGAGAGGTGAGTTATTTAATTGTGAGGGGATGTATGTAGACTATTTTGATTTTAATCAGACTAATGTATTTCTCCTGCTAAAGTGTAGGGAGCACTTTTTTTCTCTACAATCTTATTGACAGTGTGTGTGCATGTAGAAACCATTCTGTGATAAGCATTTGTGTTTTTCATGTGTTTGCAGACAGATAACTGCTGTTTTTATATTTTGGTAGAATTAGAAAGCAGTCATTGTTTATGCATTTGTGAAATGAGTTATGTTTCTATACTAAAATGTAGTACTCCTTCTAGATGAATAAATGTGTTTTGGTATAGTGCAAGGGATAGTGTTGTTTGTCTAGAATCACACAGTGAGTCTGTGTGCATTTGGGAACCACTGTGAGAGAAGCATTTGATAACATTGTGTATTTGCTGACAGATAACTGTTTTAAAACTTGTCATGTTGTCAGGTTTTAGTAGCATTAGAAGCCAGTCTTTGCTTATGCATTGATAAAATGAGTCATGCTTTGACACTAATGTGCTGTACTTTAATATGTAGATTGTGTGTAGTCTCTTTACCCCTTGCACAGTAGTGCATGTGTTTTTGTAAGCTGCTAGGGATAGTGTTGCTTGTCTAGAATCACACTGTGAGTCTGTGTGCATTTGGGAACCACTGTGAGAGAAGTATTTGGTAACATTGTGTATTTTCTGACAGATAACTGTTTTAAAACCTGTCTTGTTGTCAAGTTTTAGTAGCATTGGAAGCCAGTCTTTCCTTATGCTTTGATTAAATGAGTCAGGCTTTGACACAAAAGTGCAGTCTTGAAATATGTAGATTGTGTGCAGTTCCCTTACCACTTCCACAGTAGTGAATGATTTTTGGTAAACTCCTAGGTATAGTGGTTGTTGTCTAGAATCACACTGTGAGTCTGTGTGCATTTGGGAACCACTGTGAGAGAAGCATTTGTTAACATTGTGTATTTGGTGACAGATAACTGTTTTAAAACCTGTCATGTTGTCAAGTTTTAGTAGCATTAGAAGCCAGTCTTTGTTTATGCATTGATAAAATGATTCATGCTTTGACACTAATGTGCTGTACTTTAATATGTAGATTGTGTGCAGTCTCCTTACCCCTTGCACAGTAGTGAATGAGTTTTTGTAAGCTGCTAGGATAGTGTTGCTTGTCTAAAATCACACTGTGAAGTTTTAGTAGCTTTAGAAGCTATTCTTTGCTTATGCATTGATAAAATGAGTCAGGGTTTGACACTAAAGTGCAGTACCATGTACTATTCTCTTCACTGTGCCAGAACTGAAAATTTAAAAGTTTTACCCAGGCACTGTCCTAGCAGTAGTCTGATGATTTAGTCAGTTTCCAAGTACTCATGTTGTGGACCATACATTACCACATAGACTGCTTTAAATGTCTATGCAGTATGCATGCAGTCTTCTAACATACTATACACTTGTCTTTCACATCTTCAATTTCCTAGTCAGTATCCATACAGTCCAGCAAACATCCTGTCACTCCCTTTGCGCTCCTCTAGTGACCCATTCAGTACCAATTACTAATCCATTCACTGTGTCAAAAGCCAACCACTTATAAATTCACCCAGGCACTGTCTTTACTGTACTCTAAACATTCCGTCAGTTCCCAAGTACTCATGCAGTGAGCCAGGCCTTAGCACATAGACTGCTTCAAATGCCTATTCACTATGCATGCAGGGCTCTAACCACCTATACAGTTGTCTTAAACACCTTCAATTCCCCAGTCAGTATTCATATACTTCTAGCAAACACCCTGCTACTCACCCAGTGTGTCTCCTTATAGTAGTGTAATTATTCAGTCAGTTAGCATGTAGTCTTTTAGTGAGGTAGGCTTTAGGGCATAAACTGCTTCAAAGTAGTATGCACTATGCATGTAGTGTTTTCACCAGCGTCACACTTGTGGTTCAGGGTTATAGTTTCTTAGTCAGTTTTTATATCAAATGTGTTTGTACAGTAATGGAATAGTATAAATTTGAAAGTTATTAATATACATTTATTTGTGATTATTTTTTACAGATACAGAACAGGAGTGTTTCTCATCTGTTTGCACTCGTGCAAGATTGTTTGGATGAAGGGTCCTTCAGTGTTTCATCATATTTGCCGTGCCGTACGAGTATTTCTTGTTAGGATCCCCTCACAACAGAACTCTTTTGCAAATCATGCACGTGACCAAGGTGGCATTGATCTTTGTTTGCCCCTCGGGAAAAGTAAAAAATTTCCACAGCACTGAAGAAAATCGTTGTGCCTCCTCCAAAAATTCATCCTTAGATTCGGCAAATATTTTAAAGCGACAACATTTACAGTTTTTGTAAGTTAAACTTATAAAATGTTGTTAGCCATAAGCATTTTATATATCTGTGAATTGTATCTTGTGGTATTTTGCCGAGAATAGCATGTTGTTGTTTTTTTAACAATCTTTCTGATGGTTTTTTTTTTGCCCGCTGTTAAGTGATGAGTACGATTGAAATCACTATTTTTCGTGAAATTCAATATATTCTGAGAACAGCAAAAAAGGCAAATAACTTTGTGGAAATTATGCTGTGTTGTAAAAAATGTATTGTTACATGTTATAATTTTTTTTTTCCTTTTCTTTCACAGATCCAAATTTAAAAATAAGCAATTTATAGGAATTTAGATTGCAATGAAAATCTGAAAAAAATGTATACAATTTTTTATTGCTATTACTGTGAAGGTAAGTTTAACTAAGTCTCAATATGCAGAATGAGGAGGTCTGCAAGAAGCTGAAACACGTTTCTAAAAACACTCTGTTTATACCTATGTAGTTTTGAAATCTGACCATAATCAGATATCATGTGACCTGCAAAAAAAGAGATTTGAGGGGTTCATAATATTTCCCATTGTAGCTATTGAAGGACCGCAATCATTTCAATCATTCTTCTTTGAACATCTTTGCAGACAAAACTCTGTGCTTACCTTCTATCATTCGCAAGGAATTTTATAACTGGAAATATGTCACTTTTTGTAACATAGTTATTGCGCAAGACACTCTTTCATATTTACAAAGAGAGGGAAAGGCACTCTGTGTACTTTTTATACTCCATGTAAATACAACCTCATTATGCACACCAGTTTGCGTTGAAAGGGTGTTCTATAAGTGTTGTTGTGCATGATTGCACTGAATACTCATAGAACAACACACATGTCTAGATTTGTCAGAAATTATGAATTTCGATATGTGTGTAAATGCTGCACCATTCTAAAATTGGTGTAGGAAAGCACAACAAGGAGAATTGTTTTCATTTCTCCACATTTTTATATCTTCAATACATGCTACAATGCTCAGCATACATTGAAGGAGAAAAATGCCTTTACTGATTGTTTTTGTGCAGAAAGGTGTGTCTTCCTGCACAAAAACAAACAACACATGACACAGATATCCTTGCACTATGGTGCAAGGGTGCCTGTGTCACCACATGGCTGCAGTTTAAGCAGCTGTGCAGAGAGAAGCATAGATTTGCAACATATTTATGTACATATGTTGCATCCCTGTGCTTCAGAAGTACTACAGCACACTGCAGTTAAAGAGGTTACTGTGTGATGCTGCAGCACTTCCTCATAGTTCTGCACTTATACATTCACCATACGCTACTAATGCATTCATTCAGTCAATTACGTACTACACATACATTCATCTAAACTTTCACACACTAACAAAGAAATTTAGCTCTTTTTTTAAACCAGGAAAGTTAGTTCTTACAAGAACTTTTTTTTTTCTTCTATCTTCTTTTATTTTTTGGGGGGGGGGGGTTCTGAACAATTTTTAATTTTTTTTGTTTTTTCTGCAAAGAAAAAACTAAAAACAAAACAGGAGGAACCAAACAATGAACTTCAGGGAACAATAAAAAAAAAAAAAAACTAGCGAATGTGACTTTCTTGCCGGCGGCAGATCAGATCGATCGACTGCTCACCGTAGCACAAAGTCGCATTGCACTTAGTGCAGAGCATTTTTAAATAATGAAATTGAGGACGGATATCCAAGTTTTGGGCTGATGGATGCACTCTTGAAGTGCTCGGCTACGATGAGGTGGAAGGCGCAAGAGCAGGAGTGTTTCTCACCCGTTTGCACTCTTCTCGTGCAAGATTGTTTGGATGAACGGTCCTTAGGTGCTTCATCATACTGGCCGTGCCGCACGAGTATTTCTTGTTAGGATCCCCTCGCGACAGCACTCTTTTACAAATCTTGCATGTGACCACGGTGGCATTGGTCTTTGTTTGCCCCTCGGGAAAAGAAAAAAATGTCCACACCACTGAAGAAAAACGTTCTTTGCGTGGTGCCTCCTCCAAAAATTCATCCTCAGATGTATGAGGAGATGCAGGTGATGCCTGCTGCCCTGAAGCCATTTTTAGTAGAAAAAAGTTAGAGCTAAGTGTAAACTTAGTCTAAAAAAATCTTCTTCTCTGCAAAGAGATGCTCCTCCAAAGAAGGTCAAAGAAGAATGATTGAATTGGGTGGGGTCTTTCAATAGTTAGAAGAGGAAGTGTAATGAACCAATCAAATCTCTTTTTTTGCAGGTCACATGGGATCCGCGCACCATGCGCATAGGCAGCACGCACCCAGCGCGCATCCGCAAAAGTGAATTAAAAAAATTTATAGGATTAGATGTACAAATTTATTAGTTTTAGGACTAGTTTAGAGTTTGTCTTCAATTAATATTCACATGCAATACAGATATATATGTTCTTTTAAATGTTAAATATTTTGCGGGATCCGCGCACCTACCGCGTCATAGACGCAGATGACGCATCGCGGAAGCGCGTAAAGGTCGCGTTACATACATCGAACGTGTCGCGTATAGGCTGGGAGTCGCGTACCGGTCGCATTGCGATCGCGCACTAAACACGTACCCAAAGCATACCATGCGCGGATGCTATCGCATAGGGATCGAGAACGGTGCGCATAGGGTGCGCCGATTAAAAAACATGGAAAAAATATATATAAAATAAAGTTTTGAACATATAGTTACAAAAATATTTTTAAAAATATAAAAAAATATGTTTGAAAAACCCAATAAAAACAAATAAAATTTTTTAATTTTTAAAAGAATAATTGAAAAATAAGTTTAAAAAAATGGTGATAAAAAAGAATTTCAAAAAAACATAATTAATGAAATTGACACACTGATTTTGAAAAATATAGAAATCCAATGAAAATCATTAAACATGACATTTTTAGAGATAAGTTATAAATAGGAATTAGCATTTAAACAACCTTTAAAATTCACTGAAAAAACCATAGGTTTCATGCACGTTATAGTTAGGAATTGGCATTTAAAAAACCTTTGAAATTCACTGAAAAAACCATAGGTTTCAGGGGCGTTATAGTTAGCTGGACATTTCCCTCGTACAAAACCCTAGAAATTCCCCCGTTATAGTTAGTTCAGCTAACTATAACTCGCGCCCCCGCAATGTACTGCTGATGACATCACATATTACATCACTCATGACATGGTCAGTGACATCACTCATGACATCACTGGTGACATCTCAAATGACATCACTGATGACATCACTGATAACGTCCTCCATGTGATAAATTAGTGCATCTTCTCACACCCTTTGATATACTTAATCAAAATTTCAGACGTCCATTCTCAAAACCATAGATACTCCAATACCAATAACTACATACCCACTCATTGACTCTTAGATCTACACACACATCCACTCACTCACCTGTACAGTCACCCATACTTACAGTCACTCAGTACAGGACTATCATATGCATTTATACACCTACATAGACACTCACACACCACCAATCATCCATAGAGGTACTCTCACACCTAGTCAGTCATGCAAATAATAATTCACACTCCCATTTACTCACCTATGCAGTTATTCACACACAAGTTCACTTACTCATAAAAATAGTACCACATTCTTATGCTCTTATACAATCACTGATACAAGCACACACTCATCCATACAGCCACTCTCACAATCACACACTCTCACATATACCCACTTATATACTCTTACACACATATATACTGCCTTTCACATATGTAGTTACTCACACATGTACCACTGAGATATACATTTAATCACTAACACACCCATACATACACTCACCCAACCATACAGTCCACCACAGATGCACTCTTAAAACCATGCACCCATAGAGTCACCCACTTACACATGTATGCACAGAGTCACACACACCCCACCCACACAAACACTCAGGCACCCATACAGATACTCAGACAACCAATCAATAACCCATAGAGACACTCATATAGCTATTCACAAAATCATGCAGCCGCTTATACACCAACAGACAGACAAATACAGACATTCACACAGTTTAGTCACTAGTCTGCAGTAAGATACATTTAATGACTCACTTATAGAGTCAGCATCTCACAAAAAGTTACGGACTGGTCTCACACACCACCTGGTGTCATGCTTCATCATTGACCAGTCCTCGCCCTCTAAAACCTTCGTTTGATAGAGGGCGGGCATACACTTGACGACAAGGATGCACTTTCTAAATGACTGAGTGGGGGCCCGTGAAACTGTGAGTGAGGTTAAAAATCATTCTAGTAGTCAGAAGTGATTTTAATGTGATTGACAACTATATGATAATAAAAAGTATGTGACGGTGAATGGGGTAATTAGTGTCCCCTAACCGTCTTGTGAGTGGTCCACATGTTTCTGCCAGAGTGGCCCTGTTGGGTCCATGGCATTCATCAGGACCTAATTATGAATGGGGGCTCCGTTCTTACCAGGTGCTGGTAAGACGCTACCACTGTGTGAGTGTAGCAAAGGCCACACTTCACTTCCTAGGATGCTTCCAAAGGTGAAGCCTATGAGAAAAATGTGAGAAACAAAGGTTAATTGGAACTCGTTGGGTCGAACGTACCTGTAAAGGAAAAGGAAATACAATGCATGCATTGAAATTTAGGAGTGAATAAAGTGTATGTGACTTTGTGACACTCTATTTGTGTACACATTTGTGAAGCTTTTGAGGCTGGAGGCAGACAATGCTGCTGCCAATCTTACCCTAATCGGATAGACAACTTGTCCCAAGGGGGAAGGGGGGGACGGGGGTAATCCACCGTTTGTCACTTCTGTTGGAGAAAAACATAGAACCTAGGTCTCCATCAAAACATCCATAACACCAAAGGGTTCAACAACCTCTCAGGGAAGGAACGGACAGCCCTACAAGCACTCAAAAATAATCATGATATCGTTATCAAACCAGCAGATAAAGGGGGCGCGACTGTCCTCATGGACCTTACGATGTACCGAGATGAATGTACAAGACTGCTAGCGGATACGAACAGCTATGCCATACATCAAACGGATCCTACGGGCCCGATCAAGATTAAAATTAAGAACATAGTGGAGGAAGCCCTCAGTAACGATTGGATAACGAAGCAAGAAGCTGACTTCCTGATTAACGAAGAACCAAGGATGCCGCGCTTTTACATTCTACCAAAGATCGACAAGGGGCGTATGCCACCGCCAGGTAGACCAATCGTATCCGGCATTGGATCAGTGCTAGAACCTCTGTCGCAATTTTGCGACTGGTTCTTGCAGCCCATTGTAAAAGAAACACAATCCTACCTGAAAGACACAAAAGACGTCCTCTGCCTCCTAAGAGATCTGGAGGTTGATACCACCAACGACTGGCTTATAACGATGGATATCGAAGCCCTGTACACAAGTATACCGCAACGACGAACATTGGAAGTCGTAGAAAGTATCATCTTACGAAGAGAGTGGGATTTTGTTACTCCCCAACATTTTGTCATGGAATGTGCTGAGTTGGCCCTCACAGAGAATTTCTTCGAATTCGAACAGGTCATCTATCACCAAATAACAGGTACTTCAATGGGGAGCACTTTTGCTCCCAGTATGGCAAGGCTATACGTCCAGCAATTTGAGGAGGACTTCATCAACAATGCAGTGAACCCTTTTCGAAGCCACATAAAGATTTGGAAACGTTACATAGACGACGTACTCATTGTATGGAATGGAACAGAAGAGAATGCAATAGCCTTCGTCCACTGGGTGAATTTGCAAGACAGTCATCTCAAATTCACTCACACCATCAATAAAAATCACGCAATCTTTCTGGACCTGGATATCACACTCACGAATGAGGGGATAACAACCAAGGTCCATAACAAACCCACCGACAGGAATAGCCTACTCTTGTACGAGAGTTATCACCCTAAGGCCCTCAAACAGAACTTACCTGTTGGCCAGTTCCTCCGTATAAGGAGAAACTGCTCCGAGAAAGACACTTACAAAGAACAGGCAGAACATCTTGAGAAGAAACTAATTGAACGCCATTATCCAAGAAAAATGGTGAGAAATGCAAACAAAAGGGCAAGAAACAACCCAAGGGAGGCACTTCTGGAGAACGTGGAGAAAGGAAAAACCAACAGACCGGTCTGCGTTACTACTTTCACACCAATATCGAACTCAGTTCAGAAAATTATCAGGAAAAGATGGCACATACTTAACAGCACTGGGAAACATTGGGAACCCCCCTTGTTTGCCTTCAAGCGCAATAAAAATCTTCGGGACGAACTGGTCCATGCCCAGATGACCACCAATGAGAACACAGAACAACTCAGACTCTGGGATCAACCACCAGTAGTAGGCCATTTCTCCTGCGGCGGATGCCAGTCATGTAATCTCACAAGAAACACCAAAAAAGTGGACATTGGCACAAACAAACCATGGCAGCTAAAATCATTCAGCAACTGTAACACAGAAAATGTGGTATATTTATTAACATTCCCTTGCAAACTCCAATACGTGGGGATGACCTCAATGAAAATAAAAATCCGCATTAATGAGCACCGTAGCACAATCAGGTGCAAAAAAACTAATACAAAGCTAACACGACATTTTTCAGAAAAAAACCATACAGACTCAGACCTGCGTTGGACTATTCTTGAGGTCATGAAGAAAAGGAAATTTGACCTCACCAAAGCCCTCCATGTGAGAGAGCAACGTTGGGTGTACCGCCTACGCTCTCACGAAAAAGGCCTCAATGATGACATCCCATGGCTGCAGTTGACAGAATAAAGAAAGGGGATATGATTTGGATATAAGCCCTTAAGATAATATAACTACAAAGCCATATGCCTTTACTCATTGACCCAGGCTAACCCCCTTGACATACAACACAACGGTTTAGTTGGACATATATGAACATATCCCGACACCTTAGCCGCTTATTTTTGCGACATTTCTCCCCCACAAATGTAAAAAGCGGTTTGCGCAGGGCCAACCACATGTATCACTGTATATCAGGAGAACTGTTCATTGCAATACTCACAGATGCTCTGCACCGTGTCAATACACGAGTGGGTAGTAGGACAAATGTTTACCTCGGGAGCGAAGTATGTGAACTAACTATCTATATTTTGAGTCAAACTTTCATCTGCTCGGCGACTCGTTCACAACTTTGCAAAGCCTTTACGTGCCACCGCATGACATTAGGCGCTGGGACACAACTGTGCGGGCGTAAATTTGCTACACTCGGCCCGATATCGTGCCAGTTAATCACGATGCTAGTTTGGCCAACCTCGCCACCTTTAGCACAACTTGGTTCATGCAGTTTTATTTAGCGTCTCCATGCCAACAATAGACGCTTGGGCACATAACGAAAGCTCCTCACCATTGCGCTGGCGTAAACATGTAGTATTCCACCCAATAGTGTACCGGCCTATCACAATCTCTGTTGGGCCAGCCTCACCACCAATGAGATTTCCCGTCACACGGAATCCCTCAGGCAGGCATGGGCGCGCCCTATGACCGGGTTCCTTCCCCTCATTTCTCCGACTCCCTTTCACGGTCCTCCAATTACAGCAGGACGTTTGACACACCCCCGGCCTCACCACGAATGGGGCTTCCCCTTTCATTCACGCCTTGAACCGACATCTTGAACACAGGCTCGGCGCTCTTCCGACACCGGGAACCCCGCACCTGAATTCTGTTTTGCGTTCAATTAACACAATCGAACCTCATATTTAAGACGGCGCCCGCTTCCTCCATTTCTCACAATCGGGAGGATCGAGCGGACGCCTAGGACACAGGAGCATTCTACCTCGTGTCACAGTAAGAGTATGGGTGTTGCAAATGACTAATGAGCGTGCGTGTGTATAATTCTGTATTTCCACCCAAACGATTAACCAACTTTACCTACTATGTTTTCTATGACCTCCATTGGAATTTGCTCAATAAGAGTTCTTGTGTATAGACTTAATTCTCTGTCTATGCAGCAATTCCTCTGTATGTTTTGATGGAGACCTAGGTTCTATGTTTTTCTCCAACAGAAGTGACAAACGGTGGATTACCCCCGTCCCCCCCTTCCCCCTTGGGACAAGTTGTCTATCCGATTAGGGTAAGATTGGCAGCAGCATTGTCTGCCTCCAGCCTCAAAAGCTTCACAAATGTGTACACAAATAGAGTGTCACAAAGTCTCATACACTTTATTCACTCCTAAATTTCAATGCATGCATTGTATTTCCTTTTCCTTTACAGGTATGTTCGACCCAACGAGTTCCAATTAACCTTTGTTTCTCACATTTTTCTCATAGGCTTCACCTTTGGAAGCATCCTAGGAAGTGAAGTGTGGCCTTTGCTACACTCACACAGTGGTAGCGTCTTACCAGCACCTGGTAAGAACGGAGCCCCCATTCATAATTAGGTCCTGATGAATGCCATGGACCCAACAGGGCCACTCTGGCAGAAACATGTTGACCACTCACAAGACGGTTAGGGGACACTAATTACCCCATTCACCGTCACATACTTTTTATTATCATATAGTTGTCAATCACATTAAAATCACTTCTGACTACTATAATGATTTTTAACCGCACTCACAGTTTCACGGGCCCCCACTCAGTCATTTAGAAAGTGCATCCTTGTCGTCAAGTGTATGCCCGCCCTCTATCAAACGAAGGTTTAAGAGGGCGAGGACTGGTCAATGATGAAGCATGACACCAGGTGGTGTGTGAGACCAGTCCGTAACTTTTTGTGAGATGCCCACACTTACGACGTTCTTGTAACTCGTTTGGGTTATCACACTAGGAGCGGCTCTTTGTGGTAAACAGTTATAGTGGAGGCTGCCAGCTCCTAGAACCCCATGCCTCTCGTTCCCCCTCCACAGATCAAGTGGAGTCTTTTTGTGTGTTCACTTATAGAGTCAGTCACACACCTACTAAATCATCCATTCACACACTTATACACCCACTCATTCTTCCATAGGTTTTTCTCTATATATATATTAAACATATTTAAAATTTACAGAAACACACACTCACTGGATGACGTCATCAGTGATGTCATCAGTGATGTCATTTGAGATGTCATCAGTGATGTTATCAGTGATGTCACTGACCATGTCATGAGTGGTGTAATATGTGACGTCATCAGCAGTGCATTGCGGGGGCGCGAGTTATAGTTAGCTGAACTAACTATAACGGGGGAATTTCTAGGGTTTTGTACGAGGGAAATGTCCAGCTAACTATAACGCCCCTGAAACCTATGGTTTTTTCAGTGAATATATATATATATATATATATACACATATATATATTTATACACACACACACACACACACGCACACACACACTAAGGTGTGTTCAAGAATGAGTGGGTGTTTGAGTGTCTGAATGGATGATTTAGTGGGTGTGTGACTGACTGTATATTTGAGTGAATGAATGTGTCTAAGTGAATGCATAGGAGAGTGACTACTCTGTGTGAATGTCACAGTTGGTGTGTAAGTGGCTGAATGGGTTGGTGAGTAGCAACATGAGTGCCTATATGGGTTAATGATTGGTTGTCTGAGTACCTGTATGGGTGCCTGAGTGTCTGGGTGGGTGGGTGGGTGGGGCTATGTGACTCCCTGCATGGATATGTGAGTGGGAGATTCACTGGGTGTATGGGTTCATGAGTGCATGTGCCAGGGGCTGTATGGGTGAGTGAGTGTCCGTATGGCCGTGTTCCTGAGTGAGTAGATATCTCAGTGGTATATGTGTGAGTAACTACATATGTGAAAGGCAGTATATATAAGTATTGGAGTATTTAAGTGAGAGGGAGGATTGTGAGAGTGACTGTATGGATGAGTGTGTGCTTGTGTCAGTAATTATATAAGAGAGTAAGTATGTGTTAGTATATGTATGAATAAGTGAGGTGGTGTGTGTATAACTGTATAGGTGAGTGGCCTTGGTATTGCTGGATCTGTCTGCTGCATTTGACACGGTCGATCATGGTATCCTGATTGATCCAGTCAGAGCTGCTGGCCTTAATGGAGCAGCGTCCAGCTGGATTGAGTCATTTCTTGTGGATCGCACCCAGTCGTTGCGTCTCTCCCAGTTCTCTGCACCAGAAAGGGAAACGACATGTGGAGTACCTCCGGGCTCCTCATTGTCCCCTCATTTTTTTAACCTCTACCTTATCCCCCTACTTCGGTCCCTGAAAAACAGGAATGTCTGCACGTATAACTATGCAGATGATTTGCAACTGGTGTTCACTATCAATAATTCACCTGATTCGGTATCAGAATTCCAGGCAACATCTGCGACTGGATGAATAGGAACCAGTTAAAACTTAATCCAGACAAAACCGAAGGGATTCTGATAGGGGATCCCCTGAACCTTTGGAACGCACATTTTTGGCCAAGTGAGTTGGGCTCTACTCCCACTCCTTCCCCCTCAGCCAAGAGTCTAGAGGTGATCATCAATAGTGACCTCACTATGAAATCCCAGATAGGAGCAGTAACCTCCACTTGTTTCTTTCAGCTCAGAAAGATAAGAAAGATCAGAAGATGACTTACTCGGGAAGCTCTGATCCAGGTGGTGCTAGCCACGGTGATTTCACACCTGGATTATGCCAACTCTTTATATTTCAGCATTCCTCTATATCTTACAACAAAATTGCAGTTGGTGCAGAATCAGGCAGCTAGGCTGATATTTCAGCAACCCAG
Source organism: Triturus cristatus (assembly GCF_964204655.1). Taxonomy (NCBI): domain Eukaryota; kingdom Metazoa; phylum Chordata; class Amphibia; order Caudata; family Salamandridae; genus Triturus; species Triturus cristatus. Next base: position 375,809,899 of record NC_140587.1, read on the forward strand.
ATGGGAACATGTCTCACTCATTATGGAAAAATTATATTGGCTTCCTATCCCATAAAGATGTGCATTTAAAGTTGTGTGTCTAATTGTTAAGTCCCTACATGGTGCTAGTCCAAAATTCACATCCCGGCTTGTTCACAAATACATACCTTCCCGGAGCTTGCACTACACTCATAAGAACCTCCTAACCATTCTTTCCTACAAATGGAAACGACTAGGTGGTTGTAGGTTTGTAAATTTGGCACCTAGCTTCTGGAATACTTTTCCCTTGGACATCACAACCTGCACTGAATTCTCTAGATTCAGGAGCCTTCTCAAGACTTGGTTATATATCCCAGCTCATATCTAGAACCAAGTAGATGATCAAACATATGGGGCTCCGGCAATATTCTAGGTTACCGTTAAGAAACCAATCGGTGTATGTGCGCGTTATGAGAAATTTTAACATAAAACAACATAACAGTAAATGTCAATGTGATTGATTCTTTGCATGACTGACTAGGTGTGTGAGTAACTGTATGGGTGAGTGGCAGTGTGTGAGTGTCTGTATGGGTATATGATTGCAAATATCAGTGGCTGCATAGATGAGTGACTGTGTGACTGAGTGACTGTGTGGGTGAGTGATTGGATGTGTGTACACCTATGAATCAGTGAGTGGGTATGTACTAACTGGTATTGGTGTGTCTATGGTTTCGAGAATCGTAGTCTGTATTTTAGAGTGGGTGTATCAAAGGTTACATTAGGGTGTGAAGAGGTGCATCAGATATTAAGTGGATGATGTCATTTGAGATGTCATCAGTGATGTCACTGACCATGTGACTTATAGTTAGTTAATAGCAGAATTTATCTGGTTCTCTATGAGTGAAATGTCAGTCTAACTATAACGTCCCTGAAACCTGTGTTTTTTTGTGTGAATTTCTAAGATTTTTAAAATGCTAACTCCTAACTATAACATCCCTGAAAGCTCTGTTTTTTTAGTGAATTTCTAAGGTTTTTTAAATGCTAATTTCTAACTATGCCTACATAGGTAGGACAGGTGCAGAAAGAGGAAGAAATGTGCAGAAAGAAGCAAAAGAAGTGCAGAAAGAGGCAAGAGAGGTGCAGAAAGAGTAAGAAAGGTACAGAAAGAAGCAAGAGATGTACAGAAAGAACCAACAGCATTGCAGAAAGAGGGCGACTTTGACTGTACCTTACAACAGACTCATACAAAATAGCCTAATCACTAATCCTTCTCCCAAGATGTCTTAAACCTCACTTTTCTCCTGAAGGTTCACTATTAATCGACTGCTCAGAATGTTAGACCTACCGAATATAAAACAGCAATCTGAAGCATATCACTGTTGGAAGACTGACCAAGTTTGTGAAAGTATGCAAATGTGTCTCTGCTTTTACCTAGTGACATGTTACATAAAAATAAACATACAAATACTTGAATACCTGTGTATCAAACAGCATACTCTATAAATTTGCGTACAAAAAGGTGTATGCATTTATTTCTGCTCACAATACAGGGCACATGGGTATTCAATAGTATATTTGAGGGGCTCTATAACACATATATACATAAGACATGTCTACCTGTGCAACCGAATGACAGAGCAGATCTAAGAATATTTGGCCACCTATAGGAGAGGTTACCAGCTTTTTCAGCTACCATCTTCAGATGAATAACACATGTAGGAATACATGTACAAATAGACATGTACTTCAGTCATAGGAGCACACAGACCTTTAAACTTGACAGCTTTCACTTCCCATTTGAGTACAAAAAGAAGCAAGAGAGTTGTATAAACAGGCTTAAGAGGTGCAGAAAGAGAGTGGTGCAGACAAAGGCAAGAGGTGCAGAAAGAGGGAAGAAGGGTACAGAAAGAGGTAAGAGGGGTGCAGAAAATTGCAAGAGGGATGCAGAAAGAAGCAAGACTAGTCCAGAAAGAACCAACAGAGGTGCAGAAAGAGGCAATAGGTGTGCAGAAAGAGGCAAGAGAGGTATAGAAAGAAACAAAAGATATAGAAAAAGAGGCAAGAGGGGTGCAGAAAGAGGGAAGAGGGGTAAGAAAGAGGAAAGAGGGGTGCAAAAAGAAGCAAGAGAGGTGCAAAAAGAAGCAAGAGCAGCACAGAAAGAACCAACAGAGGTGGAGAAAGAGGTAAAAGGGGTATAAACATAGGCAAGGGAAGAGGGGTATAGAAAGAGGCAAGAGGGGTACAGAAAGAGGCAAGAGGGGTACAGAAAGAGGCAAGAGGGGTGCAGAAAGAAGCAGGAGAGGTATAGAAAGACACAGGAGGAGTGCAGAAGGAGGCAAGAAAAGTGCAGAAAGAAACAACAGAGGTGCAGAAGGAGGCAAGAGACGTGCAGAAAGAGGTAAGAGAGGTGCAGAAACAGGCAAAAGAGGTGCAGAAAGAAGCAATAGCAGTGCAGAAAGAACCCACAGAGGTGCGGAAGAAGGCAAGAGGGATGAAGAAAGAGGTAAGAGGGGTACAGAAATATGCATGAGAGGTGCAGAAAGAAGTGAGAGCAGTGCAGAAAGAACCAACAGAGGTGCAGAAACTGATAAGAGGGGAACAGAAAGAAGCAAGAGAAGTGCAGCAAGAAGCAACAGAGGTGCAGAAGGAGGCAAGAGAACTGCAGTAAGAGGCGAGTGTTGCAGGAACAGGCAAGAGAGGTGCAGAAAAAGAGAACAGGGGTGCAGAAAGAGGCAAGAGAGGTGCAGAAAGAGGGAAGAAGAGTGCAGAAAGAAGCAAGAGAAGTGCAGAAAGACGAAACAGAGGTGCATGAAGAAGCTAGAGAAGTACAGAAAGAAGCAAGAGAGTTGCAGAAACAGGTAACAGAGGTACAGAAAAAGGCAACGGGGTGCAGATAGAGGAAAGAATAGTGGAGAAATGGGCAAGAGAATTACAGAAAAAGGGAAGACGGGTGCAGAAAGAGGCAAGAGTAGTGCAGAAAGAAGCAAGAGAGGTGCAGAAAGAAGCAAGAGCAGCACAGAAAAGGGTGCAAAAAGAAGCAAGAGAGGTGCAAAAAGAAGCAAGAGCAGCACGGAAAGAACCAACAGAGGTGGAGAAAGAGGCAAGAAGGGTATAAACAGAGGCAAGAGAGGTGCAGAAAGAGGGAAGAGGGGTATAGAAAGAGGCAAGAGGGGTACAGAAAGAGGCAAGAGGGGTGTAGAAAGAAGCAGGAGAGGTATAGAAAGAGACAGGAGGGGTGGAGAAGGAGGCAAGAAAAGTGCAGAAAGAAACAACAGAGGTGCAGAAGGAGGCAAGAGATGTGCAGAAAGAGGCAAGAGAGGTGCAGAAACAGGCAAAAGAGATGCAGAAAGAAGCAAGAGCAGTGCAGAAAGAACCCACAGAGGTGCGGAAGGAGGCAAGAGGGATGAAGAAAGTGGTAAGAGGGGTACAGAAATATGCATGAGAGGTGTAGAAAGAAGCAAGAGCAGTGCAGAAAGAACCAACAGAGGGTGCAGAAACTGACAAGAGGGGAAAAGAAAAAAGCAAGAGAAGTGCAGGAAGAAGAAACAGAGGTGCAGAATAAGGCAAGAGAACTGTAGAAAGAGGTGAGTGTTGCAGGAACAGGCAAGAGAGGTGCAGAAAAAGAGAACTGGGGTGCAGAAAGAGGCAAGAAAGGTACAGAAAGAGGGGAAAAGAACACAGAGAGAGGCAAGAGAAGTGCAGAAAGACAAAACAGAGGTATAGAAAGAAGCTAGAGAAGTACAGATAGAAGCAAGAGAGGTACAGAAAAAGGGTATGGGGTGCAGAAAGAGGCAGGAGTAGTGCAGAAACAGGCAAGAGAGGTGAAGAAATAGGGAAGAAGGGTGCAGAAAGAGACAACAGTAGTACAGAAAGAAGCAAGAGCGGTGCAGAAAGAAGCAAGAGAGGTGCAAAAAGAGGCAATGGCGTGCAGAAAAAGGCAAGAGAAGTGCAGAAAGCAGCAACAGAGGTGCAGAAGGAGGCAAACATGAGAAGTGCAGAAAGATGAAAGAGAGTTACAGAAACAGGTAAAAGAGGTGCTGAAAGAAGCAAGAGCAGTGCACAAAGAACCAACAGAGGTGCAGAAGGAGGCAAGAGGGGTGCAGAAAGAGGCAAGATGGGAGCAAAAAATTACAAGAGAGGTCCAGAAAGAAGCAAGAGCAGTGCAGAAAGAACTGCCAGAGGTGCAAAAACAGACAAGAGAGATGCAGAAGGAGGCCAGAGAAGTGCATAAAGAAGCAACAGAAGTGCAAAAGGAGGCAAGAGAACTGCAGAAAGAGGCGAGAGTTGCAGAAACAGGCAAGAGAGGTATAGAAAAAGGGAACAGGGTACAGAAAGAGGCAAGAGAGGTGCAAAAAGAAGAAACAGAGGTGCAGGAAGAAGCTAGAGAAGTACAGAAAGAAGCAGCAGAGGTGCCTAAAGAGGCAAAAAGGGTGCAGAAAGGGGCAACAAAGGTGCAGAAGGAGGCAAGAGAAGTACAGAAAGAAGCAAGAGAGTTACAGAAAGAGGTAAAAGAGGTACAGAAAGAAGCAAGAGCAGTGCAGAAAGAACCAACAGAGGTGCAGAAAGAGGCAACAGGGGTGCAGAAAGAGGCACGAGAAGTGCAGAAAAAAGCAAAAGCGATGCAGAAAGAGGCAAGAGGGGTACAGAAAGAGGCAAAAGAGATGCAGAAAGATACATGAGGGGTACAGAAATTTGCAAGAGAGGTGCAGCAAGAAGCAAGAGAGGTGCAGAAAGAAGCAAGAGAAGTACAGAAATGAGCAACAGAGGTGCAGAAAGTAGGAAGAGGAGTACAGAAAGTGGCAAGAGGGGTGCAGAAAATTGCAAGAGAGGTGCAGAAAGAAGCAAGGGAAATGCAGAAAGAAATCACAGAGATGCAGAAAGAGGCAAGAGGGGTGCATAAAGAGGCAAGAGAAGTGCAAGAGAAGTGCAGAAAGAAGCCAGTCAGTCAGTAAATCTTTATTTCGCTGATTAAAAATCAACATAAAAAGTACAAAATACAAATACAATATACAGTGTACAGTATATTTACATTAGATCTGTGCCGACGGACATTAAAAACAGGTTAAAAACAAAACTTTAAAAAGGCACTTTGCAAAGGGCACATTACATTATTAATTTATCATTATTCAGTCACGGGTATTCCTCAATCTTACCGACACTCTCAAGAAATTTACATCCGAGCACAAAGTGCGGGTGTCCACGGCCATTTGTAAGAAATTCAGGGCACTCTTGGCTTCACGTATTTTAGCCTCCTTTAGGATATGAACAAGAAATTTGCGACGGGGGATTTGATAAAAAGAACACAGAAGTACAAAATGAAGGGTGTCCTGCGGAGACCTATTGTCGCAGCCGCAGGCACCCTTCTGCTCAACCGTTACTGTGAAACCTGGAGGATAAGCTAAAATGTGGTGTAACAGGTTGAGCCTAAAACGGCACATTAAAAATCTGTCCTGGTGATTATACATTAGATATAAATAGGGCTCCATTCCTGCTCCATTGCTCACTTGGTGGTGTGCTATAACTGATTTCTTTAAGGAGTCAGTGCTTGCTCTTTGTGCTTCAAATTTATCCAGTAGCTCTCTCTTAATCTGGTTTCTACATGTGGGGGTAATGGAGGTAGGATCACTGAAAAGAGATAGGTGGTCGATTGAATCCAATGTCTCTTTTATGTACCTCAGCCATGGTATACGTAGGTGGTTGTCCATTTGCAAGCAGTCCCGAGCTATATGCCTGCTTAGTTCCGCTGCGGGATTCACCCATAACCTAAGCCATAGCATAATGGGTCTCACCTTTACCCAGTCGGTGATATAAGGTAACCCCAGTTCTGTGTGTGTTATACCTGCTGGGGTACCCTGTGGTAGCTTCAATATCCTCCTAAAAAATGTATCTTCCTCCAGTTGCAGGGGCCTTACATCTCTAAATACCCAAACCTCCGCTCCGTAAATGGCTTTTGCAGTGCTAACCGCCACATACAGATTAATCACCTGTTCCGGCGACCACCTCCCCAGTCTACGAGCAAAGTTATGAATAGCCCCATTTGCCGATACCAGCTTTCTGCATCTATCCTCCATTAACAGATCAAAATTTGTATCCCCGTCAAACAGTAGACCCAGATAAGAAAAAGGGCTCACTGTTTCCAATTTGTGCGTCCCTATCTTAAAAGCAAATTTCCTGCTTGGTTTCTTGCCAGCTATCATGACATACGATTTGCTCAAATTTACGGACAAATCTAATTCGCCCATAAACTCCACAAAGCCATTGACCAATTGTTGTAGGCTCACGGCCGTCCTGGCAAGCAGGACGGCATCGTCAGCATACAGTAGAACCGGGATGTGATGATTTCCAGCTTTGGGACAATCCACATTTAAGGCAACCAACCTTCTCTCCAAATCGTTAATGTAGAGAGAGAACAAAAATGGGGCAAGGATACACCCCTGCTTCACTCCGCTCATGCAGGGTAAGGGATCTGTGCACCCCCCCCCCCGTTGCGCAGCGGACCCTGGCAGTGGTGTTCCAGTGCAATTCTTTTAAGATGTCAATGAGTCCAGGCTCAATTCCCAGGTTGGTCATCAGATCCCAAAGTTTGCTCCTGTTAACATTATCGAAGGCTGCCGCCAGGTCCATAAAACCCATGAAAAGTGTGCCTTTACCAGCCTTTGTGTATTTAGTTATTAATAGGTACAAATTCAAGCATTGGTCACTGGTAGACTTGCCTGGCCTAAAGCCGTATTGAGTGTCTGCTATAATGTTATGTTCTTCTGTCCATGACATCAAGCGACTCAAAATTGCCCTGCCCAATAGTTTGGCCGATACGTCTATCAACGATATTGGCCTGTAGCACTGTGGATTGTCCCTACACCCCTTCTTAAAAATAGGGACAATCAGTGCCGTAGATCAAGACCGTGGCAGACCCGTGGCAATTGCTGCATTTAGGACCCTCGTCATAATGGGAGCCCAGAGATCAGGGTTACTCAGGTAAAGGTCAGGTGACGTCCCATCAGGCCCGGGTGCTTTGTTGCGAGTTATCCCTCTTGCTTGGGTAATTTCTTGGAGTGAGAATTCGACCTTGCCCGATCAGCAGAAAGAAGCAAAAGAGGAGCAGAAAGAGGCGAGAGGGGTGTAGAAATGCGTGAGAGGTACAGAAAGAAGCAAGAGAGGTGTGGAAAGAAGCAACAGAGGTACAGAAAAAGGCAAGAGGGGTGCAGAATGGGGCAATAGAAGTGCAGAAAGAAGGAACAGAGGTGCAGAAAGAGGCATGGGAGGTGCAGAAAGAAGCAAGAGAGGTACAGAAAGAAACAAGAGAAGTGCAGAAACAAGCAACATAGGGGCAAAATGAGGGAGGAAGGGTACAGAAAGAGGCAAGAGAAGTGCAGAAAGAAGCAAGAGAAGTGCAGAAAAAGCCAACAGAGGTGCAGAAAGAGGCAATAGGGATGCAGAAAGAGGCAAGAGAACTGCCGAAAGAAACATAAGAGGTGGAGCAAAAGGCAAGAGGGGTGCAAACAGAGGCAAGAGAGGTGCAAAAAGAGGGAAGAGGGGTGCGGAAAGAGGAAAGAGGGGTGCAGAAAGAGGCAAGAGAGATACAGAAAGAGGCAAGAGGGGTGCAGAGAGAAGCAAGAGAAGTGCAGAGAGGAGCAACAGAGGTGCAGAAAGAGGGAGGAGGAGTGCAGAAAGAGGGAAGAGGGGTGCAGACATTTGCAAGAGAGGTACAGAAAGAAGCAAGAGCAATGCATAAAAAACCAACAGAGATGCAGAAAGTGGCAAGAAGTGCACAGAAAGAGGCAATAGAAGTGCAGAGAGAAGCAAAAGAGGTGCAGAAAGAGGCGAGATGGGGCAGAAATGTACAAGAGAGGTGCAGAAAGAAGCAACAGAAGTGTGGAAAGAGGCACAAGGGGTGTATAAAGAGGCATGAGTAGTAGAGAAAGAAGGAACAGATGTGCAGAAAGAGGCAAGGGAGGTGCAGAAAGAAGCAAGAGAGAAACAGAAAGAAGCAAGAGAAGTGTAGAAAGAAGCAACAGAGATGCAGAAAGAGGCAAGAGGGGTGCAGAAAAAGAAAGAGAGTTGCAGAAACAGGCAAATGAGGTGAGGAAAGAGGAAAGATGGGTGCAGAAAGATGCAATAGAGGTGCAGAAAGAAACAAGAGAAGTGCAAAAACAAGCAACAGAGGTGTAGAAAGAGGCAAGAGGGGTACAGAAAGAGGCGAGAGAAGTGCAGAAAGAAGCAAGAGCAGTGCAGAAAGAACCAACAGAGGTGCAGAAAGAGGCAATAGAGGTACAGAAAGAGGCAAGAGAAGTGCAGAAAGAAACAAAGGAGGTGGAGAAAGAGGCAAGAGGGGTGCAAACAGAGGCAAGAGAGGTACAGAAAGAGGGTAGAGGGGTGCAGAAAGAGGAAAGAGGGGTACAAAAAGAGGCCAGAGACGTGCAGAAAGAGGGAAGAGCGGTGTAGAAAGAGACATGAGGTGTGAAGAAAGAAGCAAGAGAGGGGCATAAAGAAGCAAGAGAAGTGTAGAAAGAAGCAACAGAGGTACAGAAAGAGACAAGAGGGGTGCGTAAGGAGGCAAGAGAAATGCAGAATGAAACAACAGAGGTGCAGAAGGAGGCAAGAGAGTTGCAGAGACAGGCAAAAGAGGTGCAGAAAGAAGCAAGAGCAGTGCAGAAAGAACCCACAGAGGTTCAGAAGGAGGCAAGAGGGGTGAAGAAAGAGGTAAGAGGGGTACAGAAATGTGCACAAGTGGTGCAGAAAGAAGCAAGAGCAGTGCAGAAAGAACCAGAAGGGGTTCAGAAAGAAGCAAGAGAAGTGCAGGAAGAAGCACCAGAGGTGCAGAAGGAGATGAGAACAGCAGAAAGGGGCAAGAGAGTTGCAAAAACATGCAAGGGAGGAGCAGAAAAAGGGAACAGGGGTGCAGAAAGAGAGAAGAGCAGTGCAGAAACATGCAAGAGCGGTGAAGAAAGAGGGAAGAAGGATGCAGAAAGAGGCAAGAGTTGTGCAGAAAGAAGCAACCGAGGTAGAGAAAGTAGCAAGAGAGAGGGAGGTGCAGAAAGCGGAAGAGTTGTGCAGAAAGAGGCAAGAGAAGTACAGAAAAAGGAAAAAGGTGCAGAAAGAAGCAAGAGAAATGCACAAAGAGGCAAGAGAGGTGCAGAAACAAGCACGAGTGGTTTGCACACCATTAATACCAATTTAACACACACATTTAGCAATAAGTAAGAGTTGACCATTCTAGGTTTGCAAAGGGTCTTCCACGACGCTATAACACATGTCGTTCATTTTTGGTAACGTTTGAGTCGTTTGAGCTATAAACAAGGTTTTTTTTGTTCAAATCTGTAGATTATGCAGAAGATAATGAATTAAAGTGGCAAATGCGGAAAATGTATCATTGTGTGAAAGTCGGTGCAGCCACACAGTCACATAATTCCAGTGGCCTTGCTCATACCTCTGACTAGGTCCAGAAGTGCTCCTCAGTGGTTCCTTCTTTTTTTTGTCTCATTGAGTTAATAGTTTAGTTTTTACAGAAACCAGGAAGACTAAACCTGAGGTTACCACTCCACAACATAGACTACCATATGACATAATTACTCTCCATAACACATAATCACACTCTACATAATGTCTATACACTAAATACCACATAATTTCTCTGCACAACCTACCACATAATTTGACAACATAAAAGATACCTCCACTCCAAAAAATATTAGTAAAAAACTATTACATTTACAATGCCAATAGCCTTAACTCTTGCAAATGCGAGACCTATTACATCAGTCAATGGACATGGGATCGCGATGGGACCTCGAGATGAAACACAAAATGGCAGCCCACGGTTCACTCGGAATGACCAGGCCAACAATCTTTGGTGGGTTTAGTGCTCTAGGTGGTGGCTACAAGTCAGCTTAAGCACAACTTCAAGAGACGTCCAGAAGTCAATGCACTTGCAGAAATGCACTGTGACCAGGAGTTCCGGTTCCACGTTACTCACGAGGGCTGCGGGCCTCAGCTTTGCTGGGGACTTGGGTCAGCCTCTGAGATGTCTGGAAATCCTCTTCCTGGGCTGCAAATACTTCAGAGTCTGGCGGGAGCCTCGATGATGCAGACCAACAAATTGCTTTGTTGGTGCCTGTCAAGCAGGGGTCACTCCTTGACCCCAAGGGAGATTTCTTCAGTCCTCTGGTCTTGAGCAGAGTATCGAAGCTCCAGGATTCAGCGTCAGAGTTTCGTCCAGGGTAATCTAAAGTCCTAAGGACAGGGGTCCCATACTTATACTAAGGTAGGGGGTTGGACATACTCTGGGGACCCACCTATGGGAGGGTTTGGAAAGAGGGGTGGCTACACCCATTTCCTTTGTCCAGTTTCGCACCAGAGCAGGAGCTGGAAGCCCCTGAACCGGTTTGAGCTGGACTATGCACAGGGACACCAAATGTGCCCCCAGAGCAGGACTTCAAAGCACTCAGAGAGTGCTCCCACCCAGCCCCAATACTCATAAGCCTGTCTGGGAGGTAGTTACACCTCCCTGTGACAGGAAACCTATTGCCCAGGCCTCCCCTGCCGGAGATTCGGTCAGGAGCAGGAGCCCAGACCCGTGTCTGTGGCTGCAGCACCCATTTTGTGATGCCAGGGCTCTATTAAGTTTCTACCAGGTAAAGCAGTGTTGTCATGTCTTTCCCTCTAGAAGGGTGGGATCATACACCCACACCAGTTACTGGTGTGGGGGTATGATTCCAAGCTGTTTCACACCAAACACGACATATTTCCGTGCAGCCAGTCCAAAGTTAGCATTTACCGTTTGGTTATAATGCACTTAAAAGAGTATATGGTCAGGCTGCACTACCAACAGCATCAGAGAAGGGTCTCTGAATGCTGCAGAGGGGCTCTGCTCATGCAGGGGCACTCTCTCACATAGGAACCAATCACTCTGCCTTCAGGATTCATAAGGCCAGCTATAGGAGTGACGGATAGCTTTATATGTGGGTATATGGTGAGATATAGTGAACCTATATCTCAGTAAGGGGTGCATGCACCACCTTACCCAGGCTGCAGAAGCAGACCTGTGGTGTCATTTTGGGTGGCTTTCCAGGGGTGGCATAATACATGCTTCAGCCCCTGGTAGGCCGCTGGGGTACCTATGCCCTGGGTACATAGTATACCATATACTAGGGGCTTACAAGGGTACCTCAGTTCCAATCTGAACTGTACCTAAAGTACATAGAATCATTTTAGAGAGGAAGCAGCTAGGCTGGGCCCCTGAATAGCAGGGTCCCAGCCAGATTAAAGTCAGTCAGTCATAAAGTCTTTATTCGGTTTAAGTGCAAACCATAAAAGCATACAACAATAAATACATATTAAAAACAAAGATTTCATTTTCGGGGAATTACCAAGCTTTAAAAGAAACACAGTTACACCAATTGTTTTAACAAGGTGACGTGTCCAGTTACAAACATTAAAAAGGGTACAGTTCATTTCTTCAAGGTACGAATTACCACAGTTAAAAAACTTGCAATATTGAAAGTTTCCCAAACATTGTTTAAAAGCTGTAGGTACAAAAAAGCAGGTCTTACTTGAACAAAGCCTTTATCTCTTAATATAGGGATCAAAAAACATTTCCTGATGTCAATAAAGTGCTCACAGAAGAAAAAAAGGTGTATTATATCCTGGGGGGAAAAGTTATCACAGGAACAAGGGCCAGGGTCCAACGCCCTTTTCCAGTCTTTCTTGACTCCAATCAATAGGTGTAGTTGATTCAATCTAAATCTGGTTAAAAGAAAACGGTGATTTGCATTTGTTACATATCCAAGATAGGGTTCCATAAAAGGTATTGTTTTACAGAGCTGATGGGTCCTAACGGAACCCTTAACCAGCTCCTTCTCTTCCCTTACCGAGGTAGATATGTACATATGAGTTTCTTTGCACCAATTAATGTCACCTTTTACCAGGGTCTCGGGAGAAAGAAACAGCTCTGGTCTACCAAGCTTTTTAGCCAGGTTCCGAATATATTTCAACCAGGGTATGTGCAGACCATGATCAAGCAAAAGACAGTCTCTCAAAATAGTGTGATTCAAATGTAAATTCGGGTTAAGCCAAATGCTGATCCATTTAAGCATCGGGGCCAAAGCAATACTGTCTTCAAGAAAACCGATACCAAGTTCCTGATGGACAATATAGTTGGCGGTTGAGATCGGGACTGAGAGGAGGTTTTTTAAAAATCTATCCTCAACAGTCTGAATGCTTTTGGCATTGTTAATGCCCCAGACCTCAGCTCCGTACAAAGCTATGGAGAGACACTTAGCTTTGTACACCTGGATAAGGGCCTTCATTGGTCTGGCTCCCAGTTTTCTGGCAAAGCCCAGAACACCTACTGTTGCTCTTGAAAACACAATCTTTTTAGCCATTATTTGGGTTACCCCGGAATCTCGATCATCAAAAAGAACACCCAAATAAGGAAAAGAAGAGACCCTGGATAATTGATGACCCCCACATAAAAAGGTTTTAGATTTAGCGGATTTAGGGCCAATGACCATAACGTGTGATTTGACAAAGTTAACAGATAAGTCCAAAGCCTTCATAAAATCGGCAAATGAGTTTAACAATAACTGTAGGCCCACTCCCGTTCTAGCGATTAGGGCGGCATCGTCAGCATATAAAAGGGCAGGGACTGAATATTTCCCTGCATGGGGGATATCTTTACATGAGGCGATAAGGGTTTTGTCTAAATCATTTATATACAGTGTAAAAAGGAGAGGTGCCAAAATGCACCCCTGCCTAACCCCATAGGATATGGGTATATCTTTAGTACAATTACCCTTTTGATCGTAGCGAACTGTAGCTATTAACTCTCTATGAAGGTCCGCTAAAAAGTGGACGATGTCTTTATCTACACCAAGTGCAAGGAGCATGGGCCATAGTTTTGATCTATTTACACGGTCAAAGGCCGAGGACAAGTCCATAAAGGCGACCAACAAGGTTCCTTTCTTGGCCGCCGTGTATTTACCAATTAAGAGTTGTAGATTTAAGCATTGGTCTATGGTGCCCATCCCTTTCCTAAATCCATACTGGACCATAGAGAGTTTTCCAGATTCCTCTAGCCACTCGTTTAGTTGGGCGAGGACAACCCTCCCCAAAACTTTCACTGAGGAATCTATGAGGGAAATTGGTCGATAACAGCTCGGGTCGCCTCTATCCCCCTTTTTAAAAATAGGAACGATGACCGATTTCGCCCACGTTAATGGGAGGCCCTGTTGACAGGCATTTGTAAAAACATTAAAAAGGATTTTGGACCAGAGTTTTATATCTGATTTAAAAAGATCAGCCGGGACTCCGTCAGGTCCCGGCGCCTTATTACTTGTCATTTGCAAAATAGCATTAGTCACCTCTGATTCTGTAAAGGTCAAAGTATAACTATCAGAGTTAAATAAGGGCCCTGCCCTCGAACCATCTCCATCATACACCTGTTTAAAATGAGTATACCAATCATCCTCTTGGATACCGCATTCAAGCTCGGTATTGCTTTTACCGTTAAAAAAAGGCTTGTTTACAATAGACCAAAATTTTGCACTATTTTTGATGACATCAATGGACAGGAGTTCATTCCATGCCTCATCCCTAATTTCATTTTTACGTTTTTTCTGAGCCATTTTGTAGGCCTTCCTACAGAAGGCAATTTCTGCTCTATCAGGGGGAACCGCTTTAAGAGCTAACATAAGCTTCCGTTGGGAAGATGAGCAGCTGTGATCAAACCATTTCTCCCCAATTTTGGGTTTGTCCTTGCTTACTTTTTTGAGATCACTATTTACCTGACAGCAAATTTTATCATAGGCTGTCAGAACTGCATCACTACAAATCCCGTCCTGTGAACACAAAAGTATTTCATCCCCTACCGTGTCCCACAATTTTTTAGTGAAATCCTCTGGGACCAGCTGACACCATTTCAGGCGTCGAGTTTGGTCAGTTGGTCTTATGCCCAGTGTACTGACAGTAGAATTATCAGATTTTCTTTTTTTAAGATCATCAGTGAAAGTTAACTGGACAGGATTGTGGTCACTATGGATAGACCACTTAACCTTATATTGACTTACATTTCCAGCTAAGTTAGGTGTAACAAAGATGTAGTCAATAGTGGATCCTGTACCACATCCTTTATAGGTCGGGATGTCATTAATGTCATTGATGGGGTAGACCAAATGATTCCCAACTAGGAGCTCATCTAACAATATCCCCTGTGGTGTGTGTTCAAAGTGTAGATTACCTTGATTATGTGGACCCAGACTGTCCCATATAAAACAATTTTTAAAACAGGGATGAACATTAAAATCACTGAGCACAACAACCGAATAAGGATTTTTACATGATTCATTATACATTTGTAAAAAATCAAATAGACTGAGTAAATGTTCATTTGGCATATTCTGAATAAATGAGTTATAAAAATTTACAATGAGCCAGATCCCATTTAAGTTGGAGTGGATTTCTACTGCTAAACAGTGAGGCGAGCCTGTCTCCACTTTACTGTATTTACCATCAATGGTCAGTGCAATAAGGGTTAAAAGTCCACCTTTAGCCCTCCCCCTACTGGAGGCCACTGCTGGTGACCAAAAAGCAGAGAACCCATCCAGCAAAAAGGTATTTTCAGTGTCCCAAGTTTCTTGTAGGCCAATAATTTCGTGGCCTAATAGACTGTCCCTCCAAGTAGGGTCATGAGTTTTATTGGTTAGGCCAGCTATATTCCAGCTAAGGACACTTGTGCCTAGAGGCGTTCGCGGGGGACTGACAGTAGCACCCACTCTTTCATCATTGACAGTCCCCAATGCAGACGTAACATTTTGGGTGCCCTCTCTACTTGTGACTTGCACAGAACCACTGGGAACCGTGTCCTCTCCCACTATTGAAGATGAACTTTCCGTTATGGGTTTTGTAGTGGCCCCAACAGAGTGCAGTCAATCATTGGAATCTAAGTTACTCAGAGCCTGGAACCGATTTGAAATAACAAAACCTTGAGGAAACTGGCTTTCAGGGTTACTTGTTCCGGCCTCCCATGGAACACTGCGGGGTAAATTTGTTTGTTGTTTATAAAAATAACCCAATGAATGAAGGGTAATACCCTCGCCAGTGTGGGGGAGCAGAGTAGCTTTCGATAAGATATTATGCACTATGTGGGGATTTCTAAAATTTATTACTACACAATCCCCCTTTATAGTCTTGCGCGAGCGCCCAACCCAGGAGACTCTTCTCGTGGTTAAAATCGAATGAGATAAGTATGCTGGAAAGCCATAATTCTTATTCAGCCACGAGACAGATTTATTTTTAAGGGATTCATGGGTTTCGGTGAGAGAGTTCTGGGCGACGTCCTTCAAGGGGGGAACATTTGTTAACACTACAACAAATGGGGCACAGTCAGGAGGGAGATCTGGTTTTACTCCTCCTGAATAAGTACTTGCCGTTGCGTTGTTACTGCTTGGGCAGCTTCCAGGAGGTGAAATATTACTCTCATTTGCTGTGGATTCGACGACCAATGGAGCTATATTATTTAGAGTATCCTTTGAGGGCCTAGAGGTGTCAGCAGAGACAGGTAGACCCTCTACTGCTCTGGTCATGTTTCCAGGGGAATTAATCCTACATGCCAGAAGATTACGTAGGCCTTCAATCTCATCAGATAGTTTGCCAATCTTGGTAACTAAGGGTTCAACAATTTTCAAAATTTTGGACTCTAAAAGACCTAACAAGGAATCAAGTTGATAAGAATCTAACTTGGCCGTGGGGTTGTTCAAGGTGGCTGATTCCTTGATAACCTGAGTTATTGGGACAGGACCCGTCTTTTTATGAGTACTTCGTGGGCCACCCTGTTTCGGATGAGTCCGTTTACGGGATCTTAGCACTCTCTGGGTTGGCCGGTCCGGAGAGTCTTCTACGGTCTCATTAACATCAGTCACTAAGTCTCTATTAACTTCCAATGATTCTTGTTCACTAGGAAAATGATCATCCATGGTTAATAAATCATTAATCCCATTTAAACAATTCGTAGCGTGAGATGGAGAAGAGACTAAAGTGACTGTGTTGTTGGACAAAGGGCTAGTAGTCGTTAAATTTGATCCATGGCCTAAAGATTTGCGCCTATCACTGTTAATTTTGTTGACAACTTTAACTAAATAGTTATCTAACGTTGCCGTTGTCGTGGATTTGCTGCCTGCTACTACTTTAGCCATGTTAGACATACCCCTGGAAGATCCCAAAACTTAGATTAAACTTAATTAAATTTTCCCACAGTGTGGCAACACCAACACCTGTGATGTGATGCTGCCTGATGGCCAGAATATGTACCAAATATAAACAAGCTAAAAACAATACTACAGGACCGAAATACCGTGCATTGGGCAAATTACCCCCACCGTGTAATTAATAATACAGTCTTGTAGAGTCTTACGCGTTGGTGGGGTGGCCCGTCCCGGCCTCAATCGGTCCTCTGAGGGCCTCAGAGGGCCCGCCCTTTGCCCGGGCTTAGCCCGCGCGCGGCCCCGCGACGCGGGGGTAGTGCGGAGATTAAATGCGCCTCAGTGCGCGCAGACGTCGTTGGCGGCTTTCCGGCCGCAAGGGAGCCTGGGGGTTGTGGTCCTTGTCCTCCTCACTGCGGCCGCGATGAGAAGAGCTGCGGCGGCGGGAGGAAGGGAGCAGCCCGGTGTCCGACGCAGGAACCAGCAGTCTGCACCACGCCAAATTCTGCCCCTACAGTAAGTTTTGCAAGGAGCTCCCGCTCTGCCGGGAAAGTGCGGAGATTAAATGCGCCTCAGTGCGCGCAGACGTCGTTGGCGGCTTTCCGGCCGCAAGGGAGCCTGGGGGTTGTGGTCCTTGTCCTCCTCACTGCGGCCGCGATGAGAAGAGCTGCGGCGGCGGGAGGAAGGGAGCAGCCCGGTGTCCGACGCAGGAACCAGCAGTCTGCACCACGCCAAATTCTGCCCCTACAGTAAGTTTTGCAAGGAGCTCGAAAAACAGTGAAACACCAGCACAAAGTGGGGGTAAACATGTGAAGCAGATCCTACTCTCCTACACAACCCCCCCCCCCCAACGCAGGGACATTAAACTAACCTTGACCAGTTGAGTCTTCATGTTCGAAGTGGAAATATCTGGAGAGTACTTCTGCATTGGCATGGTTACTCCCAGGTCTATGTTCCACTGTATAGTCCACCCCCTGTAGGGAAATGGACCGCCTGAGCAATTTGAGATTTTCACCCTTCATCTGCTTTAGCCATAAGAGAGGCTTATGGTCTGTCTGAACAATGAAGTGAGTACCAAATAAGTATGGCCTCAACTTCTTCAGAGCCCAAACCAGAGCAAAGTCCTCCCTCTCAATGGATGACCAACATTTCTCTCTGGGGGTCAACCTTCTGCTAATGAAAGCTACTGGTTGATCCTGACCTTCATCATTCAACTGTGACAGTACAGCCCCTACCCCCAACTCAGATGCATCTGTTTGGACAATGAACTTTTTGGAGTAGTCAGGACTTTGCAGAATGGGAGCAGTGCACATGGCCTGCTTCAGGTCATCAAATGCCTTTTGGCAGCAAGCTGTCCACTGATCCTTTTTGGGCATTTTCTTAGAGGTTAAGTCATTCAGAGGTGTCACTATTGATCCACACCCCTTGACAAATCTCCTATAGTACCCAGTCAGGCCTAAGAAGGCTCTCACCTGAGTCTGGGTAGTTGGAACAATCCAGTTGATTATGGTCTAGATTTTGCTCTGCAATGGTTGAACCTGGCCTCCACCTATAAGGTGGCCCAGGTACGCAACCTGACTCTGCCCTATCTGGCACTTAGTAGCCTTGATAGTTAGGCCTGCTTTTTGCAGGGCCTCCAAAACATTCCTCAGGTGGACCAGGTGATCCTCCCAGGTGGAGCTAAAGACAGCAAGATCATCTAGATATGATGCACTATAGTCTTCCAGGCCTGTAAGGACTTGATTCACCAACCTTTGGAAAGTGGCAGGTGCATTCTTCAAACCAAAGGGCATTACCACAAATTGATAGTGCACAAAAGGGGTAGAAAATGCTATCTTTGGCTTTGCATCATCAGCTAGTCTGATCTGCCAGTAGCCAGCTGTCAGGTCAAATGTGCTTAGAAACTTGGCTGAGGCCAAAGTGTCTATTAGCTCATCTGCTCTGGGGATGGGATGGGCATCAGTCCTAGTGACTGCATTGAGACCACTGTAGTCTACACAAAACCTAATTTCTCTCTTGCCAACTGTGGTGTGAGGTTTAGGTACCAGGACTACTGGACAAGGCCAAGGGCTAACTGAGGGTTCAATCACTCCCAAATCCAACATCTTTTGGACTTCTGTCCTTATACAGTCCCTGACATGGTCAGGTTGCCTGTAGATCTTATTCTTCACAGGCAGACTGTCCCCAGTGTTTACTTCATGAGTGCACCAGGTGGTCTGACTTGGAGTCAGAGAAAACATATTTCTGAACTGGCTGAGAAGTTTTCTGCAGTCAGTTTGCTGCTGGGCAGTGAGGCTGCCTGCTAAGGCTACACCATCAACTGATCCATCATCAGGGTTCTGAGAAAGCAGGTCAGGGAGTGTGTCACTCTCTTCCTCCTGTCCTTCATCAGTAGCCATGAGCACGCCCATGTCTGCCCTGTCAACATATGTGCTTAGTCTGTTGACATGAAGTACCCTGTGGGGACTCCTAGGGGTTCCAAGGTCTACCAAGTAGGTAACCTCCCCTTTCAATTGTATGGGGGCCACTCCATTTGTCCAGGAGGGCTGCTGGGGCCCCAGGCTCCAACACCCACACTTTCTGTCCTGGCTGGTAGACAGTCAGTGCAGCCTTTTGGTCATGCCAGGCTTTTTGTAGTTCCTAGCTAGCCTCAAGGTTTTTGGTTGCCTTTTACATATACTCAGCCATACTGGAGCGGAGACCAAGTACATAGTCCACTATGTCCTGTTTGGGGGGCTTGAGAGGTAACTCCCATCCTTCCTTTGTGGAAATTTAGTTTACAACTGAACATTATCTGCGCCATCTTGCCTCTCCTCAGCGCGACACACAGGAAAGCGCACGGCAGCCATTTTAGGCACTTTTGGTCTCTCCCTGCTCATTGCCGATCGCCAGCGCATCCCCCTGGCGCTGCAAGCACCCCCCCCCCCGCGCGCCAACCACCCCCGCTCTCTCATACACGGGCCATAAACCCTCTCCTTTGCGCGACCCTGCCATGGAACCACATCCCACGCCTGACCGACATCCCATACATGGTCATGCATCTCTTTGATAACCCCCTTCCTCTGCGCCCCATTGTCCGAACCGATCCCAGGTCATCACCTAGCCCTGCGGATGCAGTTTATTGCCCCTACTGTAAGGGAAACACCCCACATCAAAGGGATTACAGTAGATCAAGGCCCCCCACCCCCTGAGACCCGACCGGTCACACACACCCCCGGGAAATGGCGGAATGTCCAGCTGTGTGATAGCCATCTCCTACTGTGGGTGGGGTGGGGACTTCTACTGTAGCTATGTGTGGGAGCGGATCTGAGCCGGGGATTCTGAGGATATTCTTTCATGTACCAAAACAATCTCAAGAATGTGCCATATGCTGTAAACCGATAATAAAACAATAAACCTGTGTATAAAAGGCCAGGCCTCAGAGATGCAGTTAGAGCACCTCGTGACGATACTTCGCTGTCTGATCTGATGTGTTCCACTCCGACGGAATAAAACTTTGTTTCCTGCCTTCCAGTCTCCGGCGCCTGCCTCTTTATTGGTTTAGCATCGAATGGTATAAGAGGCGATTACCACCGGGCAATACTTGAAAGGTTATCGACTACGACTGCCGCTACCATTTAACACCTTAACCAGACACAATGGACCCCTAACCTGACAGACGAGGCCCTAGAGCAAGGCTGGATCACCACTCATGAGGCTCAGTTCCTCTACACAGCATACCCTATTATCCCCTACTTTTATGTATTACCCAAAATACAATAGGGGGGTTTTTCCTCCACCTGGTAGACCCATAATTTCGGGTATAGGGTCTGTTCTTGAACCCCTCTCTACCTTTGTAGATTTTTTCTTGAAACCGCTAGTGAAAACCATGCCATCTTTTGTTGAAGACACGAAAGACTTGCTACGCATCCTGGATGGGATGCCATTCGACGTCACCCAAGACTTCCTAGTAAGTTTTGACGTGGAGTCATTGTATACATGTATTCCACAGGATGAGACACTAACAACTATAAGAACTCTCCTTGAAGGTGTCTCCCTGCAGAGCCCTACTCCAGTGGACTTCATTATGACATGTGCAACCATAGCCATGAAAGAGAACTTCTTTAAGTTCGAGGAGGATCTCTTTTTACAAGTCTCTGGGACTTCCATGGGGAGCATTTTCGCCCCATCTTTGGCGAATCTGTACGTCCACCAGATCGAGCAGACGAAGATCCTCGCTGACACAAATCCGTTTCTAGGTCACATCTTGACCTGGAAGCGCTATATTGATGATATTTTTGTCATCTGGAGGGGCTCGATCGAGACAATCAGAGATTTTCACACCTGGTTGAACAACATGAACAATTTCCTAAAGTTCACTTGTGTTTTTTCAAGAGAAGGCATATCCTTTTTGGATCTATGGATTAGCCCTACTAATGACACTCTCGGCACTGAACTTTATAGGAAGCCCATGGCACGTAACTCCCTCCTCCATTTCCAGAGTCATCATCCGAGAGCTCTTAGGGAGAATCTTCCATTTGGACAATTTCTCCGCATTCGGCGGAATTGCTCTGAAATGTCCAAGTACAATGAACATGCCTCCGTTCTGTCCACACAACTTCAGGAGAGACAGTACCCTAAAAAGATCATTAAGACATCTATGAAAAGAGCTAGGAACAACCATAGAGAGGCTCTGCTTGAGAGGAGAACACAGGGCCCTATCGAAGACAATAAGAGGATTACTTGCGTTAACACGTTTTGTAACTACTCTAATGCACTCAAGAAGAGCATCCTAAAGAACTGGAGGGTACTTAAAATTGAGGGTAGTTCTCTACCTCCTCCGCTTTTTGCTTTTAAAAGAGGCACGAATTTGAAAGACCAATTGGTACATACTCGCCCTAAACTAGTGAAGAACCCAGAATCTACTACACTGTGGGGTTTACCGCCAGTTGTGGGTCACTTCCCATGTGGGACCTGTTCAGTATGTCCACAAACTCGGCATACTACTGAAGTAGATATTGGGACAAATAGACCTTGGTCCCTCAAAGCACATACGAACTGCAACAGTGAAAGGGTGATCTATCTAATCAAATGCCCCTGTAACAAAAACTATGTAGGCATGACATCACGTAAGGTCAAAGTGAGAATTTCGGAGCACAAAAGCACCATTCGGTGTAAGAAAAGTGCAACTAAGCTCACTAACCATTTTTTATCAGTGGGTCATAAGGAGAACGAGCTACACTGGGTCATTCTTGAACAACCATGCATCCCCCCTCACATTACTGACATTCAGAAGTTCCTTTTACTTAGAGAGCAGAGGTGGGTGCACAGACTGCACTCAGATACAGAGGGCTTGAATGATGAAATTCCTTGGCTGTTGCTATAATTCTTCCTTATAACGAAGGTTTAGATAAGGATTTATCTACATATCAGACAATTGATATGATTGGGAGGTCTTGTTGTAGACACACTCACCTTATTGAGACTGTCTACAAATGCCTATCTGTATTTGTATTTTACATTGGGCACTCCCAGTCATTTTTGGGCTTAATAAGACACAGCCCAGAGTGAAGCACTCTGGTTTTTCACATTTGTAGGTTACGTGAAGTACTCTGGCTTTTCACATTTGTAGGTTACAACATCCACCACTCTTAACCTACTCGTTCGCTTTGAACATGTATAGCATTATTCTAACTATACTACGAACATGAGCGGGCAGGGCACAATATTGAGTGGTTTTTTGAGCGTTGTTACGGATATCACACATGTACACTGCGGGTGATTCTCACACACCCTCGTGTGTTTCTTTGACTCTTTTGCTATTATTTTTTCACCCTTTAGCAATATTTTTTCCATACTATCATTGTCTGGGGATAGGGCACAATATTATGGGTGTTATATACCACACACACGTATTGTGAAAACGGGACTGCAGCCCATCGTCCTTGTCTCTGCGCATGCGCTTGTTTTGGCGTAACGGGCGGCTTTGTAGATGCAAGTATATTCCGAGTAGGTTTCGTACTCGATCACTTATAGTAATATTGCATACACAATATTGATGGTAGCAGGTAGTCCACACTTCAGATCAGCTTCCGGAGTCTGCACATGCGTACCGCGGTCTAGGGACTCTAGATTAGTGTTCCGGTCTCTGCGCATGTGCATCACTTCCTAGTGCGGGCATTGCTGTGGCCACCTAAACTGGTCCACCACACCTGAAGAGACTTCAGAGAAAGAGGGATAAATAGACAGTGCTCGCCCGTCCGCAGATACCTCCGGTCTTGATTCAAAGACCGCCCCGGGGTACCGACGGACAGGTGAGCTTATACTTTGAATAGGTGCAACTATTTGAACTTTGATGCGTACCTAGTGGGTGTTCCTTATCCAGCCACCTTAGTTGTTTGACTTAATTGTCTCGTTGGTCTCGCGTACTTGATAACACAGAGAGATCAGTTGTCCTGTTTAAATCAGTCAAGTTTGGTCTTACCTTTCATTTGTAAGGACCTGTATGAACAATTAAGTGTTTTGTCTCTATAGGATATTATTTCATGTGATATTTTCACTTGCCTAGCAACACCTTAACAAGGGGAACGATATTAAACTCATACATCGTTCTCACTAGGCTCTTTCAAATTTCTATTTTACTAACGTTCGGACTGACCATCACTTGCCATCCATTGCACTGTATGGGTGTTTCTCAGTTTTTATACCATGCCTTCAAGAGGAGAGTTTTTTCAGGTATGATTAGTTGTTACCTGTTTTCTCTCCTATTTGCTTTTATGTTTAGAGCGGGGCCCCTTTCCCTGAGTTGAGACCAGGTTGAGGTGAGGGCAGTGCCCACTTGTTATGGGTAAGTGTAATTCAATTTACTACATTGAATGCAATTCATCATTAATATATGTATGATTTAGGGCATTTAGGACTAATGACCCCTGACTATGTTTGTACACAATTGGCCATTGTATATTTTTTCACTTTCTTCCACAGGCATCCGGTTTTGATTGTTCCTGACCTGACCGGTGCGGTAGGATGAGTTTATTCACATACCTTTTTTGTATATTTTGTTGACACGTTTTCACACTCAACCACAGCAGTAATCTAGGTCCTGACGAATGCCCTGATACTTTTGATCTTGTGTGGGCAGAAACATGTTGACCGATCATGCTTTGGACAATAGCATAATGACAAAACTATCTATGCCATATTGCCATTTTGCTTCTTAATCTTGACAAGGATCCTCTACCAATAAAGATTTTTTGAGCATCCTTAGCCATTTTTAAATTCACTTTATTATTTTTACTGCTGCTTTTAGGATCTCCCATTTAGCTCCTTGGGTAGGATTTCATCACAGATAACACCCGTGAGGGATCAGGTGACTATCCTCCTTTGGCGCTTCTTCCATGCTAGTGACCGGTTCACTGCTTTATGAACTGGTCCAGCAGGTTGGAGCAGGCAGACCCAGATGATAATAACAAACAACCACCTTAAGTGATTGATGGGTCCTGTTTCGGGAGAGGCTCTCTTATAGAGTTGTCACTTTTATTTTGGGGTCCACCTTGGCTTATTTGTGTACTTGCTTTACTCAGTCCCAGACCCAGGTTGTTTCAGTGTTGTGATATTGTTATTTAGGGGAATTACAACCTGCTGGTCTTTAAATTTTCCCTTAGACCTCCACCCACATTTTTTGTGATATTATTGTTAGAACGGCATTCGCCGTAGGTCTGTCTGCTTTTCCGAATCCTTGAAGTTCAGGATTTGTTACGCTCTTTGGCTGGTTGACTTCTGAGAGCGCATCTTTCTCCTGCGGTGTTTGGCTGATGGTCGTTTTTCTTGTATCCTTTCTTTCTTCTGGGGTCCTAATAACACCCCTTTCTGAATTTTTTACTCTTTAATATTGACAGCAAAGTTTCGTGATGTCTGAGAGACAAGGTCTATCGTTTGATGATGCAATAGCACTAGATATTCTGCAGACACCTAGCATTATTGATCTACCATCCAATACCACAACTTGCAAAGATGATGATTGGAATAAGGTGCTTTTCCTCAAACGCACACATGCACGTACACAGGTCCATGGGGCGATCATGACCGAGTATTTACGGTCTGACTGTGCACCCACAGGCTTAATTGTAACTAATGCCCCAAGATTATTTTTAGATGACAAAGGTTTCCTGAAAGATTGGTCTTTGGTGGCTTGGCGCTGCACGCGTGATTGGCTCATTTTGATTATAACAACAGCCAAGAGGATAGCAGATAACATCCTAGTTGAGATCCAACTCCTAGAGTCCCAGATCAAATCGGTTTTGGTGACGTCCAGCTTTAACAAACAGTCCAAAGAGACGGACAAAACTACTAAGGAGTTTAGGGACACAATACTGGCAAGCAAAATAGTCAAATTTAAAAAGGATTTAGCTAAATTCTCCATGACCAAGGTCTATCCTTACACCAGTGATTCTTACACTCCCCCTGTGTTTAACCAACAAGGGAGACGACCCGGTTCAAACTATTCAACGTCAGGGAGTGATAATGATTCCTCAGACTCAGATCATGGTGGCAATCCTTCGTCAAGAGGGCGTAATTGGAACAAACGGGGTCCAAGAAGAGGCAACTTCTATGGGGGCCCACAGCAACCACAATGGTGGCCTCCTGGTCCTTTTAATTATCCACAGCCCTTTTTTCCTCATCCTGGCTTCCAAGGCCCTTTTCATCAAGATAACTATCAACAACAGCCTTTTTTAGGGCAGGGCCCACGTCGCTCCAGAGGAAGGAGAAGATCAGCACAGCCTAGTGTACATTGGAGTCCTCCGGCATCTCGGACACGGAGCAATCTGAAAGATCCTCCAGTAGCAGGTCCCAGCAACACGACAGCTTGATTGTGAATCTGAGCAAACGGGTACTCACCAAAGATGAGACCGCTGTCCTTGAAAAAGGACTTGGGTATGTTCCTACCAACAAGGGAGACCCTTTTCAAACAAGACAAGAACTCGCGGGGTTCTTTAGAAAAGTCAGATTACGGGCTTTTTTCAAAGATAAACCAGAAGACAACCAAGAAAATGAGTCCAACACTGGTCTACGCCCTAAATCGACTTTTACTCCACCCGTCCATATGGTCCCTCCTGAAGTACTAACGTTCGAGAGGGCTGTCCTCAGAGATGCTGAGATCATTTTTCAAAATGAAAACCGTTCTTTTTCCAACTTATCCAAAAGTGAAAGTTTTGCCCTCCGGTCGCTAGCAGATGACAGATCCATCGTCATCAAGTCTGCTGACAAAGGGGGTGCAACAGTCATTATGGATGCGGATGCATATCAATCAGAATGTAGGAGACAACTGAGCAACACGAATTTTTATCGCCGCATCAAGTTGGATCCCACCAAGAGACTTCTTTTGACCATAAAAAACCTGACAGACGAGGCCCTAGAGCAAGGCTGGATCACCACTCATGAGGCTCAGTTCCTCTACACAGCATACCCTATTATCCCCTACTTTTATGTATTACCCAAAATACATAA
The DNA here is from genome assembly GCF_964204655.1 of Triturus cristatus. NCBI lineage: Eukaryota > Metazoa > Chordata > Amphibia > Caudata > Salamandridae > Triturus > Triturus cristatus. Next base: position 375,835,536 of record NC_140587.1, read on the forward strand.
GGGGGTTTTTCCTCCACCTGGTAGACCCATAATTTCGGGGATAGGGTCTGTTCTTGAACCCCTCTCTACCTTTGTAGATTTTTTCTTGAAACCGCTAGTGAAAACCATGCCATCTTTTGTTGAAGACACGAAAGACTTGCTACGCATCCTGGATGGGATGCCATTCGACGTCACCCAAGACTTCCTAGTAAGTTTTGACGTGGAGTCATTGTATACATGTATTCCACAGGATGAGACACTAACAACTATAAGAACTCTCCTTGAAGGTGTCTCCCTGCAGAGCCCTACTCCAGTGGACTTCATTATGACATGTGCAACCATAGCCATGAAAGAGAACTTCTTTAAGTTCGAGGAGGATCTCTTTTTACAAGTCTCTGGGACTTCCATGGGGAGCATTTTCGCCCCATCTTTGGCGAATCTGTACGTCCACCAGATCGAGCAGACGAAGATCCTCGCTGACACAAATCCGTTTCTAGGTCACATCTTGACCTGGAAGCGCTATATTGATGATATTTTTGTCATCTGGAGGGGCTCGATCGAGACAATCAGAGATTTTCACACCTGGTTGAACAACATGAACAATTTCCTAAAGTTCACTTGTGTTTTTTCAAGAGAAGGCATATCCTTTTTGGATCTATGGATTAGCCCTACTAATGACACTCTCGGCACTGAACTTTATAGGAAGCCCATGGCACGTAACTCCCTCCTCCATTTCCAGAGTCATCATCCGAGAGCTCTTAGGGAGAATCTTCCATTTGGACAATTTCTCCGCATTCGGCGGAATTGCTCTGAAATGTCCAAGCACAATGAACATGCCTCCGTTCTGTCCACACAACTTCAGGAGAGACAGTACCCTAAAAAGATCATTAAGACATCTATGAAAAGAGCTAGGAACAACCATAGAGAGGCTCTGCTTGAGAGGAGAACACAGGGCCCTATCGAAGACAATAAGAGGATTACTTGCGTTAACACGTTTTGTAACTACTCTAATGCACTCAAGAAGAGCATCCTAAAGAACTGGAGGGTACTTAAAATTGAGGGTAGTTCTCTACCTCCTACGCTTTTTGCTTTTAAAAGAGGCACGAATTTGAAAGACCAATTGGTACATACTCGCCCTAAACTAGTGAAGAACCCAGAATCTACTACACTGTGGGGTTTACCGCCAGTTGTGGGTCACTTCCCATGTGGGACCTGTTCAGTATGTCCACAAACTCGGCATACTACTGAAGTAGATATTGGGACAAATAGACCTTGGTCCCTCAAAGCACATACGAACTGCAACAGTGAAAGGGTGATCTATCTAATCAAATGCCCCTGTAACAAAAACTATGTAGGCATGACATCACGTAAGGTCAAAGTGAGAATTTCGGAGCACAAAAGCACCATTCGGTGTAAGAAAAGTGCAACTAAGCTCACTAACCATTTTTTATCAGTGGGTCATAAGGAGAACGAGCTACACTGGGTCATTCTTGAACAACCATGCATCCCCCCTCACATTACTGACATTCAGAAGTTCCTTTTACTTAGAGAGCAGAGGTGGGTGCACAGACTGCACTCAGATACAGAGGGCTTGAATGATGAAATTCCTTGGCTGTTGCTATAATTCTTCCTTATAACGAAGGTTTAGATAAGGATTTATCTACATATCAGACAATTGATATGATTGGGAGGTCTTGTTGTAGACACACTCACCTTATTGAGACTGTCTACAAATGCCTATCTGTATTTGTATTTTACATTGGGCACTCCCAGTCATTTTTGGGCTTAATAAGACACAGCCCAGAGTGAAGCACTCTGGTTTTTCACATTTGTAGGTTACGTGAAGTACTCTGGCTTTTCACATTTGTAGGTTACAACATCCACCACTCTTAACCTACTCGTTCGCTTTGAACATGTATAGCATTATTCTAACTATACTACGAACATGAGCGGGCAGGGCACAATATTGAGTGGTTTTTTGAGCGTTGTTACGGATATCACACATGTACACTGCGGGTGATTCTCACACACCCTCGTGTGTTTCTTTGACTCTTTTGCTATTATTTTTTCACCCTTTAGCAATATTTTTTCCATACTATCATTGTCTGGGGATAGGGCACAATATTATGGGTGTTATATACCACACACACGTATTGTGAAAACGGGACTGCAGCCCATCGTCCTTGTCTCTGCGCATGCGCTTGTTTTGGCGTAACGGGCGGCTTTGTAGATGCAAGTATATTCCGAGTAGGTTTCGTACTCGATCACTTATAGTAATATTGCATACACAATATTGATGGTAGCAGGTAGTCCACACTTCAGATCAGCTTCCGGAGTCTGCACATGCGTACCGCGGTCTAGGGACTCTAGATTAGTGTTCCGGTCTCTGCGCATGTGCATCACTTCCTAGTGCGGGCATTGCTGTGGCCACCTAAACTGGTCCACCACACCTGAAGCGACTTCAGAGAAAGAGGGATAAATAGACAGTGCTCGCCCGTCCGCAGATACCTCCGGTCTTGATTCAAAGACCGCCCCGGGGTACCGACGGACAGGTGAGCTTATACTTTGAATAGGTGCAACTATTTGAACTTTGATGCGTACCTAGTGGGTGTTCCTTATCCAGCCACCTTAGTTGTTTGACTTAATTGTCTCGTTGGTCTCGCGTACTTGATAACACAGAGAGATCAGTTGTCCTGTTTAAATCAGTCAAGTTTGGTCTTACCTTTCATTTGTAAGGACCTGTATGAACAATTAAGTGTTTTGTCTCTATAGGATATTATTTCATGTGATATTTTCACTTGCCTAGCAACACCTTAACAAGGGGAACGATATTAAACTCATACATCGTTCTCACTAGGCTCTTTCAAATTTCTATTTTACTAACGTTCGGACTGACCATCACTTGCCATCCATTGCACTGTATGGGTGTTTCTCAGTTTTTATACCATGCCTTCAAGAGGAGAGTTTTTTCAGGTATGATTAGTTGTTACCTGTTTTCTCTCCTATTTGCTTTTATGTTTAGAGCGGGGCCCCTTTCCCTGAGTTGAGACCAGGTTGAGGTGAGGGCAGTGCCCACTTGTTATGGGTAAGTGTAATTCAATTTACTACATTGAATGCAATTCATCATTAATATATGTATGATTTAGGGCATTTAGGACTAATGACCCCTGACTATGTTTGTACACCATTGGCCATTGTATATTTTTTCACTTTCTTCCACAGGCATCCGGTTTTGATTGTTCCTGACCTGACCGGTGCGGTAGGATGAGTTTATTCACATACCTTTTTTGTATATTTTGTTGACACGTTTTCACACTCAACCACAGCAGTAATCTAGGTCCTGACGAATGCCCTGATACTTTTGATCTTGTGTGGGCAGAAACATGTTGACCGATCATGCTTTGGACAATAGCATAATGACAAAACTATCTATGCCATATTGCCATTTTGCTTCTTAATCTTGACAAGGATCCTCTACCAATAAAGATTTTTTGAGCATCCTTAGCCATTTTTAAATTCACTTTATTATTTTTACTGCTGCTTTTAGGATCTCCCATTTAGCTCCTTGGGTAGGATTTCATCACAGATAACACCCGTGAGGGATCAGGTGACTATCCTCCTTTGGCGCTTCTTCCATGCTAGTGACCGGTTCACTGCTTTATGAACTGGTCCAGCAGGTTGGAGCAGGCAGACCCAGATGATAATAACAAACAACCACCTTAAGTGATTGATGGGTCCTGTTTCGGGAGAGGCTCTCTTATAGAGTTGTCACTTTTATTTTGGGGTCCACCTTGGCTTATTTGTGTACTTGCTTTACTCAGTCCCAGACCCAGGTTGTTTCAGTGTTGTGATATTGTTATTTAGGGGAATTACAACCTGCTGGTCTTTAAATTTTCCCTTAGACCTCCACCCACATTTTTTGTGATATTATTGTTAGAACGGCATTCGCCGTAGGTCTGTCTGCTTTTCCGAATCCTTGAAGTTCAGGATTTGTTACGCTCTTTGGCTGGTTGACTTCTGAGAGCGCATCTTTCTCCTGCGGTGTTTGGCTGATGGTCGTTTTTCTTGTATCCTTTCTTTCTTCTGGGGTCCTAATAACACCCCTTTCTGAATTTTTTACTCTTTAATATTGACAGCAAAGTTTCGTGATGTCTGAGAGACAAGGTCTATCGTTTGATGATGCAATAGCACTAGATATTCTGCAGACACCTAGCATTATTGATCTACCATCCAATACCACAACTTGCAAAGATGATGATTGGAATAAGGTGCTTTTCCTCAAACGCACACATGCACGTACACAGGTCCATGGGGCGATCATGACCGAGTATTTACGGTCTGACTGTGCACCCACAGGCTTAATTGTAACTAATGCCCCAAGATTATTTTTAGATGACAAAGGTTTCCTGAAAGATTGGTCTTTGGTGGCTTGGCGCTGCACGCGTGATTGGCTCATTTTGATTATAACAACAGCCAAGAGGATAGCAGATAACATCCTAGTTGAGATCCAACTCCTAGAGTCCCAGATCAAATCGGTTTTGGTGACGTCCAGCTTTAACAAACAGTCCAAAGAGACGGACAAAACTACTAAGGAGTTTAGGGACACAATACTGGCAAGCAAAATAGTCAAATTTAAAAAGGATTTAGCTAAATTCTCCATGACCAAGGTCTATCCTTACACCAGTGATTCTTACACTCCCCCTGTGTTTAACCAACAAGGGAGACGACCCGGTTCAAACTATTCAACGTCAGGGAGTGATAATGATTCCTCAGACTCAGATCATGGTGGCAATCCTTCGTCAAGAGGGCGTAATTGGAACAAACGGGGTCCAAGAAGAGGCAACTTCTATGGGGGCCCACAGCAACCACAATGGTGGCCTCCTGGTCCTTTTAATTATCCACAGCCCTTTTTTCCTCATCCTGGCTTCCAAGGCCCTTTTCATCAAGATAACTATCAACAACAGCCTTTTTTAGGGCAGGGCCCACGTCGCTCCAGAGGAAGGAGAAGATCAGCACAGCCCAGTGTACATTGGAGTCCTCCGGCATCTCGGACACGGAGCAATCTGAAAGATCCTCCAGTAGCAGGTCCCAGCAACACGACAGCTTGATTGTGAATCTGAGCAAACGGGTACTCACCAAAGATGAGACCGCTGTCCTTGAAAAAGGACTTGGGTATGTTCCTACCAACAAGGGAGACCCTTTTCAAACAAGACAAGAACTCGCGGGGTTCTTTAGAAAAGTCAGATTACGGGCTTTTTTCAAAGATAAACCAGAAGACAACCAAGAAAATGAGTCCAACACTGGTCTACGCCCTAAATCGACTTTTACTCCACCCGTCCATATGGTCCCTCCTGAAGTACTAACGTTCGAGAGGGCTGTCCTCAGAGATGCTGAGATCATTTTTCAAAATGAAAACCGTTCTTTTTCCAACTTATCCAAAAGTGAAAGTTTTGCCCTCCGGTCGCTAGCAGATGACAGATCCATCGTCATCAAGTCTGCTGACAAAGGGGGTGCAACAGTCATTATGGATGCGGATGCATATCAATCAGAATGTAGGAGACAACTGAGCAACACGAATTTTTATCGCCGCATCAAGTTGGATCCCACCAAGAGACTTCTTTTGACCATAAAAAACCTGACAGACGAGGCCCTAGAGCAAGGCTGGATCACCACTCATGAGGCTCAGTTCCTCTACACAGCATACCCTATTATCCCCTACTTTTATGTATTACCCAAAATACATAAGGGGGTTTTTCCTCCACCTGGTAGACCCATAATTTCGGGGATAGGGTCTGTTCTTGAACCCCTCTCTACCTTTGTAGATTTTTTCTTGAAACCGCTAGTGAAAACCATGCCATCTTTTGTTGAAGACACGAAAGACTTGCTACGCATCCTGGATGGGATGCCATTCGACGTCACCCAAGACTTCCTAGTAAGTTTTGACGTGGAGTCATTGTAAACATGTATTCCACAGGATGAGACACTAACAACTATAAGAACTCTCCTTGAAGGTGTCTCCCTGCAGAGCCCTACTCCAGTGGACTTCATTATGACATGTGCAACCATAGCCATGAAAGAGAACTTCTTTAAGTTCGAGGAGGATCTCTTTTTACAAGTCTCTGGGACTTCCATGGGGAGCATTTTCGCCCCATCTTTGGCGAATCTGTACGTCCACCAGATCGAGCAGACGAAGATCCTCGCTGACACAAATCCGTTTCTAGGTCACATCTTGACCTGGAAGCGCTATATTGATGATATTTTTGTCATCTGGAGGGGCTCGATCGAGACAATCAGAGATTTTCACACCTGGTTGAACAACATGAACTATTTCCTAAAGTTCACTTGTGTTTTTTCAAGAGAAGGCATATCCTTTTTGGATCTATGGATTAGCCCTACTAATGACACTCTCGGCACTGAACTTTATAGGAAGCCCATGGCACGTAACTCCCTCCTCCATTTCCAGAGTCATCATCCGAGAGCTCTTAGGGAGAATCTTCCATTTGGACAATTTCTCCGCATTCGGCGGAATTGCTCTGAAATGTCCAAGTACAATGAACATGCCTCCGTTCTGTCCACACAACTTCAGGAGAGACAGTACCCTAAAAAGATCATTAAGACATCTATGAAAAGAGCTAGGAACAACCATAGAGAGGCTCTGCTTGAGAGGAGAACACAGGGCCCTATCGAAGACAATAAGAGGATTACTTGCGTTAACACGTTTTGTAACTACTCTAATGCACTCAAGAAGAGCATCCTAAAGAACTGGAGGGTACTTAAAATTGAGGGTAGTTCTCTACCTCCTCCGCTTTTTGCTTTTAAAAGAGGCACGAATTTGAAAGACCAATTGGTACATACTCGCCCTAAACTAGTGAAGAACCCAGAATCTACTACACTGTGGGGTTTACCGCCAGTTGTGGGTCACTTCCCATGTGGGACCTGTTCAGTATGTCCACAAACTCGGCATACTACTGAAGTAGATATTGGGACAAATAGACCTTGGTCCCTCAAAGCACATACGAACTGCAACAGTGAAAGGGTGATCTATCTAATCAAATGCCCCTGTAACAAAAACTATGTAGGCATGACATCACGTAAGGTCAAAGTGAGAATTTCGGAGCACAAAAGCACCATTCGGTGTAAGAAAAGTGCAACTAAGCTCACTAACCATTTTTTATCAGTGGGTCATAAGGAGAACGAGCTACACTGGGTCATTCTTGAACAACCATGCATCCCCCCTCACATTACTGACATTCAGAAGTTCCTTTTACTTAGAGAGCAGAGGTGGGTGCACAGACTGCACTCAGATACAGAGGGCTTGAATGATGAAATTCCTTGGCTGTTGCTATAATTCTTCCTTATAACGAAGGTTTAGATAAGGATTTATCTACATATCAGACAATTGATATGATTGGGAGGTCTTGTTGTAGACACACTCACCTTATTGAGACTGTCTACAAATGCCTATCTGTATTTGTATTTTACATTGGGCACTCCCAGTCATTTTTGGGCTTAATAAGACACAGCCCAGAGTGAAGCACTCTGGTTTTTCACATTTGTAGGTTACGTGAAGTACTCTGGCTTTTCACATTTGTAGGTTACAACATCCACCACTCTTAACCTACTCGTTCGCTTTGAACATGTATAGCATTATTCTAACTATACTACGAACATGAGCGGGCAGGGCACAATATTGAGTGGTTTTTTGAGCGTTGTTACGGATATCACACATGTACACTGCGGGTGATTCTCACACACCCTCGTGTGTTTCTTTGACTCTTTTGCTATTATTTTTTCACCCTTTAGCAATATTTTTTCCATACTATCATTGTCTGGGGATAGGGCACAATATTATGGGTGTTATATACCACACACACGTATTGTGAAAACGGGACTGCAGCCCATCGTCCTTGTCTCTGCGCATGCGCTTGTTTTGGCGTAACGGGCGGCTTTGTAGATGCAAGTATATTCCGAGTAGGTTTCGTACTCGATCACTTATAGTAATATTGCATACACAATATTGATGGTAGCAGGTAGTCCACACTTCAGATCAGCTTCCGGAGTCTGCACATGCGTACCGCGGTCTAGGGACTCTAGATTAGTGTTCCGGTCTCTGCGCATGTGCATCACTTCCTAGTGCGGGCATTGCTGTGGCCACCTAAACTGGTCCACCACACCTGAAGCGACTTCAGAGAAAGAGGGATAAATAGACAGTGCTCGCCCGTCCGCAGATACCTCCGGTCTTGATTCAAAGACCGCCCCGGGGTACCGACGGACAGGTGAGCTTATACTTTGAATAGGTGCAACTATTTGAACTTTGATGCGTACCTAGTGGGTGTTCCTTATCCAGCCACCTTAGTTGTTTGACTTAATTGTCTCGTTGGTCTCGCGTACTTGATAACACAGAGAGATCAGTTGTCCTGTTTAAATCAGTCAAGTTTGGTCTTACCTTTCATTTGTAAGGACCTGTATGAACAATTAAGTGTTTTGTCTCTATAGGATATTATTTCATGTGATATTTTCACTTGCCTAGCAACACCTTAACAAGGGGAACGATATTAAACTCATACATCGTTCTCACTAGGCTCTTTCAAATTTCTATTTTACTAACGTTCGGACTGACCATCACTTGCCATCCATTGCACTGTATGGGTGTTTCTCAGTTTTTATACCATGCCTTCAAGAGGAGAGTTTTTTCAGGTATGATTAGTTGTTACCTGTTTTCTCTCCTATTTGCTTTTATGTTTAGAGCGGGGCCCCTTTCCCTGAGTTGAGACCAGGTTGAGGTGAGGGCAGTGCCCACTTGTTATGGGTAAGTGTAATTCAATTTACTACATTGAATGCAATTCATCATTAATATATGTATGATTTAGGGCATTTAGGACTAATGACCCCTGACTATGTTTGTACACAATTGGCCATTGTATATTTTTTCACTTTCTTCCACAGGCATCCGGTTTTGATTGTTCCTGACCTGACCGGTGCGGTAGGATGAGTTTATTCACATACCTTTTTTGTATATTTTGTTGACACGTTTTCACACTCAACCACAGCAGTAATCTAGGTCCTGACGAATGCCCTGATACTTTTGATCTTGTGTGGGCAGAAACATGTTGACCGATCATGCTTTGGACAATAGCATAATGACAAAACTATCTATGCCATATTGCCATTTTGCTTCTTAATCTTGACAAGGATCCTCTACCAATAAAGATTTTTTGAGCATCCTTAGCCATTTTTAAATTCACTTTATTATTTTTACTGCTGCTTTTAGGATCTCCCATTTAGCTCCTTGGGTAGGATTTCATCACAGATAACACCCGTGAGGGATCAGGTGACTATCCTCCTTTGGCGCTTCTTCCATGCTAGTGACCGGTTCACTGCTTTATGAACTGGTCCAGCAGGTTGGAGCAGGCAGACCCAGATGATAATAACAAACAACCACCTTAAGTGATTGATGGGTCCTGTTTCGGGAGAGGCTCTCTTATAGAGTTGTCACTTTTATTTTGGGGTCCACCTTGGCTTATTTGTGTACTTGCTTTACTCAGTCCCAGACCCAGGTTGTTTCAGTGTTGTGATATTGTTATTTAGGGGAATTACAACCTGCTGGTCTTTAAATTTTCCCTTAGACCTCCACCCACATTTTTTGTGATATTATTGTTAGAACGGCATTCGCCGTAGGTCTGTCTGCTTTTCCGAATCCTTGAAGTTCAGGATTTGTTACGCTCTTTGGCTGGTTGACTTCTGAGAGCGCATCTTTCTCCTGCGGTGTTTGGCTGATGGTCGTTTTTCTTGTATCCTTTCTTTCTTCTGGGGTCCTAATAACACCCCTTTCTGAATTTTTTACTCTTTAATATTGACAGCAAAGTTTCGTGATGTCTGAGAGACAAGGTCTATCGTTTGATGATGCAATAGCACTAGATATTCTGCAGACACCTAGCATTATTGATCTACCATCCAATACCACAACTTGCAAAGATGATGATTGGAATAAGGTGCTTTTCCTCAAACGCACACATGCACGTACACAGGTCCATGGGGCGATCATGACCGAGTATTTACGGTCTGACTGTGCACCCACAGGCTTAATTGTAACTAATGCCCCAAGATTATTTTTAGATGACAAAGGTTTCCTGAAAGATTGGTCTTTGGTGGCTTGGCGCTGCACGCGTGATTGGCTCATTTTGATTATAACAACAGCCAAGAGGATAGCAGATAACATCCTAGTTGAGATCCAACTCCTAGAGTCCCAGATCAAATCGGTTTTGGTGACGTCCAGCTTTAACAAACAGTCCAAAGAGACGGACAAAACTACTAAGGAGTTTAGGGACACAATACTGGCAAGCAAAATAGTCAAATTTAAAAAGGATTTAGCTAAATTCTCCATGACCAAGGTCTATCCTTACACCAGTGATTCTTACACTCCCCCTGTGTTTAACCAACAAGGGAGACGACCCGGTTCAAACTATTCAACGTCAGGGAGTGATAATGATTCCTCAGACTCAGATCATGGTGGCAATCCTTCGTCAAGAGGGCGTAATTGGAACAAACGGGGTCCAAGAAGAGGCAACTTCTATGGGGGCCCACAGCAACCACAATGGTGGCCTCCTGGTCCTTTTAATTATCCACAGCCCTTTTTTCCTCATCCTGGCTTCCAAGGCCCTTTTCATCAAGATAACTATCAACAACAGCCTTTTTTAGGGCAGGGCCCACGTCGCTCCAGAGGAAGGAGAAGATCAGCACAGCCCAGTGTACATTGGAGTCCTCCGGCATCTCGGACACGGAGCAATCTGAAAGATCCTCCAGTAGCAGGTCCCAGCAACACGACAGCTTGATTGTGAATCTGAGCAAACGGGTACTCACCAAAGATGAGACCGCTGTCCTTGAAAAAGGACTTGGGTATGTTCCTACCAACAAGGGAGACCCTTTTCAAACAAGACAAGAACTCGCGGGGTTCTTTAGAAAAGTCAGATTACGGGCTTTTTTCAAAGATAAACCAGAAGACAACCAAGAAAATGAGTCCAACACTGGTCTACGCCCTAAATCGACTTTTACTCCACCCGTCCATATGGTCCCTCCTGAAGTACTAACGTTCGAGAGGGCTGTCCTCAGAGATGCTGAGATCATTTTTCAAAATGAAAACCGTTCTTTTTCCAACTTATCCAAAAGTGAAAGTTTTGCCCTCCGGTCGCTAGCAGATGACAGATCCATCGTCATCAAGTCTGCTGACAAAGGGGGTGCAACAGTCATTATGGATGCGGATGCATATCAATCAGAATGTAGGAGACAACTGAGCAACACAAATTTTTATCGCCGCATCAAGTTGGATCCCACCAAGAGACTTCTTTTGACCATAAAAAACCTGACAGACGAGGCCCTAGAGCAAGGCTGGATCACCACTCATGAGGCTCAGTTCCTCTACACAGCATACCCTATTATCCCCTACTTTTATGTATTACCCAAAATACATAAGGGGGTTTTTCCTCCACCTGGTAGACCCATAATTTCGGGGATAGGGTCTGTTCTTGAACCCCTCTCTACCTTTGTAGATTTTTTCTTGAAACCGCTAGTGAAAACCATGCCATCTTTTGTTGAAGACACGAAAGACTTGCTACGCATCCTGGATGGGATGCCATTCGACGTCACCCAAGACTTCCTAGTAAGTTTTGACGTGGAGTCATTGTATACATGTATTCCACAGGATGAGACACTAACAACTATAAGAACTCTCCTTGAAGGTGTCTCCCTGCAGAGCCCTACTCCAGTGGACTTCATTATGACATGTGCAACCATAGCCATGAAAGAGAACTTCTTTAAGTTCGAGGAGGATCTCTTTTTACAAGTCTCTGGGACTTCCATGGGGAGCATTTTCGCCCCATCTTTGGCGAATCTGTACGTCCACCAGATCGAGCAGACGAAGATCCTCGCTGACACAAATCCGTTTCTAGGTCACATCTTGACCTGGAAGCGCTATATTGATGATATTTTTGTCATCTGGAGGGGCTCGATCGAGACAATCAGAGATTTTCACACCTGGTTGAACAACATGAACAATTTCCTAAAGTTCACTTGTGTTTTTTCAAGAGAAGGCATATCCTTTTTGGATCTATGGATTAGCCCTACTAATGACACTCTCGGCACTGAACTTTATAGGAAGCCCATGGCACGTAACTCCCTCCTCCATTTCCAGAGTCATCATCCGAGAGCTCTTAGGGAGAATCTTCCATTTGGACAATTTCTCCGCATTCGGCGGAATTGCTCTGAAATGTCCAAGTACAATGAACATGCCTCCGTTCTGTCCACACAACTTCAGGAGAGACAGTACCCTAAAAAGATCATTAAGACATCTATGAAAAGAGCTAGGAACAACCATAGAGAGGCTCTGCTTGAGAGGAGAACACAGGGCCCTATCGAAGACAATAAGAGGATTACTTGCGTTAACACGTTTTGTAACTACTCTAATGCACTCAAGAAGAGCATCCTAAAGAACTGGAGGGTACTTAAAATTGAGGGTAGTTCTCTACCTCCTCCGCTTTTTGCTTTTAAAAGAGGCACGAATTTGAAAGACCAATTGGTACATACTCGCCCTAAACTAGTGAAGAACCCAGAATCTACTACACTGTGGGGTTTACCGCCAGTTGTGGGTCACTTCCCATGTGGGACCTGTTCAGTATGTCCACAAACTCGGCATACTACTGAAGTAGATATTGGGACAAATAGACCTTGGTCCCTCAAAGCACATACGAACTGCAACAGTGAAAGGGTGATTTATCTAATCAAATGCCCCTGTAACAAAAACTATGTAGGCATGACATCACGTAAGGTCAAAGTGAGAATTTCGGAGCACAAAAGCACCATTCGGTGTAAGAAAAGTGCAACTAAGCTCACTAACCATTTTTTATCAGTGGGTCATAAGGAGAACGAGCTACACTGGGTCATTCTTGAACAACCATGCATCCCCCCTCACATTACTGACATTCAGAAGTTCCTTTTACTTAGAGAGCAGAGGTGGGTGCACAGACTGCACTCAGATACAGAGGGCTTGAATGATGAAATTCCTTGGCTGTTGCTATAATTCTTCCTTATAACGAAGGTTTAGATAAGGATTTATCTACATATCAGACAATTGATATGATTGGGAGGTCTTGTTGTAGACACACTCACCTTATTGAGACTGTCTACAAATGCCTATCTGTATTTGTATTTTACATTGGGCACTCCCAGTCATTTTTGGGCTTAATAAGACACAGCCCAGAGTGAAGCACTCTGGTTTTTCACATTTGTAGGTTACGTGAAGTACTCTGGCTTTTCACATTTGTAGGTTACAACATCCACCACTCTTAACCTACTCGTTCGCTTTGAACATGTATAGCATTATTCTAACTATACTACGAACATGAGCGGGCAGGGCACAATATTGAGTGGTTTTTTGAGCGTTGTTACGGATATCACACATGTACACTGCGGGTGATTCTCACACACCCTCGTGTGTTTCTTTGACTCTTTTGCTATTATTTTTTCACCCTTTAGCAATATTTTTTCCATACTATCATTGTCTGGGGATAGGGCACAATATTATGGGTGTTATATACCACACACACGTATTGTGAAAACGGGACTGCAGCCCATCGTCCTTGTCTCTGCGCATGCGCTTGTTTTGGCGTAACGGGCGGCTTTGTAGATGCAAGTATATTCCGAGTAGGTTTCGTACTCGATCACTTATAGTAATATTGCATACACAATATTGATGGTAGCAGGTAGTCCACACTTCAGATCAGCTTCCGGAGTCTGCACATGCGTACCGCGGTCTAGGGACTCTAGATTAGTGTTCCGGTCTCTGCGCATGTGCATCACTTCCTAGTGCGGGCATTGCTGTGGCCACCTAAACTGGTCCACCACACCTGAAGCGACTTCAGAGAAAGAGGGATAAATAGACAGTGCTCGCCCGTCCGCAGATACCTCCGGTCTTGATTCAAAGACCGCCCCGGGGTACCGACGGACAGGTGAGCTTATACTTTGAATAGGTGCAACTATTTGAACTTTGATGCGTACCTAGTGGGTGTTCCTTATCCAGCCACCTTAGTTGTTTGACTTAATTGTCTCGTTGGTCTCGCGTACTTGATAACACAGAGAGATCAGTTGTCCTGTTTAAATCAGTCAAGTTTGGTCTTACCTTTCATTTGTAAGGACCTGTATGAACAATTAAGTGTTTTGTCTCTATAGGATATTATTTCATGTGATATTTTCACTTGCCTAGCAACACCTTAACAAGGGGAACGATATTAAACTCATACATCGTTCTCACTAGGCTCTTTCAAATTTCTATTTTACTAACGTTCGGACTGACCATCACTTGCCATCCATTGCACTGTATGGGTGTTTCTCAGTTTTTATACCATGCCTTCAAGAGGAGAGTTTTTTCAGGTATGATTAGTTGTTACCTGTTTTCTCTCCTATTTGCTTTTATGTTTAGAGCGGGGCCCCTTTCCCTGAGTTGAGACCAGGTTGAGGTGAGGGCAGTGCCCACTTGTTATGGCTAAGTGTAATTCAATTTACTACATTGAATGCAATTCATCATTAATATATGTATGATTTAGGGCATTTAGGACTAATGACCCCTGACTATGTTTGTACACAATTGGCCATTGTATATTTTTTCACTTTCTTCCACAGGCATCCGGTTTTGATTGTTCCTGACCTGACCGGTGCGGTAGGATGAGTTTATTCACATACCTTTTTTGTATATTTTGTTGACACGTTTTCACACTCAACCACAGCAGTAATCTAGGTCCTGACGAATGCCCTGATACTTTTGATCTTGTGTGGGCAGAAACATGTTGACCGATCATGCTTTGGACAATAGCATAATGACAAAACTATCTATGCCATATTGCCATTTTGCTTCTTAATCTTGACAAGGATCCTCTACCAATAAAGATTTTTTGAGCATCCTTAGCCATTTTTAAATTCACTTTATTATTTTTACTGCTGCTTTTAGGATCTCCCATTTAGCTCCTTGGGTAGGATTTCATCACAGATAACACCCGTGAGGGATCAGGTGACTATCCTCCTTTGGCGCTTCTTCCATGCTAGTGACCGGTTCACTGCTTTATGAACTGGTCCAGCAGGTTGGAGCAGGCAGACCCAGATGATAATAACAAACAACCACCTTAAGTGATTGATGGGTCCTGTTTCGGGAGAGGCTCTGTTATAGAGTTGTCACTTTTATTTTGGGGTCCACCTTGGCTTATTTGTGTACTTGCTTTACTCAGTCCCAGACCCAGGTTGTTTCAGTGTTGTGATATTGTTATTTAGGGGAATTACAACCTGCTGGTCTTTAAATTTTCCCTTAGACCTCCACCCACATTTTTTGTGATATTACCCCTAACAGGGTGACCAAACAAAAGTTTAAAAGGGCTGTAACCAACCCCCTTTTGAGGCACCTCCCTGTATGCAAATAAAAGGCATGGCAGGAGTATGTCCCATCTTCGCCTAAGCTTTTCTGGGAGTCCATTAATCATGCCCTTTAAGGTTTTGTTGAACATTTCAACTAAACCATTGCATTTTGGGTGATAGGGTGTAGTGAACTTGTAGTTCACGCCACACTCCTTCCACATAGCAGTCAAGTAACTAGACATGAAGTATGCATCCCTGTCAGATACTACCTCCTTAGGAAAGCCTACTTTTGAGAACACACCCAAGAGAGCTCTTGCCACCACAGGTGGTGTAGTGGTCCTCAGGGGAATTGCTTCTGGGTACCTTGTGGCATGATCCACCACCACCAGTATGAATCTGTGCCCAGATGCTGTTTGAGGATCCATGGGACCAACAATGTCAATCCCTACCCTCTCAAAGGAAACCCACACCACAGGTAGTGGTATCAGGGAGGCCTTTATGGTTCCACCTGCCTTGCCACTGGCTTGGCAGGTGAACACAGGAGCGACAAAACTCCTTAGTGTCTTCAGACATGTGGGGCCAGTGAAAATGAGGGACAATTCTGTCCCAAGTCTTGTTCTGGCCCAGGTGTCCTGCTAGGGGAATATCTTGGGCTAGTGTCAATGGGAAGCCCCTAAACTTCAGAGGTGTAACCAACCTCCTGGGTGCACCAGAATTGGGGTCTCTAAACTCTGAATAAAGGAGTCCATCATCCCAATAAACTTTATGGGTGCCACTAGAATTCCCAGCAGCCTCATCAGCCGCTTGCTTTCTGAGGGGTTCAAGAGAGGGGCAAGTGTTCTACTCCTGGCTCAGATCAGACCTGGAAGGGCCCCTGTCCCCAAGAACTCAACCTGGTCAGGTTCAAGCTCCTCTGGGACAGTTCCTTCTTCAGGCTCAAGATCATCTCCCTGAGAAGACTGATCATCATTCTGAGTCAGGGGGAAGGCACTGCCTTTACCCTACTTCTCCTGCTCTTGGGAGGCACCTGGTCCATTATTCCAAAATCCAGGGCCTGTCCAGTTTTAGACATTTTGGCCTGTGACCTAGTCACAGCAAAGACATGAGCAGGGATCCCTAACATTTCTGCATGTGTCCTGAGCTCCGCTTCAGCCCAGGCTGAAGTCTCTAGATCATTGCCAAGCAAGCACTGTACTGGTAGGTCTCCACTTACCACAACCTTCTTAAGGCCAGTTACCCCTCCCCAGGAGAAGTTAACAACTACCAGAGAATGGTCTGTTCTAATATTGCTAGCATTGGTCACTTGGTACATTTCACCAAGTATAATCTGCACAGGATCCACAAGATCTTTTGTCACCATTGTGACACTTGCTCCTGTGTCCCTGAATGCCCAAGCCTCTACTCCATTTATTAAAGGCTGTTGTCTGTATTTGCACAGATTACTGGGACTCACAAAGGGGGACATGTCCATGCCCCCATCACAGACTAGAACAGCCTGAGTTGGAACTCTGACTAGGCCAGAGTCCATCTCAGAACCCAGGGTCAGCCCTACTACACCCTTATTCTGGACATTGCCACCACCTATTGTAGCTGTGCTAGGGGGAACAGTTGCCTTAGGGGCAAAGGTGGCTGGAGTAGATTCTTTGGACTTGGTGCAGTCACTGGTCCAGTGAGTTTTCTGTTTACAGATTTTGCACCAAGGTTTATTTTGTCCCTTTTCCTTGTTAGACTATGAATCCCCATTTGAAGAAGATTTTTGGGGGCGTTGTGAAGACTTCTGGTCTTTACCCTTCTCCCCACCCTTATCAGAGTTTTTAGGATCTTGCTTCTTGGGTTCACCACTTTGGTTCTGTTCCTTCTGCCTCACCCTGGTTCTGACCCACTTGTCTGCATTATTTCCCAATTCTTGGGGAGAGGTCAGATCTGAGTCCACCAGGTTCTGGTGCAGCAGCTGATTTTGACAATTATTAATGATCTGCTCCCTCATAATTAAATTGTACAATCCTTGATAGTCATGCACTTTACTGCCAAGTAACCAACCTTCCAGAGCCTTAGCAGCACAATCTACAAAGTCGACCAGTCTTGAGTCTGTGCTTTTTGGGTATCCCTGAACTTAAACCTGTATTGCTCAGTGGTTAGGCCAAACCCATCAGTTAAGGCACTCTTCAGACTGTTGTAATCATCTGACTCTTCTTCTCTAACAGTGAGGAGTTTATCTCTACCTTTGTCTGCAAAGGAGAGCCATAAGATTACTGCCCACTGCTCCTGGGGGACCCTTTGTACTTTACAGGCCCTTTCTAGTGTGGTCATCCATTTGTGGATGTCATCCCCACTCTGGTAGGGAGGGACAATCTTATTAAGGTTTCTATGGTCATGAGACCTCTCCCTATCTCTAGGGATGTTGCTGCCACCATGGGACTCTAGTCCCAACTTTTATCTAGCTCTGTAGAGCTCTAGGGCCTCCTTATCTAGGGCTACCTGCTTTCTTCTGATTAAAAGCTCAGCTTCCTCGTACTTAAGCAGTCTCTCCCTTCTCTCCTGAGACGTTTCCCTCCTATGAGAGGAGATTGAGGTCCCTACAGATGAGTTAGAATGGTTAGACTCCACTGAGGGAGATCTTGACCTTCTTGGCCCACCACCAACTCTCCCAGGTGAGGTTCTGGACTTTTCTAGAGTCCAGAGGTGTCAGGGAAACAACACCCGAAAGACCCCTGAGTTCCTTCCTGCCTTGGTGCACAAATAAACAGAGACACGGGCTTCTCGATGGTGGCGTCAGAGACCAAGGTTTATTTACTGCAGGGACACAGAAGTCGTAGGAACCACACAAAGGCAGAATCTAGGAGACTGTTCGAATTGTATAAAGTGGGTCGCTCCTTAAATACACCAAATGGGTCCTCAGGCAGTATTGCAAAAATATCTTTCATGCCTAGCCCGGTATCCCAAACAAACAATAAACATATACCAAACGATAATTATTTGTAAGTTTCCAGTGTTCGATCAAGTCTTCATGTCAGTTTTCCATTCTTCGACCGATCCTCCCCATCATAAAAATTGTATCCTCCCCATAGTAAAAGCCCAGAAGGAGAGGAGCGGAGCCAGGTGTGAAAGATTGATAAGTAGGATAAGAGATGCTTGTGGGTCATAAACGGGCATGGCTACTGTCTTCGGCCTCCTAATCGTGATCAGGCCAACGAACACAAGAACCAGTATAGCATGATTGGCCTCAGGCAAGGGAGGTAGCTTCTGCCTAGTCACGCAGCATCAGCTTCCTTGGACTAAAGCTTACGTGTCCTTAACAAGGTGATTCAGCCAGGGTCATTGCTTGTCCATTGACTATGTGAGGGCAAGAAACAAAATGGATGCCGTATCTAAGATGGCTGCCATGAATTTACAACAGAATGCCCTACTTCTCAGTGAATCCATGCTCGGCCCACAGCGAAAACACTGTCACCTACTAAATGGATCATTTACGGTTCACTGGTACCAAAATCGTGTCAGTACTACGATACCGAACACACGGGTTCGGATCGCTACAGAACCTCACAGGAGGGACAAAGAGGTGTCCATTATAGTCCTTTCCATCACTGTCTACGGGATCTGGATTTTCCAGGTCCAGATCATTGTCATCTGCTTGGCCAGCCTCAGAGGTCAGGTGATGGGGAATTATACCCCTAGGCCTTTCCTCAGGTGCTGTCCCACCCACTCTGCCTAGCCCTTCAGATCCTAAAGATCTGCTAAGGTCATCCAGCCTGAGTACCTCTATGAGATGCTGGGTGATTGGACTTTTGCCTGTCTTCAGTTTCCTAGTTGTACACAATGCTCTCAATTCCATGAATGGGAGTCTATCATACTGGGAATCTTGAAGCCCATTGGTTTCTGGCAAGGACCTACTGGTTCCTGGCCTTGAAGACATTACTAGTGTGGTGTGGTGTATTGCACTACCTACTCTAGTGTGGCCTACTAAACGCTCTTGAGTTGTAGAAAGGGTGTGCTATCCCTTAACACACAACTCTAAGTTCAGTAGAACTTACTGTATTCTAAACTTGTATTATATGTACCTAGGGTACCTTTAGTGGTTTTAAGTTAGTTACTCAGTTGTGATTATCTGGTAAAACAATAGCAAGCTGGAATCCCAAATGCTGCACACCAATGTGAGAAGTTTGCCTGATATATGCTGTCCACTAGTTCTAGTGGGCACCTTGTATCGTCCAAACAACCCCTTATTTGTTATAGGCTAAAGACAGCCTTTATTAAAAGCTATCCTACTGGTAGCTATGGAGAGCAGCCTTCAGGCTAAGTCTTGAAGGAATGTTAAGCAGCTTGTTTTACCAGTCTATAATCTCTTGAGTCACTAAATGAAAGACATCCACACCAGGTATGCGAAGTGTCCGAAGAGATACAATCCTGGATCGAAGATGAGAAGAACCTGAAAGCAGGGGGGACAGAGTCTGGGTCACTTGCCAGTGACCAGGAAGGCGATGAGCAGATGCCCACCGATGTCGGGTGATTTCAGGTAAAGGAGGGGAAGTTTGACTCTTCAGCCACGAGGACCAGGAGGTGTCGAGGACAACCAGGAGCTGGATTCGAGCTGTCCCATAAAGGATGTCGAGTGCTGCAGCATCGGTGCCCAGATTGGACACAACAAGCCTTGGCAACAGCAACCCATGCTCGGCCCACAGCGAAAACACTGTCACCTACTAAATGGATCATTTACGGTTCACTGGTACCAAAATCGTGTCAGTACTACGATACCGAACACACGGGTTCGGATCGCTACAGAACCTCAGACCGTCCTTTTGCCCTTACATAGGCAATAACTTACTCTAGTCAGAATCCATCTCTATATTCATCAGGTCACTGATATGTTGTTGGAGCATTATTCTATCCCGTGGCGTATCTCCTAAAGCAGGTGGTCTTCTTACGCATGTTGCAGCACAAAAGCCACATAAGGCAGGACCACACTGAACTATGAGACAGCATGAGAATAAAAATACCAACAAAACACCAATGACTATCAGAACCTTCCATCCCCACGCAGATAACAGATTCCAGAGCCATCCCATCAGTGACCAATCACCTTTGTCTACTTGAATAGAGTCAGTGATCTTGTGTAACTTAGAAATGGCCTCATATACTGTTGGCGCAT
Organism: Triturus cristatus; assembly: GCF_964204655.1. Lineage (NCBI taxonomy): Eukaryota > Metazoa > Chordata > Amphibia > Caudata > Salamandridae > Triturus > Triturus cristatus. Next base: position 375,856,054 of record NC_140587.1, read on the forward strand.
TATTTGGGATAAAGACACAGCAACTCGATTGGATCATCTTACATACTCCACCTTGATCTGCAAGTAAACAGACCTGACCTTGGTGGGGTACGACCCAAATCGGAGTCGAGCTTTTACGCTTGTTTTCACCCAAACTAATGCCATACTCCGTAGCATTCCAACCCATATAAACTCGTAACTCATCCTTGGGAATAAACAGAGTGTTATTGACATCTCTAACCATGTCAGTAATTCCCTTTACCAAGGCTCTATTAGCAGAGTTATACCTAGTGGAACGCGGAGGTCGCGGGGGATAGGTCTCTCGAGCATAGGCGAACATGGTCTGGAATGCCCAAAATGATCCATTATAACTAAAGGGCAGAACCAGATAGGGGATACCCTTGTTCATGGTATGTGGTATCAGACCACACACCCAGCAGTTCGTTGTATTTACTACTAGTTGGTGTTGGTGCAAGAGCTGAATGAAAGTGTTATTTATAAACTCAGAGCGTCGAGCTTGCTCGTGTGCAGGAAAAGGGTGAAAAGAATGAAGAGAAACAACAGTTGGAGAAACAGAAACATGGGGAGGTACTGTAGATGTGACAGGTGCAAAAATCAATTGGATACCAAAAACGATTCCGCCTACCAAAGTTATCAAAACAATCAGAAAGGTCAGAGCGCATTGCATCATGAAACATTTGCTATGCAAGATTTCATACAGTTTTGTCTTACGAGCATTTATGACGTTAGCTCGTCGCAGTTCAGGAAGCTCCATCTTCTACAACCGTTCGCAACGGATGGTTTGTACCTGTTGAAAAATTGCCTCTGTTTACCCTGGGAGTTCCCAAAATAAACAGAAGAGACCGACCTTGTGTCTGGCCCCCTGCAAGTTAAAACAAGGCACACGTTATGACCCTACGGCAACACAGATGGCAAGGCGAGAGAACAACAAAAACAAAAGGACAAAAAAATTATAGAGCAAACTTCCTGACTGAATGCAATGTGATAAGATCAAAACAGTTATCACACGGAAAGGTGATTATGCAATGTTATTGGTTCATGGAATGAGAACGTAGGTTATATCTGTACTTTCCGGGCCTTGTCTGATCTTGAAACAGCTGATCTGTAGGTGCAGTAATGTTCAAATCCACAGGTGGCAAATGTTCACTTTGTACAACACTCTGTTCAGGGTTCAAAGGAACAGTTCCTGGTGCAGTATCAGAGTTCTGTGTTTCAGATCGTTTGTCCCTCATGTACTCTGCATCACTGAAGGGGATAAGCCTAGGAACAGGTTCTGTCTCGGATACACCAAATCCCTGTCTAACCCAGTTGTCGTAGGGGAGTGGGAGAGGCACACGCTTCGTATGGGTAGCGTGCACCCAATTCTTCCTGCCAGCCAGGCGTACAGCAGTTCTTGTGGCCAGGAGCACCTGAAACGGACCCACGAATCTTGGCTGGAGGTTCCGGGTCCGTCCAAAGTTCCGCACCACAACCAGATCACCGGGTTTCAATGTGTGACCTGGACTCTCTGGCAGCTTAGGCAAGGATTCAAATACCTGTTGGTGAATAAGACTCATTTAGCAGTCAGGTCAAAAAGGTAATCAATCAACATTGGATATTCGATCTGTTTGAACTCCTTGGGCCTAGGGACTCCCCAGACATTAGCAGGGCGACCAAACCCAATCTCACATGGGCTAAGCCCTACTCGAGAGTGTACAGTCGCTCTGGTGGACAATAAAGCCAAAGGCAGTGCGTCTGGCCAAGATAAACCAGTGGAAGCTTGGATTTTAGCAAGTTTCAGCTTCAAGGTACCATTGTACCCCTCAACCAAACCTGCTGACTGTGGGTGATTTGCACTATGGAATTTTTGCTTAATTCCCAAACCCGTACACACACTCTGCATAACTTTCCCTACGAACTCACTTCCATTGTCCGACCATACAATCCGTGGCATACCATACCTGGGGAAGTACTCTTTGAGGAGGATTTTGGCAGTGGACATAGCAGTGTTATCCTTTAACGGATACGCTTCAATCTATCTCGAAAAAGCACAGACTACCACTAGGACATATTTGAGATTATTACATCTGTCCATGTGGATAAAGTCCAACTGAATCACTTCAAAGGGACAAGAAGGGGGAGCAAAGTGACCAGCTGGGGTTGGGGTTCCCTTGCCAGGATTATGCATCAGGCATACCATGCAATTTTTCACCACTCTCTCCGCGCACTTAGTAATTCCATCGTTCTTCCATACTGGAGCTAACATCTTACAGATCCCTTTCGAACTGATGTGCGCCGCTCCATGCGCCATAGTGACTACCGCAAGTACATACGCATCAAGTAGCATCCAACGCTGATGCTCAGACAAATCAATCCAGCATCCACTCAAATCCATTTTACCCGTTTTCTCCTTCCATGCATTCTTCTCATTTTCAGTTGCTTCATTCTGGATTGCCTTCACACTTTCAATCGTATTCTCACACATTCCTGATTCAGCAATCCATATTGCAGACGTTGCAACGTACATTCGGCTCATCATGTTCTTGGCCGTCTCTTTGGCGACCTCATCAGCAAACGCATTCCCACGGCCAACATCATCCGTAATCCTCCGGTGAGCACTGCATTGCACAATCGCAACTTCATTCGGTAAGGTCAGAGATTCCAACAGGTCATTGACTAACTGTCCATGTTGGATCTTAGTCCCATGGGACGTGAGAAAACCTCTTTCTTTCCACAAGCGACCTACGCCGAAGGCATACTGGCTGTCAGTAAACACATTCACTCTCTTTCCCTCAGCTAAAATACACGCTCTTGTCAATGCAATTAATTCTGCAGCTTGGGCAGAATTCTGACTCACTCTTGCAGTCTCGACAACCGTACTCAAAGTCGTAACTGCATACGCAGCCGTTACATCACCAGTCTGTAGCTTGAAACACGATCCATCGACATACAAAGTACCATCTGGATCTAGTAACGGATCAATCCTACCTTTTGTCTCTTCCTCAGTTCTAAAACAACAGTCATGGGGCTCTGAATCACACGAATCCTGAGTAGTCGGCAACAGCGTTGCTGGATTCAATATGCTGCATCGCTTGATCTGAATGTGACTTGCCAAAAGTGTCAGCTCATAGCCTGATAGTCTAGCACTGGTGAGGTGCTGAGTTTTCGTTCGATTCATGAGTGTATCCACAGCATGTGGAACCATGACTACTAACATGTTGTTCATGACCAATCCAGCAGACTGTCGAATAGACACTGCAGCTGCTGCTGTAGCTCTCAAACAACTTGGCAACGCTCTGGCTACCGGATCTAATGTGGATGAGAAATACGCACAGGGTCGCTGCTTGTCACCAAATTGTTGCGTCAAGACACTCAACGCACAACCCTCTCTTTCATGGACATATAGTGTAAACGGCTTACTGTAGTCAGGAGTACCTAACACAGGAGCTGAGCACAACGCATCACGCAATTCCGAGAAGCTCTGTTGACATTCATCAGACCATGGCAAAGGACTCGGAACACCTTTTCCAGTCAGAGCCACCAATGGTTTTGCCATGAGAGAAAAATTTGGGATCCATTGTCTGCAATATGACGTAATACCCAAAAACGCACGCACTTCTCTCTGTGTGCTTGGTACTGTCATCTGTGAAATTGCTTTGATTCTCTCTGGGGTCAACCTTCTTCCCTCCTTTGACAAAAGATGACCTAAGTAGGTCACTTCTTGGCAACAATATTGTAGTTTAGAAGGTGAAACCTTGTGATGTAAGTCTGATAAATGACGCAGCAAAGAAATTGTAGCTGTTTTGCAAGTTTCCTTGTCGTCAGCGGCCACTAAAAGATCATCTACATATTGGATCAGAGCAACACCAGGTGGAAGTACAAAAGCATCTAATTGACTTTTCAATGCTTGGCTGTAAATAGAAGGGCTTTCGCAATAACCTTGTGGGGCGCGCTTGAATCTGAAACTACGACCACCTAAGGAGAAACCAAAAATATCCCTACTTTCCTCGGCTATCGGAATGCTGAAAAAGGCATTCTTCAAGTCGATCACTGTAAACCATGTAGCTGAGGCAGGAATCAACGTCAATACTGCAGTGATATCTGGGACCACAGGAAACTGTGGAACCACTATTTTATTAACCTCTCTGAGGTCAATCACAAATCTGTAGATTGGAGGTTTGGAAGGGTCAGTGCGTTTCAAAATCGGCAGGACAGGACTATTGCAGACATTTCCTCTAGTTTCTTCTATCACATCTTTCTGTATCAAATCTTGCACGATCAGTAAAAGCGCACGTTCACCTTCATTTGAAATCCGATACTGTGGGATTCGTGGGAATCTAACATTTGCCTTCAGACTCACCACATAAGGGGGAATTTCCAGAAGACCTACATCATTAGGACCAGTCGCCCAAAGATTATCAGGGAGAGAACGCAGCTCCGGTGGGAGCTTATCCATCGACAAGTACATTGGAGAGATGACTCTCTTACCCAACGTGAGTTGTACTCCCGAAGGAGAACAGTACAATGTCGCATGCAGGCGTTTCAACAGATCTAAACCAAGCAGATTCTCATTACAACCGGTCGTCAGAATAAGGGGTGCTTCTAGTTGACATGGCCCCACAGAAATTGACAAAGGACCAGAAACAGGGTTGTGAACAGGGGCGCCTGAGAAACCTACTGAAATGTTCGTTGAGCCAGACAAAGGTGCGCCAGGGAGTTTCGCGTGCATAATTTAACTTTTTGCTGCACCAGTATCCAACAGAAACGGTTCGATCACGCCTGATGTAGCTACTGCGACATAAGGTCCACTCTGATCAACTGGAACTGATACTACTCCCTCTCTCTGCCTGTGGCTGTCCTAGTACTCACTTTGCTGAACTTCTTCACTACCTTCATAATAATCCTCGACATGGTATTGGGGAGATCTACCTGATTGTGTAGATTGTACATTTCGCTGATCGAAATAATTAGATGGGCGATCAGTCTGTGGAGGCATAGCACCACGTCCTCTACCTCTAAGAGCTTGCATAGACCCACCAGGACCTCTATGAGCTGGGACACCACTAGTTTGTGAGTGCAGAACTGGACACTCATTCTTATAATGACCCTCCTTTTTACAATAGGCACACTGATTCCATGCTAACTGTTGTTGGGGAAAACCATAGTCAAATCTTTGGGACATCCCTTGCTGGAATTGTGGCTGTTGCTGAAACTGGGGTCGTTGCTGTGAATCTGACTGATTCGAGCGAGGCGGATACGCCTGTTGCAAAAGAACTTTAGTTTTCAAGTCTTTTGTCTTCTTTTCTGCCTTTTCCTTCTCTTCTTTTTCTCTATTTTCGTAGTACTGAGCAGTTGCGAGTATCTGTGCTGTCGTCGACACCGCCCATGCACTCTCAGAATCCTTCAACTTGTTACTAAGCTCAGGCAATAAATTAAACACAAACTTTTTGACAAACAACCTCTGACCTCCCTCAGTACTCATATCTTGCCCACTGTGGTCAACGAAGGTCTCTTCAAATCTAGTGAAGAAATCAGAGACGCTTTCGTCCTTCTTTTGCTTGCACGCTGATAATTTATCCCAGTTGACCCGTAACGCTGGCATCAGCGTTTTCATCAAATTGATTATTCTGCCAGGCAAAGCAGCAATCAGAGGCTCAGGTTTAGCACCACCAACTTGTTGTGCATCTGCCGCTATAATAGCTGGCAATCACCTCCTAAAGCAACTTGGTGATTCTCATGGCGAATTTTGGCCCATATAGGCTGTGGCACTACATTGCCAAATAGCATTTCGATGTCTGCCAAATTCATGACGCACGCTTGAGCTGTCTGGGTTAACTCTTTATAATACCCAGCAGGATTCTTACGCGGGTCCGGCAACGCCTGTTTTACTGCTAATACTTCGGCCCGCTTCCAAGGGATATGTATCCACACTCTATGGAAATGTGCTGGAGCCGCTAAAATATTATTAGCCGCATCAGCTTGAACTGCATCGCGCCATATCGGCGGAACTTCCCTCATCGGATACTGACCTTGCTTCTTCCTAGTAATCGGAGAACCATCAGAGTCCCTTGGTGCTCGAAGAGGAGAATCAGACCTGTATGCTAAAATCAGTTCTATCGCTTCCTTTACTTCCGAACCTATTACCATTCCTGCAGCGAACCTTCTCTGAGTATGTATCAAGTCAGCGGGAGCGGAATCTAAGTCATCATCATCCCATTCCTCACGCAAAAGGGAACACATCACATCAAAGACATAACGCTGAGTTGGTTCATTCCATTGCATAAATGTATCTAACACTCTTCGTGCATCATACTTCGCAGCTTTCGACATCCACCTAAGAGCTGTCGAATCTAATATTCCTCGTTCCTGGGGACCAGGAAGCTGACTACGTCTCTGTGTTGAGTCAGAAACGGGTGTCTTAATTAAAGACCTGTAGAGAGGAGTTAAGATATTAGTTACAGAGTCAGTTATTTTCCGACGAACAGAGAGCGGAGTCAGAATGTCTACAGAGTTCGGGGACAAGGAAGCTGGAGCAGATGAAATTGTAAGGGTAGAAGTAGTAGGTAAAGCAGTTTGCGAAACGTCAGGCAAAGGCGGAATAGGCAACCCAGGTAGAGGGGGTGCCGGAGGAACATTAACCACAGGAAGAATAGGAGCTTGAATCAAAGGAAAAGGAACAACTATTCCAGGCTGACCAGCAGCCGGCTGCACAACAGGTGGTAACTGTGGTGCTGTAATACCCTGTGCATACGGTGGAGGTGATCTCAATAGGTAAGACAACAGGGGATCCTTTTCACAGTCCTCTATTGGCTTAGCAGGACACGATGGCAAGGCAGGGTAGCACTTATCAATCGCTAAATTATGTTCTCTATTCGCTACCTCTATCGCTTTTTCAGTTTCGTTGACATACAACTGCTTAGCAGACTGCATTAAAGTCAACCCTTTCTCTTTCTGTTCCTTCTTCATTTTTCCAATTTCTCTCTGTCTAGCTTCTTTACGCCAAAAGCGAAAAGAATCGAACATTGCCGGCCGGGCTTTCTTTTCAAACAGCTTCACTTCTAGATTGTCTAGAATTGTAGTTTCAAAGCTACCATGTGGTGGCCAACTAAGGACACCATCTTTCCTGGTGTAACGGACCCACACTCCATTATAAGTGATAGGACCCACACCATGTTTACAATAGAGCTCATATGTAGGAGTTCCGATCGGAGGAACCGGACACGAGTCCTCCAACCGGGAATCCCTGTTGCAACTTAACCAGGACAGGAAACAATTACTACGGCTAGTCATTACAAACTAAAGACAAATTCTAACCAAAATGCGCAAAGAACTTAGGCCTACCAAATGAACCAATACCAAACCAAAGATTATCTTAACAAGAGCAACCAATGATAATCTACAAATCCAAAACGAGAGCACAAGGATTATCCGAACAAGAGCAACCAGTGATAAATCCTTACAAGAGTAACTAAGAGCAATCAAACTGGGCGCGACCCACTTAATACTTAACTGAAATGTCGAAGACGTCACCAAGGAGAACCCGCCTACGTCTCGCCGTGCTAAGGTCTGCACCTCGGGTCCAAGACAGGGCGACAGTCAGGGCAGCGGTCCTCTGTAGCCGTCTGGGAGCAGGAACCTTCGTGGAAGAGATCGTCGGGCCACTTTTACGACATACAGGGATCGATGAAGCGGGGTACCCCCCTCCGGAATCTTCACACAAAGCTCCTCGAAATCTTCAGGCTTTGGACCGGTACCGGTTGACGTCGCCCAACGTTGGGCGCCAATTGAGGTTCTGGACTTTTCTAGAGTCCAGAGGTGTCAGGGAAACAACACCCGAAAGACCCCTGAGTTCCTTCCTGCCTTGGTGCACAAATAAACAGAGACACGGGCTTCTCGATGGTGGCGTCAGAGACCAAGGTTTATTTACTGCAGGGACACAGAAGTCGTAGGAACCACACAAAGGCAGAATCTAGGAGACTGTTCGAATTGTATAAAGTGGGTCGCTCCTTAAATACACCAAATGGGTCCTCAGGCAGTATTGCAAAAATATCTTTCATGCCTAGCCCGGTATCCCAAACAAACAATAAACATATACCAAACGATAATTATTTGTAAGTTTCCAGTGTTCGATCAAGTCTTCATGTCAGTTTTCCATTCTTCGACCGATCCTCCCCATCATAAAAATTGTATCCTCCCCATAGTAAAAGCCCAGAAGGAGAGGAGCGGAGCCAGGTGTGAAAGATTGATAAGTAGGATAAGAGATGCTTGTGGGTCATAAACGGGCATGGCTACTGTCTTCGGCCTCCTAATCGTGATCAGGCCAACGAACACAAGAACCAGTATAGCATGATTGGCCTCAGGCAAGGGAGGTAGCTTCTGCCTAGTCACGCAGCATCAGCTTCCTTGGACTAAAGCTTACGTGTCCTTAACAAGGTGATTCAGCCAGGGTCATTGCTTGTCCATTGACTATGTGAGGGCAAGAAACAAAATGGATGCCGTATCTAAGATGGCTGCCATGAATTTACAACAGAATGCCCTACTTCTCAGTGAATCCATGCTCGGCCCACAGCGAAAACACTGTCACCTACTAAATGGATCATTTATGGTTCACTGGTACCAAAATCGTGTCAGTACTACGATACCGAACACACGGGTTCGGATCGCTACAGAACCTCACAGGAGGGACAAAGAGGTGTCCATTATAGTCCTTTCCATCACTGTCTACGGGATCTGGATTTTCCAGGTCCAGATCATTGTCATCTGCTTGGCCAGCCTCAGAGGTCAGGTGATAGGGAATTATACCCCTAGGCCTTTCCTCAGGTGCTGTCCCACCCACTCTGCCTAGCCCTTCAGATCCTAAAGATCTGCTAAGGTCATCCAGCCTGAGTACCTCTATGAGATGCTGGGTGGTTGGACTTTTGCCTGTCTTCAGTTTCCTAGTTGTACACAATGCTCTCAATTCCATGAATGGGAGTCTATCATACTGGGAATCTTGAAGCCCATTGGTTTCTGGCAAGGACCTACTGGTTCCTGGCCTTGAAGACATTACTAGTGTGGTGTGGTGTATTGCACTACCTACTCTAGTGTGGCCTACTAAACGCTCTTGAGTTGTAGAAAGGGTGTGCTATCCCTTAACACACAACTCTAAGTTCAGTAGAGCTTACTGTATTCTAAACTTGTATTATATGTACCTAGGGTACCTTTAGTGGTTTTAAGTTAGTTACTCAGTTGTGATTATCTGGTAAAACAATAGCAAGCTGGAATCCCAAATGCTGCACACCAATGTGAGAAGTTTGCCTGATATATGCTGTCCACTAGTTCTAGTGGGAACCTTGTATCGTCCAAACAACCCCTTATTGGTTATAGGTTAAAGACAGCCTTTATTAAAAGCTATCCTACTGGTAGCTATGGAGAGCAGCCTTCAGGCTAAGTCTTGAAGGAATGTTAAGCAGCTTGTTTTACCAGTCTATAATCTCTTGAGTCACTAAATGAAAGACATCCACACCAGGTATGCGAAGTGTCCGAAGAGATACAATCCTGGATCGAAGATGAGAAGAACCTGAAAGCAGGGGGGACAGAGTCTGGGTCACTTGCCAGTGACCAGGAAGGCGATGAGCAGATGCCCGCCGATGTCGGGTGATTTCAGGTAAAGGAGGGGAAGTTTGACTCTTCAGCCACGAGGACCAGGAGGTGTCGAGGACAACCAGGAACTGGATTCGAGCTGTCCCATAAAGGATGTTGAGTGCTGCAGCATCGGTGCCCAGATTGGACACAACAAGCCTTGGCAACAGCAACCCATGCAGACAGAAGAAAGATGCTTCGGTGCAGACCAGCAAGGTCTGTGAGACTCACCACTTGGATGGGAGTCAGGGCACATATGGATCAACCAGGAAAGGAAATGCAAAGTTACCCTCTCAGGGACCCACCAGTCAATGGACCAGGGATCGCAAAGGGACCTCAAGACGAAACACAAAATGGTGGCCAACGGGTCACTCGGAATGACCAGGCCAACAATCTTCGGTGGGTTCAGTGCTCGAGGTGGTAGCTATAAGTTAGCCCAAGCACGACTTCAAGAGACATCGTGAAGTCAATGCACTTGCAGAAATGAATGTTGACCAGGAGTTCCAGTTCCACGCTACTCTCGAGGGCTGCGGGTCTCAGCTTTGCTGGAGACTCGGGTCAGCCTCTGATATGTCTGGAAATCCTCTTCCTGCGCTGCAAATACTTCGGAGTCCGGCGTGAGCTTCGATGATGCAGACCAGCAAATTGCTTTGTTGGTGCCTGCCAAGCAGGGGAGTCACTCCTTGACCCCAAGGAAGATTTCTTTAGTCCTCTGATCTTGAGCAGAGCGTCAAAGGTCCAGGATTCAGCTGCAGAGTTTTGTCCAGGGTAATCTAAAGTCCTCAGGACAGGGGTCCCATACTTATACTAAGGTAGGGGGTTGGACATACTCTGGGGACCCACCTGTGGGAGGGTTTGGAATGAGGGGTGGCTACACCCATTTCCTTTGTCCAGTTTTGCACCAGAGCAGGAGCTGGAAGCCCCTGAACCGGTATGAGCTGGACTATGCACAGGGACACCAAATGTGCCCCCAGTGCAGGACTTCAAAGCACTCAGAGAGTGCCCCCACCCAGCCCCAATACTCATAAGCCTGTCTGGGAGGTGGTTACACCTCCCTGTGACAGGAAACCTATTGTTCAGGCCTTCCCTGCCGGAGTTTCAGTCAGGAGCAGGAGGCCAGACCCGTGTCTGTGGCTGCAGCATCCATTTTGTGATGCCTGGGCTCTATTAAGTTTCTACCGTGTCTACCAATGCTGTCATGTCTCTCCCTCTAGAATGGTGGGATCATACTCCAGTAACTGGTGTGGGGGTATGATTCCAAGGTGTTTGACACCAAACACAACATGTTTCTGTGCAGCCAGTCCAAAGTTAGCATTTACCGTTTGGTTATAATGCACTTAAGAGTATATGGTCAGGCTGCACTACCAACAGCATCAGAGAAGGGTCTCCGAACGCTGCAGAGGGGCTCTGCTCATGCAGGGGCACCCTCTCACTGAGGAACCAAGCACTCTGCCTTCAGGATTGATAAGGCCTGCTATAGGAGTGACTTATAGGTTTATATGGGGGTATATGGTGAGATATAGTGAACCTATATCTCAGTAAGGGGGGCATGCACCACCTTACCCAGGCTGCAGTAGCAGACCTGTGGTGTCATTTTGGGTGGCTTTCCATGGGTGGCATAATACATGCTTCAGCCCCTGGTAGGCCTCTGGGGTACCTATGCCCTGGGTACATAGTATACCATATGCTAGGGGCTTACAAGGGTACCTCAGTTCCAATCTGAACTGTACCTAAAGTACATAGAATCATTTTAGAGAGGAAGCAGCCAGGCTGGGGCCCTGAATAGCAGGGTCCCATCCAGACTAAAGTCGAAAAACAGTGAAACACCAGCAAAATGTGGGGGTAAACTTGTGAAGCAGATCCTACTCTCCCACACTATTACCTCCAGTAAGTCCCTCACAGCAGGATTGCTAAGTTCTCATAGCAGGCCATGCACCCTTTGCCCACAACTCTGCAAACGTGCTCCCTGGCGTGGTGTTGGATAAGGATTAAAGTCCCCTTTGCTGCTGGAGGTTGTTAGAGGCCGACTAGCCTACCTGACACCTCCAATAAGCCCCAGATTGTGGAATTAATGAGACGTGGACACAGGCCACGCCCCATTTCTCCACCACTCTGCAAACACACCTCCTGGCACGCTCATGGTTGGGGGATGAAGTACCCTTGCCTCCTGAGAGTCCCTGGGGGCCAACTAGCCCTCCTTTTATCTCTAGTAAGCCCCATACAGCTGGATTGCTGAGAGTGGTCCGAGGCTACTTCCCCTTTTTACACCACTCTGCAAACACGCCTCCAGGCGCACTGCTGCTCGGGTGATGAAGTCCACTTTAGTCCAGAGGGCCTGAGGACAAAAGAGGACCTCATCGCCCCACCAGCAGTGCGCCAAGAGGCGCGGGTGCAGAGTGGTGTAAAAAGGGGCATGGCATCGGACCACCTCTCAGCAATTTCACTGTGTGGGGCTTACTGGAGGTACCTGGTGGGCTAGTTGGCCCTTGAGGACCCTTAGGATTCTAGGGGGAGTTCATCCCACAACCCAGAACGCGTCAGGAGGTGCGTTTGCAGAGTGGTGCCGGGAGGGGGCGGGGCCTCCTGCAAGATGCCGTCTTCTCTTTTTGTTATTGTTAGAAGGGGGCTTTGTGGCCCCCCTAGTCTTAATATTTTGTGGGCCCTGAGGACCCCATCTTCCAGGGCCTGAGACATTTTATATATATTTTTATTTTTAAATGGGAAGGGGGCAGGCCATTATTGGCCCTGGGGAAATGTATATATTTTTTCATTACGGGGGATCCTCGTGGTACCCCTTCCTTCGCCCAGTTTTGGCCCCGGGGACCCCATCCCTCAGGGCCTGGCCTCACGTTGGGGATCGCAGGGGGAGCCCCGATGCCCAAGCAGTCCCTGCTGGCTCCCGGCCTCCTGCGGGAGCCGGCATTGCTTTTGGACAAGGGGAGCTGCAAACATGCACACGCCACGCCCACTGATGGAATCATACTAAATAAAGACTGGTTAAAAATGGAGGTGTTCAATCAGTTTTTATGTGCCAGCCCATGATGAAGAGGCGTATTAACCTCGAAACGCGTCAGCAGAGGCAGACTGTTCGAATTGGGAGCTTGAGGACGAGTTGCAGTGAGGCTTGACAAACCAGATGGTGTAAACGTCATGTAGTGACCTCTCGCTGCTTTTGAGCAATTTGTTTTACATGGAAATATCACAGCTGCTCATGCCGTGGAAATGAGCACCACTTGGTATTATGCAAGGCTGAGGAATGGAACAATTCTGAAACGTACAGCACGGCGTTTCAACTGCCAATAAGCTCGTCCTTTCAAATCCCTTTCCTACTAAAGGTATGATAATGAACCATAAAGATGGCAATTATAAACTGAACCTACCAGAGGATATTAATTGTAAGTGCACCTCCAAGGGACTACATCTCCCAGCATGTCTTTGTGCGAATTAACTTTGCCACGCCCACTGAGGGAATCATACTAAATAAAGACTGGTTAAAAATGGAGGTGTTCGATCAATTTTTATGTGCCAGCCCATGATGAAGAGGCGTATTAGCCTTGAAACGAGTCGGCAGAGGCCGACTGTTCAAATTGGGAGCTGGAGGACGAGTTGCAGTGAGGCTTGACAAACCAGATGGTGTAAACGCCGTGGAGTGCCCGTGGAGAAACGCGTTGGGATTTTTGGACCTGTGCAAGTTTTCTGCATGAAATTAAAAGCATCGTTATGAACCTGCAGCAAGGTGTCAGTGTTCCTTACTTGAAAGGGAAGTTTGGAGTTGTTGGATTTACACGAGGGAGCACCGGTACCGTTGCACTGACCCGCCCTGCAGAGTCTGTGGCTCATTCACCGGCGCAATTTTTGTGGCATTGTATATATATATTCACTGAAAAAACCAGAGGTTTCACACACGTTATAGTTAGCTGGACATTTTACTCGCAAAAAACCAATGAAATTCCCCCGTTATAGTTAGTTCAGCTAACTATAACTTGCGCACCCGCAATCCACTGCTGATGACGTCACATATTACATCACTCATGACATGGTCAGTGACATCACTGATTACATCACTGATGACATCTCAAATGACATCACTGATGACATCACTGATGACATCATCTAGTGAGTATGTGTTTTAGAAAAATTTTAATATGTTTAATATATATAGGGAAAGGCCTGTTTAAGAATGAGTGGGTGTACAAGTGTGTAAATGGATGATTTTCTGTGGTGCATAACATGATTATTTAAGTTAGTCATTAAATGTATCTTACTGCAGACTAGTGACTAAACTGTGTAAATGTGTGTATGTGTCTGTATGTTGGTGAATAAGTGGCTGCATGGTTTTGAGAACAGCTATATGAGTGTCTATATGAGTTATTGATTGCTTGTGTGAGTATCTGTATGGGTTCATAAGTGTTTGTGTGGGTAGGGTGTGTGTGACTCTGGATATAGATGTGTGAGTGGGTGATTCTATGGGTGCATGGTTTTAAGAGTGCATCTGTGTTGAACTGTATGGTTGGGTGAGTGTATGTATGGGTGTGTTAGGGATTGCATGTTTATCTCAATGGTACATGTGTGACTAACTACATATGTGAAAGGCAGTATATATGCGTGTAAGAGTATATAAGTGGGTATATGTGAGAGTGTGTGATTGTGAGAGTGGCTGTATGGATGAGTGTGTGCTTGCATAAATGATTATATAAGAGCGTAAGAATGTGATACTATTTTTATGAGTAAGTGAATTTGAGTGTGTTTCACTGCCTAGGTGAGTAAATGGGAGTGTGATTATTTGCATGATTGAGTAAGTGTGAGAGCATCTCTATGGATGATTTGTAGTGTGTGAGTGTCTATTTATGTGTGTGTATAAATTCATAGGACACTTTTGTATGAAGTGACTGTAAGTATGAGTGACTGTACAGGTGAGTGTGTGGAGGTGTATGTTGACCTAAGAGTTAATAATTGGGTATGTAGTTATTGGTATTGCAGTATGTATGGTTTTGAGAATGGAACTCTTAAATTTTTTGTCGGTGTTTCAAAGGTTATATTATTGTGTGAGAAGATGTGCTACTCTATCACACAGATGATGTCATCAGTGATGTCATTTGAGATGTCATCAGTGATGTCATCAGTGATGTCACTGACCATGTCATGAGTGATGTAATATGTGACGTCATCAGCAGTGGATTGCGGGTGCGCGAGTTATAGTTAGCTGAACTAACTATAACGGGGGAATTTCATTGGTTTTTTGCGAGTAAAATGTCCAGCTATGTCCAGCTAACTACAACGTGTGTGAAACCTCTGGTTTTTTCAGTGAATTTGCAAGGTTTTTTACATGCTAATTCCTAACTATAACGTGTGTGAAACCTATGGTTTTTTAGTGAATTTCAATGGTTTTTTAAATGCTAATTTTTTTAATTTTTTTTAAATATTTTTGAAATATTTCTTTTTAAAAAAACTTCCCTATGTATACATTTATATATTATCTGTATCCTTTAATTTGGTGTGGCTTTTTTTTAAAGTTTTTTTTAATTTAAAGTTGAACAGCATAGTTAATATCTTCTATTAAGTTATGTCCACTTTTTTTTTTTTTTATTTAAATTCTTGGGGTGCGCGCTCAGAGCGCGCTCCTGGTACGTTTGCGTACATTTTTCATGAATTCCGGCGTACGTTATTTACGTACGCATACATACGTATTACTGCGCGCTCGGAGCGTGCACCTAGTACGCATGCGTACGTATGCGCGCTTACGTACGTCGTACGTACTCCACGCGGTATACTTCCGTATACGCGTAGAGTACGCGCGCTGACGTTTACGCATACGCGCGTGCTGCGTATGCGCGTTACGTACGCGCATATTACGTAAGCGCATGCGTGCATACGCGTTTGCGCATGCGTAATTGTACCGTGCGCGCAGGGAGCTTGCTCTGTGCGCGCACATCGGGATATGTGATGAATAAAACAACACTTCTAATTGGTTTTCATTACTTTCAGTTTCAGATTGTTTCAACACCACACCCAATCCCCTCATGGCAAGTCATGTGATCAAGAAACATCACTTTTCATTGGTGCAAAGTACTTTCAGTTCCAGATTCTTCCAAAATCACACCCACCCCCCTCATTGTTAGTTCTGATTCCCTAGGAGAAGGAGCTAATCTGTGTGTTGAGATACAATGGCAGAGCAGCAGCCTCCTTCTGAGAGTGAGCAGGACACTCTTGAGAGACAGAGGCAGAGGAAGCAGAAAAGCTCCTTTATATGGCAGTTTTTCACTTTTCCAGAGGGACAAAAGAAGGTGAATGCACCAAAGGTCACCTGCAAACTGTGTCAGTGCGTCTTGTCACGTGGGAATCCTAACAAGAAGTATTCTTTTAGTATTCGTACTATGACAAGACACGTTGAGAAAATGCATCCAGTGACTTTTCGTCGAGCTTCTGGAGCAAACCCTCCACCTGCTCAACCGACGACATCTGCAGCAGCTCAGCCGAGCACATCTTCGGCAGCTCAGGCAAGCACTTCTTCTGCAGTGGTGCCTTCACCTTCTACCACACCTCTGGATATTCGTCCTTGTTTTTTGAGGATGAGTACTCACTGCATGGATTGTGGTCGTCTTATTACTTTGGGTGAGAGCAATATTGATCTCATTCAAAGAAAATTTGAGGAGCATCCTTGCAAGAGGCCATAATTTTCTTATTTTTTTTTTTTTCGTTTTTCTCTTCCTCTGTCCCTACATTAACTCAAGGGCTCTTTAGAGCCACCTAAAATCAAAACACCACAACTTGTTTTTTACAATCTATTTCTTTTTTTTTTTTAGAGCGCGCGCACCCAGCGCGTACCCAGCGCGCACCCAATGGGTTTTTTAAAAAAAACATTTTTTTTCACCTTTACAAAACCATCAGGAACTCCTTGGGAAAGAGAGGGGAGTGACAAAGTAATTAAAAAAGAGATGGTGTTCATTTCACAGGTGAACGTAAGACAGTTTTCCTATTAGGGGAGTAGTAGAGAAGGAGTGAGGGAGCTAGAAAAGAGTAGTAAAGCAGGAAGACAGAGTGGGAAGAGAAATGAGAAAAGTAGAGTAAGGAGAGGTGAGGAAAAAGAAGCATGAAACGAAACCAGTGACACATACAGATATGTTAAACTTACCTGACCATCAAAATAAATAAATAATTTAGAATTTAATGTTTATATTTATTTGCAAAGGTAACTGAATAACATCTTCTAAATTTTCTTTCTAGTTCTGAAAAAAGAAAAAAAGAAAAAAGTATTAATATTCAACAATACACTTTATGAAACAGTACATGTTTTTTCATATTTAGCAAAGCAATTATTTGCCCTTTTTTTGCTGTTTTCAGAATGTTTTGATTTTCACTGAAAATAGTGAAATCAATTGTATTCATCATTTAACAGCGGGCAAAAAAAAAACAATCTGAAAGATTGTTTAAAAAAGCCCCAAATGTATCCTCACTAAAACATACCTTAATAGAAATGTCAAAAATACCTTTTAAGAACAATAACAATTTTCAAGAAATAACGTCTGTAAACCTTGTTGCAAAAGAACATTTTCCAAAATAATATCTGTCAAAGAAGTCAACAATTGTTTGTTTTATCTTTCCTTACGGCCAAATGATAAGTTTAAAATCCTTTTTGAGAGAAATATCCAATTTTAATCCTTTGAAATTTTAATAATGCTTTCTTCCAATGATGATGTTAGTATTTAAAATGTGGGTTTCAGAAAAATTAGGTAACAATTGGGTAAATCATAAGGCAAACGTTGCTTGAAAATCAATTGAGAATCATTACACAGTGTCCATCCTATTCTATTATTTATATCAAAATACACCACATACTTCCCCTCTCAAACTCCTAACTCACCTTTAAAATTAATTAGCTGAGAAAGAACTGTGGGACTCAAACAGCAGATTATCAGAGCCAGAATCTCAGAGCTCTACACCTCTCTCCTCTCTGCAGAACCAGTAAATGGCAATTTTTCCCTTTCTTTTTTCCCACATATACATGTTAATGTAAAATCACAGTCCTTCCCACATTTTTTCAAATGGAATCACACATTTCTATTGGTTGCAACTTTCAACCCCTTTGCAAATCATCCCTTCCCCCAACATGACTTCTGCCTGCTACCATAGCAACAGCTCATGGAACACTGGTGTGAGCACAGAGGTCAGAAGTTCAGCAGACATTGTTTCAAATCAAAACAGCAAGAGTGCTTGACTTTTCAAACCTAACAGCAAATCCAAAGTAATGTTCAGTGGGAACACATTTTTCTGTACCAATCCAAAACATGCTTTTAAAAATGTAAACATACAGCCTAGTTTTAACTGTAAAATGGTTTAAATCAGCCAATCAGTTCTTTTTATCAAAATAAAGTATGTATGCCTCCATTTTCCAACTGTGTTTCTTTTCATATTGCCATTCTACTGAAAGACACCTTCTGAGTGCATCCAGATCTCCTTGAAACATGTTCACAGTGTGGATTGTAGGTCATAGCTATGCCTTCTGGAGTGAAAAATTTGCAGAAAAAAGAGGTATGGTGAGAGACCTTGCTTTGCCAAATGTAGACATTAAATGGATTGGTCAGAGAGGGTTAAAGTGGCACCAATTAATGCCTTTGGTGAAAACCTTTCTACATCTCCCACAGCCTAACCTTATTATTGTGCACTGTGGTGGAAATGACCTAGGCACTTTAACTGGGGTAGGTCTGGAAATGCTTATTAAGGACACCTTTGTGCAATTGATGTCGCTTTTTCCTCAATCTGCCTTTGTATATTCTAACATATGCCAAAGGCAAAAGTGGAACTGGTCCAACCAATTTTGTCCACAGATTGACAAAGCAAGAAAGCACGTCAATAAGTCTGTTTCTGCTTTCCTCAGAGACTATGGTATGGGTTCTATATACCACAAGAACTTGTGTTACAACATGCAAGACATTTATAGAGGAGATGGTGTACATTTCAATGATGAAGGGAACAGAGTCTTCCTCTTGAACTTTAGACTCTGCATCGGTACTTACTTGTAGGTACCGAAAAACACTCAATGAACACAAGGGCTCTTTTTAGAGCCACCTAATATCGAAACACTTAAAAGTAATTTTTTTTTCTATTTTTTATAATATAATGTTTTTTTTCGGGTGCTCGCTGGGTGCTCGCACCTCGTGATGGTTTTTAGGTTTTTTCGGGTACGCGTAGTGTGCGCGCACCTCGCGATGTTTTTTAAAAATTTAAATCTTTTTTTTTGCCCTTCGTGGTCCTACTGTGCCCCCCTGACAATGGCTAGGGGGTCTACAACTCCCTACCCTGCCCCCTCTTCACGGTCTCCACCTTTCCTTTTTAGTGCGACAGACAAAATGTCGGCCGACACTTCCTGATTTCGACCGATTCGAAAGTTTACTGACATCTAACAACCAATCAGAATGACGCTCGCGCACGGCAAGGTGCGCGCACAGGGCTTGCTCAGTGCGCGCACGGTACGCGCGTATAGATATTGATATGCTTTTAAATGCCATTTTCTCAGGAAATACTGAACAGATTTACACCAGACCTGCAAAAGGCACTTCCTTGACCTTATGGCTACCTCTCTGCCAAATTTCAAGTAATTCTGTTCAGCCGTTCAGGCTGTAGCTGTGTCTAAAGGTCCTATGGGAAAATGCATGGGGAAAACGCGTTTTGGGACCCCCCTTTTTCTCGGCCCCCGCTTGACGATTCACCCCGAGACTTTCAGGGTAGGAGCTGAACGGAGCGCCCCATTAGTTTAGAAAATTTCGCGAGGATTCGTCAACCGGCGCCAAAGTTATTCAAAATAGAATTTTGAGATTTCCTATGGAAACATGGTCCTAACTATAACTATCTACTGGCGACCGCCAGTAGATAATATATATATATATAGATATATTATCTACTGGCGGTCGCCAGTAGATAGTTATAGTTAGGACCTATTTTCCTTAGGAGATCCGCAACATTCTATTGGGAATATCTTTGGCGCCGGTTGATGAATCTTCGCGAAATGTTCCAAACTTTTGGCCAGCTCCGCTCCGCTCCTACCCTGAAAGTTTTGTGATGATTCGTCAAGCGGGGGCCGAGAAAAAAGGGGGTCCCAAAACGCAATTTCCCCCATGCAATTTCCCATAGGACCTGTTTTAGCAGCTACAGCCCGAACTGCTGAACGGAATTACACCAAATTTGGCAAGGAGGTAGTCCTCAGTTCAGACTCGTGCCTTTTGCTTAAATGGTGTAAATCCGTTCAGTAGTTCCAGAGAAAATTAGAGTTAAAAGTTAGTGATATCTATGGCCGGGGAGGATCCACGAATGCTCCCCGCACCCTCCCCGAACCCTCCCGAGCACGAGCTGAATGATAATTGGCTGCCAACACTCTGAATCAGGCAGGAAGTGTTGGCAGCCATCTTGTGCCTCAGTAGAACCGAGGCACAGGAAAGCACAAAAACAAAGGCGCAAAACACGACAAGGGGGCAGGGTAGAAACACCCTGACCCCCTAGGCCTGCTCAGGGGGTCCCACAAGGACCCCAGGGCCAAAAAAAGTATTATTTTTTTTTTAAATAAATCGGCGAGATTCGCACACCCAGCGTGAATTTCGGCCAAAATTTTTAAAAAAGACCCGCGCTTCTTTGGTAATTGGCCCCCGGGGGGCCAAATCTCGATGGTAGGAATAAAAAAGTGTGGACCCCCCCCACACTGCCCCGGGGACCGCCAGGAACCTCCAGTATGCACCAGGGGGCTGTGTCGCAGAGAGGTGAGGCCACACCCCTTTTTACACCTCTCTGCAACGCAGCTCCGTGGCGCTTACTGGAGGTACCTGGTGGCCTAGTTGGCCGCTAGGGGACCTCAGGATTCAAGGGGACTTAATCCCCCAACTTAAAATGCGCCACGGGGCGCGTTTGCACAGTGGTGAAGGTAGGGGGCGGGGCCTGAGGTGATACTGTGCAAACACGCCCTGTGGCGCGTTTTAAGTTGAGGTCCCCTAGGGGTCAACTAGCCCACCAGGTACCTCCAGGAAGCGCCACGGAGCTGCGTTGCAGAGTGTTGTAAAAAGGGGCATGGCCTCTGAACACCGCTCTGCAACGCAGCTCAAAGACGCATACTGGAGGTACCTGGTGGGCTAGTTGGCCCCCAGGGGACCGCAGGATTGAAGAGGAATTAATTCCCCAACTTAAAACGCGCCACAGGGCGTGTTTGCACACGTCACCTCAGGCCCCGCCCCCTTCCTTTACAATTGTACAAATATTCCTCTAAAATCAGCCGAACTACGAATTCCGATTTACTCACCTGTTATCAGGAGAGAACCCAGGGCTGCATCTTTTAGCCCAGCACTGACCCTGAAAAATAATTCTAAGCGTACTTACCAGTAACTTGTATTTCCTTCCATAGGAATCCATTGTGTGGTTTTCAGCAGATAATTTTCTAAGTGTCCATTTTTGAAACGTACAAATATTACTCTAAAATCAGCCGAACTACGAATTCTGATTTACTCACCTGTAATCAGGAGAGAACCCAGTGCTGCATCTTTTAGCCCAGCACTGACCCTGAAAAGTAATTCTAAGCGTACTTACCAGTAACTTGAATTTCCTTCCATAGGAATCCATTGTGTGGTTTTCAGCAGAAAAGTTTCTAAGGGTCCATTGAAACGTACAAATATTCCTCAAAAATCAGCCGAACGACGAATTCAGATTTACTCACCTTTATTCAGGAGAGGACCCAGTGCTGCATCTTTTAGCCCAGCACTGACCCTGAAAAGTAATTCTAAGCGTACTTACCAGTAACTTGTATTTCCTTCCATAGGAATCCATTGTGTGGTTTTCACTAGGGGTGGGCAGAATTTGTGAAATTCCCTTTCGCAAATTATTGCGAAAATTTTAAAAATCTCCGCAAACACTCAGAAATATCGCGAAGATGCGGACGTTTTATTCCCGCCCGTTCGCGGTATTTTCTGCGTGGTCGCGGCTCGCCAACTTACCCATGCGGTTGCTCACGGGCGCGCCCATCTTGTTTTCACTTGTCTCGCGGTGCATGATCGCGAGAAGAAAGACGTGATCGCGCGACGCATGACGTTACTGCGGTCGCGAACTGTCGCGAGACAGCGCAAATGGCTACCAACAATCCAACATCTCGTGGAGAACGCGACAGGATCAGGAAAACTTGTCGGCGAACGTGGGGATTCAGGTAAGGCAATCGCGTGCATGCGAGAATGTATTATTTTACAGCGCGAGCAAGAAACAAATTATCGCTAAGCTGCAGAATGCGGAAATTTTGACATTTTCACGCTTTCCGCGGAACGCGAAAATGTCAAATTATGGCAATTTCCGCAAACGGAACGGATTTTTAGCCCAGGCCTAGTTTTCACCAGAACATTTTCTAAGTGTCCATTTTTGAAATGTACAGATATTCCTCTGAAATCAACCGAACTACGAATTCCGATTTACTCACCTGTAATCAGGAGAGAACCCACTGCTGTATCTTTTAGCCCAGCACTGACCCTGAAAAGTAATTCTAAGCGTACTTACCAGTAACTTGTATTTCCTTCCATAGGAATCCATTGTGTGGTTTTCAGCAGAAAATGCTCTAAGTGTCAATTTTGAAACGTACAAATATTCCTCTAAAATCAGCCGAACTACGAATTCCGATCTACTCACCTGTTATCAGGAGAGAACCAGGGCTCCATCTTTTAGCCCAGCACTGACCCTGAAAAGTAATTCTAAGCGTACTTACCAGTAACTTGTATTTCCTTCGATAGGAATCCATTGTGTGGTTTTCACCAAAGTGTCCATTTTTGAAACGTAGAAATATTCCTAAAAAATCAGCCGAACTACGAATTCCGATTTACTCACCTGTTATCAGGAGAGAACCCAGGGCTGCATCTTTTAGCCCAGCACTGACCCTGAAAAATAATTCTAAGCGTACTTACCAGTAACTTGTATTTCCTTCCATAGGAATCCATTGTGTGGTTTTCACCAGAAAATTTTCTGTGTCCATTTTTGAAACGTAGAAATATTCCTCTAAAATCAGCCGAACTACAAATTCCGATTTACTCACCTGTAATCAGAAGAGGACCCAGTGCTGCATCTTTTAGCCCAGCACAGACCCTGAAAAGTAATTCTAAGCGTACTTACCAGTAACTTGTATTTCCTTCCATAGGAATCCATTATGTGGTTTTCACCAGAAAATTTTCAGTGTCCATTTTTGAAACATACAAATATTCCTCTAAAATCAGCCGAACTACAAATTCTGATTTACTCACCTGTTATCAGGCGAGAACCCAGGGCTGCATCTTTTAGCCCAGCACTGACCCGGAAGAGTAATTCTAAGCGTACTTACCAGTAACTTGTATTTCCTTCCATAGGAATCCATTATGTGGTTTTCACCAGAAAATTTTCTGTGTCCATTTTTGAAACGTAGAAATATTCCTCTAAAATCAGCCGAACTACAAATTCCGATTTACTCACCTGTAATCAGAAGAGGACCCAGTGCTGCATCTTTTAGCCCAGCACAGACCCTGAAAAGTAATTCTAAGCGTACTTACCAGTAACTTGTATTTCCTTCCATAGGAATCCATTATGTGGTTTTCACCAGAAAATTTTCAGTGTCCATTTTTGAAACGTACAAATATTCCTCTAAAATCAGCCGAACTACGAATTCTGATTTACTCACCTGTTATCAGGCGAGAACCCAGGGCGGCATCTTTTAGCCCAGCACTGACCCGAAAGAGTAATTCTAAGCGTACTTACCAGTAACTTGTATTTCCTTCCATAGGAATCCATTGTGTGGTTTTCACCAGAAAAGTTTCTAAGTGTCTATTTTCACAAAGTAAAAATATTCCTAAAAAATCGTCTGTATGACTTAAACACATTCTTTGTTTACAGGAGGTTGGCCAGTGCTGGATCCAGGATCCACCACTGAGTAAGAAAAAGTAATGATAACACTACTTACCTGCTAAGTGAATTTTCTGCCATAGGATAACATTGGTGATTCTATGTGAAAACATTTCTAAGTGTCAACTTTTTAAAATACAATAATATTCCTTAAAAATAACTACTTTAACCAAAGCGCTTTTACTCAACTGTTTACAGGAGATGTCCAAGGACTGAATCTAGGATCCAGTCCTGTGGTTAGAAAAGTAATCCATAAAGTAACTAATTGCATTTCACTAGAAATTCACATTGAGCTCAATGTTGCTTTGTGTTTGAAATTGTGTTGCCCATTGCAACAACTGTAACTACTGTACTTAAAAGTCTGTTGCCTATTTGCCAAGTATTTAAACTAAAGTAATTCATTCTGAGAAAGTATATTTTGTATTGTAATGTATAATGTAATTATAATGTAATTAAAAAAATATATCTAAAAATAAATAGTTTAAAAAATATAGTAAATCAGTATCAAAAAAATCAGTATAACAATTAATACATTCAAAATTGTCATTTACAAAACCTTTGAAATTCACTGAAAAAGCCATAGGTTTCAGGCCTGATATAGTTAGGAATTAGCATTTAAAAAAACCTTTGAAATTCACGGAAAAAAAACATAGGTTTCAGGGGCGTTATAGTTAGGAATTGGCATTTAAAAAACCTTAGAAATTCACTGAAAAAAACATAGGTTTCAGGGGCGTTATAGTTAGCTGGACATTTCCCTCGTACAAAACCCTAGAAATTCCCCCGTTATAGTTAGTTCAGCTAACTAGAACTCGCGTCCCCGCAATGCACTGCTGATGACGTCACATATTACATCACTCATGACATAGTCAGTGACATCACTGATGACTCAGTGGCGCTTACTGGAAGCACCGGGTGGGCTAGTTAGCCCCCAGGGGCCCTCAGGATTGAAGGGGAATTATTTCCCACACTTAAAATGTGTCATAGGGCGTGTTTGCACACGTCACCTCAGGCCCCGTCCCCTCCCTTCACCACTGTGTAAACGCACCCTGTGGCCATTCTAAGTTGAGTGATTAAGTCCCCTTGAATCCTAAGGGTCCCTAGGGTCAAACCAGCCCACTAGGTACCTCCAGTAAGCACCACTGAGCTGCGTCGCATAGAGGTGTAAAAAGGTGCGTGGCCTCTAAACACCTGTCTGCAACGCAGCTCCCTGGCGCATACTGGAGATGCCTGTTGGGCTAGTTGGCCCTCAGGGACCTTCAGTACTGAAGGGGAATTAATTCCCCAACTTACAACTGGCCAGGGGGCGCGTTTGCAGAGTGCTGCAAGGAGGGGGCATGGCCTCCGGCACGAAGCCGGTCTTTTATCTATATTATTTTTTTAAGAAGTAGGGCTGTGTGGCCCCCCTTCTTTTTCTAATTTATTGGCCCTGGGGACCCCATCCCCAAGGGCCTGCACCCTAATTTGTTTTGTTGAAAAAAGTACATTTGGAAGAGGGCCGCATGGCCCCCCCTCCCAAGGCCTTAATCGGCCCCAGGGACCCCAAACCCCGGGTCATGGCCTTTTTTTTTTTATTATTCTTTAGGAGGGGGGCTGCGTAGCCACCCTCCTCAGGCCACTTATGGCCCCAGGGACCCCATCCCCCAGGGCCGGCCTTTGTTTTTTATTATTTCAAAAAAATATATATTTATAGAAACACTTAGGACATGCTGGACACCCCGTATGTACCTATCACCATAATGTTATGCGTGATATTCATTAAAAGGCGACTATGCATACAATGAATCCACGTGGAATGTATTTACACCACTAGTGAAGCTCTGACGTGTCTGATGCCCTACCGTGCCTAATCCCGGCGCCCCTGCCGGTGGGCACTCTCCAAGTAGACACCCTTGTCATTTATTTATACAAACATGGGTAGCTATTGACGGGCACATTTAATACACACGCACACCAAGCCATTCAAAGGGGATTCGACAAAAATTCGACTAGGCAAGAAACCCCCCTCACGGTTAATAAAACACACATCCACCGCCGGATGTGTAATACTTTTTATTTTACTCTCTGGAAAGGAGATGAACCTCACTTGAGAGTCACAGCAAGTTCCTGGCTGAGCCCAGTGCTGTGTTACACCCACCAGTGCCCGCCGATTGCCTCACACCTCTGTGTTGTATTCCAGCAGCTAGTGCGTATGCTATGACACTCTCTAGCCCATGTGCACTGTAACACCACCCCGTGAATATGTCATGCCACACTTGCCTTCGCACGGGTTATATTGCCCCATCTAACGTGCCTTCCTCGATGTGTATGTTATAACGCACAGCGCTATGCCATACATATTACAATCTGGGATCCATATCTTTGTCACAGTGCATATGCAACTTTACACTCCCCAGCACATATTTTATATTACAACTTTAGAGACTAGTTATGTTACACAACACTGCCCTGTGCATATTACACTCCAAGGCGCATATCGCATAGCACGCGCTAGTGCCTGTGCTATCTCGCGCTCTCCAATGAATCTGTCATTGCGCACAATGTATTGCATATTATATTTCACGCCCCGGTTCATCTTATATCACACTTTTTGGTGCATAGTTTATACCATATACTACATCTAGTTTTTGTTGGAGGGAGGCCCGCCGGGTAGTCGGGGAGACTATTCCGGCACCTTCCTACCGCAAAGTTATAGCCGAGCGCCGCTGAGAAGCCTCCTCGGGGAGGTCTTTCTCCTATGATCGTACTAGGCCCAGTAACACCACCACACAGGACTCAATAGTAGTTGCGAGATTAGATTCTTTATCAGCAGTAATACGGGCAATATTTACAGAGGGATCGAGAGATCCTGTCAGAGTCTTAGTGTTCGTTCAAGAGGGTAAGGTAGCGGGACAGTCTTAGTGCCAGCCAGGCACGGGAGGGCTCTGCGCCAGACCTTGGATGCTGGTCTCAGAGCGGCTCGGACGTGGAGAGCCGCGACGGCGTCTGCAGGGCTCGGATGGTAGTTCCGCTTAGGTCGAGCCGCGACACGGTCAGCAGGGCTCTGGTGGTAGGTCCGCTTCGGTCGAGCCGCGACGAGGTCAGCTGGGCTCCGGTGGTAAGGTTCAACAAGGTCGGGCCGCGACAGCGTCAGCAGGGCCCCAAGGGTTCGTGAAGGTCTTTAAGCACGGTGGAGCCGCGACGTCGTCAGCAGGGCTCAAGGGGTGGTTCCGGGTGAGTCTTCTTCGTGGGGTCAGCCGCGATCCGATCAGCAGGGCTCTCGACTCCAGGATACAACTACTGCCCTGTTGTCGGGTCGCCCCAGATATAGGACGGGACCCCTTTGATGTCCGGACCCGTGCGCCCGGAGGGGGCGGAGAGGACGGGTAGGGGGCGGCCAGACGCCCAGCAGGAGAGGCGCCAGGCCCCAGAGAGCTGTGGAGTGATCACACCCAGGTGTGGAGAGACGGTAGGGGGTCCCATCGATACTGCCCTCCGCCGAGAGTGGGAAGGGCTCACGTGGTATCCCCCGAGCCAGGGGTTGGCGTCTCGATGTCGGGCCTCGCTGGGACCGAGGCCGGGTAGAGCAGGGTCATACAGGTGGTCACGTGGAGTGACGTGTAATCCAAGATGGAGGAGCCCCGATGTGCATGGGACCTCGTGCGGCTTAGCGCGGGGAAACAGGACCACGCCACGAGGCCGGCTCCCACACGCGTCCCCCCCAGCTGAAGGCAGGGAGAGTCACCCATCTTCTTGGGGGTTCTCCTCGCCGAGGCGGAAGAATCGGGACAGGCTGTCAGCATTGGCGTGGTCGTTGCCGGGCCGGTGTTCAACAGTGAAGTCCATCCCTTGTAGCGAGATGGACCAGCGTAACAGCTTGGGGTTCTCGCCCCGCATTTGCATGAGCCACCGCAAGGGCCGGTGGTCAGTCTGGACCCTGAAGTGGGTACCGAAAAGGTAGGGCCGGAGCTTCTTGAGAGCCCATACCACAGCGAAGGCCTCCCGCTCGATGGTGCTCCACCTCTGTTCTCGCGGCAGCAGTCGGCGGCTGATAAAGGCCACCGGTCGGTCGAGGCCCTTGGCGTCCAGCTGGGAGAGGACTGCCCCGACCCCGTACTCCGAGGCATCGGTCTGGACTACAAATTCCTTGCTGTAGTCGGGGGCCTGTAGCACAGGGGCAGCGCACATGGCTGCTTTGAGAGTATCAAACGCGGTCTGGCAGCGGGGCGTCCAGTGCACCGCCTTGGGTTGTTTCTTTGAAGTGAGTTCCGTAAGGGGGCCCACAATGCTGCCGTAATCCTTTATGAAGCGTCGGTAGTAGCCTGTGAGGCCCAGGAATGCCCGGACAGCGGTTTGGGTGGCGGGGGGCTCCCACGCCTGGATGGCGTCCACTTTTAACCGGAGGGGGGCCACCTGGCCACTCCCCACCTGATGGCCCAGATAGGTCACAGATCCTTGACCGATCTGGCACTTGCTGGCCTTAATTGTGAGGCCGGCTCTTTGGAGAGCGGCCAGGACTTCCCCAAGGTGTCCTAGGTGCACGGCCCAGTGGTCGCTGAAGACAGCAATGTCATCGAGGTAGGCCGCGCTGAAGGCTTCGAGACCGGCCAGGACCTTATTTACCAGCCTCTGAAAGGTCGCTGGGGCGTTCTTCATGCCGAAGGGCATCACCCGGAAGGGGTAGTGGCCGTCGGGGGTAGAGAAAGCTGATCGTTCTTGTGCGCCGGGAGTGAGCTTGATCTGCCAGTACCCAGCAGTGAGATCAAAGGTGCTTAGGTAGCGGGCGGCCCCTAAGCGATCAATCAGCTCATCGGCTTGTGGCAAAGGGTGGGCATCGGTCTTGGTAACTGCGTTCAGGCCCCGGTAGTCGACACAGAATCTGAGTTCGGGGGCCGTGCCGGGGGCGGCGGCCTTCGGCACCAAGACTACCGGGCTGGCCCACGGGCTGTCTGAAGGCTCGATGACTCCGAGGGCGAGCATCTTGGCGACCTCGGTCTTGATGCAGGCCCGGACTCGGTCAGGCACTCTATAAGCGCGGTGTCGTACAGGGGGGCTATCCCCCGTGTCCACGTCGTGGACGCACCAGGGGGTTACCCCGGGCATGAGAGAAAAGAGGGCAGCGAAGGGTTGCAGTAGCTTCTGGCAATCATGGCGCTGTTCTGGTGTCAGGGTGGCGGAGAGGTGGACGCCCTCCAAGGAGCCGTCTTGGCTTGAGGACCCCAGGAGGTCTGGTAGGGGCTCGGAGTCACTTTCACCCCCATCGTCGGTAGCCAGTAGTAAGCTTAGTTCAGTTCGGGCAAAATGGGGCTTGAGCCGGTTGACGTGCAGGACCCTGAGGGGGTTCCTCGGAGACTCCATATCGACCAGGTACGTGACGGGGCTCTTCCTCTCAACTATCTTGAAGGGCCCGGTCCACTTGTCCTGCAGGGCGCAGGGGTCCACGGGTGACATGACCCAGACTTGCTGGCCCGGCTCAAACTCGAAGGCTGAGGCATTCTCGTCATACCAGCGTTTCATATCTTCTTGGCTGGCTTCAAGGTTGGCTTCTGCCAGGGCACGGAACTTTCGAGTCTGGTTCCGCAAGGTCAGGAGGTACCGGTAGACGTCGGGCGGGGCATTCTGGACGTTCGCCTCCCAACCCTCCTTGACCAGGCTGAGGGGCCCTCGGACGGGGTGCCCATATAACAGTTCGAAGGGGCTGAAGCCCAGGGACTTCTGGGGTACCTCCCGGTAGGCGAACAGGAGGCAGGGCAACAGGACATCCCATCTCCTCCTGAGGGGCTCTTCCAGGCCCTTGATCATCCCTTTCAGGGTTCGGTTGAACCGCTCGACCAGTCCGTTCCCCTAGGGGTGGTAAGGGGTGGTGAATTTATAGGTGACCCCACATTGTTGCCAGAGGGACCTCATGTACTTTGAGATAAAGTTCGTCCCCCTGTCGCTCACCACTTCTCGGGGGAACCCCACCCTGGAGAAGATGCCCATCAGGGCCCGGCCCACCACTGGAGCGGTCACAGTCCGGAGAGGAACAGCTTCTGGGTACCGGGTGGCGTGGTCGACCAGTACCAGGATGAAGCGGTGGCCCAGGGCGGTCCGGGGGTCGAGGGGCCCCACGATGTCTATCCCCACTCGTTCGAACGGGGTGTGGATGGCTGGAAATGGTTGCAGGGGGGCTTTCAGGCGTCCCCCAGTCTTCCCGCTAGCTTGGCAGGTCGGGCAGGACCGGCAGTGCTGGTCCACGTCTCGTCTCATTCGGGGCCAATAGAAATGGGTCACGAGGAGGCTGTACGTCTTGTCCCGCCCGAGATGTCCGTCGAGGGGCACGTCATGTGCCAGGTTCAAGAGGAATTCTCGAAATCGGAGGGGGACCACCAGCACCCGGCTGGCCCCTAGTTCGGCGATTTTCTGCTCGCTATACAATAAGTCATTGTCCCAATAGACCCAGTGGGTTCCCGAGGGGTCCCCCGCAGCCTGGGCGGCCGCCTGCTGTCGGGCCCCCTCGAGGGACGGGCAGCCCTTCTGTTCTTGCTGGAATTGTTCACGGGTGGGGCCCCCGTCGTGGCGCCACTGGGCCAGCTCGGGGATCTCGCTGAGGGGAGCGGCCTCGTTGGAAGAAAGTTCGGAGGGCCTGGCCTCCTCATCAGGTTCCTCCGTGCTGGAGGAGGTGGATGGTTCAGGGCCCGCCAGTTTGTCGGGGGCCGGGGCCGCAGCTGGCTGGACGGTCATGGACCGAGTGGTGGCGCAGGCCCACTCGGGTAGTCCTAGCATCCCCAGATGCTCTCGGTGCTCCACCTGGGCCCAGGGGGAGCTCTCTAAGTCGTTCCCCAGGAGGCAGTCCACCGGGGCGTCGTCGCGGACAGTCACTTTTAGGGTGCCGGACACTCCTCCCCACTCGAAGGGGATTCGGGCCATCCGGCACATGCTCTCGGTGTTGTCGGCGGTCCGGACAGGGCAGAGGACATGTGGTAGGATCTGTTCGGGGGTCACCAGATGGCAGCGGACAGCGGTCACACTGGCCCCAGTGTCCCGGAGGGCCTCGGCCCGTCGCCCATTGATGGTGACCCACTGTTGGTACTTCTGGGTGTGGCTTGGGATGGTGGAGCAGGGCACCATTTCTCGGGAGCCTAGGCATACAAGCGACATGGCGGCTGGTTCCCACTCGGGGGACCCGTCGTCGTGGTTCTCCTCCTCGTCCTCTCCCTCCCCCAGGGCTGCGGCGGCAATTTGTCGGGGAGGTGGCCCCGTGGTCCCGTTCCGTCGGTTCATGGGGCAAGCCGGGTCACTTGCATAATGGCCGGTCTGTTGGCATCCGAAGCAAGTTACTGTCGGTAGTGGTCCAGACTGGGCGATAGGGGTCCCTCTTCGGCCCTGGGTCGGGGAAGCGGGGTTGGTTGCTTGCCCTCGTGGCGGACTTCTGGGCGGCCCGGCTGGGAATTCTCGACTGCGGTGGGCCCCCCTCCCCGCCTCGCTGGCGGGGAGGTCCCGTTTTGCTCCGTTGGTAGTCCCCCACGGGGTTCCGGGGGACCCGGGTGTTGACCCATCGGTCCGCTTCGGCGGCGAGCTTCCGGGGCTCGGTCAGTTTACTGTCCAGGAGGTGTTGCCTTAGTTCCACAAAGCAGTTGTTGGCAAGGTGCTCCCAGACAATGAGGTCGAATAGTTCGTTATATGAGGTAACCTTGCTCCCTTTGATCCATCCCTCCAACGCTCGGCTGAAGAAGTCCACGTATTCGACCCATGTGGTACCGGGGATCTTCTTGCAGTCCCGGAAGCGTTGCCGGTACATCTCGGCTGACAGTCCGTAGCGGGTGAGTAGGGCTTCCTTCATGTGGTCGTACGAGGTCATCACTGCGTCGGGGAGTTGCAGCAGGGTATCCCGTCCCTCGCTGAGGAACCTCCCCCATAGGCCGGCGCCCCAATCCTTCCGGGGTACCCGATGGGAGGTCATGGCGACTTCGTACGCTCGGAACCATTGCTGGATGTCGTCATTTTTATAGTACTCCTTGACGACATCCTTGGGGATGTGAACCTTTGGCTCGGTCGGGGGCAGAGCGTCCCGGGCTCCGGGGTTGCTGGTCTCCCCGGTTTTAGCTTTTAGTTCAAGTTCTTTAAGGCTCCTCTCGTGCTCGAGGGTCAGCCGTCTCTCCTCTAGCTCCCGATGCCTTTTCTTCTCCTCGATTTCTTCTTGTAGTCGTAGTTGCTCCAGGGCTATCTTTTTCTCCGCCAGTAGGAGCTCACCGTCCAGCCAGAGTCGGGCAAGATCCATTTCGTGTGTCCGGGCCCTTTCCCGTTCTCATATCTCTTCGGGGGAAAGGCTGGTGTCTGGGATGGTTCGCTCCCCGTTTGTCGGGGCCGTGGTCGGCAGGTTTCCGTCCCGGGCCGAGGTCCCTTCGGCTCGGGGTGGAGGGGTGTTGGACAGGCCACATGAAGGGCTTGCTCCCTCCCCGCATGACAGGGCCCAAGCCCCGGCCCTCCAGGTGTTACCCACAGAAACAACCCGCACCCCGTCTCCAGACGGAGCTCCTGCCCCCGGACATCTATGTATCATGGGGCCGAACCACTACCGGCTCCCCAGGCCGGACCACCCGCCATCTTGGACACTGCACCACGAGGCCGCGTGGCCTCAGCTCGACCCTAACCCTGGGCCTGGCCAGGCCCCGACATCCCGGCACCACCATCCACCCAGGAGGTGAACGGACCACTTGGCAGGTCGATGGGAGAAAGAAGTGTCGATGGCTCTCCCCCGCCAGGTGCCGATCGCCCTCCAGCTCCCCCGGGCGCTGGCTCCACCCCCCTGCTGGGTGTCTGGACTCCCTCATCCCGGACCTCCCGACCTCCAAGTGCGAGGGTCCGGACATCAAAGGGCGCCAGACCTATAACTAGGGCAGCTCCAGAGCAGGAAGGCAGTTGTATCCTGGAGTCGAGAGACACCGAGAAGAACTCAGCCTTGACGGACTACCGGCGCTGCCGTAGCCCTGCCTTGTGAACTATCGTCCTGCCTGCTGGCGCTGCCGCGGCCTTCTGCATCCTCCATCCTCGTCGGGACCTGCTGGCGCTGCCGCGGACCGTTGTAACGACCACCTTCATCGGGACCTGCTGGCGCTGCCGCGGACCGTGTAACGACCACCTTCATCGGGACCTGCTGGCGCTGCCGCGGACCGTGTAACGACCACCTTCATCAGGACCTGCTGGCGCTGCCGTGGACCGTGTAATGACCACCTTCATCGGGACCTGCTGGCGCTGCCGCGGACCGTGTAACGGCCACCTTCACCGGGACCTGCTGGCGCTGCCGCGGCCCGTCCAAGCTAGAACACCGAGCTCGAGGATTGTGAGCTATCCATCATCACATCTACCAGATTGGTAACCAGACTGTCCCGCTACCCCCTTTCCCAAACCAAGAGACTCGAATCGAGGGGACCCCTGAGTCCAGACCTCCTTGTACCATTTCATCGTACCTTAAGAAATCACTTATAAAGAACGTTAAATCCTATCCTTGTGTGGTGTACATCTGTGGGGGGGAAGTTACTCATCTGTACGATCGCTGGAGACGGCTCTCCCCGGAGACCTCTCCCCTTGTCCTCGGCCGACCCTCCCGGTCCGTCTAACAAGGGGTCTCGGGTTCTGCCCAGGTTTTCAGGGCTTTCTGCATTTCCTCCTTGGTGCCCAATCCTGTGGTTGGGATCCCTTTGTCTTTGCAGAATTGTTTGAGTTCCTTGTGGGTGTATTCCTCCAGTTTCTCCAACTGGAAGGTTGCGGCCACGGTTGCTTCTTGGCCATCCATGGTTCCCTTTTTCTCTTCTCGTCTGGTCAGGTAGTGGTTGCATTACTTGCTTGTACGATTGCGTTTGCTCGGATCCCGCCGCTGGCCACCAAATGTTGGAGGGAGGCCCGCCGGGTAGTCGGGGCGACTATTCCGGCACCTTCCTACCGCAAAGTTATAGCCGAGCGCCGCTGAGAAGCCTCCTCGGGGAGGTCTTTCTCCTATGATCGTACTAGGCCCAGTAACACCACCACACAGGACTCAATAGTAGTTGCGAGATTAGATTCTTTATCAGCAGTAATACGGGCAATATTTACAGAGGGATCGAGAGATCCTGTCAGAGTCTTAGTGTTCGTTCAAGAGGGTAAGGTAGCGGGACAGTCTTAGTGCCAGCCAGGCACGGGAGGGCTCTGCGCCAGACCTTGGATGCTGGTCTCAGAGCGGCTCGGACGTGGAGAGCCGCGACGGCATCTGCAGGGCTCGGATGGTAGTTCCGCTTAGGTCGAGCCGCGACACGGTCAGCAGGGCTCTGGTGGTAGGTCCGCTTCGGTCGAGCCGCGACGAGGTCAACTGGGCTCCAGTGGTAAGGTTCAACAAGGTCGGGCCGCGACAGCGTCAGCAGGGCCCCAAGGGTTCGTGAAGGTCTTTAAGCACGGTGGAGCCGCGACGTCATCAGCAGGGCTCAAGGGGTGGTTCCGGGTGAGTCTTCTTCGTGGGGTCAGCCGCGATCCGATCAGCAGGGCTCTCGACTCCAGGATACAACTACTGCCCTGTTGTCGGGTCGCCCCAGATATAGGACGGGACCCCTTTGATATCCGGACCCGTGTGCCCGGAGGGGGCGGAGAGGACGGGTAGGGGCGGCCAGACGCCGAGCAGGAGAGGCGCCAGGCCCCAGAGAGCTGTGGAGTGATCACACCCAGGTGTGGAGAGACGGTAGGGGGTCCCATCGATACTGCCCTCTGCCGAGAGTGGGAAGGGCTCACGTGGTATCCCCCGAGCCAGGGGTTGGCGTCTCGATGTCGGGCCTCGCTGGGACCGAGGCCGGTAGAGCAGGGTCATACAGGTGGTCACGTGGAGTGACGTGTAATCCAAGATGGAGGAGCCCCGATGTGCATGGGACCTCGTGCGGCTTAGCGCGGGGAAACAGGACCGCGCCACGAGGCCGGCTCCCACAGTTTTCATTTTCAATCGTGCTCTCAAGACTATGTTCTATATAACACTGCGTCCACCTACCCTTTTCACGGGCATTACATTTTGCGATGGGGTGGAGGGTCAGGGGGTGTTACTGCCAAGTGAGCCCGGAGTCACAGTCACAAACGTCCTCTTCTTCATGAATAAAAGTGAGATTATGCTGCATACTTGTTCATATTTTAAGTAGTTCGCACAGACACACATTTTAAAAACAATAAAGTTCCTAATACCCACCTTCTCTGAACAGTTAGCTTACTGCCCCATCCACCTCCTCCCTATCCTCTGTTGTCTGAATCCATGGACTAGCCTCCTCCCTCCTGCCATGCATGGTCTGATGTGCTGCCACTGCCCTCCATTTAGCATGATGTACCAGTCCACTCCTCCTGCCCTCCATTGCCCAATTCTATGGCCTATCATTGACCTCCTGCTTAGCCTCTGTGCTTAGATTGCTGCCCCTATTCTCCTTCCCCCTGCTCTCCGATGTCTTTGTGCATGCCCTGCTCCATCCTTTTTGCCTACCATGTTCCATGGACCTGCCACTCCTATCTACTCTGAGTGTTCTGTTGAGCTGCCACTCCCCTCCCACCTGCCTATCATTGTCAGATGACTGTAACCTGTCCCTGCCACCTCCACCCTGCCTGTCCACATGCCATGCCCCTATCCCCTTCCTCCTGTCCTCCATGGTCTATTTTGCTGCCACACCCTCCCTCGTCTGTTGTGCTGCAACTGCTCCTCCTGCCTGCCCCGTGTGGTCTGTTGTGAGGCCCCTTCCCTTGAACTCTCTTGTCTGTGCCCAGGTCCTGACCCTCCCTTCTATCCTCCATGGTCCTTTGTGCATGCCCCTGCACCCTCCTTCTTGCCCATCATAGCCATTGTGCTGCCACTAACCCTCCCACTTGCCATGCATGGTCTTCTGTGCTGCCATGGCCCCTCCCACCTTCCCTGTGTGGTCAGCTAGCTGCCCCTGACCCCCTCCCACCTTCCCTCCATGGTCTGTGTGTATGCCATCATAGTCTCACTGTTGCTCTCCATGGTGTTTCTTGTTTCTAGTGCCCATCCTGCCTGACATCCATTGTCATCTTGCTGCTCCTGCCCCCTTGCCCCCAGCCCTCTGTTTCCATGTGCAGACCCCTACTCCCTCTCCTGGCTTGTCTGTTCCATTGTAATGCCCCTGATCCATCCCTCCTGCCCTTTATGGTCTGTTATGCTGCAGCTTTCTCTCCTGTCTGTCCATTATGGTCAGCTAGCTACCATTGCCTCTTGCCCCTCTGTTCTCTGTTGTCCATGTACATGGTCCTGTCCCCTCCCTCTTGCTTTCTATGGATTGTTGTGCTGCACTCCCGTCCTGCATGCCCTGTGTGGTGTATTGTGCTGCTGCAAACCCTGATGCCAGCCCTGCAGGGTCAGTTTGGTGCACCTCTCCATGTCCCTCCTGTCCTCTGTTATCCAAGTCTATGTCCCTACCCCATTTCCTTCCATGATCCAATGTACCATACTTGCGAACATTTTGAACTTGGTAAGAGGGAGATTTTGAAAAAAAACTGGGGTATTGATTTTCCCCTTTGAGTTACATTGAAAAAGAGGAGATTGTAGACAGGAGACAATTCAAATAAAGCCCATTTGAGCTTAAAAACATTGGACGTTTCCTGGCTGAATCGGGTCTGTGGGCATGTATGGTTGTACTACCATTGCCTCTTCCTTCTGCCCACAATGGTCTATTACATTGCCACAGCCTCTCTTGCAATTCCTGTATTGTTGGTTTGTTGCCCCTGCCCCCCTTTCCACTGCCCTCCATAGTCTGTTGTGCTGCCACGGCCCTTCCTGCCTGCTCATTGTGGTTAAATTGTTGCCTTTGCACCCTCCTACCTGCCTTCAATTTTCAGAGTCCGTGCCCCTGGCCTCTGCCTCTCAACAGTATCCTAATGAACAACTAGATTGCTAACATTCTATATTTATTACAAAAGAGTGGAACGCCTGACGTCATCTTAATGTAATCAAAACTGTAATACCTAGAGCATTTCCTTTAGAAATTACATATATGAGAGGGTCTTATTGGCATCAAAATTATGGTTAGTGCTCTAAAAGACTTAAATAAGGACATATTTTCTGAGTTTTCAAATAGCGACAAAGCACTTTTAAATTATTTGTTATCTTTATGTTTTTTTATCCAGTTGACCACTTGATTAAATGTTGCACTTAGGGGAGAGGATGTGGTGTTACTTCCAGAACTGCAGACTTTGCAACTGGGGAACCAGGTTGGAGTTTCTGCTTCAGCTCGACATTCTGTGATTCTGGTCAAATCACTTAGTCTCCCCATGTCTACAACCAAAATGAATTTGTTCTTGTGTGAAAACTAACAAAATACTCCAGAGTCATGCAAAGAATAAAAGAGCGCCCCGACATAGTTGTACGATGGTCAGATAAAGGGGGCAATGTTGGCAATGTTGTGCTTTGGCCTCTTGAAATGTACAACAAAGAGGCAATGACACAACTATCGGACAAGGATTGTTACACACGCATCAGTGCCACCAATATCATCAGCATCAAAGAGAAATACCACAGATGTTTATACGAATGGAGAGGGAACGGGTTGATTACAAGGAATGAGTTAGATTTCATGAAAAATGACTATCCTGTGACACCACAACTCTATTTGCTCCTGAAAGTCCATAAAAATGCAGAGTGTCCACAGGACAGGCCAATTATATCTGCCATTGAGAGCCTGTTTGAAAATACAAGCAAATTTATTGACTTTTTCCTTCAACCATTCGTTCAAGCTTTACCTGCATATACTAAAGACACTGGGGTTTCGTAACTAAAATCTTTGATTGTAATTGGCATGAAGACTATGTGTTTGTCACGTTGGATGTACAAAGTCTGTACACAAGTATCAGGCATCACGATGGCCTGAATGCAGCAAAATACTATCTGAGTACAAGGGATATAGGTTTTTACCAACATACACTTATGTTACTACATATGATGGAATGGTGCCTGGAGAACAACATCTTTATGTTTGATAGATTACTTTAAAAACAGACACAGGGCACAGCCATGGGTACTTGCTTCGCCTCCAGCTATGCGAATTTGCATATGGGCTGGTGGGAGGAGCAAGTACTCATGAGGACATACAATACACAGATGTCTGAAAATGTAGTACTGTAACAAAGCTACATAGATTATATTTTTATTCTGTGGAAGAGCACTGAACAAGGTGCCATTGATTTTGCTGATGAAATCAATAGCAATGACCTAAATCTTAAATTTACATGTACCACAAGTAGGAAGTCTATTGTATACCTTGACTTAGAATTGTATATCAGCAATAACAAAGTACATTCACGCACATTCAGGAAACCGATATCAGCGAATGCTATTCTGCATGCCCAAAATTTTCATCCCATTAATCTCATTGGAAGCATCCCCTATGCCGGGTGTTTGCGAATGAAACGGAACTGCAGCATGCAGCACTCAAGAGAGTTTGAAAGATTCCACAGAAAACCTATTCAAGAGACTTAGTAACCGAGGTTATAAGTCAAAAACTTTAGAGACAGCAAAACAGAAGGGTACAGCTACCACCAGGGAAGATCTCATATTTAAAAACAGGGAAAGCAAGACGGTCTCAAGGGAATCTGTAGAACAGACACCCAGATGAATTACAGGGTATAATACATACCTTTCCAATCTTCGAAAAATGTTGTATAGACACTGGCCAATAGTGCATTGTGATCCCACCATAGGCCCCTCCTGCACTAAGCTTCCTCAGTTAACCTTCAGGAGAGCCAAATCTATGAAATGCTCCTGCGCAGGACAAAGGTGTTAGTTGGCTCAAATCCCAAAAAGGTTTTTTCAAATGCACTAAGTGCAAGC
Source organism: Triturus cristatus (assembly GCF_964204655.1). Lineage (NCBI taxonomy): Eukaryota > Metazoa > Chordata > Amphibia > Caudata > Salamandridae > Triturus > Triturus cristatus. Next base: position 375,894,326 of record NC_140587.1, read on the forward strand.
GCTGCAAACATGGAATAAACACTAGACTAGTCTCCACTCCTCTAAGAAAAACTCCACACGAGATCAGAGAGAACTACACCTGTAAAACAGATTTCGCTGTATATGTGTTACGTTGCACTTGCAACAAAATGTATGGGGGAAGTACCATTCATCCCGTACATATTAGGATACTACAACATCTAAGGGCCATCAATAATGATGACCCTACGTATCCAGTGGCCCGCCACATTAATACATTACATGGTGGCAAAGTGGAGGATCTTACTTATTTTGTTATCGACAGTGTAAAAAAGAACATCAGAGGAGGCAATAGACAACTAGCCCTTAAGAGACTAGAATCGAGATACATAATCCAGTTGGATTGTAAAATTCCAAATGGCATGAATGCTGACGAGGCAATGAGTGTACAACTTTAATCATCCATCTCTGTCAAATTAAGATAACGGTAACTGCCTACTCTAAACCTTTGAACCAATTCTCCATGAGATCTGACTCACTCTTTTTTCTTCTTCTTTTTTCACATTATTTTTTTCACTCATCACACACCAATCATTTCAATTTTGTTTATTTATTAAATTGTTTAGATCACTCAATATACAGATAACTATTCAAACTGTTCCACCAATTACCAATGTAACAGAATCGAGAGAGGGTATGACCCAATGCCAGAAACACCAATGCCCACTTGGGCACAATGAGTACACAAGTGCGTTATAGTTTACATCCATCATAATGCCCAAAGATTAACTTATTACAACAAACAAATGATGGACGGAATGCTGACAATGCAGACATTCTCCCCCAGTCAAGAGATCTGGGTTAAATCCATCGTTCTTTTGCCCACTACGCCACCCCAGTTTAGACATGGCCATATGCAAATCAGTCTTGACCCTGTGCCTCATGGGAACAGTCCAGCCCGAACTGCCAAGCCATGTCTTCCCTGGACCGGAATCAAGCATCCTAGGACCGGTTTCTGGCTATCAGCCGTCATCAGCCAGGATAGCTTGACTCCAGTGGCGTAGTGAGCATGGGTCCCACGTCTAGGAATACCCATCCCACTTAGGGCGAAAAGCATTACAACAAACAAATGATGGACAGAATGCTGACAATGCAGACATTCTCCCCCAGTCAAGAGATCTGGGTTAAATCCATCGTTCTTTTGCCCACTACGCCACCCCAGTTTAGACATGGCCATATGCAAATCAGTCTTGACCCTGTGCCTCATGGGAACAGTCCAGCCCGAACTGCCAAGCCATGTCTTCCCTGGACCGGAATCGAAGCATCCTATGACCGGTTTCTGGCTATCAGCCGTCATCAGCCAGGATAGCTTGACTCCAGTGGCGTAGTGAGCATGGGTCCCACGTCTGGGAATACCCATCCCACTTAGAGCGAAAAGCATAACAACAAACAAATGATGGACGGAATGCTGACAATGCAGACATTCTACCCCGGTCAAGAGATCTAGGTTAAATCCATCGTTCTTTTGCCCACTACGCCACCCCAGTTTAGACATGGCCATATGCAAATCAGTCTTGACCCTGTGCCTCATGGGAACAGTCCAGCCCGAACTGCCAAGCCATGTCTTCCCTGGACCGGAATCAAGCATCCTAGGACCGGTTTCTGGCTATCAGCCGTCATCAGCCAGGATAGCTTGACTCCAGTGGCGTAGTGAGCATGGGTCCCACGTCTGGGAATACCCATCCCACTTAGGGCGAAAAGCATTACAACAAACAAATGATGGACGGAATGCTGACAATGCAGACATTCTCCCCCAGTCAAGAGATCTGGGTTAAATCCATCGTTCTTTTGCCCACTACGCCACCCCAGTTTAGACATGGCCATATGCAAATCAGTCTTGACCCTGTGCCTCATGGGAACAGTCCAGCCCGAACTGCCAAGCCATGTCTTCCCTGGACCGGAATCAAGCATCCTAGGACCGGTTTCTGGCTATCAGCCGTCATCAGCCAGGATAGCTTGACTCCAGTGGCGTAGTGAGCATGGTAGTTAGTTAGGATCGTGTTTCCATAGGAAATCTGCAACATTCTATTTGGAATAACTTTGGCGCCGATTGACGAATCCTCGCGAAATTTTCAAAATAGGTGGGGCGCTCCGCTCCACTCCTTCCCTGAAAGTCTCGGGGGGATTCGTCAAGCGGGGGCTGAGAAAAAGGGGGGGTCCCAAAAGCGTTTTCCCCATGCATTTTTCCATAGGACCTTTAGTCCAAGCTACAGCCCGAACGGCTGAACAGAATTACTTGAAATTTGGCAGAGAGGTAGTCCTCAGGTCAGGGATGTGCCTTTTGCAGGTCTGGTGTAAATCTGTTCCGCATTTCCTGAGAAAATAGCATTTAAATGCATATATATATATCTATAAGCGCGCACCGTGCGCGTACGGTAAAACTTACCGTACGCGCACGCTGCCGTGCGCGAGTGCGATTCTGATTGGTTGTTAGATCTTAGTAAACATTCGAATCGGTCGAAACCAGGAAGTGTCGGCTGCCATTTTGTCTCTCGCAGTCTGAGGGGGTGAAAAACAAAGGTGGAGAACGTGAAAAGGGGGCAGGGTGGACAGTTCCTGACCCCCTAGCCTTTGTCAGGGGGTCCCAGAAGGACCCCTAAGGGCCAAAATTTCCTTTAATTTTTTGGCGAAAAATCGCGGAGTACGCGTAGCGTGCGCGTACGGTGAAAAACCTTAAAAAAAATACATAACTTAGCATTTAAAAAAACGTACAAATTCACTGAAAAAAACATAGGTTTCACACACGTTATAGTTAGGAATTAGCATTTAAAAAACCTTGCAAATTCACTTAAAAAACCATAGGTTTCACACATGTTATAGTTAGCTGGACATTTCACTCGTGAAAAACCATTGAAATTCCCCCGTTATAGTTAGTGCAGGCAACTATAACTCACGCAACCGCAATCCTCTGCTGATGACGTCAGATATTACATCACTGATGACATATGTGTCTTTCTGAAAAAAAAATATTTGTAATATATGTATAGCTAAAAATTAATGGAAGAAGACATGGGTAAATAAGTGTCTAAATACAGTGATGTAATATCTGACGTCATCAGCAGAGGATTGCGGTCGCGTGAGTTATAGTTGCCTGCACTAACTATAACGGGGGAATTTCAATGGTTTTTCACGAGTGAAATGTCCAGCTAACTATAACATGTGTGAAACCTATGGTTTTTTAAGTGAATATATATATATATATATATATATATATATATATATATATATATATATATATTCTGCTCACGGGGAAGTCCAACTATAGAATCGCACTCGGACACAGGTGAGCTTTTATCCCCAAGCAAGCTTTATTAAAGGTACAGGCAGTCGTACTTTCCAGTCTCTTAAAAGCATTTGGCCATAGTCCCAACGCGTTTCGAATTTACCTCTTCTTCCCGGGGCACTGCAGTCAACACGCGCATGTTCCACTTCATCTCCTTAATTAAGCGTAATTTTTGCCATGAATTGGACGAATCTGCTGCTTTCTGGGAGATGGAGTTTCAAAATTAGCCCTCTAATGGATGCGCGCTGAAATGAAATGCTGAATTAAGCCCCTCATGGGCCCCAGAGAGCGTGGCTGCCTTCATCCAACACCTGGGCCCCACATAGTGAGCCCCTCGATCCAGGAACCCAGTGGCCCCCATCTTCTGGGGTGGTGCAGATTCAGCGGCAGGACGGCCGCTTAACATATTCTGCTCACGGGGAAGTCCAACTATAGAATCGCACTCGGACACAGGTGAGCTTTTATCCCCAAGCAAGCTTTATTAAAGGTACAGGCAGTCGTACTTTCCAGTCTCTTAAAAGCATTTGGCCACAGTCCCAACGCGTTTCGAATTTACCTCTTCTTCCCGGGGCACAGCAGTCAACACGCGCATATTCCACTTCATCTCCTTGGCCAAATGCTTTTAAGAGACTGGAAAGTACGACTGCCTGTACCTTTAATAAAGCTTGCTTGGGGATAAAAGCTCACCTGTGTCCGAGTGCGATTCTATAGTTGGACTTCCCCGTGAGCAGAATATATATATATATATATATATATATATATATATATATATAGCATAACATGTAAATAAAGCATTGATTATATTCATATTTAAAATGTTACCAATAATGTGTGGCAAATGCATGCGTGGTAAAGGCATATGTTTTGTAATGAATGCATGGTAAGTGTAATTCATGGTAATGACTGCATGGTAAAGGTTGTTTCCCATTTTTGTCTGTTCCAGTGTACAAATCTACCATAATACCGATAGTGTGAAAAAAGTTTTAGATGAGCATGTGTCTTTAAAGTTTTCGGATTCTGAATTACTGCAATAGTGTTTTTCCAACAGGGAATCACTCTCTTCCGTTCTCTTTACCTGTTTGTGCTCTTTAGGTGCTAGTCCAAAGTTTCTAGAACACAAGGTTGGAAATCTTTCTTATAGTTCGAAGTTGAAGATCCCTCCCTCACGCATCCATGTAACTCAATTTGTTTTCTTCAGCTGCTTGATAACTATTACTTTACCATTGCCGCTCTACTGAGAGTACAGAAAGCATAGATCAAGAGTTGTTCTTGCTTCCAAGAGGAATCTGCACCTGTTTTTCTATGCACATCTCAATAATAGGTAGATAGGTAGGAAAAGCAAATGGTCCCACTGTTCTTGGGAACCACACTGAGGTGCCTACAGCATCCACAATTCCTTGCACCAGGAGAGGTACCTGTGTTGTCCTACACTGCCCGCATAGCGCTTAAAAGCATGACAGTTCTCCCTCGATGCGGGAAAAGTAAACAGTCCCATTGTTCTTGGGGGTGCACCAAGGTCCCAGTAGCATCCACACCCCTTGTACCAGAAGAGGCACCAGTGTGGTTCTGCATCACCTGCATAGTGCTTAAAAGTGCAACAGTCCTCCCACGGTGTGGGAAAAGAAACAGTCCTGATGTTCCTTGGGCCTCACCAAGGTATCTACAGCATTCACAATTGCTTGCACCAGGAGAGATACAAGCATTGCCCTCATAGTGATTAAAAGCACAACAGTCCTTCCATGGCGCGGGAATAGTAAACTGTCCCACTATTCCTGAGGGGGCCCACTTATAGCACGGAAGCCAAATGCCCTTAGGAGTCTGGTGCAAGCTTTCACAAACTTTATGCTTGATCTGGACATGCTCATCAACTACACTAAATCACAGATCATGGTTTGCTGACCTAAACATCACACAATACACACATACGGGTTAATGAGAACCAAAAGGAGAGTTTTTAAATTCCCATATCTTGGCTTAGTGTTTGATGCTAATGGTTCCTGGGAGGAGAATGTCCATTTTAGAAACTCTAAATGTAAGCAATCCATATGCTCACTTTTTAATGTTTGTAAATCTGTAGGGGGCAAGCCTATAACCTCTCTCTTTGATGAGGCAAATGTACTTGTAAGCAATGTGTACCTGTTGCAAGTTATGGGTGTGGAATTTGGGGTTATATTAACGGTAGAATATTGCATGATGAAGAGAATCGTTTTTGCATACGACTCCTCTCTTTTCCACATTCAGTGCTCCATTACATCTGTCATGAAGAGATAGCCTTGCCGTACCTTGAGGATTCCATTAAGTTGGGTCCCCTTTTGTTGTGGCTCTCAGTTTGGAGTGATCACAAGGCCTCTCTTTCTCACAACATTATCACCAACAGTATACGTGTTGTGCTCAGGGTTTGGATATTCTGCGGCTGGCTTATGTTAACCCCTTCGCTGCGGCGCGAATTCCACTGCAGCGCTGGTGGGGTTTGGGGGGTTTGCGGCGCCGCTATGCTCATGACGGAACCACGCCATCATGAGTCACGGGCGAGCTGTGCTCATGACGGCGTGGTTCCGTCATGACTCCACCCACTTGCGCTAATCGCCCGCACAGGCGGGGAATTAGCGCCGCGTGGGCGGAGCGGCCGCCAATGGCTGCAGCATGACGGAACCACTCCGTCATGAGCACACGGCGCCCGTGGCTCATGACGGAGTGGTTCCGTCAAGGGCATGCAAGGGGTTAAATGTACCTTTGTTACTGTGGACAAATCTAGCTTGTTTGACAATCCTGCAGCTGTACGTAAGGCTGAAAAGATCAGCGCCAGGACACCCTAGGGTAACCGTTGTGCTTTATAAATTATTTAACATAACATAACATAACTGTGAAACAATTGTTTCAGGACAAATGTTGTACTGAACAGGAAGATATTGTAATTAACTATTCTTTTCAGAAAACCAATGCCATATGAGACCAATAATTAGGAAAAAGTTTTACTGTTACAAGTCAGGCCGGGTACCATATGTAATATATGTTGGGTTTTCCACTGGGTCATAATGGCAGTTTCACCAATAAGAAATGTGCCTGTGATAATGTCTCCTCCCCATCTTATTTGCACCCTATGAATGATATTTGAAACATTCTACAAACATTTTGGTGGTCGTTATCTATTACCTCTTTTTAAATTATACAATTTAAACAATGTAGAGTTGCTCTTAGGTTTCTACAATCATTGCTAAGTAGTAGTATCTGTTTTAAAGTGAGCAGTTTTCTTAAGGTAGCTGTGGAAAGTCTTGATTTTTAGTTAATGAATTTTCATATTGCTGATGATTGTCATGTATATTTTTAGAATTCTTTTATGTTTACCTTTTATGATTGTCTTTGACATTTGGATAAAGTGAGTTTGACTTTGACTTTTGGGTAGATGGTTGTCTTCATGTGTATGTTTCTTGTCTTTATGTGTATGTTAACCCTGGGCGGAGTTCGCGTAGTCGCACTATGCTGAGTTTCGCAAAGTGGTAAAAAAACTCCGCTAGCTAAGCGGAATTCCACAAGCGCACGGAGTTGCTTGTTCTGTCCATTCGCAATGCGTTTTTCCTGTTTAGGAACGCGTATTGCGTGTTCGGGATGCTGCTTGCCTGCTCGGGGAAAATATCTTGCGAACTTGCCCAGGCGGTTGCCAATGGGCGTGGCCATCTTGTTTTTCACCTGTCCCGCCTGTTCGCGATGCGTATTTCCTGTTCCGGATCGCGTATTGTGTGCCTCCCACCCATTCGCGATGCGTATTTCCAGTTCAGGCATGCGAATTGCGTTTTGCGACGCTTTTTGCATGCTCGGGGGGGCCACATCACGCAACTAGACCATGCGGTCGCAATGGGTGCGACATTCTTGTTTTTCACTTTTTTGCTATGGTTCTGGGCCTGCTTTCCTATCCTCCCTCTATCTTTTCAATCCTTTGTTTCTGGAACCTTTTTTTAAATCTTTTTTATTTATTATCTATCTCTGTTTTTTCCTGATTCTATATTTTGAGGTTTTTTCTACTTTTTGTGTGATTTTTCACTACTTTTTCAGTCTTTTTCTACTAATTGCTTTTTCATTTTTTTTACTTACTTTTTTAATTCCTATCTTTTCTTTTCCGCCCGAGTACCAGAACCATGGCAAAGGCCAAGGGCAAGGCTCGCAGCCAGAGCTGCGACTGCCGCGCAAGGCGGCGCCCAAAAGGGCTGCAGGTACAGGCCTTATTTCGAGAGGCAGAGGTGGCCGCACTTGTTTTTTTTGTGCAGGCCTGGGTCCGGGAACTGGCTCCGGGAGCGTCACCAGCAGTGGGGAAGGGTGCGTCGGACAGTGTTTCGCTGCTCTGGGGTCCGGCGCACCCCTAACCAGCTTACGGACTGGTGGTCCAATATCCTGGACCGGGAGCAGGACCTGCTGGACCTGCTAGTAGTTGAGGTCCCGGGGCTTGGTGAGTAGCAATTTAATATTACTACTTTGTGTCCTTCTGCTCTGTGTTATATATTGCAAATATATTTATTTTTCTGAATAGCAAGAATGCTGCTGCTTACATTGCAGGTAAATTATGTTTAAAAATCTTCTGTGATTGTTATGCCACAGGTGCTCGGCATTACTCATCTTACTTGTTTGCAACTTTGGGCTCGCTTGGGCTGATTATGTAAGAGTTTACTTTAGAGAACTTAAGTTAGGTAATGCTAGAGAGACTCTAGTCCTTCCTCTGTCCTCCTGTCACTTGGAGATAGTGGTGGATTGATAGGTTTAGTTACTTATGAGTGCTGCTTACCCCAGTCCTTAGTAGAACCTTTTGTAATTTGTTTAGTGAGTGGTAATAGGCTTAGCACTAGCAGAACATCAGCAGCAACCAACCAACAATTTGGTGTATGCAAAAATGTATGCATGTGTCCTCCATCTATGCATTTTTGAGGACTAAAATAAATGGAAATGCAGACTTAGTGAACAATTGGCCCATCAGGAATAGGTGGGCTAGGTCAGGTGGTACTTAGGCTTAGTTAGTATTCTGGAATCAGAATGGATAACTGGATTAGTGTTCATAAATATTAACTAGATGGTCCACGAATCCCACTTTACTACTAGTTGACCAGATTAGATAGGTCAATTTTATTGTAATTGTTGTTGCCATAAATGTTTTTTGAGCGTTTTTGAATTTTTTTAATTTGTTTCACACCAATCATCAATGTTTGTCTCTTTTGTTCTTATATCTTTCATGATCAGCAGCACCCAGGGGCAAGAAGACGGGTTCATTGGAGTCGGCGGGAGCAGCTTCAGAAGATGCCGGCCAGGACAGCTCCTCTACTGAGGCCTCTGCTGCTGACCCCAGTAAGTCCTCCTGTTGTTAATATTAATTAATCACACTTCCCTAACTTTTACTGCACCTTATTTTTTATGAACTATTATTTCCGTTTCCTAATTCTATTTTTTACCAATTCTTCAATCTAGACTATCTGTTTCTAAATTCTTGTTATCCCTGCCTCTAACTGCCTCTGCTGTGACTCTCTGTTAGTCTGTCTGTAGCTAAGTTTGCCCAGTTGGCCACAGTATATTTAAAAGGTTTTAAAACTCAGATTCACCAATAGCTGTAGTCACTGAGTCCAGTCCTTTGGGTTGTCCACTTCTAGTCTTCTTAATCTTTCTTGAGGCTTTTCAACAATTCCCACCAACAAAATGCCCAACCAAATATTTTACTATTTTTGATAGGATAGGACATACTACTATTAGTCTACTCTAGTACCCGATTTGTACTTGTGATGTATGTTGTATATGTATGTATTAACTTTTTCTTCAATCTTGCTAGTGAAAAAGAATAAATAGGGGGAGGTGTATATGGCATCTAAAAAATGTGTAATGGTTTTTCTAGGCGTACCGACGACCAGTACTGGGGCCAGCGGCGAAGGCGTTGCGGCCAGTAAGGAGGGAGCAGAAGATGCGGCAGCTGCAGGGGGTGAGCCAGCAGCAGTGGTGGGCAGTGGTAAGTTATATTCCTTACTTATTGACATTACACTTGCTGCAAGGGTGTACACAGTAATGTTGAGAGAGACTAAGTTGTTGTGAACAACGGTTAAAGAAGACACCCTTTACTTAGCATTAGCAATAGCAGTAGCGGCGGGAGTTGAGTAACTAATGGCCTCGTCTATCTAACTTCAACTGAGCTGTGAAAGTTTTATGGAGAAGACTAAGAGTCAGATCAGATGACCTTGATGGATGGGTTGAACGAAAAGGGAAAGAAGGGTGGAAGCCAAGAAGGAAGGACGTGCAAGATGTAACATTTATGACTGCTGAGAGAAGGATACGCGGGATGCATGCATAGGTGGCTGATAGGAATCAGATGCATGTGTGGTTGAAGAATGAGTGGAAGGTGAAAGAAAAGATGCCTGCCTGGGTGGGTGAAACTGTATAGGTGGATAGCAAGAATCCTCAAGGGTGTTTCATGGGTCAAACTCAAAGCCAAGGCAAGCAAGGAAGGAAGGACGCATGGGTGGTGGGTTAAAAAAAAAGAATAAATGTTTGTTGTTGGTGAAACAAACTAAGGTTTGTTGAGAGATAAAGAAGAGTGATAGACATGTTTACTTTGAATGGATGGATGCCTGGATGGTATTCATCATAGATAGCATAGGTGGAGACTGTCACTGGATAAAGAGTGTTAGTTTGAAGATAATGTAAAAGAAACCGCGCCAGAGTAGCAAAGCAAAGGAGAATAGAAGTTGTATTTTCAGAATACACCCTTGACTCACAGTAGTTTGCAAGCACAGCATATATATTGTGTATGTATGTTGTTATCAAGCGCCTCCCTCCGACTCAGAGGCCCACTCCCTACCTATGTTAATTTATTTTCGACTGTGTCAGCCTGCCATGGGTGGCCTATCGGCTACATGTTTTTTGTTTACACAATCAATCAAAACAAAGTACCTCTTGTCGTCCCATATATAAGCAATGATCATTTGGATCAGATATCATCCGCCTTTTTGAAGTAGTCAGGGCAGAGTGAAAGTGAAATTGAGCAGTTGCCCTTGATGTAAGAGTATGGCCACTGCCGCCCATAACAGAAAAATATGATGATTGTGTAGTCACTCAGCTTCCCCACCTTAAGACAGTAGTAAATAAAACTAACGTGAGTCTGCCTCACGAGTATGTTTGTCTTGGGCATAAGCTGACTGAACTGGCATGCCGGCTGCAACAAGGTTACGTAATTTTGCTAAACAAGAGAGAAGAAGAAGACTGGTGTACTGTGTAGTCAAGTCTATAGTGCTAGTATAATGCCTGAAACTCCCACAAATGTTAGAGGCCCAGGAAGTGGGAGGATAGATGCATACCACAAATGTTATGTACTGTGCTTGCTAGTGCTACTGTGCCACTATGTGTAGAATTAATTTGTCTTACTGTTTTGCTAAGAGTATATTGTTACAATTGTCTTTTTTTTCTTCTTGATATAGCTACTCCTTCCAAAGGAAAATCTAAATCTGACAGTAAGGAGTTGGCAGCCATGGCCCGGCGCCGGTAGCTGGTAGCTGGAGGCCATACAAAACGAATACCGGCAGCTGGTGGTTCTGGCGGAGGAGGAGGCGGCAGCAGCTGCAACCTCCTCCAATGCCCCAGGCCACAGCCAGGCCCAGGCCCCTCCAGTGGAACGGCGCCGCTGTCAGGCAGCCACCCACCGCCGCACTACATCAAGCACTGCTGCCCCCCACGTGGATACAATTGTAGGGCATTCAAGCGGTGCATGCTTCTACGAATGGCACACCTCGAGGAGCACCTAGAGGAGCGGGCAAAAAAATCCTGTTGGACAAGCAATTGAGAGCCTGACAAATCCGATAAGAAACTAAAGACCCTGTTGGATTGCCCCTTTTTTATTCCTTTTTTTGGTAGGTGGGAATTGGGCGTTGGGGTTTTATTTCTTCACTGGATATTGGTTGGACTTTTTCTTGTTGGACATTGGTTGGGGTTAGGGAGAGGGGTGGGTGAGGTGTTGTGGGATTTTTTACATAGTTTATTTTTGTTAGGGGATTAAATTATATTTATACTTAAACTTTACATACAATGTTAATGTTTTGTGGGGGGTTACTGTTTTACATTACATGGTTTCCTTGCTGCTGCAGGGCTGCAGCCAGTGTTTGATTTAAAAATAATCTGCCAATTTTGTAACACACAAATAGATGCGGTACCCCTCACTGAGTGACTTGTCCTACTAGTACTGTCAGTCTCTCCTCCTAGTCTATGCATTCTGCAACAGGAGGACTCAAGGTGTGTGTGAATTAATTAAGTAATTTTATTAATTATACCTCCCCCAAACTTCTTCTCTTACCAGTGATTGATGTTTAACTTAGGCACAGCGATGGCTGCATGGTGATGATGGTTTGGTTTCCCAAGATGCCATTATTGTGGTGGTAGTAGTAGACACTGGCAGTAGCATTTTGCAAAAAAGAAGCCAGTCGCCTGAGAGAGACTTTGGGAGGAGTAGTAGAACGAAGTACAGTACATACACAAGAAGACTTCCAAACAATAATAATAATGCTGATTAGCAATTCTAAAGTAAAATAAAACATAATGGTGGCGGGGATAGCATAGTACAACAAGTTACAAACTGAAGTTGTGTCGAGTCACTCGACACAAGCGTAACCTTTAGTGCTGTGTAGGAGGATGATGAATCCAATCGATGCCGGCAATTAATTATGATGGATTAAGTTCCTTTGGAAAAAAATGTACTTGCAAATATACTGAGCATGGGTGGGCAAGCAGAAGAAGATCTTCGCCCTGCCTTGAAATTGAATTAGTGTTGCTTTCACCACATCCGCCCCAGCAAGCGAGTGATCAATTATTGGTGTACATTAAATTTAGTCACACCTCAATATAAATCACACAGCCCGAGGGAAGAAGGTTAGGGTTTGATGAATGGGTGGGAAGAGGGGTTTGGGGAAAGGTTTGACAAAGAAAAACACTACGCATGGATAAACAACAAAACACAATCTTGACAGAGGACCATCATATCCATAAATCTGTTAAGGGAGAAAAAGGAAACGCATGCATGATGATGATGACTTGATGGTTAATGATAAGTAGTACTTACTAACTAGACTAGTAGACAGTACCGGACAGCAGTATATTATTAATTATTGTGCAATGAGCCATGCCTGTCTGCCCTCAGAGAGACCCAAATTACATACATTTTTACTTCTGTTGTACCTGGCTTACTTTTTAATGCTAGCAAAGAAAATTAAAAATAGCTGTAGGGATCAATTATAAGCAGAGAGCAAACAACAACAACACACAGTTGTAATGATTGAAGAGAAAAAATGATTTAAATTATTTAAAAGATGATGAATGTTGATACTAAAGTGTTACTGTATGTTATCCTGGGCAAATTGGGGAGTTGCATCTCTGCATTCCTCTTGGTCCTCCCTTCCATGGACGCTGCATCTGTCAATCTTGGATGCCACTGCCTGCCTGGCGGATGCAAATTGGTAGGTGAGTGTGAGTTGTTTTTCTCTGTTTAGCACAGGGTAAAGGCCGGCCTTTAAGCGTAGATGGAAAAACAAAAGGGATATTTAAAAATCAAGGAGAAAAAAAGCATAAATTACTGAGGAATGCAAACACTTTCAGAGCGGCATGACTAAATCATGTCTACACTGTTGTCTGTTTCCAGCATTCACCTACAACAGCAACAGGACAGAGCAGGCCCACGGCGCCCACCCAACCTCCACTGAGCTTAGATTTTGACTGAGCCAGACAGAGCACACATCTCAGATATGCAGCAACATAGCATTTTCCAAAGTAAGTAACTAAATCAATGGCATGCACAGCTGTCAGTCATACCACCACTACTACACCCCTGACATCTGTGGGTTACTTTGGGCACCGCGGTTGCTTACCCGGGTCGTGTGATGCTCTCATGGTGCTTTGGTTCTACCGATGTCACCTTGAGGCTCATGCGGCATTGGGGGGTCGGCCCTTTGCTCCACATTGCACACTAGGTGGGGTCCTCCACGTGGGTCGGGTCACTGGCGTTTGACCGGGACTCCTGACCGACCACCCCTTCAGTGTTCTAGCGACCTCCCAGGCCACTGCCTGAGTATTGCCCACTGATTGTCTTGTACTTCCTGATTTGTTTTAAACTTCCATTTTTTCACTGACAGGATCCAATTGGTGTCCTTTGTAACCGCCGGCTACTGTTGCAAGCAATTACTTGTTGACAGTATAGGTGAGTCCCATCATTGTCCTGACTGCCATTGTCTCCGCCAGCTTTTGTGCTTGCCATTAACTTAATTGATAAGGTTTTTTAGTATTCTGAGCATATAGAGCACATGATATTGGTAACTATTACCGAGTTCACTGTCCTGCACAGCGTGATACAGTGATGACATTGTTTGTTCATGTTCTTGGTTCACCAGCATGTTCACCCTGACGGACAATAGGTTATGGATTGTTGAGACACTGTATGCTTGCACAAACCATGTATTTTTAACATGTTACCCCCCCTTTTTCTACCTTATAGGTCAATGACCAGAGAACTGAGTATGTAGAATTTACTTACCTTTTTAGTGTAGATAGTGTCTCTTTGATCCTGAGGAAGTGTCCTGATCTACATGACACTTAAGGCACGAAACATGTCGATCACACGAGAGCAGGGCATACACCACTAGATACATTGCCACTAGTCCTTTGCCCCTCTCGCTCTTTTATATTAGGCAGTTTACCTTCTTAATAAAGTATTGGCTAGGACTAACTGACCTATTTTAGACTCACACCCCTTCACATCTACACACACTAGGCCCCTCACCCCCACTGCACCCACCGGCAGGAACAAAAGATTCTCGATGAAAGAACCCCGGTCTGGGTGCCCGTCAGGTATTGCAGCGCCGACCTGACGAGGGGCAGGCTCATATGATGAAGCATGACACCTAGCTTGCTGGGTGTGTGAGAGGCCTAGTTCCGACAAGAGGAACTCCCCCTTCTTTGCATACACATCAGTGGTCTTCATTGACTCACTCATCTCTACAGCTTCCCTAGCCTAAATCACAGAGGAACTTCGTACTCTTGTTGTGCACAACCTTTTGCCACTCATGAAACGCCATGAGTAATTCCATCAATCATCTCCAATCCTACTGACTGACTGTGAAGATATTATGTCACTGTGGTCATCATCAAGGTGTTGTCCAACTCAGTCTTCAGTGTACAGAGTGAGTCCAGATTCCATATTCAAAAATGCAATGGATCGGCCTGCAGTAGAAGTACAATTTTGTTATTAAACAACAAGAAGGGAAACATTGACTTGAGTCACTTTTAGTGTGTAGATTAAATAATTGTACACAATGAATTCACTTCATGCACAACCAACAACAACACAAACACCAATCACTCAGTCAGCGTCCAATGCATGCCATTATTACCTGCTTCTTGTTCTCATCTTAAGTTAAGGGGGAGGCTCTCTCGGCTCGGAAGGGAGGATAGCTATAGTAGTCATCAGGTTCCACTTCTTTTGGAGGGACTCGACGAGGCTACATTTTTTTGTATGATTCTCCATCCAATCATCATCTGGTTTGAGGGAAATGGATTTAGGGTGAGTCGGGAGGTTGGAGCAGGACTCGGAGGAGTGGACTTAAGTTAAATGCACAGAGCTGCAACTCCAATATGGCAATAAAAAGACTAGAAGATAGTGGGGATGGATTTGTTGTGATTCGAAGTTTTGAACCAGAAAGACAGAGACACACACAAATAAAAGTAAAATAAGGAAGAAAGAAAGTAAGAAGTTCAAAGCCTAGTTGTCAGGGAAGTATAGCTTGTCCTCAGACTCTGGTGGTTCAAGTAGGTGATCATCTAAGATACTACTTCCATCACCTCAGTCGCTGTCCTCATCTTTCTGCATTGATTCACGTATTTTGTAATTCGGTGGTATAAAGTGCTGATTCATTTTGATCATGGTTAACCTCTCCACGTTTTTGGGCGATAGACTGGTCCTTTTCACTGTTACAATAGCACCAGCAGCACTGAAAACACGCTCAGAAGAGACATTTGCGACAGGACAAGTCAGATAGTTTATCGCCAGCCTGCTGAGCACTGGCCATTGGCCCCTTTTCCCATACCAATACAGCAATGGGTCATCCATATAGGCCTGGACCATCCGCTCAATGTTCAGGGTTGCTCCACATTGCTGGGCCTCTTTTGTCTTTGCATCAGAACTGGACCTAGCAAGCCCTTGCTGTAAATACCAATCCTGTGCCGATTTTACTGGGATTGATGATCCAGTTCTTGCTGTTGTCGATAGTGTTGGTGACAGCTCTGAGCCAAATGCAGTGCCCTCAGGCTCTGAAGTTGAACTTGACGCCGGATGCCCTGCTGCAGTACTTGTTGTGGTTTTGAGTAGCGGGCATTAAATTACCAGCTGTTTATTTTCCAAGTCACTGGCTGCCTCAGCTATCCAAGATTTGTACTGGGCAACATCCACTTCCGAAAAAGGAATTAATGTCTTAGTGTTCAGTGCCAATTTGTACCGTGGATCCAGAATTGTGGCACAAATGTAATGTTTTTCTGAAACAATGCGAGTTTGCACCCTTGTATTTTCAGCTAAGCGACGGGATAAGCGCTCCACCAACTCATATGCTTCATTTCTTTCCTCCACACCTGTGTACGTCTCAGACACCTCCTTCAGCTGTTGCTCTAGCATGTGCAACAATGGGATAGATTGGCCCATAGTACAGTCCTCCTTGCTGACTTCACGTGTGAAAAGCTCGAAAGGAAGAAGCATCTCTGTCAGGCATTTAACTAGGCCCCATTGGTCCATCTGTAGGGTCATGCCTTTCACAGTTGCATCCCTTATTATTTGTATGACATACTCATTGATTGGTCTGCACTGATCAACCAGACGATCAAGCATATAATAATTTGAATTCCAACGTGTTGGCACCTCCTGGATGAGTGCTTTGACTGGCATTCTATGCTCACGTTAAATGATCCCCAGCTGCTTCCGGGCTTTAAAAGAATGGCTGCAATATGTGCATATTCTTCTGCAGGTGGTCAGTAAGTTGCTGACTCGGGCTTCTTTTTTCAGAAAGTCTTGAACAATAATGTTAATGCAGTGCGCCAAACACAGGACCCTGAAATAGCCACCATCCTGCATGGCCTTAACTATATTACTACCATTATCCATGGCAACAAAACCAATGTTAAGCACTCTTGTGTGCAGCCATTCAAAGACCCTGCCGTTAAACTCTTCCAAAATGTTAGCAGCAGTATGAGATTTCTCCATGGCGAACATGGCTACAGTTGCATGTTTCCGAGTAGCATTAAAAATCTCAGCAGTGTCAACACCTGCTTCAGATATCTTTTCTCTAACCCCCACAAAAGAGGTCTAGTGTGCAGTGATGCACATGTAATCAGTGGCTTGGCACCTGGTCCACATGTCAATTGTCAGGTGGATATAGTGAACAGCACTCTGCTGCAAAGCTTGTCCAAGCAATTCCAGCACATCATGATGTAGTGCTGGAACAGCAACTCTGGCAAAATAGGACTGGCAGGGAACCTTCCATTTTGGGCAGAAGGCTGTCACAAATTCAAGGAATCCCACTGCTTCCACAAAAGAAAAAGGGACAAGGTCCAAAGCTAACATTTTAGCCAGCTTTGCATTGTACAAACGTGCCATTGGGTGGTTGCGTTCATACTGCCCCTCCGATCTAAGCATGCTAACAATGGTAGGCTGGATTTGTGTTTCCTTTCTGGTGCGGCTGATGCAGGTGACTTCTTGAACCCAGTTAGGCTCAACTACGCACTTTTTTTCATTGTAGTACTCTGTTGCCTTGGTGTTTCAGCCTGACTCTACTACGGTGCCAGTGCGATGTTGCTGAGGAGGATGTGGGTGGTACCACTACACTGCTGGGGACAGGGCTACTTTGTGTACCAGAGAAAATGTCTTCCTCTTGTTCACCTTCCACCACCATCATATCTGCTTCTACTTCTTCATCCCCACCAACAGCAATGGGTGCAGTTTTACTTTTTTGTACGTTAAGTAGGTGCGCATCCCACTGGATCATGTGGGTTTTTTTCAGATGGGTTTTTTGGCCTCCAGTACCATAGTTTGTACCCAGCTTACCCCGACTAACAGCATGTCAACAAATTGAGCATATAGCAACGTTGTCCTCATTACTGCTGACTGAAAAGAAGTCCCAAACTGGGGAGGTGAACTTTCTTGAGCTGCTGGAGGTGTCACTTGCAATGCTGGATGAACTGGAGGGTGTGCCTATAATTTTACTCTGTGCAGTTACTGTACCACTACCTACTGAGGTGGTGGTTGAGCTGGATGTAGGTCCCTGCCGGTCCTTTGCAAATGCAAATATGGAAGCTGGAGGTCGTGTTAGTGTTACCTGTGTTGGTGGTATGCATCCCACATCCCTCACAGCAATTTGGGATGGGGTGATAATAATGTCGGTCTCCATCTCCACTGGGGCGGGAGTGATCTTCATGATGACTGGCTCATCATCATCATCCTCTTCTACATCTTCCTCCATAACTCTAAGGCTTTCTGGAACCTTCCTTTTCCTTAGCCTTGTCGTGTGGTGTGCCTCTCTCAGGCTGATAGGTGGGATCCAAGTGGTATCTAGATCATCAGAAGGGGGGCTTGAAGAAGAGGTTGATGGACTAACCCTCCTTCTCCTTGCTGGGGATCTGAAAGACAATGGATCTTCTGAAAGAGTGGCTTGCTCTTCTTCGTCTGCAGGAAGCTGGATTTCCTGAACTGTCACAACAAGCAGGAGGCCTGGAAAACAATGAACTCAAGCAGGTCTACATGGCCAGACAAAGGAGGCATGCTAAACAACACAGCTTTATGCAAAAACAAAAATCCACCGGGCTAAAAAAGGTTGGAAAGTTGCGCAACAACCACACCACACACACGCACGCACACACACACACACACACCCACACACATCCAACAAAGGCATTTATTTGACACACAACAAAAAAGTGAAATACCCCCAAAAAACACATTTTGCAATTCAATCCAATGCCATCCTTGCCCTAAATTATGTTTTAATTCAACAGGCACCACAGAGACAGTTGTTTCATGCACTCATGAGTAGCTCTGGTCCTACTGGATGAAAGGCCTATTGGCATACTAGGCCACAAGCTTGCAGGTCTATGGCACAAGCACACTGGTTTGCTCCACAATATGGCCACCAGCCACATGGCCAGGCCATCCACAACAAGAAAGGGAAGGCAGACAATGCAGGCCTATGGCAAAAGCACACTGCCTGGCTTCAAAATGGCTGCCAGCCACATGGCCAGGCCCATAACAACTAGAAGCCTAGGCCACGAGGAACAAAGGAAAGACATGCAGGCCTATATGGCAAAAGCAGCACACTACTAAACTACCACCAGAAAATGGCCACCAGCCACATGGTCACTCACAGTCACAACAAGCAGGAGGCCTGGAAAACAATGAACTCAAGCTGGCCTATATGGCCAGACAAAGGAGGCATGCTAAACAACACAGCTTTAAAGCAATAAAATGCAAAAGAGAAAATCCACAGGGCTAAACAAGGTGTGCAAGTGTCACGTGGTTTTAGGCCACTCCCTATTTACAGTGCTAAGTTAGCTCAATCACGTTAGCTGTTAGACAGCCATCTTGCTGCTTTTGCTGCCTTTGCCCCCGACACTGTTGTTACATGTTATTCATTTGAGAAATGCAGACTCGCTCTTGTCTCAAGTGAATGTTATTTATACATCTTTAACAGTTGCTAGTGCCCTTGGTCTGTACATCGAGTAAAGAACTGTTCTAGGACACTAGACGGTGCCGGCTGATTGTGTTCAGGGTGATCGTACCACTGTTTAGTCATAACATGCACGCAGCTGCAAATACCAGAAAGTCGTAGGCTTTAATATTACAGCGCAGCAGGTTTTATAATTCATTCGATAGAAGAGCTGAAGCAGAGAACACTGAGCTGATCCTGTGATGTGATACACCTAAGCTGATCTATACGGTATGGGGTCCCCTATGCAAGCCTATGAGACCTTCTAATAGTCTAATAATATTTTATTAGTTGCTAGAGAAAGGAGGGTGGTTGTTTTCCACTGTCATTATTAATATGATCGCTCCTTTCATTTTCTATGGTATTGTAACAATGCTAATGGTAATGATCTTAACCATTTGTCTGCTTATGTTAGCCAAAGTACTGTATAACAGGACTCGAGGTTTATGAATAAATTCTTTAAACTTTACTGTGTCTTAGTTATTCTGTTGTGGACAAATATATAAGTGCAAACGGGTATTTCGGGTTCCCACCATTCCTGAGAATAACTAAGTCGCATGTTCTGGGTTGTCTATACATTGGGACCGCCGAGCTAAATCTCGGATAACGAATGTGACACTAAGCTAGTCGGATAAGGCGTTCATAGTTCTGAGGGGAGTTTCTGGTACACCACAATTCTCTAAGGTTCTGGTTTCCTGCGCATAGTTCTGTGCATACGCAGAATCCCTACAACATGGCGCACCTAACGTTTGGTCTTAATATCTGAGATGCCTTAGTAGTGCTTTTATTAGTCCACAACGCCCTCACTCTGGTTTCCGGATAACGGGAGTGACGGTTTAACCTACCTAGGTTTTAGGCTATAGGTTCTTTCAAGCTTGATAATAAAAAAGGTTACACTAATCTAAGCCCAAGTGCTACTAAAGATCTCGTTGTATCATCTTTTTAGTCCTAATGGCGGTAGAAATTCCCGCTCATAGTAGGGTGTCTCTACGTGCTCCTTTGAGGACGTATGGGGTGCCTGATGACGGGATGGCAGTGGTGTTTGTCGTTAGTGCAAATGCCACTTACCCTTATGAGTTGTTTTACTCTTGGGTTACCTTTGAGGCTGTGGAAGATACCGATAAAACGTTTCACAAATACACTGCTACGCAGGTGCCTCTTCATTATACCCCATATATGGCTTTAGAAATTCCTATTTCTACCTGGCAGCACACTATTTGGTTTAATGGCGCCCTCCCCCACACGGTCACCCCGGCGAGACTGGGTCCTTTGTCAATTGAAGGAGCTACTTGGCCGGTACTGGCCGGACATACACCTCATCCACGCTACCTGACGGTAGGTGTGGATAGCTTACGTATACTACACACAACCCTGATTACGGTCCATAGGGCTTTAGTGCAGTATGTGTCGCGCACTGTACAGGTGGGGGCACCTGCAGTTGCGGGACACGGGGCTGATCACCCTCATGCGGTGGTGATCAGTCCTGTAATGGTAAACGCGGTTGTTGGCAAGCGCCCCCAGAATAAGGATGAGTATCCTTATTGGCTTGCAGAGAAATTCGATCAACTAGAAGCCGTGTTTCCTAACACTAGTCCTGTGGAAAAACACAGGATACTCACTATTACTTTGCCGAAAGAACTAGTCCCGGACATTGTCGATTGTGACAATTGGGGCAAGGTCTTTGCCGCGACCTATTCGAAGTGCTTCGGCACTACGTCTATGTCGGTACTACCTTCCGTTATCAAAAAAGTCCAGGAGGATCATGGTGCGGAAGCAGCTATTGAGTTGGGAATGCGGCTTATCGACAGCTTCGATATAGTATGTTCCATGATTATGGGAAATCTCAAAGGAGATGCCATGCAGTTTCAAGTGGGAAACATGATGGAACTAATTGCGGATGAAGATAAGCCGAGGGAGTTTGCAAAAGCTATTGCGAAAGCCTATAGGATGGTTGGACGTAGTGCCCTAGGCGTGAAACCCACCATCAAAATTCCTGATGTAGTACAGCACACTAAAGTGAGTTCGTCTACAAAAGACGATAAACCCAACTTTCCAAAACAAAATTGGCGAGCTAAGAAACAAGATAAACAGCAACAGAAACAGGATACTCGTCCTGCCTCTCCTGTTCAGGCGTATGTTGAACGCACTTATGATTTGCGTGATCGTTCTCGTATTAAGTCACCTGATAGGTTTCAGGTTCCTGACCAGCGCTCTCCTCGTTCTTCACAGGAATCAGCGGCTTCACACTTTGGTGGCGGAGACCGTGGGAGAGGCCGGGGTGCTCAAGGTCGAGACCAGCCCCGACAGGCGGACGGAAAAGGCAAGCAAGAAGATTCTGCACGTCCGCGTCCCCCGTTTCAGAAAAAGAAAGTTGCTGCAATCTCAGCGAAGTATGCCTCAGATGGTACGGACACAGCTTCTGAACATGAAATGGGCGCTGACGCTGCTAGACAGCGCGGCGGAAGTTACAGTAGTGCGGGGAGCACTGCGTCCATTTCTGGAGGCGACAGCAACTAAAATCTATGTGACAGTAGAAACTGCTGATACTCGCGTAGCCCCCCCTAAGAGATTATTTGAAGTAGTCCTCAATATTGAGGGTGACATACAACGAAAAATTTACGCGGTATTTTGGGATAATCTGACGACCACCTATGATATACTATTGGCGGAGAAAGATTGGCCCCCGGCTTTCGTTCTAAACGCTCCAAGGGGGGAAGAAGTCATTCTTCCTTCTTTTGGACACGTGGTGCCCAAGGAGGAGTCTAGGAAGTTAGCCGAGGAGTGGGCGCGGGTGCTAGCACCTGCGTTGTATCGTAATCAGGTGGGGTGGGATAAATGTTCTACCCTCCACGAAATTCCATTGCGGTCCGACCCCCAGCCACAACCCCAATACCCTATGCGTCGAGAAGCTAGGTCTCACGTCGCGTCTATCCTTGAACAATTGGAATATCAGGGAGTAATTGAAACGTGTGTGTCACCCATGAATAATCCTTTATTCACTGTGACGAAGCCTGACGGATCGTACCGCCTAGTTTTGGATTACCGGCACTTAAACTCGCACTGCCGGAATTGTGCGGTACAAAATACACATAGTTCGGCTCTCGTCAATAGTCTTGTGAGAAAGAGGTTCAAAACCACACTCGACTTGTCCAATGGCTTTTATTGCCATAACATATCCCCTCATAGTTATGAGTGGACCGCTTTTACTTCGGGTGGTAAACAAAAAGTGTTCAAAAGGCTTCCTATGGGCTATAAAAATAGTCCTGGGGTATTTGCTGCCCGTGTGGTCTCTCTCTTAGAGATGGTAGACCCGGAGGCATACTCATACGTTGATGACATATACTTCACAGACGACGAGTTGCTTCCACACCTTGCTCGCGTGGACAACATAATTACTATGTTTGCGGACTTTGGTTACAAGTTTAAAATTAAGAAGTCCCACATTGCCGAGTACACAGTATTATTCTTGGGGTACGAACTCAACAATGAGGGCCGCGGCTTGGCTCCGCAGTTCCTTGAGAAATGCGCACGCCTTCGTATCCCTGCGACACTGAAACAACTACAATCATTGCTGGGCTTTCTGAATTTCGGTCGTACCTACATTCCTGAATATGCCCAGCGTATCAAGACACTATATGCCTTGATACAACCAACTTTTACCAAATCTTGCTGGCTGCCAGAGCATTCAGCTGCATTGTACTCTTTGCAGTCTGACCTTCTTACTGCAAAATATTTACAAACTCGTGATAACCACACAAACCTGGTCATAAGAATTGTACCGGGTGTGGAGGGGTTCACGTACTTAACATACAAATCTCATTTATATACTTCGGCTGAAATGCGTTTCTCCACTGTCGAAAAGGTTTTGACAGCAGTTCAGATGGCAATCCTGAAAGAACGAGCGCTATCACAGGGGAAACGCATGATGGTGGTGACACCGTTTCCTGCCCTAGAGGCAGTCACTAAAGCAAGTGTGCCGAATTCTAAAGCTTTGCATCCAAGGTGGATACAATGGGCGACCTCCTTAGCCTCGCCTGACGTCGAATACATCTTTGACGCAGGGCTACAGACTCAGGAGAGTTTGGAGTATGAATTAGTTCATCCGGCTCCACATACATTGCGCCCGTTGGAGGAGTTCCATTGTGTTATATACACTGATGGGTCCGCGCAGCCCGCAACTGGATCAAGGCACGCTTATTCAGCGGCTTGCGCAATTGTTGTTGGTACTTTCGTGAATGGAGAATTCATACAGGATGCGGTGCATACGCAGACTTTGGGTGATTGTACCGCACAATTGGCGGAGCTTCGTGCTCTGGTGCTTGCACTGGAGTTTGCTGATCATAGAGTCACAACTCTTATAGTGAGTGATTCTTACTATTGTGTTCAATCTTACAACGACAATTAGACGTTTTGGATCGCGAATGGATTTCGTGATTCAAAAGGTAGCACAGTGAAGCATAAAACGCTTTGGGCTAGGGTGGCTGAACTAAAAGACAGTCGGCCCCTTGTGAATGTTATTCACACTCTTGGTCACCAACGAGTTGGCGTCCATGCTGTCGGTAACAGTTTGGCTGACGAGGCAGCTAAAACAGCGGTGGCAACATACTTAGTAGCAGCAGTTACAAGATCCAAAAGTAAGATCGATGATGACATCTTGGCAGCCATTGCTGCTACAGAGACTGGGACAAACTTCCCTAGAGGTTTCCCTTCTCGATACCATTATCACTTAAGTCCTGATAACGTCCCGTTAGTGAGGATTAATGATGTTGGGGATAGAGTTATTCCCAATGCAGACTGCAGGCCTGCTTTGGTGCAAGCTGCACACGAGGGTGTTGCGTCTGCGCACGCCGGAGTGTCCGCAACTGTGTCACTGTTGCAACAGCGTTATTGGTGGTACGGTTTGTACAAACATACGCGGACTTATGTCCTCAATTGTGGTATTTGCCAACAAATAAAGCCGTCTTCTGTGGCGCGTCCACCACAAACGCAGCTGCAAATATCTAATCAACCACTAGCGTGTGTTTATTTAGATCACTGCAGTCCTTTTTCCTCTGACACTGCGTACAAGTATATCTTGGTTGCAGTAGATTCGTGCACACGTTTTCTTTGGGTGTGGCCACACAGGAGTGCTGACGCCAGGACTGTTATCAAAGCATTGCGTGTCTTTATAGGGAGTTTTGCATGTGGAACCCTTCACTCTGATCAGGGCCCTGCGTTCGCCTCTAAGGCGTACAAAGAAGCTATGAGAAGTTTGGGGGTCCAAGTCAAATTTTCGTCTCCATACCGGCCTGAGGGCAATAGTGTTGTGGAACGAATGAACCGTGACCTAAAGCAATCATTGACAGCCAGGGTGTTAGGTACTGGCAAAAACTGGCTAGCCCATTTGTATGACATCCAACGTGCACTTAATAATCTCCCTAGAAGGTCTCTGGGTGGGAGGACCCCGTACATGATGCTCTTCGGGGTTCGAATGTTTGTCCCAGACCTTGAGGGTCTAGACATGGCGGCGGCGGCCGCGCCTTTTGACTTAGATGACCACTGTACTGTCTTACAGAATCTTCAAGAAGCAAGAGACACTCTAGCAAAAGAGCACATATCCTCTGCGTCCGAAGCTGGACTTCAGATTCCGGTAGTCGGCTGGCTACCCAGAGTTGGTGATCTGGTCCGTGAGAAGGTGGAGAAGAAGAAAGAGTTTGGCCCCTCTTATCGTGCACCAGTGCCGGTGCTTGGAGTTGAGGGTACACGTACAGTTGTTTTACCTCCACTTCCTGGTCACAGAGACAACAGGTACATTTCAGTTGACAATGTCAAGCTACACAGGGTGGCCGATTCTCCATAGTCTGACACCTTCAGTTTCTTGCCCTTCAATGATGCGCAGTTCTGTTGTGGTGCCACCATCTGACATCGTGCCTGAGGTTGCCATTGAAATGCAAGTACTTTCTGATTCTGCTGTATCGCCTGCGGATGGTGATTTGCCTGATGATGCTGAGTATTCTTATCCTGCTGATGTTCCATTGCCCCTTTTGCATTCAACAGAAATTATCCAGTCTAATTCTTCCTTTGGAACTGAATCATTGACTTCCACTGCCCCTTCCAAATTTTCAAAATTTTTTGCCTGGTTCAAGAGACAATTTTTGGTTCCCCCCTGGATTTACATTTGGCTGGTGCTCATTTGCATTTTTTTGTTCATGTCCATTGGCTTTGTGGTGGTGTTTTTTAGGCTTATAAATGGACACTACCTGAATGAACGTTCTACAATTAGATTAATTAATGGAACTTTGGCCCCACATTCATCGTCGCACATCATGAAGAGGGACCAGACTTTTGTGAACATCACCGCCTGGCATGTCCGTGATGGGATAGCATGGGATGCAGTTAAATTTCAAATTCATGGGCCCACGGAAGTGATTAATGTGCCATCTGTATATCGTGTTTCTATGGGTGATGTGGTAAAACAGAACATTCGATCTGATGATTGGGATGTAAAAACTATAGAGACACTGTTTTCTGATTTGAAATACTATGCCGCATTTGATGCTGAGGATTTGTATTTGAATACTGAAAACTATGCAGAGCAGTTTTGTTATCAACATTATGGAACTCATTTTCTTCATAGGGCAAGCACATTTCGTAGTTTAGTCAACTTTACTCAGTGGGAACATTGCCCTGCCCCGATGATTGGTAGTTCAAAAACATTGGTCAACAAATTTTCATATTTTTCGGATTTCAGTGTATCCAATAATGCATCCTTTTATTTTAAACTTAGGAACGAACCTATTTCAAAGGTGCGTTTGACACACACTAAATTGTTGTTTTCTAAGTCCTTTATGGACGATTTGGCAATTGGAGGGTATGACGTTTGGAAAGATACTATTGATCTCAAATCGGTTTGGGGAACTAAGTCTTGGCAAGTACAAGGAACAGAAGCTTTACATCGTGCCTGCCTCATCCCAAACCACATGTTATTTTTAAATTCCACAATTTTTCAGACAACCTGTTTTGGATTGGCTATTTCTAAAAAGTTAACTTCTTCCTCGATCCCGGATCTGAGTGCTTATCCTGGTTGGGAGAATCACACAGATCTGTCCCTTGCTATGTTGCAGTCTTTTACTTCCAATTCCACCTTCAATATTAGTGCATTTGACCCTAAAGGTTGGTTGGTATGGCAGAGAAGTTCGGATACCTGTCAACGTAGATTTTTGGGGTTGGTTCCCGGATACATACAGGATAGAGTAGACCCTCGTTTTATGTCCTCACACACTGTCACTACCTACTCGGTAGGTAAATTGTGCCAGACATGGCTGCAACATTCCACATTAGATTCTGTTAAAATTCACTTGTCCCGTTTACATGACAAAATAGATTTGAATGATTTTGTTAAAGGTCCCGCATTGGGAAGATCCAAAAGGTGGGTGTATGCTGTTTACAACGAGGTTTGGAAGTTGTCGCAGATTGAGGCTGCTTCCAGGCTCCGTGCTATTGACCAGGCCAATATGGAAAAAGTATTGGCAGTAATAGATAATAGTATTAACACCTTATCTTCGAGAATATATACATTAGATAACATTGTTTCATCTGTTGTAGATATTGTCCAGGAGGATGTATCTGTGTTATATCATGGTCAAAATCAATTACGCTCGATTATGCAATTTGCTTGGACTTTGCAGACGTTAAAGGCGGGGAAAGTGCCTTGGGATTACATGAATATTTCTTCTTTATTCCGCCCATTTAATCTGACAGCAAAGCAGCAATTCATGTCCATGAAAGATGCTATGTATTCACTACTGCATATAGAAAAGTTAGAACTTTTGCCTTTTTCAATGGCTGAGTCTGATTATGCAGTGTGGCTCATCCATGGGATGGTCACTCTCCCGATTTCTATGTATAGGTTTAGTTCGTGCATGAAACATTACGCCTTGGGCAGATATGAAAAACTTGGTTCTGCATTCTTGCATGAAGTCTGGTCTCTCCCATTTACATATCGATGTGAGAGAGAAGACAAAGAAGTGTATTTGAAGGGTGAGGAGTGTACGTCTGCTCCTGATCATTCCGTAGTGTGTAGACATATCCAATTACATGGATCGTGTAATATGAATGCCCCTAATTTAGCTTGCGTGTTGAAGGGCATTCCTGTGCCAGTTATAACGCCATCATTTACGCTGCTTGCTAATGGTAGTTATCTGCTTTTAAATAGTGAGGCTTGCTGTGGGATGTTAGCTGGAATTCCCTATATTGTTTCAGTTTCACGGAGGGTAATTTGCTGTAATAACGTGCTTTTCCCACCCCCGCAAGGCAGACTTGATATATCCATCTGGCCGACGATTCCAACCTTGAAAGCAGAGTTCAATAGGATGAGCAGAATAAGGGCTCTTTTGTCTCAAAAGGAGGTTGCGTTGACTTCGTCCCGTGAAACATTTCTCCTTCAAGTGGCGAACACTCGCACAGAATCAAGCTCTTTTGAATACTGACCTCCCCCTGCATTTTGGCACATTAATACACACTATCTTCAATGCTTCTTCCACGACTGGTCTGGTCCATTTTTTTAAAATTGTAGGCTCTGGCCTTGTGACGTCTTTCCAGTCTATCTTTGGTATAATACCAGCTATTTTTCATTCTATTTTTTCTGGGGTTTTCGGAGGGTTTCCTCTGATTCTCGCATTAATTGCTGGCATACTCCTGTTGGTCTGCGCTCTACGCTATGGATGCACGACTTGCGCTACTCGACCACGGATTCAGCCTGTTCCATCTGCGTAGCCGTATGTGGGAATCCTATGGGACTTTACCACTGGCTACCTTGAGTGTCGCTTATGGATTATCCTTCCGGTTCCCGTTTTTCACTTGTGTACAGCCTGTTTTTCACTGTCTCGAATGTCCGTTCCAATGGGCTCTTGATATGTGTTTGTCAAACTTGGTGTCACCTGACCTGGATTTTGATCGACTGATGTATCCCTTAGTGGTTCATGAGTTTGACTGTTCTGGAGTCGGGTTTATGGCCTTGGGTGCGGCGCATGGAGTCCTTGGTTTATGGGATATCGAGAAGGCAGCAGTTGACTTCCTGGCACGAAGTTATATCGAGATGCCTGCTTCTTGTCCACGTGGAGTGCTTGATACTCATTTCCCTGTGGAACACGTGTGTTCTTTTTCTTTGCTGAATTGGATGACAGACAATTTTGCGGATGACTCCAATGATTTTCTACTGGAAGCTGCGGCTGCATATGCTGCTTATACTTTCCTAGATTGACAATTGTGCTCACAATGTCTGGTGGCGAGTCATGTGGAGTTGCATTTTTTCACAAGCGATCGTTGGCCTCTATGGACGATGGCTTGTGTTTTTACATATTTTTCTCTTCGAATTTTTTTTCTCTCATTTTCGAAAACTCACATTTCAAGCTCTTTAGTCTGCATCGTTGATCTTGAACTCTGCGTTCTATTAAAATATACGCCCCTGGTAGTCCCGTGGTTCGATCAAAGGGGGATGTCACGTGGTTTTAGGCCACTCCCTATTTACAGTGCTAAGTTAGCTCAATCACGTTAGCTGTTAGACAGCCATCTTGCTGCTTTTGCTGCCTTTGCACCCGACACTGTTGTTACATGTTATTCATTTGAGAAATGCAGACTCGCTCTTGTCTCAAGTGAATGTTATTTATACATCTTTAACAGTTGCCCTTGGTCTGTACATCGAGTAAAGAACTGTTCTAGGACACTAGACGGTGCCGGCTGATTGTGTTCAGGGTGATCGTACCACTGTTTAGTCATAACATGCACGCAGCTGCAAATACCAGAAAGTCGTAGGCTTTAATATTACAGCGCAGCAGGTTTTATAATTCATTCGATAGAAGAGCTGAAGCAGAGAACACTGAGCTGATCCTGTGATGTGATACACCTAAGCTGATCTATACGGTATGGGGTCCCCTATGCAAGCCTATGAGACCTTCTAATAGTCTAATAATATTTTATTAGTTGCTAGAGAAAGGAGGGTGGTTGTTTTCCACTGTCATTATTAATATGATCGCTCCTTTCATTTTCTATGGTATTGTAACAATGCTAATGGTAATGATCTTAACCATTTGTCTGCATATGTTAGCCAAAGTACTGTATAACAGGACTCGAGGTTTATGAATAAATTCTTTAAACTTTACTGTGTCTTAGTTATTCTGTTGTGGACAAATATATAAGTGCAAACGGGTATTTCGGGTTCCCACCATTCCTGAGAATAACTAAGTCGCATGTTCTGGGTTGTCTATACATTGGGACCGCCGAGCTAAATCTCGGATAACGAATGTGACACTAAGCTAGTCGGATAAGGGGTTCTTAGTTCTGAGGGGAGTTTCTGGTACACCACAATTCTCTAAGGTTCTGATTTCCTGCGCATAGTTCTGTGCATACGCAGAATCCCTACAACACAAGTTACACAACACCAATACCACACACACACACACACACACACACACACATACACAACAAAGGCATTTATTTAACACACACCAAAAAAGTGAAATACCCCAAAATATACACATTTTGCAATTCAATCCAATGCCTTCCATGCCCTAAATGATGTATAAATTCAACAGGCACCACAGAAACAGTTGTTTCATGCACCCATGAGTAGCTCTGGGCCTACTGGATGAAAGGCCTATTGGCAGACTAGTGTTGCGTATCAATGGAGAGACCCGAAAATCAACCAGACCCGGGTTAGTAGTTCAGTACAAAAAATATTGGTCAGGTAGTATGTGACAAATCTGGATATATAGAATCATTCACATCCACGATATCAAATTTTTCAAAAATGGTAAATCATTGATTTATTTTACTGTTGTTACAAATCACAACAGTGCAAATCAACTGGTATTTATTCCTTATACAATTATTTATGCATTAATGGTGCTCAGGATGGCGGAGAAGGGAAAGGAGTGTTTGTGACCATTGTGGGTTGGTGAGGGTGGTGGTGGACATTGATAGAGTGGTGTGACATAAATACATCACATTAACATTGTAGTAACAAACCGGCCTAATCAATAAGACAGTTGTTCCACATCTTATACATAGCTAAAAACAGGACACTGTTGGTTTAACACAATTGTCCTAGCTTGTAGTTTCATGGATATTTGTCGACGTTTTGACCCTTGTAACGAGAACTAGGTAAGTCCAGCCTTAGGTTAGGGTCATCTTCAGGACTGGGGTGGAGCACCTAGAGGTAACAAAATATTGTGTATTAGAGTGATAGTGTAGTTTGATAATAAAGGATGTGCTAAAAAACGGTAAAATCAGTTACCTATTTAAACTTCCAGCTAAGTGCTTTATGCTGGGCGAAGTAGGGAGTGGGCTTGGTCAAGCTCCTATATAAAGAGAGAAAGGGATGTCAGTGTGTCGACCAGAGTTCCAGCATTATGAGAAAATCCTGGCGATCTAATGGGAGAGCAGACTTACTCTAGTTACGGCTTTGCTTGCACGTAGCCATGAAGAGATGGCAGGTCATCAGATCTCTGTCATCTTTTGAATGAATCTGTGTGGGACAAGGAAAACAGTAAAAGAATAAGGACCCCTTAAGTGCGCTGACTTGCCTCAATCATGGTCGCAACAAAAAGGGGTGTTGGGAGGGGTGGGCCGGCCTAGAAGAGAAACATGCCGCTGTGATTCAGGAAAAGCCACGGAGGAGTTTACACCAGGAAAGTATCACAGATTGGTACAGAATCAACGCATTCAAGGTTACGTGTGAAATGCCTTGTGAGAGGCCTACATCCAACAGAATAGACGATAAACCGGGGAGGACATGAAAAAGTTGTTTAAAATACATGCCTCCGTCCAAGCACACATTGTATAAAATATAAACGCCAAAACACGCTGATCTACAGTGGAGACGGCGGGGCGTGTAGTTAAAAACAATGCAAATTGTGTGAGTTGAACGCGCATGGCCTATACAAGTAAAAGTCTTTGGATTACTTTGCTTCCCTTGCCTTGGTGGATCGCTTACCTGCTATGTGTTGTAGTCTGAACGTCTCGGTATCCGGCGGTATAGTGAGATCACCTGGAACCGGAGCTCGTAAATACGCGGCGATGTGGGTGTGTCAGAGGACGGCAGTGTACGTGTAGGACCGAGGTACATCTGTGTTAGGTGTGACGTGAGGTGCCTAATTAACATAGTCTATGTCGGTTTCTTCATGCCAGCCAAATTCTCATTAAAGAGATACCTGGTGTGTTGCATGTCACACGAAACGCATATCGGTCTCATATTATATTTTGAAATATAAGGACCCTGTTCAGAGATGGTATGACCAGATGTGGTGAAACAAGGTATAATTATAGGTGGCCTACTCGGTAGTTGGTGTTCATATGTTAGGTTGGGTATACTGATTGGAGTTGGAAATAAATCTCCAGCTGGCGAAGGGTACACATCAGTTATAAAATATAAAGGTACCCTTTCCACCGGCATGTAGATATACACTGAACACAAAAACAGAGTTCTATGAGTAGTATGATTGTTCTGTTATACACATGATCTAAAATCGTTCATATTGTAGCAAATGCTATGATATACGAACAGCAAAGGGCAGTCAAGGACAGTCAATCAGGAAGCATAATAAGGTACATCATAATGAATCGGGCTGGGAAGACCCAGGTTCGATGTGCAATCAAAGTTTGGAGACATAGTAGAATACATAATAGTGCATCAAACTGAGAAAACCAAAGAAATGGGGTCCATGTATTATTCTTTAGTAAGGGTCGACATTTGGGCATTGGTACCTTCAAGTTCATTGAGCCCGTTCTTCACAGTATCAATTCTATGCATCCATTTGCATTCTCTTGTATTGAGGATAACATTAATATCCCCTCCCCTGTCCCCCAGAGTCACTTTCTCGATGACCACCCATCTCAGGGATTCAGGTTTGTGTTGTTTTGTAGTGAAATGTTCAACAAGCGGTGCTCCCACTGTTCCACATCGGATCCTACTACAATGTTGGAGGATTCTCGTTTTTACCTTTTGTCTCGTCTGACCAATGTAGAGTTCCTCGCAAGGGCATAATATCCCATATATCACATTGCTTGAATTGCAATTTGAGTGCACTTTGAGATCGATGGAATGATGTTTGTAACAAAATTGTTTTGTTTCAATGGTGAGCTTACAAGCCTTGCATTTCGTGCACTTGAAATGTCCTGTTATCTCAGGGAGATTCCATAACGTTTGGATAGTGGGTTGTGGCGGCGTGTCTAGCAATGATCTGATGACATGGTCTCTCACATTCTTCGCTTTTTTGAAGCTATGTATTTTGGGGGTTCTGCAATCTCTATGTCGTCTGAGACTAGGTTCCAATGTTTGTTCACAATCTTTTTGATCTCGTTACTCCTAGTACAGAACGTGGTTACACAGATCATTCTGGACATCTCTGATGGACGTATCTTAGGTGTAAAAAGGGCTTCACGGTCATTGTACCAGGCTCGTTTCCTTGCCCTTTTAACCAGTCTTTTAGGGTACCCTCATTCGACCAGGCGGATGATCAGGTCTTCAGATTGTTTGAAAAAATCCTCCTTCCTGGAACAATTCCTGCGGATCCTCAGGAATTGTCTGAAAGGCAAATTATCCCCGTAGTCCTCTAGTGTGGTGACTGGAATATCTCAGTAATGTGTTCCTCTCTGATGGCTCTCTGTACAGTGTGGTGTACAGGTGGTCTTGGTCCACTTTTAAAGTGATATCCAGGAAATCAATGGTATTTTTGTGCCATTTTAAGGTGAACTTAATGTCAGCTGATCTTGTGTTAACCCATTCGAAGAAAGTTTGAAGTTGCTCCTCATTACCGGTCCAGACCAGCAGGACATCCTCTATGTAATGGCGCCATTCCGTTATCTTGTCTCTGAAGGGGTTGTTAAGATGAAATATGAAGTTTTCTTCAAATTCAGCCATAAAAAGAATTGCCAGATCCGACGCGAAGGCTGCCCCCATGGCTACTCCCTTGGTTTGAACGAAGAATTTGTTCTGAAAAATGAAAAAGTTCTTCATCATTGCTATTTTTAGAAGTTCAATGACGAAGTCCGTTGGCACAAACGCCGGTTGTGGCCTTTTTTCCAGTGCTCTGGTCATGGAGTCTAGTGCTGGAAGCTGAGGGATGCTAGTGTATAGCGACACTATATCCAGTGTCACTAATAATTGTGTTTCTTCATTGAACAGCATGTTGTCCACTTGCATTGTATCCCTCAGATATGCATCGGTCACTTCTGCCAGAGGTTTAAGAAAGAAGTCTATGTATTTGCATATGGGTTCCAAAAGTGAGCCGCAACCGGAGATGATCGGCCTCCCTGGAGGTTTCTCCTGGTTCTTATGTACTTTGGGCAGGGTATATATTGTTGGCAGACGTGGTTGTTTGTTGTTGAGGTATTGGTATTCGTTTGAGAATTTGGCTGTCGTGAAGAAACCGACATAGACTATGTTAATTAGGCACCTCACGTTACACCTAACACAGATGTACCTCGGTCCTACACGTACAATGCCGTCCTCTGACATGCCCACATCGCCGCGTATTTACGATCTCACTATACCGACTGATACCGAGACGTTCAGACTACAACACATAGCAGGTAAGCGATCTGCCGAGGCAAGGGAGGCAACGTAATCCAAAGACTTTTACATGTATAGGCCATGCGCGTTTAACTCTCACAATTCGCGTTGTTGTTAACTACACGCCCCGCCGTCTCCACTATAGATCAGCGTGTTTTGGCATTTATATTTTATACAATGTGTGCTTGGACGGAGGCATGTATTTTAAACGACTTTTTCATGTCCTCCCCAGTTTATCGTCTATTTTGTTGGATGTAGGCCTCTCACAAGGCATTTCACACGTAACCTTGGATGCGTTGATTCTGTACCAATCTGTGATACCTTCCTGGTGTAAACTCCTCTGTGGCTTTTCCTGAATCACAGCGGCATGTTTCTCTTCTAGGCCTGCCCCCTCACCCCCCCTTTTTGTTGCGACCATGATTGAGGCAAGTCAGCGCACTTAAGGGGTCCTTATTCTTTTACTGTTTTCCTTGTCCCACACAGATTCATTCAAAAGATGACAGAGATCTGATGACCTGCCATCTCTTCATGGCTACGTGCACGCAAGGCCGTAACTAGAGTAAGTCTGCTCTCCCATTAGATCGCCAGGATTTTCTCATAATGCTGTAACCCTGGTCGATACACTGACATCCCTTTCTCTCTTTATATAGGAGCTTGACCAAGCCCACTCCCTACTTCGCCCAGCATAAAGCACTTAGCTGGAAGTTTAAATAGGTAACTGATTTTACAGTTTTTTAGCACATCCTCTATTATCAAACTACACTATCACTCTAATACACGATATTTAGGGTCGAAACGTCGACAAATATCCATGAAACTACAATCTAGGACAATTGTGTTAAACCAACAGTGTCCTGTTTTTAGCTATGTATAAGATGTGGAACAACTGTCTTATTGATTAGGCCGGATTGTTACTACAATGTTAATGTAATGTATTTATGTCACACCACTCTATCCATGTCAACCACCACCCTCACCAACCCACAATGGTCTCAAACACTCCTTTCCCTTCTCCTCCATCCTGAGCACCATTAATGCATAAACAATTGTATAAGTAATAAATACCAGTTGATTTGCACTGTTGTGATTTGTAACAACAATAAAATAAATCGATGATTTATCATTTTTGTGAAATTTGATATAGTGGATGTGAATGATTCTATATATCCAGATTTGTTGCAAACTACCTGACAAATATTTTTTGTACTGTATTGGCAGACTAGGTCACAAGCTTGCAGGCCTATGGCAAAAGCACACTAGCTGGCTCCACAAAATGTCCGCCAGCCATATGGCCTTGCCACCCGCAGTAACAAGAAAGGGAAGACAAACAATGCAGGCCTATAGCAAAAGCACACTGCCGGGCTTCAAAATGACCGCCAGCCACATGGTCAGGCCCACAACAACAAGAAAGAGAAGACAGACAATGCAGGCCTATGGTAAAAGCACATTGCCTGGCTTCAAAATGGCGTCCAGCCACATGGCCAGACCCACAACAACAAGAAAGGGAAGACAGACAATGCAGGCCTATGGCAAAAGCACACTGCCTGGCTTCAAAATGGCCACCAGCCACATTGCCAGGCCCACAACAAGAAGCCTAGGCCAAAAGGAACAAAGGAAAGACATGCAGGCCTATATGGCAAAAGCAACACACTACTAAACTACCACCACAAAGTGGCCACCAGCCACATGGTCCCTCACAGTCATAACAAGAAGGAGGCCTGGAAAACAATGAACTCAAGCAGGCCTACATGGCCAGACAAAGGAGGCATGCTAAACAACACAGCTTTAATGCAAAAATGAAAAAAAAAATCCACAGGGCTTAACAAGGTTGGAAAGTTACACAACAACCACACCACACACACACACACATCCAACAAAAGCATTTATTCAACACACACCAAAAAAGTGAAATACCCCCAAAAAACACATTTTGCAATTCAATCCAATGTCATCCATGCCCTAAATGATGTTTAAATTCAATAGACACCACAGGGACAGTTGTTTCATGCACTTATGCGTAGCCCTGGGCCTACTGGATGAAAGGCTTATTGGCAAACTAGGCCAAAAGCTTACAGGTCTATGGCAAAAGCACACTGGCTGGCTCCACAAAATGGCCGCCAGCCACATGGCCGGGCTAGCCACAACAACATGAAAGGGAAGACGGACAATGCAGGCCGATGGCAAAAGCACACTGCCTGGCCTAAAAATGGCCACCAGCCAGATGGCCAGGCCCACAACAACAAGAGTCCTAGGCCAAGAGGAACAATGCAAAAACAAAAATCCACAGGGCTAGACAAGGTGTGCAAGTTACACAACACCAACTTACTTGTAAATTCTCAAATCCAAAAGTCCTCAAATCCAAAAGTCCTCATATCCAATGATATATGATGCAGCAGACACAAAGAGTGATCCTTCCAGCTCCGAATCCAAATGGAAAGTGAACAGGACATGCAAAAAGCACTGGGAGGAGCCTGCTGGACAGGAACGGGAAGTTGGAGACTCTGGGGCACTTCCTTCCTCTCCAAAAAAAATGTAAAAAAAGAAAAAGGACTCCTTGCACAAAAAAGTACAGCCAAATGTCAATCTGAGGAGTTTGTTTCATCCAAATCATCATTTTCGAGAAGGTTTTATGCTGCTCGAGAGATATTCTTCTCCAGATTGCAAATTTTGCGTGTTTGGCATCGCAAGCTTCACCAAACTTCAGCCGGATGTCCGATGGCACGTCCGAATAACGTGTTCACGATCGCACACTCTCGCGGGATCGCAAGGCCAGCTACCAAAATCTCATTGCACATGCGAAAGGATAGGAAAACTTGTCGGCGAACGCAGGGATCCCAATAAGTCACTACCGCGTGGCCAAAAAAGCATTTTGAAAGTGCGAACAAGGGAAAGTTTTGGTAACTCCGCGTTCTACGCGGAACTTGTAGTTGCCAAAAATCCGCAAACTCCGTGAGCAGAGCGGATTTTACCGCCCAGGGTTAGTGTATGTTGCTTTGGCACCATAGACCCAACGTTCCCCCCATCTACCTAATGATAATGTTAAAAAATGCAATTTCGATTTGCGGCTTGGAAACAACTACTTTGAATGATTTGAGTTTGTAACTCTGCTAACCTGCTAATACAGCAGTACAGCAGCCTCACGAGCCGAGATATATATATATATATATATATACAATGGTCAGTAGCTACATGATGTAATTGATCAAACATCATAAATGACAAAGGCATGGAATAAAACAACGAAAGAGTGCAAATGCATACAGTACATGAAAATTCAGACTCGCAGGCTAGGACTAATGTCTGAAGAAAAAAATATTAAGGTCCATCTTGAGCAATAGTCCTATGCGATGGTCAAAGGGCTGCAAAAAGTGTCAGTGCCTATAGTGCAAAGGAGGCAATGTAAACATACAAGTGAACGATAATAAGACAGTTAAATGAAATCTAGGAGGATAGTTAAGAACTATGACAGCATAAGTCTATGCAGTAGACACTAAACAGCATGACCCGCCATGTGAATACATTTCTAAAATTGGCTCTCTTCTAGGCTAAAAATAACTACATACATAAAACCATTTTAAAAAGAATGAGTTAAAAGGAATTACATCAACTGCATGTTCATTGCGTGCCTCCTGATGATCCATATTTTGCCCAGGAATTTTGCAACTGCACTTACAATGAGTGTGCTTGAATCAGATTTTAGGATGCGCAGAGCATTTCTGTGGCAACGGTTTCCAAACCTTCTACAAACAGGGGCTATCCACCTCGCTCTCAAATGACAATACCTAGGGCATGCGAAGAGGATATGGCTGATAGTTTCGACTGCAAGGGCACAGCCTGGACAGAGTTGCAATGCAGGAGAAGGCTGACGCAAGGAGGCAGTTAAACAATACACAGGGAGGGAGCCAAATCTGAACTGCATATGCAGCTTCCTATCCTGTGGATTTGTAATAACCTCCAAATATTGCTCTAAAATTCCTATTACTTTAAACTCCATGAAGTCGAGTGTCAGACAACCCCTGGATGGATGGGAAATGGCGGACTGTGCCACCCGGCCCCAGTAAGGTTTCTTGATCAATGCATTGCTGGGTAGGGGTTATGGGTTTTTAGTGTCCCACAGACCTTCTAGCCCTAAATAGATCATCAAAGACTTCACCTTGGTCAGCCAGCCAATTTTCTCAAGGTGGTCAAGTGCATGAACCTCATCCAGAGCAGCAGGATAAGGGAGTAGCTCGGGGATAGTTTTCAAGCGTAGCCAAAAGGGTAAGGGGTGTAACTGTGCTTTTTGTACAATCGAGGTTCTGCCCATATCCAATCTCAACGGGTGCAGGGGGGTACTCTGGGGGAGTGAGGAAAGTGATCTTAAAAATGTGTTTTCGGTTGCAAGTAGCACATCTAATGTTCTGCCCCATATAGAGCTGCTCCCACCGTAAATGCAGAGAGGGGTATCTAGTGGCTTACTTCCTGAGGTCTTGTGTTCCAACATACATACACACACGAAAAATTATGTTGATTTCTGAGACCATAACCCATGTATGCACTTGCACTCAACATTCACACAGGGATGTCAGCACAGTGTCTGATCATGACACATAAGTGGAACTTTACTTGAGTGGACCTGTATGTATCTTGCTCATATCCCTAAAAAGGAATAAAGGCATGTTCATCTACTGCTCATTAAAAACAAGGTGTGTTGTGATGAACACTCACTGCATATGGCCAGGGACACTCGTGGTAGCGATAAGAAAGTTCTCTTGGGTATCTATAAAGAACCTCCACTCATAAAGTGTGTGTTACTGTGTCATGCCTTTCATCATCAATATTTGATCAAACAAAAAAGCACAATAATACCAGTCAAAACGTACGCGTCAATTTGAACCCAATAAGACAATCGCGTGTGGCAAAGAGATAAGAAACTTCAGATTATGTAGTACATACAAAATTTATTTCAGAATGTAATCACATAAAAAAATCAGCAAAATCAAACAATTTCAATAATAAAATAATAAAATACATAAATTCAAATTAATACAAGTTAAAAGAACATTTGGGAGCATCAACCCCCCATTTCTCATAATATTAGTAAGCTACATAGAGTTTTTTTTTTTAATTTAAAAAACAATTTGAATATAACAATCAAACCCGCCGATAAGGGGGGAGGGGTTGTTATTTTTAACACCACAGATTATGACAGGAGGGTGTTGAATCTTCTCAACGTTGAGGCACATTACACTAAGGTATCT
The DNA here is from genome assembly GCF_964204655.1 of Triturus cristatus. Taxonomy (NCBI): domain Eukaryota; kingdom Metazoa; phylum Chordata; class Amphibia; order Caudata; family Salamandridae; genus Triturus; species Triturus cristatus. Next base: position 375,933,155 of record NC_140587.1, read on the forward strand.
ATGAAGAATTGGCATTCACTTAATAAGGAGCTCTCCATGCTCCTCTCAGCGGCCAAAGAAAATGATTGGATTTCTGACAAAGAATATAGGTTCTTATGTAACGATGGACCTGTTATCCCTGCAATATACGGCTTACCTAAAATTCATAAGGATCTTAATAATCCACACCTTAGACCAATTGTGAGTTGTATTAATTCCCCGTTAGAACCACTTAGCAAATACATGGACAGTTTTTTAAAACCATTAGTTCAAGAACAAAAATCCTACATCAAGGACTCTGCCCATATGATTACCACCATTGAAGGGCAGGAGTTCAACAATCAGACCCAACTTCTGGTCACTCTTGATATAGAGGCCCTCCTCACTAATATACCCCAGCATACCACCCTTAAAGTCATCAGCGACATCCTGGGGCCTGCTGAATGTAGAGGGGCCCATGCCAATTTCATTTTGGCATGTACCAAGGTGGTATTGAAACAGAACTTGTTTCTGTTTAAGGAGGATCTCTACCTCCAGCGTAAGGGGACGAGCATGGGGGCCACCTGCACCCCGAGTTTGGCCTGCCTTTACGTTGGACAATTTGATGAGACCCATGTCGTAAATGAATCTGCTCTATTTTACGAGAATGTAGTGAAGTGGAGCAGATTCATTGATGATATACTCTTCATTCGGGATGGTACTACTGATGAACTAGGTGAATTTTTGGAATGGCTTCATTTGGGGGATGCTAACCTTAGATTTACGTCAGAGTATAGTAATTAGAGCGTTCATTTTTTAGATCTAAAAATTAAAGATATTAATGGAAAACTGGAGGTCGAGTTGTTTTCCAAACCCACAGATAAGAATACTCTGTTACATTACTTGAGCTTTCATCCTAAGGCACAAAAAGACAACATCCATTTCGGACAGTTCCTCCGTTTACGGAGGAACTGTTCCTCTTTAACTGATTTTTATAAACACTTTGAAGTTTTAAAAACCAAACTTAGGGATAGAGGTTACCCTAGAAAATTAATTTCACATTCATTTAAACGAGCAAGATTCTACAATAGGGACAGCATGTTGAAAGACAGAGAGGTTAGGAAACAAAAAGAAGATGAGACACAAAAATTGGTATTTGTGAGTCAATATTCCTGCTTAAGTAATAAAATAAAAAATATCATAAACTCAAGTTGGAGTATTCTGAATGATACGGATTCCATTAAATTAAGAAAACCCCTATTTGCCTTTAAGCGTAATAACAATCTTAGGAGAGAATTGGTGCACACATATAGAGAAGTTTCTACCACGCATCAACGGACGTTAATGGGGACCCAAGAGATTGAGAATTACAAATGCAGTAACTGCAATATGTGTTCACAATGCATAGAGGGCAAAGAGGTGATTTACAACAAATGTACCTTGGTCTCTAAAACCTTAAATAACTGTAGAAGCAAAAATATAGTACATTTGCTCCTATGTCCCTGCAATTTGGGATATGTCGGTGAGACATCTAGAGAACTTCGTATTAGGTTAGGGGAGTATAAATCAGCAATCAAAAAAGAAAGGAAAATGCACCACTTGTTGGTCATTTTATGAAGAAAGGGCACACGGTCACAGACTTTAGGTGGTTCATTATTGAAAAAATAGAAGGCAATAGAAGATCAGGAGATTTGACATTAAAATGCAAGAATCGTGAACAATGGTATATCTTGATTCTTGACACAATTAGAACAGGCTTGAATACTAAGGAGGACTGGATGAGACTAATAGAATAATAACTGTCGCTTTAATAATTTCATTAATTTTTAGGTTTCACATGAGTTGATGTGGGAGGTCAAGGTAGGTTCCCTCTTTGTTTGCATAGTTGGTGTACCGGCAGCCAACCCTGTAACTGTGGTAACCATACTAGGACCTTACCTACTATGCATAAAATCTACACGTTTATATTTAGGTATGGCAAGCAGCAGATTTTTAGATAATTATATTAATAGATTGTCTATATTATTAGTAACTCAGGCTTTTTATATATTTTTCCATGTAGAGTTGCACCCAGGGCGCCATCTCTTGCCTTGGACAGAATTACATTGGTGTCATAAGATTTGACATTCGTTTAATATTGTCTCGAGTTGTGTCCTGTTGGCAGGTCCATTTTAACCACTTTCACTTAAAAATATAGTAGTACAAAACTTCTTGACATCTGCAATAACGAAAATAATAAAAGAAGAATACCCACATATTTATGGATGGAACTTTTTTCTTCGTGAACCACTACACTTCCTGATTAATTATTGTTATTTCTTGTTTGCTCGGGAATAACTCTTTGTTTATGTACAAAACTTTGGGCCACCTTGGTTCTGTAAAAAATGTTGGGGATAGCTCTGAATTTGTTGCTGTCTGGCTCTAACTTTTGTAGGTATATTCTATAGGTGGTCCCCACTGATGTTGCTTAGATAGAATGGCCGCTTTAAGAAACATAGGAAGTTTAATATTGTCTCAAGTTGCGTCATGTTGGCAGGTCCATTTGAACCACCTTCACTTAAAATATAGCAGTATAGAACTTTGGGCCACCTTGATTTTAAAAAAGAAAAATATTTTTTGATAGCTCTAATTTTGTTGCTGTCTGGCTCCAACTTTTGTAGATATATTCTATAGGTGGGCCCCACCGATGCTGCTTAGATAGGAAGGCCACTTTAAGAAACATAGGAAAGAATAGACACATAGTGATGATGCGTCGTCACAGGTGAAAACAGTTACCATTCACATTTAGGTATAAAACCGAACGCGCTACCCCACCACACTCATCGATACTCGAACCGGAGACGAGACGAACGGGACTATCCAGTGGAATGTGCAACAATTTGTTTTATCACCGATTGACGGTAAGCAATTAACGGCAGCTAGCATTTGAAGGGAATATCTCGGATGGCTTTTCAGTAGGCAGTATGATGCGGGTCTACTTTACTTAGGTGATCCATCTTGCCGAACATATAGTTTAAGGAGAATTTAGTCATTCAAGACCGCTAGGGTTGTCTAAATATATTTTTTATTTAAAAAAACGGATGTGGTATGTTTCGATGTCTGACTAAATGAGATACATCGCTGTGTGAACCCGTTTGTTTCTTTATAAATAAATAGTGGAACGCTCTGAGATGGGAACTTAAGGGTGTAAACTATAGTAATGATGTCTACTATTAATGACCTGGATATTTTTCTCCTCGTGTGTATATATATATATATATTCACTGAAAAAACCATAGGTTTCACACATGTTATAGTTAGCTGGACATTTTACTGATAAAAAACCAATGAAATTCCCCCGTTATAGTTACTGTAGGCAACTATAACTCACGCGACCGCAATCCTCTGCTGATGTTAATACTGTATTTAGACACTTATTTGCCCATGTCTTCTTCCATTAATTTTTAGCTATACATATATTACAAATATTTTTTTTTCATAAAGACACATATGTCATCAGCAGAGGATTACGGTCGCGTGAGTTATAGTTGCCTACAGTAACTATAACGGGGGAATTTCATTGGTTTTTTATCAGTAAAATGTCCAGCTAACTATAACATGTGTGAAACCTATGGTTTTTTCAGTGAATTTGCAAGGTTTTTTAAATGCTAATTTCTAACTATAACGTGTGTGAAACCTATGGTTTTTTCAGTGAATTTGTACGGTTTTTTAAATGCTAAGTTACTTTACGCCATTTGTGGCGTGCGCGCCCACTTAACGCAGTTCGTTCCGTGCGCGCACAGTGAGCACGCGGTGCGCTTCGCGCACCGCGTGCCCACGTTACGCTAGATGGGCCATGAACGCACGATGCGCTTCGCGCACCGTGCGCACATGGAGGTCATATGATGAGCATAGTTGTGACAGGTAAAATATAGGTTTTGTTTATCTCTGATGAGCCATGCTCAAAAGGTGCCCTTCGGGCACCTTTTGCACATGGGGTGGGGAGAATGTGGATATTTTTTTTTTTTATTATTATTTCTTACCGTACGCGTACGGTAAGCGTAATCGGCGAAATTTTCGAAAAAATTAAAATTGCCTTTTTTCATTTGGTGGATCGTTGGGGACTCCCTCGACATGGCTAGGTGCTTGGGAGCTGTGTAAACAGCCCCTTTACATGATTTGCACTTTGTTTTTCAACCCCCTGTCAGAGTGCGAGAGAGAAAATGGCGGCCGCCGCTTCCTGGTTTCGACCGATTCGAATGTTTACTAAGATCTAAGGGCCAATCAGAATCGCGCACGCCACCGTACGCGTACGGTAAGCGCACCGTAAGCGCACCGTAAGCTGGCTCAGATACATATATTGATTTAAAGGCTATTTTCTCAGAATCTACTGAACAGATTTACACCAAACCTACAAAAGGCACTTCCTTGACCTGAGGACTACCTCTCTGCCAAATTTCAAGTAATTCTGTTCAGCCGTTCGGGCTGTAGCTGTGTCTAAAGGTCCTATGGAAAAATGCATTGGGAAAAACGCGTTTTGGGGCCCCCCTTTTATCTCAGCCCCCGCTTGACGAATCCCCCCGAGACTTTCAGGGTAGGAGCGGAGCGTAGCGCCCCACCTATTTCGAAAAATTCGTGAGGATTCGTCAACCGGCGCCAAAGTTATTCAAAATAGAATGTTGCGGATTTCCTATGGAAATGTGGTCCTAACTATAACTACCTACTGGCGACCGCCAGTAGGTAATATATATATATATATATATATATATATATATATATATATATATATATATATATATATATATATATATGTTTTTTTTCTGAATAGATTAGGATGCGAGACAGTTGGAAATTTTTATTATATACAAATTGGAGATATGTTAGTACTATTAAAACATCTATGTAGTACATACAACTACATATAAAACTTAGAAAAGAATACTAGCGATTTGTCCTAAAATGTTTTTATTTATAAAAAATAGGTAGATAAATTCATATCATATAAACATAATATATTGATATTATAGGTGGATTCAACCTGGCGCCATTGATGGAACATTACCAATAATAATATACACCAGACACCACCCCAAGTTCCCCTCGATACATCAGTTTGAGAAATAAATCTTTAATTTTAAATAAATGACATACACAAACCGGCTAAGGTAAGCAGGGTACTTTAGTGTTTGGATTACTTTCAACTATTATGCATTGGATGGCGCCCCTTTTTCTGATTATTTATCTGTATTTCCACACTAGGATGCTCATTAAGGTTTTATGTGCAAATCCCGATTCGACGAGAGTGAATCTTATGGACCACAGCAATCTTTTAAAATAATCTAAAACAATCAGAATTAGGGTTGGTTATTTATCCACCCTTTGCTTCTCAACAGAAACCACGCTAGTGGTATGTATCTATACCCTTTTTTTTTCATATTGATACGAATGAATGGAGTAAGATACACTATTATACGAGATTGAAAGACATTTTGGTTTTTAGGTCAGGCACCTTGAGTGATGGGTTGTATTATATATCTGCTTAGATCCATAGCCTGCTAAGTTAGTTTTATGGTTTGATTGCAATACTGGATTCGGTGCAAATGGATTGCTTGAACCCTTCATAAAATCGTGTGGGCATGTTGATAATAAACTCTACAATTTCTTGGTTAGGCGACTAGACCCCCTCTTTTTGTTCTTTGTTGATTTTTCATATTATTACATGATTGTGACACTTATATATGCAAACTCCTCCATTAAGATGTGAATAAGGACCTCATTGCATATTTTACATCCAGAACGGGGGACATAGCTAACCTAAATTGTGTGTACATTTATTAATTCCATAAAAATGTATTTTAGCTTGTTTTTAATTTATTATTTTGCTTTCAGATTTATTTCAAACTACACGGAGAGAAAATGATTGTTATAGTTTGTCCTGATGAAGGTGGCACCCCAATAATTCTATACCACCGAAACGCGTCAACGCTTGTGTTTTCAGAAATTGGTTATATCCAGGAAACTCTTCTTGTCTAATTTGATGACGAAACAATAGACTGTTGTGATTTTATTCATTGATTCCTGTTTGGAATAACCGTTCTTTGATGAATGTAATGATTTCACACAGTGTTCTTTCTCTCAAGTTTTTCTTTTAACTTGTATTAATTTGAATTTATGTATTTTATTATTGAGATTGTTTAATTTTGCAGATATTTATTAATGTGATTACATTCTGAAATAAATTTTGTATGTACTATATAATCTGAAGTTTCTTATCTCTTTGCCACATGCGATTGTCTTGTTGGGTTCAAATTGACGCGTAAGTTTTGGTATTATTGTGCTTTTTGTTTGATCAAATATTGATGATGAAAGGCGTATGCATGACACAGTAACACACACTTTATGAGTGGAGGTTCTTTATAGATACCCAAGAGAACTTTCTTGTTATCTTTACTAGTAGTACCATGTCTCTTGACAAGTGGGGTCGCTCCCTATTTTTTATACACTCATGGTAGCTTCATGTCCAGCCAAGGGTATGCTTTGACACCCCTCCATGCCCTTAAAGCCAAGTGCATGGTCTCAGTGTTAATACTGTACGTGGACCAACAGCCCGTACGCAGGATTTCATGTGTGCTGAGGCCAAAATTAAGTTAGTAATCCAGGTTCACTTGCAGTTTGGTAACTCCAGCCAGGGGTATACTTTTTTTTACCATGCAGAAGGACATTCCTTTATTAACAAGTGGGGTGCAGTTTCTGTGAAAATAAATAAAATTAAAAGTAACATGAAAAACATAAACATATTTAAAAATAAACTAAATTACTTAATATTGTAAATCTGCAAATATCTATAAAAGAACTTCCCTGAGGCTTACCGTCTCTGTTTCAAGATAAGTTCCTCAGACCGCCAAGTGTTAATCAGTTGGTTGTATGTTGGAATAACGAGTTCCACAACAACGACTACCCTTACAACGAGGTCGCTAGAGTCGCTACCACAACATCGTCTAAACCATGATTTGTTTTACCACGCATTCCTATACCATGATTGTTTTTGGTAAAGGCATGCATTGTAAAACAAATGCACCAACTACTACCCCGATCCCCCCAACCCCACCACCCCCTAAAAACTACTCCCAACCCCCCTACCTCCTAAAAACAAACACGATCACCCACACCCCTGAGTACTAACCCTAAACCCCTGCCCCTAAAGACTAACCCAAACACCGCACTCCCTAAAAACTAACCTCAACCCCTCCACCCCTGAAAACGAACCCCAAACCCCGCACCCACTAAAAACTAACCCCAAACTACTCACCCCTAAAAACTAACCCCAACCCCTCCACCCCTAAAAACTAACCCCCCACCCCCTAAAAACTAACCACAAAACCCTCTTACCTGTTCCTGTGCAATGCTCCTCCGAACTCAGTCTTGCCCTGCCTTGATGCGCCCTGCCCGAACACGAGTCGTTGTTCGGGCAAGTCGTTGTTCGGCTTGCGTTACTCATTGTTCCGGAGTTGTGGCAAAGGTTGTTTCCCTAATCAGTTATGTCTCCATTGCTTGAAGTTCAGTTGAACCCCCAAAGGAATGAGGAAGTCACAAGACATTTATAATGTATAACAATTCAGCCAAAAACATTTTTCAGGACACATGCGTGCTGTGCCAATTGGACCTGGAATCTCTGCTTGCAGATGCAAGATTTCAGATTGGTCCAAATTTATCAGAATTTCCCCGTTATTCATAGAAATAAGGCAGAAACGTCCTGATCTCGGCCAAGCCATGCATGGGGACCCTGGCAAACTAATTGACACGTAAGTCCTCAGATCACTGCTGAGTTTTCAGGAGGCTTGGAACTTACAAGTTGGAAGTATTCATGGGTGCACACAAACCTTCCAAGCACTTCTCCAGATATGGAGTGGCTATGGCTCAAGTGTGAAACATTTTAAACTCTATCCTTTTGGATGCAAAGAAAGTCCCAAGTATTCACTTATTTCATTTAGATTTCCCTTCACGTTGTTTCTTTTCCTGCAGTTTGCATTTTTTTTTTAAACTTAGTTGAATAAATGTTTAGTATATCCTTTCCATTGAACCAGTATAAATCGATACGGCCTATCACTAGGTTTGCGCTATACAAATACCAGATACATACATTAAACATGCGATGCTCTCACAATTAAGTTAATCACTAACCTCTTGGGAAGATGGAAAGCCTTGATGCATTACTTCTACTTTAGCAATAACTCCTTGCAGGGAACTGAGACATCCTGATATGGTGTTAAGACAAGTAACAATCAAGTGTTTCAGTTTATCAAAAATATCTCCCATGTAGGCAACGTTCCCCCCAATCACTCTCACAGTACAGTCCTTCAGAGATCTAACCATAGTGGTATTTTACTTTTTTGCTCTAGTTCACATTTTTTAGGCTGAGCCTAGGCAGCGTGCATGCACTGTCTTCAGGACCTGCTGTATTCACTATACAGAGTGCAATCCTGCATGCTGCTTACCAATGGTTCAGTCCTGCATCAGTCTTCTTTGGTGGCACCTCATTGGTTGACGCTTCCGATACATCACTTCCGTTTTTCGCTCAGGAGCACCGGCCAACTACAGCTTCCTTACGCTGTAGGTGTTTATGTGTTCCTTTGAGGACTACTTCAAGAAAGCAAAAGTGGTGAAGCTTGAAAACATAACGTGAGTAGATCACAAACACAATTCAGCCAACTTGTTTTCCATTTTGATTGTCTTTACCTTTAACATTTTCAGCCGCGTGCCTTTCTTTTGTTATGAGCGGCTCGCCCAACTCAACTTTAAAAAAAATCTATGGGTTTTTTTTGCAGCGCCCAACTTTCTTTTATTTAGCGCGTCCCACACACCTCAGCTTAAAAACACACTTACACTTTGCTGTTCCCTGCAACTAATAGTCGCAAATGTGAGACCTAATGCATTTCCAATGCTTGTTAACTTTTTGCAGACTGTCCTGTTTCATGAGATAAGAGAAAGTCATGGGCCACTGCCTCGGCTTGGCTGTCCAGATATAAAACAGGGTTTCCTTCTCCCACAGATACGCTGCCTGTATCCTGAAGTTTGGATGCAGTAGTTAATGCTGTTGAGTCTATGGACAACCAACTCACCACCACAGTGGTGTGACAATAGCCCCTGTAGCCCCTGCGGTGTGGGTGGACCCCAAGCTCCAGGGGGCCCCATCCGGCACAGTGCACGGTCAGGCCTAAGAATTCCTGACTATATTGGGAGCATGGGGGGCCCTCCACGCACCATGCACTCAAGTATGTTTACGCCACTGACCACCCAGGCCAACTCCTGGGATTATAACCCCAACTGCAGTGGCATAACACAAAAGGATGGGGCCCCCTTCAGAATGTGATGAGTGCAGTGATGGGCAGTAATTTTACAAGGGAGGGGATTGGGGACCCACATGCACACATACACACTCACTCACATCCATGCATTCACACATGGGCACACATATACTTTCACAATCCTCACTCACAAATACACATATAATCATACATAAACACATCAAACATGTAAAACACATTAAACTTACATTCACTGCAGGTCTCCATGAGGGAAGCCGTGGAGGTCCCAGGAGGGTTGGGACTGCTGCCTTCCCTCATGTGTGGGATGAAGCCAGTGAGACTGTTAATCCCACCACACCTGACAAGGGGTCCCTGATCGACACTCAGCCATGGGCACTTCAGAGCTTAAAACTGAAGCGCCCAGGTCCGAGGCAATCAGTGATGCTCCCCCTCATCACAAGGAGGAGTGCCTGGAGGCACTTTTTGCCAGACTGAGGAGGTCATGCCAATAGGGCTGTGAAATCCTCAGCCTGGCAAAGTTCACATCAGGCAACCAGGCTCCTGTGCATTTAGCGCATGTCTAGCACCTGGCAGCCTGACCTGAACAAGAAGAGTGTCTGTCAGGCTGACTTTTGTTCAGTCTGATAGACACTCTTCTTGCCTGGAAAAAGGTGAGAGACATGGCACCTCAGCCATAAGGAGGGGTCGCTGCTGGAAGAGTGGCCCCTCAGCATCGCATATCTCACAGATATCCATTGGTTTTGGCTAATTGGGTGTCCCCAGAAAGGTTTGGGCACCCTACTGCATCGTAGGGGCTTGCATTACGCCCCTGCCTAACTGCTCTTTCCATATGGAAAACCAATAAAGGCAGTTTCTAGATCCTGATGCGATTGGAAAGCAGTTAACCCTGCTGCCTTTAAGGAAGTCAGTACTCCTCGCCTCCCCCCATCTCACTTGGATGTGGATACAGCTCTGTATGTTTACCACAACTCCCTGACCATTGTTTTTGATCAAATTGCACCTTTTAAAAATGTTCACCTGCTTCTTTTAGAAGTCCAGCTCCGTGGTACTCTGATACTTTGCATCAAAATAATTCAGCATGTAAACGCCATGAGTGTAGATGGCGTGTTACAAAATACCCTAGGACAAGGCAGAATATTGGTCCAGGCTTAGAGTCTATCACAATATGATTAGGTCAGCACGGAAAGCATATCTAGCTTCCTCTATTAATAATGCAGGAAACTCCACGAAAGAGCTATATAAAGGCCTCAATAGCTCTCTGAGACCCTGGGTGAGTGCCTCTATTACTGTGGCCTCACAATAGCTGTGTAACGACTTAGCTGACTTTTTGAAGATAAAGGGGCAGATTTACAAGCCCCGTGTGCCACTTTTGCGCCGCTGTTGCGTCACTTTTGTGACGCAGCGGCGGCGCAAAGCTAGCACCATACTGCGACAGATTTACAACGTGACGCATCTAGGGAGATGCGTCACGTTGTAAAGCCCTGCGCCAGAAGTAGGCGTTCCTGCGCAGGGGGGGGGGCGTTCCGTCGCAGGAACGCCTCCTAAAAGTGGCTGAGTCACTCAGTCACTTTTAGGCCCATGCTGCGTCAAAACCCTGCGCCCGCCTGAAGCAGGCGTAAGGATTGACGCAGCATTCACAAGATAGGGCCCCCAGAGCATTGCTGGAGCTGCATCGTGCTTGCGACGTAACTCCAGCAATGCGCCACTTTTACGGCATAGATGCGTCACGCATCTGTGCCGTTTTTGCCTCATGGTGCGCCGCATTGTAAATGCGGCGCATCCATGATGGCGGAGCTGTGGCGCACAATAACTGGCGCATCCCTGCTGATCTGCAGGGATGCGCCAGTTATTGTAAATATGCCCCAAAATGTTTACAATTTATAATAACTTCCCTGTCACTTCTGACTCGCCTGGGAACAAGTTTGACCTTAACCGTCTACATCCCATAGCTATGGGTAGCCTGTGTGACCTTTACTTGCAAAAACTTTAGAAAGGTCTATTAACAAACAACGTTTAGCCTTCCTCAAAGCAAACTACATATTGGACCTTGTGCAATCTGGCTTCAGAGAGCTCCACAGCAAAGAGACAGCGTTTTTGGCTGTGTCATGATATTAACAGGCTCTCCCTTGATGCCAGAACGTCAGTCATGCTGGTATTGTTGTATATGTCAGCAGCATTTGACACAGTCTCCCACTCCATTCTCACCTATAGGCTTCAAAAAGCTGGGCTGCATGGAAGGGTGCTTCAGTGGCTCATGCACTTCCTTGCCAACCATACACAACAAGAATGCTTGGATTCTTTCAAGTCTCAACTGATGTGCATGGACAAGGGAGTACTCGAGGGATTGTGCCTGAGCCCTACTTTGTTTAACATCTATGTGGTACCATCAGCCTGAATCATTAGAGCCTGCAGCGTGGAGATCATGTCATATGCAAATTATACTCAACAACTCTTCTACTTTTGTCCTGATCCTGACAAGGTGAAGAGTCAATTTGCAAACTGCATGATGGAAGTCGCTGCTTGTTTGAGTAAGAACTGTCTTCAATTAAACAGCAACAAGACAGGTCATGCTATTTGGCAAAGCAAATAAGATTTGGTCAGCCGATTGGTGGCCCACACAACTTGGCTCGGCCTGCACCTAAGTAGGTAGTAAGAAATCTTGGCGTAAGGTAGGATCAATCGCTTTCTATAAAGAAGATCAAGTTAGTACCATTTGTGGCATCTGCTTCGCTACCATGAGGCTTTTTTAAAAAGCCCTTCACTGCTAAGTAGACTCTTGTGCAGGCGCTTATCATCAGTCACCTGGACTATGGGAATGCCCTGCTGACCTCAGTAAATGACAGTTTGTTATCCAAACTGCAGGTGGTTTAGAACATGTCTGCTTGGCTAATTTGTCATCTTTCTTCTTGCTCCCCTTTCTCCCTGATCCTTAGAAAGCTTTATTGGCTGCCTATTAGGAAGTGTGATCTTTAAACTCTGTTGTTAGACACAAAAAGCACTTCACATGTCTCAACCAGCTTAGTTGTTCTCTCAACTACATCCCTACCTTCCTTCAGAATGTCTGAGATCCTCAGACAATGTGCTTTTGGTGATCCCTCATATATGTACTTCACGATACGCAGGCAGATTCTTGCTCTTACACAGCTCCTTATCCTTCCGCTCAGAACACGGACGAGGAGGAGTGTTTCATGAGCCCAGTACTTATCCAGGTGCTGAGTGGAAGGGACTGTCCACTCTGGGCCACAATTATTTGTGTGGAACCCAGTGTACCTATAATTATAGGTGTCCCGTACACCGATTGCGAAGGTTACTTGTATGAATAAGATACCCACGATTGCTTCATAGTGACTCATTTGTCTGGCTTCCGATCGCATGACATTGCTGAAAAATTCACGTCTTTTCTCAGATACAGAAGCTCCTCTTATAATTGGACTCCGCGAATGCCCTGAAGAAGTCTATTTGTATTGGACGAAATGCGTTGGTTGATCTATTTGTGATTCAAAATAAAAAGGAGAATTTGAAGAATACGACTCTGGATACAGACCTTGTATTTTATGGAATTGTTACATAGTGGTGCACCGATTGCCTTTTTTTGTTGAACATTGTATAGTCCAGTTGGTGTCCACACTTTGACAGTGGGTGTTTATGTTAGTGCGCACACATTTTTTGGACACTTCCATCTATCTCATGATTTTGGGGATAGCAGGCTAAGTGCTAGCAGCTACAGAGCCTCACTGTCAAATGTTTGTATTCCATCATTGGAATAAACTCCCTCTCAACCTTCACTCTTGACCAGATTTCCCGTCCTTTAAGAAAGGACTTAAGACCTGGTTGTTTTAGATACCTCCTATTTCTCTTCTCGTACAGCAGCACTGAGATACTCCTTCGGGAGTGAGTCATGGGTGTAGGAAAGTAGGATCTACTTCTTATGGTTACCCCCACTTTTTTGCTAAATGTGATACTGTTTTTGACTAGTCTGACTGGGATCCTGTTAATCAGGACTCCAGTCTATCTGCTTTCTCCCTAAAATGGTATGTTATGTACTTTGGTACACTCCAGATTGGAAACTGGGGTACCCGTGTCAGTCTCTAGTATATGGTACCCATGTACACAGGACATAGGTACTCCAGAGGCCTCCCATGGACTGAAGCATGCATTATGTCACTCATGAGAGGCCATGACAAATGGAACTACAGGCCTGCCGTTGCAGCTTGTGTAAGGTGGTGCATGCATCACTTACTTAAGATATAGGTTTACTATATCTAAGGGTCACTGCACTTGAAACCTATGTCACCCCTCTAGCAGGCCTATACAGTTCTGAGGGCAGGGTGCTTGGTTCTAAGTGAGAGGGTGCCACTGCATGAGTAGGACACCCCAGCAGCCTACGGAGTCCATTCCCCCGAGTTGTCAGTGAGGCAGCCATTTACGACATATAGAGTGGCATTATGCGACCAAGTGATGACCAACTCTAAAACGGCTGAAACTAACCCTATTGTGTTTGGTATCAAACATGTTTGAATCATACCCCCACACTGGTAACGGGTGTGGGAGGTATGATTCCACCTCTCAGAAGCGAGCTTCGTTGGGTCCCAGTACCAGCCTTTTAGTCCCAGGCAGCACAAAATGGTTGCTGCCGACCAGAGACACATTTCTGCCCTCCTGCTGCTGAGCCAAGCTCGAGCCGGGGAAGACAGAACAATATGCATCCTGTCACAGGAAGGTATGACCACCTTCCAGACAGGATTTAGTGTATTAGAGCTGGGTGGGTACGCTTACCAGCGACCGACAGTCTGCATAAGGGGAACATTTGGTGTCCCTGTGCATAGTCCAGTTCAAACCAGTCCTGGGAGCCATTGGCTTCTGCTCTGGTGCCAAATGGACAAAGGACAGGGGAGTAACCTCCCCATTGTCCAGACCCTCACCTGGTAGGGTCCACTGAATCTGTTCAACCCTCTCACGTGGGTACTTAAGGGCTTACCTGATTGTAGGGCCCTAGATTCGACGTGGACAAAATTCTGGACCAGAAACCACTGAACTTCTACCTTCTGGATACTCTGGACTTCTCTGGACTTTGTTTGGGCCCCACTTCGTCTCCCTCTCAGTCTGAACCATTGTTTGAGCCCGTGCACCATACAGGATCCGTGCAGGACCTGTGGAGCATAAAGGACAACTAAAGATATCTCCCTTGGAGTGAAGAAGTCACTCCCCTGCATTCTCAGGCACTGCAACACTGCTGTCTGGTCTGCTGACGCTGAGCTCAAATAGACTTCAAAGTCTTCAGCAACACAGGAGTTGGGTTTCTACGTCCCTCGAGGTCCAAGCTACCCTCTCACCAAGTTTGAGGTCAGAATCCCTTTTGGGGGCTGCAATACCCGAACCCCTGTACACCGCATACATTTGCAAGTGCATATGCTTGTTGGCATTTCCCGAACAAGTACAATGGGCTCCGAGTAGCCTCAACCTCTGGCACCATTTCCTACCAAGAACTTCAGCCTCCTCACACAGAGTGCTCCGTGGGCTCCTGTTTGGTGAAATCGCTTGAGGTCCTCTCTCCAACTTCTGTGCCTCTGGCCTGTGGGTCCATGTGAGGGTCAACTTTGCTTTTCTTGGGCTCCCCTGGTTGCTCCAGGCCTGCCCTGACTCCCCTTGCTTTGGTGAGTCTCCTGGACCTTACTTGTCTGAACTGTATCCATCCTTGACCTTCTGTGTAGGTTGACGTTGCCAAGGCCTGTTGGTGCTCCAGCCGGACACCGACCCATCAGTACTCGACATCCTTTGTGGGACAGCTCGTATCCAGCTCATGGTTGTCCTTGACATCTCCTGGTCCCCGTGGCTGCCGAGTCGAGAACTCCCTCAACGCACCTGAAGCACCTGACATCGGTGGGCATTTGTCTACCGAGCCCCTGGTCACTCCTGAGTGACACAGACTCTGTCCCCTCTGCTTTCAGGTACTCTTCAACAAGAATCCACCTATTTTCTTCCTTCCAGCAGAGGCTCTACTTCGAAGTCCTCCATTGTGTCCGACTGAGGTTTTTGACGCCACTTCAGACCTATGCACCCGGCTTCCCTGGGATAGGTAACTTGAGTACCTTGGTTTCCACAGGTGGGGTGCCTCGCCAACCTCCTAACTTCCAGGGGGGCTCTTCAAAGTCCACTAGGAAGGGTCCTTAAACTCTAAAAATTCAACAGAAGCTTTCCATAGAATTGTACGGAGCACCCGATCGTGTTCCCACACTGCACCCGTCCTCCGTGGGGTCCCTACATACTCACCTTGGGTGGTTCCCTGGGGTCCCAGCGATTCTACGTACACTCAACACTGTCTCTACTCGAGTCGTGGTTCTTATACCACTATTTTAGTATATGGTTTGGTCCCCCTGGTGCCCACTGTGTATTAGTGCTTTTTACTGTCATTTCTGTGCCTAAGTATTGTGTGCTTTGTAATTATCTCCATATAGGAGATACTGTGTCATGCTTTACAGTGCGGACATACAGTACGGAGGGGCCTTCCTCCACCACCCCCCTCCTCGCAGGTCTCACAGGTTTCTGGGACATAGGGTCCCTCAACAATTTCAGGAGTGTCCCGTGGAAAGGGGTGTGAAGACACGCTTTATAGCACACATAGAGTAGGGAGGGAACTATTCCACTGCCCTCTTCTCACAGGTCTCACTGTCTCCTAGGACTTGGAGTCTCTCTGCAATTTCAGGAGAGTTGCAGAAGCTGTCACTGGGATACCTCTGTCCTGCTCTTTTGTAGCACAAGAGTAATACCAGCACTGAGGGTGACCAGGTTTGCCGAGTGTACACAGCGGCTGCAGGAGTTGGGGCTACCCTTGGATCCAGCTTCTCCTCTTCCTCTTCTGATACTCCAGACTTTTTCTGTCTCATAGTTGAGGCATATATTCACAAAGGTAATCTTGCACTTTTGTGTAAGCTTACTACTGTTCGGATTTCACAAACTATGTGTGTATTTTTAAGGCTCCACACTCCCTATATTTCAAGTGTGCGGAGTTCTCTGCCTACGGTGACTAGATTTTTAAAACCAAAAACTGGGACATTTCGCAAAAATAGAAGAAGAAATACAATTTTACATCAACCAAGCTCACAGAATGACAGCCCTCATCAGCTTAGAATTACAGAAGAGGCACTAAGAAAGTAATTAAAATTAAATCTTTAAGCCAGTATCATGCCTGTATATTAAATTGCTTTCTTTATAACATCTGCTAGCAATCCTGCGGGGGGTAGTAATAATATATTCATTTTTAAAAAAAAGAACTTAACTGAAGCCATCGGCCGCCTCCCGCGTCGCGCTTCCTCTCCGCTTCCTGGTCCCAACAGCCCCTGGCACAGACTCCCATCCAATAATCGTGCTGTAAAGAAGCGCAGAGATTGGCCTGATCAGGCTGAAAAGACACTCCACTCAGGGAGTCTGTGGGGTTTCTCAAGTCCGGTTGCTCAATGCAGCCGGATGGAGAAATCTAAGTGCACATGTGTATTTTGGTCGGCCTGAGACGGCCGACCAAAACCCATATGCACACTTAGAGAGTGCACATAGCACTCCCCTTCCCCCTCCCATGTCCTGACCCCACCCCTCCTTACTGCACTGGCTCACAGCTGCCAATGAAAAATAAAATGATGCAACAACATCGTTTCATTTTTCATTTGCTGGATGTGAGCCAAGCAGTGGGGAGACACTTCTCCGCCACTGCGAAAGAGCCGCCGCTGTACTAAGAAGTAGTAGACTTACACAAAGGTGTAAGTTTACCATTTGGTGAATCAGGCCCTATATTCAGTCCACGGAGAGAGCTATACGCTTTCACCAATGTATTACATACATGCCAACAAACTTGATTTAGGCGGGGACTCCCACTTTTTGAAGCCACATTAAAGGGCTTTGTTTTAGCTCTCTCCTGAAATTGCCTTTGCTTCAATAGAAGTTAATGGAGACAATACATGCCCCCATTTTTTTCAAAATCTGCCACTTTCCTGGTCTAAATTGTTGGCATGTATGTAACTAATCCTAGGGAAAACGTATTTCTCAGACCATAGCCCTAATCTACTATATGATCTGTCTCTCTTTTTAGGTCTCGCCTGATCCAGCGCATGCGCTGGTCTGGCCGAGACATTTTGTGTACGGGTTTTCAAAGTGCTGCCTGTGGCCTAAAGCTTGCGTGCACGTGAGCGTGCACGCGCGCTGCCGCCATGTGTCTTACCTCCGCCGTGCTAGATCGGGTCCGCGATCACTTTCACTTTCGCGGGCCGCGCGGCTGTGTCATTTTGATGGCCGCGCAGCCAATGCTTGTTATGAATGGGTGCATTCTCAGTGCTCCATCTAGAGTTGGGGAACTTAGCGCACTCCAGAATGCTATTGGTGAGCTTTATTTAGATTTTGTGACCAAACACAGGGTTCCGATGCATATAGATTACCCGGTATTCTATCCGATAATGATGCCGTTCTAAAGGTTAACTCATTAATGGCATACCTGGACCCTTTTTTAAAAAAAAAAAATTGTCATTTGCATGAACACATGACCACGAACAATGAAGTAGCAAATCAGCATGATGGAGGACATACACAGTAGAGCCACTCAAGCCCCACATGATTTGTGAAATTACATCATACTGTGGGGGAAACAAAGACATAGCCCTCCACTAAAGTAAACATCACAAATCAAATACAGTCCATGTCAAACACCCCGACCTAGTGTACCCCCATGCTATGTTGATTTATCAATGCCAACGGCATTGTTCCCCCCCCCCTCATCTCCTACCTGATCTAAGAACTTTCGCCATAGGAACGCCTAGGCTTCAAAGTCGAATGGAAGTTTGGCATTAGTTGTAACTTGCCGCATTTGCATTTCTTGTGTCAGTGCTCATTCCGAGACATCTCTAACCCAAAGCTCCGCTGGCAGAGCCCTTACACCCATCCAAGTGATGCTTACACGCGTCCTTCTCAGCACAAGTGTCAGGTTTCTTGGGGATAACCAGCAACCCCAGCAGGCACAGTGGAGGCGCAAGCTCACACATAAGGACAGCGGCACAATTCAACCTTACAACCACCCTCTCCCAGAAGGCTCCCACCAGCCTGCAACCCAAAGCTTCCCCCCTGCTTCACACCGGGCACACGTGGAGGGGTAATTCGGACTCATTCTATTCGGACCCACAGGAGCCACGTAGGTGTGATGCATGAAGTTAAAATGAACCAATCTGAACCGGGCATTGCTGGACACTTTCCTCAGTAACTCACATGTCCGAGCCCAGTGTGCATCTGAAATAGGGGTCCCAGATGCCCCTCCCAGGCACTTCGCACCCCCAGCGGCGCCCTAACCGTATCAGCCTTCGGAGCCTTATAACTCGGGAAATAAGATGTTGCCCGGACCCCAACATCAATACCACTCCCAAAGTAGCTGAGGCGGATGGAGCCACAGGATAAGGCAGCCAGATTCCCCTTACCATATCGGATACACCCACATAATGAAGAATGTGCCCGGGGCCGAAAGTGAACTAATCCTGCGCCTCCTCAAAAGACAGAACCACCTCACTAGAAAACAGATCCCCCACTACCTAACGTCCCCCCTCATGCCAAGAATGGTATGACATAGTCTCTTCCTTCTGGCAAAATGGAGCCAAGGTACATATGGGCAGTTCCCTATGAAAAGGAACCCTCCTATTACCACCGACACCATACTATGCCATACCGCCGCTGTCTGGCGCACCACAAAAGGTACTTTGCACGTCACCCTGTCACCCAGCACACAGTGAGATTGTTCCCCTCCACCATCCCCACCGACAGATCCTTCTACCAAATGCCCCCCTCCTCCATCCCTTTTACTGCAGGCTGCATGTGAGATGCACTTTAGTGTTTACTCCAAACTCTGTACACCAAATCGACCTTTCTCATATCCCCTCATCAACATCAGGCATGTTACCCTAGTCCACTTTCCTGCCCAGATGAACGCAGTGAGAAGGGAATTTAACTGTCTGAACACCCCCGCACACAGGGGACACAATGAATTCTAAACCACATGCAAGCATCGAGGCAAAAACACCATCTTGGAGACCGCAACTCTACCCATCAAGGATAACGGCACTGCGTTCCAAAACCGGACAGAAGCCCGCAGGGAACCAAGAACCCTCTCAATGTTACACTCCAGCTGCTTCTTACACGTATGCACCACCATCAGACCAAGATATCGCAACTTCTCCACCTCCCCTCTTCACCTCAGCTCAGGCAACCGTTCCCTGGGCACACAAGTCAACGACGCCAGATGAAACACCAAGGAATTCTGTTTGTTAATTTGGAGGCCAAACACTTCGCCAAACTCTTGCAGTAGTTCCAACAATACCACTTCCGATTTACGATGCTCAGTAAGGTAAAACAATGCATCATCAGCATAAAGAGAAAGGAAATGCCTGGAGTGCTCCACTTCAGTTCCCCATTAACTTCGGGCTGTTTGGACCTGCACCACCAAAGGCTCAACAGCCAAAGCAACAAGCATTGGCCGAGCCACTAGGTCTCGCCTTTGGAACCTTATAAGTCTTTATCAACAGTTGATGTTGGTGCACCAAGGATATTGTGCTGGATAACTAAACACTTACAAGATCCCAAAGGCGAGACCTATTGGCTATGCCAATGCTTGTTATTTAATAGCTTCTTACATAGGTCTAGATTCACCAAAATATTGGTGTACCTAAGGTCAACTTAGTTTTGCAAAAACAGCCCTTGCCCAGATTAAATCCCATAGAGTGATACATAGAATGATTATCAGTGAGCTTTTACAACCATAAAGTGCACTTATGAGTGTGAAACGTTCACCACCAGGTGACACTGCTTAATTCACTAGTTTTAATTTATGGCCCGTGCTAGTTTTAATGTATGTGGGTGAATGTCCAGAAATTCATAGGTTTGTGGGTAATCCCATATCTCTTCTAGATGGGAAACACAAGCCAATTAGGACAATGTACCTTTCCAGGTGGGAAAATGGAGGGAACACCCCAATATTTACTGGAGGCCTAGGGTGAAATGTTTCTCATGTAAAAAGTATACTTTCACTTTGAAGAGAAAAGAAGAAAAAGTTACATGTGTAAGTGTTCATTTACATTTCATTATTGCACGCACTAAATGCATGCTCTGCTTTTCATATTAGAGTCCACAGCAAACTAAACTGTCTGTAGGAGGGGCCTTGATGTACTGCTGTGAATCTTTAAAGCGATAGGAACCTGCTCATCCTTTCACACCTGAACCTTTGTGAATCGGGCGCTGTGGAGAAGTGGTGAACAGGACACTATACTGCACTTCACATTACACTGCAGATATTCACAATGGAAGGCACATGGAGAAGACGTGGTCTGCACAAATGCAAACCACTTGACAAGTGCCAAAGCAGGATTAAAATGCAGGTCTTCAAGTGCCAAAGTCAGCAACTTAACCACCAGGGCTCATTTCCCCCATTAATAACCACAGCCAAGTGACTGTGAGGCCAATGCATGTAGCATCTAAGCTGACACGGTATAAAGTGTCACGAGCGCAGCAGAAATTCAGCTGAATAGAACGGGCTGGGAGCTGTAAAAACATGCCGCGGGGGAGAGTAATGAGCAGCAACGTATTCTGAGACGGATTAATAATGGGCGAAACGCACGTATGGAGTGCGTTTTCTACTGGGCAAGCCATGAAGTTACTTTGTGTTCTTATTTTATTCTATAACTTGAAGACAGCATGTGACATGCTGCCCGCTCGCTTTCTAGTCATGTCTGAGAATGTCAAGTTGTTAATATTAGCACTAGGTGGCGCACGCACACAATGTAGCGCAGGTGACAACATTTAACAAGCACAGTATGAAGAGTAATGGCCGCGTACAATATCTGGATTATTACTATAGCTATTGCTTTTGTAGCAGTTCGATCTTCGAGATCTCTTGTGACTTTAGTGAGCACCCAATTCTGAAACTCGAACTAGCAGCACTGTACCGTGTGCACACAGACAACCCTGAAGTACATTGCCTGATGGCATAGCTGTCGGAGGCGTCTTCCCGTTCTGTACAGTGCTTTACAAAAATCCCACCTTTAGTACATCTAATGACAGGTTCATTTATGCGAAAGTCCCCTGTATGGACAATCGTAGGTTCAAGCAAGGTTCATGCTGCATTAAAATAGTAAGGACGACTTATACATTCTATCAATAAATAGCTACAATTGCAAGAAGAGCTTTCTTTATGGAGACAATTTAAGGGTATGAGTCCCTATGCTGTTTCCCGTGAGCAGTAGTGGTTTAATTAAGGACCAATCCAAGAATTAGTCACATGTATTCACAGCAAAATCGTTGTGACTCGGACTTCAATGTTTTGTATATTTCGGAGAATAGCATTTAAGTGCGATTCAAACGTTCTGTAATGAAAGATGTTGTAGTTCTAGAAGCAATTTGGCTATACTACATATAAATGAAATCTCTTTTTTATTGCGGGGGTTTGGTCGGATTAATAGATCGTCAATCACGCACTTTGACGTACGTTTGCACAAACATCTTGCTAAAACATTAGGTCATAGAGTGTTTTACTTTAGAGGCAGCACATACTCCCTCAAAATGGTCTCCTTGTTGGAGCTCATGCCACATTTATTGGGTGTCTCAAAACAAGTGACATAAAGTGACTTTTAGGTCCCTGTACCGGCGTCTCTTTGTGATCTCTACTATGTTCGGAATTCAATGCACGACCTCACCAGTTTGAGACACAGAAAACCAAATGGTTGTGCCCCAGTGTTGAGGTAAGGGAACAATTTAACTGCGAGAATTTAATCTCTGTCTGTAATGGAATCAGCACATTCTTTAGTTTTCAAGAGGAACAAAGTGTGACAAAAAGAAGAAAAGAGAAGTCACTTGGTATTACCACATCCATTGCGCGAAAAGATGCACATCATTTGGTTGCTTAAGATGCAGTCATTTTCGCTCCTTACTATTTGATCTCCCTTTGCTGACAAAATCTCGAAACGTGTAACAAAGATCTGATACTGGCCTCAATTTATAATGTAATACTTCATACATTTCAACATCGCCTCGATACATTAATCCGCTGTGTCTTTATTGATTGAACAATTTGCATCCAGGTTGTGTAATTTTAGAATTCTCTAATTCTGAAACATTGACCCATGACCGAAGTAATGTCCATCCTAAATACCATCCCAGGAGAAGTAATGGCTGTCATGAATAACAACATTGTGAAATAAAAAATACAATTAAACCAATTCCAAAGTACTGGGCGCCCTTCAGAATGTGTATGCCATTGGACATTGGAGTAAGACCCGTGCCCGCTTTACCATGGAAGAGTAGATATATTTGCACACAAAATACAGTGGCAAAGGCAGGTTTCAGCCAAGCACAGTTGTTGGGCCTGTGCCACCCCCTGCAGCCTCATTAGGGTTGCCAGAATACTCCAAGTCCGAAGGGCATCATCATTTCAGTCCTTCCTTTTACCAACCATTGTTCTCAGCTGCTCTATACAGTTAGATTCTATTTCAAGTGAATGAAGCACACAACTCACAGAATGCAACGTTTTATTCATGAAAGCCCAGGACTGGAAATATGGCGCCCAACTAATATAGAGCAACCCAATGCCTGCCACTGTGAATTGTGAGCAGAACTCACCCAGCATAGAGCACATGCTAAGGAGCAGCCTTGCTTAGCATCCCCCATTGCACCTTATACACAGTGCCGGCTTTAGCCCTGGTAGTGCCCAGTGCGACAATCATTAGTGGTGCCCCTACACCCCATGACCGCCTCCTCGGATTCTCTCACTACCACCGGGTAAAAGTGCCCCTCATCACTCCAATCATTAGTTATTGCTACATACAGTGGCACCTCCTGAGGTCAGCGCCCCTTCCACAGGTCAGCGCCCAGTGCAGCCGCACCGGTCGCACTGCCCTAAAGCCGGCTCTGCGTATACAGGGGTGGCACCTGCAAATGACTTGTGATAAACCTGCACTAATTGGTTCAAGGAACTTGTGTTCACTTACTGTTTGCTGTGTGTCTGCAAAGCATGTTAAAAAGTATGATTTAAACAAGAATTAGTTTCATTGAACATACATAAAGGTTCGTTATTTTATGTATTATAGCAGTTTTCTTAATTGTTAAGCAGTAAGGGGCAAATTTATCATGGGTTTGCATCGCCCCTGCGCCACCAAAGAGGGTGCAAGGGTGGTGCAAGACCTAAGTGGGATTTATCGAGCCACACGGTGCCATCTAGTGGCTTGATAAATCGAGAGTAACGCAAGGCAGGGCACATCGTTGCCTTGTGTTACTCTGCCCCAGGGAGGCATTCCATGGGTGGAGCGTGGGTGTTCCCATGCATTCACTCATGGATGTTGGCGCGTCCCCAGATTAACCGACACTGGTGAAACCTGGAAATGTGTCAAAATGCTACGCCTCCCAAGGGGAGGTGCAATGAGGAGAAATATCTTCATTTCTCCTTGTTGTTTCCCCTTGTTAAGAGAAATATATTTATTTCCCCTTGTTGTTTCCCCTTTTTAAATGTCTGCATTCTGCAGCACACTTAGAAAGAGGAAAATGCCCCTGAAGGTGCTCCTTGCACAAAAGCAATCCTGCCTACAACACAGGCATCCTTGCACCATGATGCAAAGACAGAACAGGAATGCACCGTATCATGTAAAAATCAGCACATTCCTGCCCTTTTCCTTTCACGGAGTGCAGAAAAGTGGCTTGCTGCACTGCGCTGCACTGTGCTGCACTGTGCTGCGTGAAATAATGATAAATCTGCCCCAAAATTTCTGATACCCTACTCATAACGAAAAACTCAAAGAATCTAAATAAAGGTGTGAAGGAACCAGGAGTGCATGATTTACCAGCAGTTGATCAGGACTTATTTCTACAGTGTAGATAAAAAGACAGAAACATATTTGAAATAACATAAAATATGGTACTCTGAAACAATGTGGAATGTCAAAATTAAGGAGTTTTTGACTCTACCTCCCAATTTAGCTTTTTTGTGGTAAAAGTAAAATATGAGGCGTAGTAATACAGTTTCTGCATTCTTTTGCATATTTTTGCCTACACATTTACTAAGAGCATTTTGCTGCTGCTAATGGGGCAGAGTTTCTGTTTGCTCGGAAGTGGTTTTACCTCCTGGACATATTCGAAGCAATAATAAATCAGAGTGGTTTTAACAATATATGAAGAAAAGACAGTAAAAGACATTTGTCTTGGTAATTTTAGGTCCTACTAAAGTGTTTTTCCATCACACTTTAAGAAGGAAAGTGCGTCATCGGTACTTCGTGTGCTGTTGATTTGTTTTGAAATACTTGTAAAATTTAGACTTTGAAGAGAGCAAATTATTTTTTTATATAAGTTTGTGTAATAAAACTTTCACGGCACTTTAGTCGTCTTTTATATTCTCCTGCACCCTAGCAAGAGTGTCACTTTACAAAATAGCCTTTCTTCATAGCAGAAAATGCAAAAACTAACAAATGTTAAAAAGCAATAAACAGTCGGTATGAAAAAAAGTTCTATGATGTTTAACACACTGTCTTTGAACACTCAGTAACTGCTGCAAGTGAAAATTGTAAAGTTAGGTTTACTGTTCGCTTTCCGCCCAAACTCCTTCAATAACAACTAGGG
This sequence comes from Triturus cristatus, assembly GCF_964204655.1. Classification (NCBI taxonomy): domain Eukaryota; kingdom Metazoa; phylum Chordata; class Amphibia; order Caudata; family Salamandridae; genus Triturus; species Triturus cristatus. The sequence continues at coordinate 375,958,036 of NC_140587.1, forward strand.
GTGCTGCAGCCCCTTCCTCACCTCTAGTTCCTGCACCACTGGTGAGGTAGTGGGTATTAGGCAGGGAAAAGGGCGAGGCTTGAGTTTAATTTGAGCCAGTGGTTTCGGGTGCTCAGTACTGGCACTTAATTGGTTTCCAGTGCTCTACAAGGCACTTAATCATCAACGCAAACACAAAGAGATGATGGACGGAGTGCTGAAACCTTTCAAACACTCACCCCCAGTCACAGATCTGGGTTGAATCCATCATCATTCTTTCGCTCACTTTGCCACCCCAGTTCAGACACAGCTACATGCAAACAGTGTTGACCCTGTGCCTCACGGGAACAGACCAGCCCGAACTGCCAAGTCATGTCTTCCCTGGACCGGAAACAAGCATCCTGGGACCGGTTTTGGGCTAACAGCCCTCATCAGCCAGGCTAGCTTGAATCCAGTGGCAAAGTGAGCAAGAGACCCACATCTGGGCATACCCTGCCAACTTAGGGCGAACAAAGCAAACACAAAGAGATGATGGACGGAGTGCTGAAACTTTTCAAACACTCAACCCTAGTCACAGATCTGGGTTGAATCCATCATCATTCTTTAGCTCACTTTGCCACCCCAGTTCAGACACAGCTATATGCAAATCAGTCTTGAACCTGTGCCTCATGGGAACAGTCCAGCCCGAACAGCCAAGCCATGTCTTCCCTGGACTGGAAACACACATCCTGGGACCGGTTTCAGGTTAACAGCCCTCATCAGCCAGGCTAGCTTGAATTCAGTGGCAAAGTGAGCAAGGGACCCACGTCTGGGCATACCCTGCCAACTTAGGGCGAACAAAGCAAACACAAAGAGATGATGGACGGAGTGCTGAAACTTTTTCAAACACTCACTTAATCATCAACACCACACTTATGACAACCTGCCACATGGTGCCACTGCTCAGCTAATTTAGAGATGAGCAGATCAACCATTGTTTATTAATACAATATACATAAACAAGCATTGGCATAGCCAATAGGTCTTGCCTTCGGGACCTTATAAGTGTTTAGACATGCAACAGTTGAAATTGTTGCACCAAGGATATTGTGCTGCATAACTAAATACTTATAAGGTCCCAAAAGCGAGACCTATTGGCTATGCCAATGCTTGTTTTTTAAATGTTATATCGAACAGGCTCTGAAAATCAACAAATAAAAAATGTATTTACAAATAAGCAACTCAACAGAAGACCAACCTGTTGTATCAGATATTGGATCTCAAGATAGACAAAAGTGGGCCCAGTTGTTTGCAGCTGACTCGAACACAGCACTAGCCAAGGGAACGGAAAAATGCAGGTCAAACTTACTAGTCAAAGAGGTCTACAATATCAATATTAAACGTGACAGTTGCTTGATTGTATACAGTCCATACCTTAGATAACACCAATCTTGGTGTAGGCCCACCCCCTTTGCAGAGAAGAAATCTATTGGTGACAAAGATCCCAGAGGTAATTAGTTAAGAATGGGGATTGAAGGCGAGAATGACTGATGTACGAGTACCAAGAACCAATGGGGGCTACCCTAAAGAAAGCAAGGCCACAGTGGCCTCCACTCTGGTGCTGGGAACCTCCATCGTGGGTGCTATGCAGCAGGTCCTGGCAGAGCACTATTTAATAGCATACAAAAACCCAATTGAACTACACAGAGTCTGGGATAAGTGAAGGATCCCAGTTATGGGAGACAGCATAGATTTTACACAGGATACGCAGACAGATAAATAGGTCCGAGTGTGGCCAACACTTAAAGAAAACGGCTGCTTAAGATACATGACATTGCTCCAGTCACCATTCTGACTTTACTTTGAGCCAGTGCAGAGCAAGAGAGCCCAACATGAAGGGCATGGTGTGGCAAAGCTGGGGAACGGTGGAACCCAAACTCAAGTTCAACAAAGAGGTAATTGCTGAAAGCTGCATGCCTGCAGGCACCCACTACGAAAACAAAATCAGATAAATAACAGAATGCTATTTGGAACGTCTGATCTGAAATGCAGAATTAGGGAAGCAGGAAAAAGCAAAAGGTCCTGGTCTCGATGATCTGCTGCCCGAGAGAAAGACAAGGAGGTGGATCCAAGAAAACAAACGGCACTGAGTGAAAGCCAGAGAATACAAGGAAGGGCTGCATGGTGGTGCTTGGGCAGGAAGACATGGGACACCCATTAAAGCAACTACACAAAGGTCCAGTGTCGACACCGTCATTGTTGAGTTTGGCCCTTTAAGCACAGCTATGTGTGTTAACCTTGCAGGTTGGAGATGTGCTGTGGTTCCTTGTAACAACAGCACTTGGTAAGGTCAGATGGAGAACCATACGTGCCTCTTTGTGAGCAAAAGACTGGGAAGATGTAGTTACTCAATACAATGAGAGAAAGAGGACTATGAGGGTTTGAGTACTGATGAAAAGAGATGGTGTGTTCCAAAGTGGTCAAAAAAATAAATATTGTGCAGCAATGTGAGGAAATTCTTTAGGGTAATGCAACCACATGGGAAGAGCTAACAAATAAAGTGACTTGGGAACGGGAAATGCCAACCTACTAAACTAGGCCTCCAAATACAAGCGATGTCTGCCAGGGAACATTAGCAATGTGAATAAGACTAGTAGGAAGAAACAAAAAGATAAAGTTGTTCACTTAAAACACCCTTGGCAGGCCCGCCTGTGCTGGAAGATGTGCAGTGAAAAGCTCCTTGGTACTCCCTTAAATAAACCATTAATAGGCGAAGGCGAAGAGTCTGAGTGTGGGCTCTAGGTTGTGGTTTGTGTCGATCAAGGTAAGAAACACTTGTCTACTGTGATACTGTTGGTGAGACCCTTGTTCGCCAGTCTAGCACTCTGCTGGACAATGCACACATTGGAACACATCTCTGGGAGAGAAACTGTAATGCCTCATCCAGAAAGTAAAAATTGAGAGAGGCAAACATCACTTTGTTAGGCATTGGACTAAAAACAAAATCTTTTCAAAAGAGAAGGTATGACATTGTATTGCAACATTTATATAGCATTTACTACCCTTATATGGGGTGCTGAAGCACTTGCCTACATGGGTAGTATACTACATCATGCAGGGTATGTGAGTGGAAATGTGTTGTCTTTGTTTTGATCCTGTGAGTGTAGTGTTTCTGAGTTGAGCAAAAGGGCCAAGGGGACCTTGAGCACAGTACATAGGCTGATTTGAATAGCGCATTATTCACCTGCGAAGATATCCAGGCGCTTCTGCAAGGTGTGTGGTCCCAAGGTGCTCATATGAAGACCCAGGTCTTAGGTAAACTTTATATTTGAAGTGGACATTTTTAGGCTGAGGTCTTGGAGAATAGAGGCAAGTGACACGAAGATAAACTGACATTACATCATAACAGATCGAGCCTGTTATAGGTCAAAGAACAATGAGCTGAGGTACCATCAGAGCCACAAAACACCTATAGCTCCAAATTAAATGAAGTATTCTTTGAATATGAGAAAATCCATCAAATGAATTGAGTACGAAGATACTCAACCAGTGCACAAACATGCTGTGGGGTATGCTCCTCAACAACTGTAAACCCTCTAAAACTCTAGGAGAAGTCCATCCCCTACAAACTCTGGGGACTGTAAATGGTAGCTGTGAAAAGCAACAGTTGCAGAAAAGGGAAACAGCCATTACAACATGGTCATTACCATTCGTGACTTACCACAATGCCATTATCACGCATTTGCCTTTACCACACATGCCTCTAGTGTGAGAAGTTGGCCTGATATGTAGTGCTCACTATTCTAGTGATCACTGTGTATCATTCCAAACGACCCTTATTGATGATTGGTTGTAAGTCAACCTTTTTGACCAGCTATCCTAGTAGCGTGGATACGAGCAGTCTTTAGGCTAAACTCTAGAGGGCGTGTTAAGCCAGCTGTTTACCATCACATATACCCCTTGAACACCAAGTGAAAGGACACCACACAAGTTGTTATGAAAATAAAAGGATATTTATTTATAACAAGACTACCCTGGCTCTTTATGAGTCAGGGAGCTAAGCACAATACAAAACTCTTAGGAAAATACTACTGGTTGCACAATTTACACAAATGCCCGAGGGGCACGGGAAACCATCTACACTTACAGGGAAATGCGAATGGATAGAGTCTGGAGGTACTGATTCCGGAGTGTTCCGATCAGTGGGACTAAACGAAAAAGGAACTAGACACTTGTAGAGCGAACCTGCGATGGAGCACTGAAATGCTCAAGTTACCTAGCCAAGCGGCTGCGGCTGCGTGAAGTTCGGCAAGATGTCGGGAGTCCTCGTGTAGTCTCAGGAGCCTGAAAGAAGAAGTTGCTGGCAGGCGACCAGTGTCGATATTCAGCGAGATCCAAGCCTGGATCGGTGATGAAGGAAACCTGAAAGCAGAGGGGACTCAGTTCTTAACCGCTAGCCAGCGATCGTGTGGGTACCAGGAGGGTACCGGCTGAAGTCACCTCGACCAGGTGAGTGGGTGACGTCGGACTCGGCTGTTCCTCGGACCAGGAGGCGCGGCGGCGACCAGGATGGAGGGCGAGCTGTCCCACGAAGGTGTCTGCTGTCGATGATGCTGAGCCCAGGAAGGGGCAGCGGATCTTGGCAGTGGCAACCCAAGCGGGGAAGTCACGATGGCGTCGGGAGTGGACCAGGAGGGTCCGTGGTACTCCTCTGTTGGAGGGAAGCAAGAGCCAGTCTGGAGCAACCAGACCGGTGATGAAAACAATCTTGGCGCGTCGTGTAGAGGGCCACAAGCCGGTCGGCAAGTGGTCGGACAACGCGGTGAACAGCAAGGAGCGGAAGGGCCCCCACGCAGATCTCGGAGATGCTGGGGAGGCAGACTTCGATGCTGGAGCTGCTCAGGGTTAGGGCTTCTCAAACCCTAGGTGCGCTCACTCGAGGGTCCCTCGGTGGGCGTGCTAGATAAGCGTCGTGCAGGTTCTGAAGATAGCCGGTCCCGCAGGTCTCGTCACACCTATGACTCTCAGCTGAGCTGATGAGGGAGGTAAAAGGTCAGAGATGGCAGGGAACTCGGGTCTCGTCGAGCTGGGCAGTCTTGATCCGTAGGAGAGACTTACAGCAAACCGCAAGCGCTTAGATGGTGCCTGCTGGTGCAGGGTGGCTACTCCTTAGCCACAAGGGAGAGTCTTCAGAAATAGTCAAGAGTTCCTTTCGTGGAAAGTAGTTCGTGATTCGGAGTTATCCGATTATCTGATTATCCGATTATCCAATTTGGGAAGGGGACTCGCTCCTACCTTTATTCTAAGAAAAAGGGGTTGGCCCGTGACTAGGTTCTACCTATGGGTGGAGCCAGGAGGGGGGTGGTTACACCCCTATCCTTTGTCCGGCTTCGCGCCAGCTCAGGGGCTGGTAGGCCCCCCGAAACTGGTCTGAGCCGGGCTATGCACCGTGAGCACCGGGGTGCCACTTGCAATCACCTTCCTTTCAGCCCTGCCTACCTGGAATACACAAACCCTGTCTGGGACGGTGCTAACACCGCCCTTGACAGGAAACCCTTTGTCCAAGCTCCCCTCGCTGGAAGGTCTCCCAGCAGCAGGAGGTCAGACTTGTGTCTGGTGGCAGCATCCATTTTGTGATGCTGAGGCTTGAGTCAACTTTAACCGGGGTTCAAGGTTACTTCCATGTCGTGTCCCTCTAAAAGGGGGGAATGCTAACCCCGTCACCAGGACTGGCGAGGGGTTCGTATTCCCATTCGTATGACACCTTACTCGACATGTATAGGTGATGCGATGCCAAAGTTAGCAAATAACCGCAAGGATTATAATGCATTAAAAGTAGTTGGCCCGCGTCACCATGGAACGGCTATTAGGACTTGGTTCCGCAAGCCGTCGACGGGCTCAGCTCGCGCCAGAGCACCGTCCCACATGATTCCCTGCACTCTGCCTTCAGGATTGTTAAGGCCTGCTATAGGAGTGACTGATAGGAATCCATGTGTCCATTTTAGGGTTTAGGTGTAGGAATACTACACCTACAGCAACGGGTGATTACACCACGTGGCCCCAGCTGTCGTGCAGCCAGTTGTGTCAGATTTGGGCGGCGATTCCGGGGGTGGCATAATACATGCTTCAGCCCCTGGTAGGCCCTGGGTACACCGATGCCCTGGATACCTGTGGTATGCTGAGACAGGGACTGACAAGGCGGCCCAGTTCCAATTAGTGGATGCACCTAATGTACATGTGTGTTAATTTCGAGAGAGAACAGCTAGGCTGTGGGTCTGATTGGCAGGCCCACAGCCGGAGAAAGTCGTAAACCAATGAAGCAAAAGCAAAAAAATCTGGGTGATCATAGGATTGCAGACCCTACTCTCCTACATGACCCCCCCCCAAACTTTGGGACAATAAGCTAACCTTGACCAGGTGAGTCTTCTTGCTCTAAGTGGAAATACCTGGAGAGCCCATCTGCATTGCCATGATCAGTGCCAGGTCTATGCTCCACTGTGAAGTCCATCCCCTGTAGGGAAATGGACCACCTAAGTAGTTTGGGGTTTTCACCCTTCATTTGATTTAGCCACAAGAGGGGCTTATGGTCGGTCTGAATCTTGAAGTGAGTGCCAAACAAGTATGGCCTCAACTTCTTCAGGGCCCAAACCACAGCAAAGGCCTCCCTCTCAATAGCTGACCAATTCTTCTCTCTGGGGGTCAGCCTCCTGCTAATAAAAGCTATGGGCTGGTCATGACCATCAAAATTCAGTTGCGATAGAACAGCTCCCACACCCAGCTCCGAAGCGTCTGTTTGGACAATGAATGGTTTGGAGTAGTCTGGACTCTTTAGGATAGGTGCTGTGCACATGGCCTGCTTGAGGTCATCGAATGCCTTCTGACAGCTTGCTGTCCACTGAACTTTTTTTGGCATCTTTTTACTTGTCAGGTCGTTTAGCGGGGTCACAATGGATCCATAATTTCTGACAAATTTCCGGTAATAACCAGTCAGGCCCAAGAAAGCTCGAACCTGAGTCTGGGTGGTTGGAGGAGCCCAGTCCTGGATGGCCTGTATTTTGCTCTCCAATGGTTGAACCTGGCCTCCACCTACAAGGTGGCCCAGGTATACAACCTGTGTCTGCCCTATCTGGCACTTGGTGGCCTTGATAGTGAGGCCTGCCTTCTGCAGGGCCTCTAACACTTTCCTCAGGTGGACCAGGTGATCCTCCCAGGTGGAGCTAAAGACAGCGATATCGTCCAGATACGCCGCACAGAAGTCGTCCAACCCAGTGAGAACTCGATTCACCAGCCTTTGGAAGGTGGCAGGTGCATTTTTCAAACCAAAGGGCATTACCACGAACTGATAATGCCCACCCGGGGTAGAAAATGCTGTTTTGGGCTTGGCCTCCTCAGCTAACCTGATTTGCCAATACCCAGCTGTCAGGTCAAACGTACTTAAGTAGTTGGCCGAGGCCAACCGGTCGATAAGTTCGTCTGCTCTTGGTATCGGGTGGGCGTCGGTCTTAGTGACCGCATTGAGACCTCTGTAGTCCACGCAAAACCTCATCTCTTTCTTACCGCCCTGGGTGTGAGGTTTCGGCACGAGCACTACGGGACTAGCCCAGGGGCTGTCCGAGGGTTCAATGACTCCCAGCTCCAACATTTTCCGCACCTCTGTCTTGATGCAGTCTCTGACATGATCAGGTTGCCGATAGATTTTACTCTTTACGGGCAGACTGTCCCCAGTGTCGACCTCGTGGGTACACCACTTGGTCTGACTGGGTGTCAGAGAGAACATATGTCGAAAGGATTGAAGAACCTGTTTACAATCCCCTTGTTGATTTCCAGAGAGGCTGCCACAAAAGACAACACCATCTACTGATCCATCGTCAGGGTTCTGAGAGAGCAGGTCTGGGAGAGGGTCACTCTCCTCCTCCTGTCCCTCATCTGTGGCCATGAGCAAGCCCATGCCCTCCCTGTCGACATATGCCTTGAGCCTGTTTACATGGAGCACCCTGTGGGGGCTCCGGGGAGTTCCCAGGTCTACCAAGTAGGTGACCTCTCCCTTTTGCTCAATGATCGTGTGGGGCCCAGACCATTTGTCTTTGAGTGCTGCTGGGGCCACTGGCTCCAGCACCCACACCTTCTGTCCAGGCTGATACACAGTTAGGACAGCCTTTTGGTCGTGCCAAGCTTTCTGTAATTCTTGGCTCGCCTCAAGGTTTTTAGACGCCTTCTCCATGTACTCCGCCATCCGCGAGCGGAGACCGAGCACATAGTCCACAATGTTTGATGCCGGCTTTCTGAGAGGTCTCTCCCATCCTTCCTTTACCAAACAAAGGGGTCCCCTTACAGGATGTCCGAACAGAAGCTCAAAAGGGCTGTAGCCAACCCCCTTCTGCGGGACCTCTCTGTAGGCGAACAAGAGGCAGGGTATCAGGACATCCCATCTCCGCCGAAGCTTTTCAGGTAGTCCGTGAATCATCCCTTTTAGGGTCCGGTTGAATCTCTCAACCAGCCCATTGCATTGTGGGTGATAGGGTGTGGTGAACTTGTAGTTGACACCACATTCCTTCCACATAGCAGTCAGATATCCCGACATGAAGTTTGCACCTCTGTCTGAGACGACCTCCTTAGGGAAGCCCACTCTGGAGAACACTCCAAGTAGGGCCCGTGCCACCACAGGTGCTGTAGTGGTCCTAAGGGGAATAGCTTCAGGATACCTGGTGGCGTGGTCCACCACCACCAGTATAAACTTGTGCCCTGATGCTGTCTGGGGTTCCATTGGTCCGACAATGTCGATCCCCACTCGTTCAAAGGGTACCCCCACCACGGGTAGTGGTATGAGGGGGGCCTTTGTTGTGCCACCTGACTTACCACTGGCTTGGCAAGTGACACAGGAGCGGCAAAACTCCTTCGTATCTTCGGACATGTGGGGCCAGTGAAAGTGTGGAACAATTCTGTCCCAAGTCTTATTCTGGCCTAAGTGACCTGCAAGGGGAATCTCGTGGGCCAAGGTGAGAAGGAAACCTCTCAGAGACAAGGGGATGACCAGCCTCCTGGTCGCACCAGGTTTGGGGTCTCTTGCCTCAGAGTACAGGAGTCCATCGTCCCAGTACACTTTGTGGGTACCTGTGGCGTTCCCTGCAGCCTCAGCAGCGGCCTGCTGTCTGAGGGGTTCAAGTGAGGGGCAGTCTAACTGTGCCTTCCCCAGGTCTTCCCTGGAGGGTCCCCCTGAGCCCAGAAACTCAACCTGACCAGGTTCAAGCTCTTGCGGCTCAGTTTCCCTCAGTTCTTTAAGGTCAGCCTCCTCGGAGACTTGATCCACGACCTGGGGCAAGGGGGAAGGCGAAGCCTTACCCTTACTGCTCCTTTTCTTGGAAAGTGTCTGGTCCGTTCTTCCAGGATCCAGCACCTGTTCAGTGGGGCATCTCTTGGCCTGTGACCTGGTCACAGCAAGGACATGTGCTGGCAAACCTAACATTTCCATGTGAGTCCTCTGCTCCACTTCTGACCATTGTGACGTTTCCAAATCATTGCCCAACAGACATTCTACGGGGAGGTCTGAACTAACCACAACCTTTTTCGGGCCACTTACCCCTCCCCAGGAGAAATCAACAACTGCCATACTGTGATTGGTAGTGACGTTGCTGGCATTGGTCACTAGGTAACTGGTACCTAGCATGATCTGTCCAGGGTCCACGAAGTTAGGCGTCACCATGGTGACACTGGCACACGTGTCCCTGTAGGCCTGAGCCACTTTTCCATTTATCAAAGGTGTCTGCCTGTATTTGCCCAAAGTATTGGGACTGGCATCAGGGGACATATCCATATCCCCTGTACAGACAAGGACGGCCTGAGTGAGCGTGCCGACTAAGTCGTCACTCCCCTCGGTTCCCAAGGTTAACCCAACTAATGCCTTGGGAGGCGCACTACCGCTGCTGACTGTACTAGGGGGTGCAGGTGCCTTAGGGGCTGCAGTGGTAGGAGTTTGCCCTCCTTTCTTGGTGCACTCACTAAACCAGTGAGTCTTACTTTTACAGTATTGGCACCACCTTTTTGACTGGCCTTCTTGAGTCTTCTTCTTCTGTGAAGCCTGACCCCCACCCTCTTTGGTTTGTTGGGGACCTGTCGAAGACTTCTGGTCATTTTGTTCGTTCTTGTTACCCTTTTGGTCTGCTTTCTTCTGACCACCCTGGTTCTGATTCTGGTTCTGCTTGACCCTTGTTCTGACCCATCTGTCTGCCTTCTTTCCCAATTCTTGGGGAGAGGTCAGATCCGAGTCGACAAGGTGCTGATGCAACAATTGGTTCTGACAGTTGTTTAAAATCTGTTCTCGCATGATAAGATTGTACAATCCTGTGTAATCAGTAACCTTGCTACCCAGCAACCAGCCTTCCAAAGCCTTAGTGGCACAATCGACAAAGTCAGCCCAATCCTGAGACTGAATTTTCTGGGTGTCCCGGAACAGCACCCGGTACTGTTCCGTGGTTAAGCCGAACCCATCAATCAGTGTGTTCTTCAGGACTTGGTAGTTGTTAGCATCCTCAGCTCTTGTAGTGAGGAGCTTGTCCCTTCCTTTACCTTCAAAGGAAAGCCACAGTATAGCTGCCCACTGGCTTGGGGGGACGCACTGGACAGTGCAGGCCCTCTCCAAGGCAGTTATCCACTTGTGGATGTCGTCCCCTTGTTTAAAGGGGGGCACTATTTTACTCAGGTGTCTAGTGTCTATACCCCTGTCTTTCTCTCTATTGAGAATGCTGCCACCAGTGGGATCTAACCCACTTAATTTCTGCTCTCGGGCTAAGGCAAGTCTTTCTTTGGCGAGGGCAAGTTCTTCCCGCTCGATCCTCAGATTGACCTCCCGCATCTTCGCTTCGTGCTCCCTCCTCTTAGGGGAAGTCATTCCTCTCTGAGAAGGTGCCTGAGAGACATGTGTATGAACCGATCTGCCAGAGCCTCTGGAGAGAGACCTAGCTCGTCCGTTCCCAAGGTTAAGCCTGCTTGAGCGTGGGCCCGGGGCTCCCCCAGTTCCATTCTCATGCCTGCTTAAGTTGGTCCTTGTAAGCCTGCCGACTACCACTGGACCTTTGTCTGCCTCGTCTCCCGATAACTCGTCCTCGTCCTCCTCCTCTGTGTGGAGGTCGAGGTCGGGGTCACCGAGGGTTCCCTCTAAGGGAGGCATGTTCCCATCTGCACTGGGGGGACCTGGGTTAGAGGACCTCCTAGCATCGTACGCCTCTAAGAGACCTATCAGTATTGCGATGGTAGGGTTAGAACCCTGGTTTAGCTTCCTGGAGGCACACAGTTGTCGCATCTCCTTGAAGCTAAGAGTTGCATATCGTGACACGACCTGTGGAGGGTCACTGACCACTAAGGGAGTCCCTGCAGACTCTCCGTGGACCGACATGCTTTTCTAGTGAGGTGTAAGTGTTGCACCTACCTACACTATGGGTTTACCTACTGATCCCTTGCTAAGAGTTGTAGTCAGGGTGTGCTAAGCCCTGTTACACTACAACAGCCGGTTCAGTAGAACTCGGAGTATTCTAAGTTAAGTTATATGTACCTGGGTACTTATGTGATCTTTCACTGCGATATTCTTAGGATACGTGTGTGGTAAAACAACAGCAAGCTCAAATCCCAACCGCTGCTCACCAATGTGAGAAGTTGGCCTGATATGTAGTGCTCACTATTCTAGTGATCACTGTGTATCATTCCAAACGACCCTTATTGATGATTGGTTGTAAGTCAACCTTTTTGACCAGCTATCCTAGTAGCGTGGATACGAGCAGTCTTTAGGCTAAACTCTAGAGGGCGTGTTAAGCCAGCTGTTTACCATCACATATACCCCTTGAACACCAAGTGAAAGGACACCACACAAGTTGTTATGAAAATAAAAGGATATTTATTTATAACAAGACTACCCTGGCTCTTTATGAGTCAGGGAGCTAAGCACAATACAAAACTCTTAGGAAAATACTACTGGTTGCACAATTTACACAAATGCCCGAGGGGCACGGGAAACCATCTACACTTACAGGGAAATGCGAATGGATAGAGTCTGGAGGTACTGATTCCGGAGTGTTCCGATCAGTGGGACTAAACGAAAAAGGAACTAGACACTTGTAGAGCGAACCTGCGATGGAGCACTGAAATGCTCAAGTTACCTAGCCCAGCGGCTGCGGCTGCGTGAAGTTCGGCAAGATGTCGGGAGTCCTCGTGTAGTCTCAGGAGCCTGAAAGAAGAAGTTGCTGGCAGGCGACCAGTGTCGATATTCAGCGAGATCCAAGCCTGGATCGGTGATGAAGGAAACCTGAAAGCAGAGGGGACTCAGTTCTTAACCGCTAGCCAGCGATCGTGTGGGTACCAGGAGGGTACCGGCTGAAGTCACCTCGACCAGGTGAGTAGGTGACGTCGGACTCGGCTGTTCCTCGGACCAGGAGGCGCGGCGGCGACCAGGATGGAGGGCGAGCTGTCCCACGAAGGTGTCTGCTGTCGATGATGCTGAGCCCAGGAAGGGGCAGCGGATCTTGGCAGTGGCAACCCAAGCGGGGAAGTCACGATGGCGTCGGGAGTGGACCAGGAGGGTCCGTGGTACTCCTCTGTTGGAGGGAAGCAAGAGCCAGTCTGGAGCAACCAGACCGGTGATGAAAACAATCTTGGCGCGTCGTGTAGAGGGCCACAAGCCGGTCGGCAAGTGGTCGGACAACGCGGTGAACAGCAAGGAGCGGAAGGGCCCCCACGCAGATCTCGGAGATGCTGGGGAGGCAGACTTCGATGCTGGAGCTGCTCAGGGTTAGGGCTTCTCAAACCCTAGGTGCGCTCACTCGAGGGTCCCTCGGTGGGCGTGCTAGATAAGCGTCGTGCAGGTTCTGAAGATAGCCGGTCCCGCAGGTCTCGTCACACCTATGACTCTCAGCTGAGCTGATGAGGGAGGTAAAAGGTCAGAGATGGCAGGGAACTCGGGTCTCGTCGAGCTGGGCAGTCTTGATCCGTAGGAGAGACTTACAGCAAACCGCAAGCGCTTAGATGGTGCCTGCTGGTGCAGGGTGGCTACTCCTTAGCCACAAGGGAGAGTCTTCAGAAATAGTCAAGAGTTCCTTTCGTGGAAAGTAGTTCGTGATTCGGAGTTATCCGATTATCTGATTATCCGATTATCCAATTTGGGAAGGGGACTCGCTCCTACCTTTATTCTAAGAAAAAGGGGTTGGCCCGTGACTAGGTTCTACCTATGGGTGGAGCCAGGAGGGGGGTGGTTACACCCCTATCCTTTGTCCGGCTTCGCGCCAGCTCAGGGGCTGGTAGGCCCCCCGAAACTGGTCTGAGCCGGGCTATGCACCGTGAGCACCGGGGTGCCACTTGCAATCACCTTCCTTTCAGCCCTGCCTACCTGGAATACACAAACCCTGTCTGGGACGGTGCTAACACCGCCCTTGACAGGAAACCCTTTGTCCAAGCTCCCCTCGCTGGAAGGTCTCCCAGCAGCAGGAGGTCAGACTTGTGTCTGGTGGCAGCATCCATTTTGTGATGCTGAGGCTTGAGTCAACTTTAACCGGGGTTCAAGGTTACTTCCATGTCGTGTCCCTCTAAAAGGGGGGAATGCTAACCCCGTCACCAGGACTGGCGAGGGGTTCGTATTCCCATTCGTATGACACCTTACTCGACATGTATAGGTGATGCGATGCCAAAGTTAGCAAATAACCGCAAGGATTATAATGCATTAAAAGTAGTTGGCCCGCGTCACCATGGAACGGCTATTAGGACTTGGTTCCGCAAGCCGTCGACGGGCTCAGCTCGCGCCAGAGCACCGTCCCACATGATTCCCTGCACTCTGCCTTCAGGATTGTTAAGGCCTGCTATAGGAGTGACTGATAGGAATGCATGTGTCCATTTTAGGGTTTAGGTGTAGGAATACTACACCTACAGCAACGGGTGATTACACCACGTGGCCCCAGCTGTCGTGCAGCCAGTTGTGTCAGATTTGGGCGGCCATTCCGGGGGTGGCATAATACATGCTTCAGCCCCTGGTAGGCCCTGGGTACACCGATGCCCTGGATACCTGTGGTATGCTGAGACAGGGACTGACAAGGCGGCCCAGTTCCAATTAGTGGATGCACCTAATGTACATGTGTGTTAATTTCGAGAGAGAACAGCTAGGCTGTGGGTCTGATTGGCAGGCCCACAGCCGGAGAAAGTCGTAAACCAATGAAGCAAAAGCAAAAAAATCTGGGTGATCATAGGATTGCAGACCCTACTCTCCTACATCTAGCACACATGTCTCTACCACGAATTTTGAGGTAAAGGAATGAATGATAAAGGCATATGCGTGGTAAAGTCTTAAGGTCTAGGGTAATGCGTGGTAAAGTATTAATTGCTGCGCTCATGTCTTAGTGTTTAGGGTAATGCGTGGTAAAGTATTAATTGCTGCGCTCGTGTCTTAGTGTTTAGGGTTATGCTTGGTAAAGTATTAATTGCTGCGTTCGGGTCTTAGTGTTTAGGGTTATGCTTGGTAAAGTAATAATTGCTGCGCTCGTGTCTCAGTATTTAGGGTTATGTATGGTAAAGTATTAATTGCTGCACTCGGGTCCTACTGTTTAGGGTTATGCGTGGTAAAGTATTAATTGCTGCGCTCGGGTCCTACTGTTTAGGGTTATGCGTGGTAAAGTATTAATTGCTGCGCTCGGGTCCTACTGTTTAGGGTTATGCATGGTAAAGTATTAATTGCTACGCTCGCGTCCTACTGTTTAGGGTTATACGTGGTAAAGTATGGTTTAGGGGCATGAATGGTAAAGTATTATTTGCCACGCGTGTGTCTTAGTATTTAGGGTTATGTGTGGTAAAGTATTAATTGCTGCGCTCGGGTCCTACTGTTTAGGGTTATGTGTGGTAAAGTATTAATAGCTGCGCTCGGGTCCTTCTGTTTAGGGTTATGCATGGTAAAGTATTAATTGCTGCGCTTGGGTCCTACTGTTTAGGGTTATGCGTGGTAAAGTATTATTTACCGCGCTTGTGTCTTAGTGTTTAGGGTTAGGCGTGGTAAAGTATTATTGCAGGGCTCGTGTCTTGGTGTTTAGGGTTGGTTTTTAGCGTGGTGTGTTTTAGTGCGTACGTGCGGAGAAGTGGCATATTGTCAGACACCCCCCTTTTAAAGACCTACCCCACTTTTTAGATGTCACTTAAAGCTGTCACTCTATAGGGTTGAGGGGTTGTCGAAGCGGAAGTTCAGCTACCCACCCCTTCTTCAGAATGGGCGGAAGTAAAGCTGGAGACCGGTACATACCACATGAACCTCAGTGAGGCCACCCTCAGAGCCCTTCATGAGCAGAGTGGTGCTGTGCAGCACTAAATTAGAGTCTCGAGTCACTAAAAGGGCATGAGGGGTCTCTCCCCCACCCAGGGGCGGTACAGGTTCCCTAACACTTACCCAGGAGTTCCCAGGACTCCGCCCACAGAGCAGAGAAGCAGAAGAGCAGTGGGAGGCAGCAGAAAAAAGTCATGGCTGCGGGGCTGGGACAGCGTCACTCTGCTCTTCCAGTTTGGCACATGGGTTCTGTCCTGGCTTTCACCCTCACTCCTCGAACTATGCACTCTGTGATAAAGATGTCTGCGAAGGAGCTTTGGAAAATTTGGAAAAGCTTTGCATTTTCAGCTGTTTTCTGGTGATTGGCTGCAGGATGCCCATTGGCTACTGTTGGGAAAATAACAGTCAGCAAGTGTATGCACACAATGACAGGATGGCCATCAGCCTTCACGGTACTGAATTTTCTTTGATCCCCTCACCAATTAACACGCCCACTGGGAATTGTGCGATTTCGTATAAGACTTACCTATAAAATTTTAACAACGCATATGCCTTTACCAAATATGCCTTTACAAGTAAATTTTCGTGGTAAAGGCATATGAGTTGTCAAAATATTCGTTTTGAAGGCATGTGTGTTAATGACGCATGCGTAGTATAGACAGCATGGTAAAGGCATGCTTGGTAATTGTATGTGTGGTTCCATCATACAAACTCGCAGAAATAACACGACCCTCAGGAACCCAAAACCCACCCTCACACACTTGCAGCAAATTAGTTTTCCTTCAAA
Organism: Triturus cristatus; assembly: GCF_964204655.1. NCBI lineage: Eukaryota > Metazoa > Chordata > Amphibia > Caudata > Salamandridae > Triturus > Triturus cristatus. Next base: position 375,974,061 of record NC_140587.1, read on the forward strand.
TGCATTGTTTATATGCTCAAAATCTAAAAATAAACAGTACTACCCCGATCACTTAGTCTATCTACCCCAATACAAGCATAAACAAGATAGTGGTGAAACATCCAAGAGAGGAAAACCCACATGTATATTAATTATCATTAGGGCTCACAGTTTTAAGTTTTTGTGTTTTTTTACATTTTCACCTGTATTTATCCATATCTACTTTTTGGCCATCTTATTGGTATTTATTCATATTTATTTTGCGCTTTCAAATTAAATGGAGTCTTAAAGTGATATATTTCCACAATTATTTAACTGATAAACATGCACTCCTATTTTAATGGTTGTCGCTTCTTTAGCAAATTAAGCAGCCAAATAGAACAAAACACTACACCCGCAGGTAAATAGTAGTAATTACAAATATACTTTAACTTATGCCTCGATGTAAGGAAATCTCATCCTGTAAAGTAAATTATCTGACAATCTCATTGGGGTACACAAAAGTGTGAAAAGAAAGTCTGTATGATTTTTTTTCTAACACACAACAAAAATTAAAAACCTGTAAATAAATGGTGCAAATATTTCAAAATCCATTAGAAGTTAGGAAAGTACAAATGAAGCAAATTTTTGGGTAATTCTGAAGTGTGTTGCAAACAGATATTTAATAGGATCAAAACAATCAAAGCACTTTACTTGGTGATGCGCAAATGATACATATTTGTGAAACCCGATTTTCACACATTATCGTTTGTGTGCTATATAGTTTTATCAGTAAAACTGCTGTCTGTGCAAATTTATTGGCCATGTCAATGGAAGATGAGTTGTATGTAGATGAGAGTGTGCTACCACACCACGCTTTAGCAATATATGAATGACACTGAGCTCCAAAGTGCACCACCGCCTACATAGTACAGCCTTATCACTATCATATCGAATGGATGTGGCTCATTGCTACACTTGTCATTAATGTGAGGCTTGAATGTTTCACTGTCTCTATGGCCATAGCAATGTAACATTGAAAAGTATTCCAGCACCATTAGACACTTCAGCCGGTGAAATGGATCCGCTTCTAAGGTTAACATCAATATACTTCCATTTCATTTAATGGTTCCATGAAATTTTTAATGACTTGGAAATATCCTTCACGTAACATCTTTGGCTGAGTTTTTTGTTTATGAATGCTATCATTTTGTAGGTCACTGAAGAGAGTTTGCAACGTACAATTGATGAAATGTAGTTTCATTTTTGACCTCGAAATATGAAAAGGCAATGTTTACCTCTGTTGATCAAGAGAAACTCTATATTGTGGACAAGAATGAGGTTTATATTTTCACTTGTCCTTAGAAAGTTTTGCAGAGTGTTTTGTTACTCCATCTCATGTCGTGATCTGTCTTGTGTTGTTATGTCCCTTGTAGGTGTGTTTCTTTTCCTTTTTGCACTGTCATGCGGCTTATATATGCAGTGTTGTCTTAGTTTGCTGTATTGACTTTAATGTACTTTTGCTACTGGCATGAGTGGTGTTTAAGTAACATTTGATTGCTTCAGCATTAAAATTTAATAAAATGGCTATTACTAAAAGAAAAAATCTCTTGAAAAATCTGTCGTCGTCATGTCTCATGGTCAAATACATCCCTGAACTCATATAGGCAAGGGGGACAGCATAACATATAATGGAGCCACATTGGGGAACTTACAAGAAAATGAGGAAAAACCTCAGTGTATAATAAGGAAAACTCTGGCGATCTACATATATCAAAGGCAAGCACAAAAATCCTTCTGGAAATAAATTCTGGGTTTTTACAATTGATCTCACTTGTAGGAAGGGCACAATGAGGTTTGCAGTAAAGAAAGCACCTTAAAAAGAAAACACGTGTAATTTTGGGCTTAGTTCACCAGCCTAAAAAAGTAATAAATAACCATTTTTTTTAAAACAAGCATTGGAAAAGCCAACAGGTCGACCTTTTTCACCCATTAGCATTTGCTAATGCTTTTTTCTGATGCTGTGTAGCATGGCACATTGATAAAAAAAAAATGAGAATATAATACAAGACAATCAAAGAAGTGATGAAAGACAAAGAAAAAAGGAGTTTTATAAATTTGAATAATGGGAGAATACACCTCAGCCATTCTAAAGGATGGTAAAGAGGGTGTGGTCCAGGGGAGGGGCAAATCCAAGAAAATGAAACAAAGCCATCATAGAAGAACAAGGACATAAGAGTGACAATAAGGCTAAATAATAGAAGAGATGAATGGACTTGTATGTGGTCACCGGAAACATGCAGAGAGAAGGCTGCAGTATGATTCCATCAGGCTACTCTGTGGCAGCTACTCAATAGCCATATCTTAAGGGATATAGGCGATGGGGTATTGACTCACGCCACTGGCACACATAGCACACATATTTAGAGCTGCCTCTAAGCAGCTCTTAGTCAATCAATCAATCAATCAAACAATCAATCAATCAATCAGTATTTGAATAGCACTGCTAATCATCTGTGAGGGTATCCAGGTGCTAGGTAGCAGGGCTCAGTCAAAATGCCAGGTCTTGAGTCTCTTCATTAATTCTTCCAGCAAGAATGCTGTCCAGAGATGAAGGGCTGTGGTTTCAGTGGATGTACTGTATCTATGCGGGTGCGAGAGTGGCGGAGCAAAGGTCTTTGGATGGTTGGTGGAAGTTGAGGCGGTTGTTGATGTATGCTGGTCCTAGGTTGTGGCAGGCTTTTTAGGTGTCTGTCAATATCTTGAATTGGCATCTTTTCCAGATGAGGAGCCAGTGGAGGTTCCTAAGGTGTGGGTTGATGTGGGTCCATTTGGGCAGGTGAGGAATGAGTCTGGCTGCTGAGTTCTGTATCGTCTGTTTTCTCTTCATGAGTTCAATGAAGTTTCCTGTGTACAGGGCGTTGCCGTAGTCCAGCCAGCTGTTGACTAGGGCTTGCGTGACGGGTCTCCTCGTGTAGATGGGGAGCCATTTGAAGATTCTTCGGAGCATGTGGAGGGTGTGGAAGCAGGCAGAGGTGACTGTGTTGATCTGTCACTTCATAGTGAACTTGCTGTCCAGGATGATGCTGAGCTTGCGGGCATGATTTGTTGGTGTGTCTCGGAGTTCAGCAGGACACCAGGTGTCGTTCCAAGGGGAGGCGTTGTTGTCAAAGATCAGCACTTCAGTCTTATCAGTGTTGAGCTTCAGATATTTGGTCTTCATCCAGTCAGCGACATTCTTAATGCAGTTGTGGAAGTTGGTTTTCATGGTGGTGGGGTCTGCTGAGAGTGAGAGGATGAGCATAGGATATGATGTCGAGGTTGTGCGTTCTGACGATGTCGGCTAAAGGTGGCATGTAGGTATTAAAGTGGGTGGGGCTGAGGGACGAACCTTGAGGGAGGCCGCAGATGGTGCTGTTGGGTTCTGAGGCAAAGAGAGGTAGGCGAATTCTTTCATTCCGACCCGTGAGGAACGGTGTGGTCCATCTGAGGGTGTGTTCCTGGATCCAGATGTGGTGCAGTCAATGGATGAGTGTGTCGTTGCAAACGGTGTTGACGGCAGCAGAGAGGTCGAGGAGTATCAGGGCCGCTGATTCTCTTCTGTTGAGTAGGGTGCAGATGTGTTCAGTGGCGGCGATCAGGGCAGTCTCGGTGCTGTGGTTAGCATAGAAACTGAAGTAGGAGGCATCGAGCATGTTGTTCCTCTCCGGGTGTTTGGTGAGCTGCTGGTTGATGGCCTTCTAGAGGACTTTGGGGGAAATGGAGCAGCGATATGAGGCAGTAGTTCTGAAGTTCACTAGTGTCAGCAGAGGGTATCTTGAGGAGGGGTCTGAATGTGTGTACCTGTAATGAACTGCAATAGTTACTATAGAAAGTTTTTCAACTGTTATTTAAACTCTGTGCAGGAGAGCAGCTCCTGCACAGCAGTGCAGTCATTCTATTTTTAAATTTTCATACTGCAACCCTGGGTTGTATAGCTGGCGGCAGAAGGCTAGTTCTGCTTTTTTTACTTCCTTCACCAGAAGGTCATTCTAGAAAATATAAAAGAATAACTAGACGGCGTTAGACTTGGCATTTTTTGGCACAGTTTCCCCTGTCTTTTTGCCTCAGACCTCCTGTTTTTGACTCTGTGCTGCATTTCCATTTTTGCTGGTGTTAGAACTCTGGGCACTGCTGACCAGTGCTAAAGTGCAAGTGTCCCCTGTCTAAAATGTAATGATATTTGTTTACTCCATGAGTGGCATATTTAATTTACTAGAAAGTCCCTAGTACAGTGCACCATGTGTGTCCAGGGCCTGTAAATCAAATGCTAGCAGTGGGCTTGCGGCACTGATGGTGCCACCCACAGGAGTAGCCCTGCAAACATGTCTCAAGACTGCTACTATAGTGTCTGTGTGTGCACTTTTAAACTGCCATTTCGACCTGGCAAGCGCACCCACTTACCAGGTCCAAACAGTTCATTTTATTACATATAAGGCACCCCTAAGGTGGTCCCAAGGCAGCCCCATGGGCAGGGTGCAGTATATTTAAAAGATTAAGACATGTACTGTTGTGTTGTACATGTCCTGGTAGTGAAATACTGCTAATTTAGTTTTCACTACAGCAAGGCATATCTCTCCAATAGGTTAGCATTAGAGATGCCTTGTAACTTCTTACAAGTGTATTTGGCAATAGGGAGCTGATAGAAAATTGGAGTGTGGTGCCTTTGGACTCACAATTTAAAACATAGCTTTTAGTAAAGTTATTTTTTTTAATTGCAGTTCTAAAAATGTCATTTTTAGAGTGTTCGCATTTTCTTACTTTAACCATTCTGTACCTCTACTGTCTCTAAAAACACATCTGGGTCAGGGTGACAGTTGAGCTGTTTGTGCATTCACGCTAGCCAGTCACACAAAGGGAGCTGAGGTGTGCCCTACATATCCTGATGGCCCATCACCAGGTTGATGGGCCTTCCTGAGCTAGAGTGGTGGGAGGAGTTGACACTGACACCTGAATAGGACTGTGCCTCTCCCACACAATGATGTCTCCACCTCCCTCTAGTGTGTCTGGAGCAAGGGCAGGGAAAGGCAGGGTGTTGTGCACTACAAAGTATTTTCTTTGAAGTTCGCCTACTTCAAAGTCTGAAATAGGTATACGTTCTAGACCTGTGCCACCATCTACTTAGAGCACTTCTGGGTTGAGGTCATTCTGCCAGGAAGGGGAGCTGGATGGATATCAGGAGGGACTGTCACTTTGCTGTTTGCTTTGCTATGTTGGCCAGCTGCTTACTGCTTCTGTCCTGGGAATCAAAGGACTGTAATTTGCTTTCTACATCCTGTTTGCAATGTTCTCCAAGGGCTCGAGTTGAGCTTGCCTCCTGTTAAGAAGTCTCAGGGCCATCAAGACTTCACCTGCAACCCCTGGGCACCTTTGCTGAGGAGTCCTAAGTGGTGCCAATTCCAGTTCCTAGGCCCTTGGAAGTGAGTTTTGAGTGCTACCAAGAAGAAACCAAAGCATTGATGCCGATGGACTTCGGAACCAGCACTCATCTGCAACTCTATTACTGTGTCGCTCCCTGTACCAGAGGTCCTGCTCAATGCACCAACCAATGCACCGCAGGCTCCGATGATTCTGCAGTGCCTCTGTAGCTCCACCACTGCACGAGTCTCGAGCACCGCACCACTGAAGTCCACGGCACACCGCTCTGACTCTGACAAGTGTGGCCTGGTCCGACATTGAAGCTGCAGAAACCGAAGCCTCACGACGTGACTCTCAACACCTCATTGATGCCGCTCCACAGTAAGGAAACAAGGTACCGCAACTGCAATATCGCCTCCCCTGTAACAGTAAGGAACTGACCAATCACCACCCCTGTCTGGCAGTAAGGAACCAATGCATCACCTCCCCTGCGATAGCAAGGAACAAATGCCACACCTGCCTCCGCGGTGCCTCAACTCCTCTGTTTTTTTCATCGTCCTTGTTTTTCACGATGCCTCCAAGGTACTGTACTGGGGTCCTTCCGACTCCATAACCGGCCCTCACTCAATTGATGTCGGACTGACTTTGTAGAGTTGTTGACGTCGACCAAATAGCACCCGTTGGAGCTATTTTTGATTTTCTAAGAACTATACTTGATTTAATCTTTAAAAAGCGACACCTAGATTTGTGTATGTTGTTTTTTTCTTTTTTCTTTTGGTCTTGTTTTATTCAGATAAACATTGGCTATTTTTCTAAACTGGTGGGGAGTGCTTTTGTAGAGTTTTCATTGTGTTACTGTGTGTGTGGGTACACATACATTACACATTGCCTCTGGGATAAGCCTGACTGCTCAGTGCTAAGCTACCAAGGGGGTGAGCATGGGTTATATTAGGTGTATAACTTACTTATCCTGACTAGAGTGGTGGGCTCTGCCAGGCTTAGGTGCATAACCTAGCGAGCTAGAAACCCCATTTCTAACAGACGGCACTGTTTTATATAAACAGAGAAGACATTTTTGGTCCTATATCTATATATAAGTAGCATAAAGTGTTTAATTTGTGAAAGAATAAGTGCTGGTGCCCAAAGCTCTGCTCAGAAGCCCACATTCAAAGCAATCAATTGTCAGCATGCAAAATATCAAGGCTGCATAGTCATCAATCCACCTCATACCTCTTTTATCTACCACCAGACCCCTCATTTAATTTTATCTCTCTCTTGCAGGTTTCTGCTTGTGATGGTTTTCAGTCTTTCTTTTCCTACTTCCTTCCCCTTTGTATGTTTTTCTCTCTTTCGCTCTTTGGAAATGTCCGATCAAGAAAAATGAGTTCCAGTCCCCAAAAATGAGTGCCAGCGGCCCCCACCAGCAAACAACGGTTCAAATTATGCAGTTGTGTAGCAAGAACTTGTAGTCAGACTGCAACATGTCAAAGATACAGCACTGACATATTATGTCTATATAGAAGGCAGACAATTGTCTTTCTTCTGTGGTCACACAGAATGGAGAGTATAGTCACACAGCAAATTGTAGTCCCTTTAATATGCATGCACTTCCATTTGAGGCATGTAGTGGGATCTAGGTGCTTAAACTGACAAAAATTTGAAGGTTCCCAAATATCTTGGAGTTCATCCACAAATATTGGCCAGTCATTTTCAGTGAAGTTTACCCATGCTTTATGAAGGGAGCACACATGTAGCAGCAGTTGCAGCCACATTGGAAGTAATCAGAAAAGGTCATAAGTGAGGACTTGGAAGACCTCCCCCTGGGCAATGAGGAAGAGTGAAAACATATTTTATATGGGACGGTGTCTCTATGCAAGAAAAACATCTGTGAGAAAGAATGACTGTTTGAGAGACAGTATCCTTAATGAAGACAGCAGTGCCTAGTAGGAGAGAGCACATGTTAAAAAAGGTGTTGTGTGTTATAGTGCTAGTGAGTGAGGACACTTGCAAAAAGGGTAGTGGAGACAGACAGCTTGTAACAGAGTGATGCAACATTACATCTTATGAGAGAATGTGCACTTCTGAAAGACAGTGTCAGTGGAACACAGTATCTATGGAAGAACTATTCTCCAAGAGTCACTATGGCACAGTGCATTTGTAAAAAGAGCATTACTGAGAAGAGCACATCCGAGAGAAAAGAGAGTGTGAGAGAGTGTCTGTGTGTGAGTGAGAGGCAGAGACAGAGAAAAAAGAGATTGGGTGAGATGCAGAACCAGAGATGAGGGAGAGGACCTACATGGGAAATCACCCCAGTGAGCCAATGAGCCAGAATGTCTGTGAGAGAGTGAGAGCCCATCTCCAAGATCCTCTTTGAGACTACATCTATATGAACATGTCTATCAGAGTGTTCACTGTGAGTGATAGTGTCTCTCGTGTGGGAGTCTCCAAAGTATAAAAGTGTCATGCGAATGATAAAATGTCACTCTTCTCACAGTGCGTCCCTCTTGTGTTTCCATCTCCTCTCTGTGTGTCCTTCTTGTGGTAGTAATACATAATTGTGAGTGTGCCTCTTGTGAGAGTGGCCATCTGGTGTGCGTTCTTCCTGGCTGATAGCACTCTCTTTCATATGTGTCCATCTTGTGCATGAGTACTATCATCACTTGAGGAATACCTGCCATGCATAAGAGTCTCCCTATGAGTGATTGCCAGTGTTATCCTGCTATGTGACTATACCTCTTCCAGTCAGTTCAACTGCTGTCCCCCTCTTGTGTGCATGTCTTCTTGTTTGACTGTCTGTTTTCTGAACAAAAGGTGTGTGTGTCTGTGTCTCTCCATGTGTGAGCACCTCCGGTGCTATGTTCCTCTTGATCATGTGTCCATTTTTTCAGGGATCTTTGGTTTGAGTCCTATTCTTTATAAAAGTAGAATGAATCCCTCCTACAGATGTCTCTTACAAGTGAGTGGTGCTGACCTGTAAGAATGGTTCCCCTGAAAAAGTCAATCAATCAATCGGTATTTATAAAGCACTGCTTATCACCCAAGAGGGAATTCATGCGCTGTGCTGCGGGTATCAGTCGAAGAGCCAGATTTTGAGTCCCTTCCTGAAGTGAGTTAGTGATGGTGAAGTACAGAGGTGAAGGGGAAGGGTGTTCCAGGATTTGGCAATGTAGTGGTAGAAGCAGCGCCCTTCTGTGCAGCAGAGTTGGATGTGAGGTATTTGTGCAAGGGTGAGCTGGGTGGAGCGGAGGTAGGCAGAAGTTCAGGAGTGGTTCATGTAGGCAGGTCCTAGGTCATTGAAGGGTTTGTAGGCGTGACTCAGTAGCATGAATTGACATCTTTTCTGGATGGGAAGTCAGTAGAGGTCTGTGAGGTGCTGGGTGATATGGGTCCTCTTGGGCAGACGGAGGATCAGTCTGGCTGTTGCGTTTTGGATCGTCTGGAGTCTTCTCATGAGTTTGGTGGTGGTTCCTGAGTAGAGCACATTGCCGTAGTCTAGTCGGCTGGTGAAGAGTAGGCTTAGGAGGCTTCGCAAAGTGATCCAAAAAATCTGCCATGCTACGTGGAGTTCCACAAGCGGGTGAGTGCGTTACGTCGGGTGTTTGCACTGATTTTCTGCACATGGTGTGTGTCCTGCAATCAATGTGAATGACACCATGTGCATCTACTCAAGTTTCTTTCTATCACTTGAGTACATTTTCTACTCGAGTGGCAGCTTTCTCAGTGTGAATGGAAAGTTACTCAACTCGAGCGGTAGCGACCATCTGTGACCGCTCGCATTGAGAAATCTTGCCGGGATGTGGTCTGGAGTAAGATTTTCCTTGTTTGTGCTTGCCAACTTAACGTTGGCGAGCGTGAGCAAGGAAAAAACTCCACTGCACTGAGTTTTTGGGAACTCCGTGAGCAGAGCAGAATTTCATGCCCAGGCCTATTGATGAGAGTCTGTGTAGGAAAGTGCCTCTTTTGGACATTGTTAGCCCCCACTTTCTGCCTGGAAAATTATGTTGTTTCGACTGGAAGTGCACATAGTCCCTGCCAAACAGGTCCCCTGTGCCAGCTCTCCTTCCCTGAAATGTACCCATCGTTTCCACAATTGGAACCCCTTTAGCTCACCTGTCAGTCCCTCGTAAAAGGTACCTGTTGTACCGAGGGCCTTGTGGGGTGAAGAGGGTCCCTAAGGGTTGCAGCATGAATTGTGGCACCCAAAGGGACCCCTCACCAAGCACATTCACACTGTCACTACAGCCTGTGTGTCTTGGTGCAGACAAACCTGATGAGTCAACATGGCACACATCCCTGTGGGCTAGGCCCACAGAGACAACATGAGATATAGGTAGGACATCCCCTAGCAGGCCTTAGCCCTAAGGCAGGGTGCACTATATCTCCTGTGAGGGCATTTCTGCATGAGCAGATATGCCCCTCCAATATCCTTGTCAACTCCTAGATATTGTAAGTGGCCAGGGAAGCAATAGTCAGTACATGGGTTGGACACTCGTCATTATGAGTTCCCCAGATCCATGATGGCTTCACTGAAATATGGGATGTTTGGTACCAAACACCTCAGCATAATAAAACTGCACTTATTCCAGTGTTAGATTTATTAAAAAATGCACATAGAGGACCCCTTAGAGTGGTCCCCTGAAACCTACCAATCCTCAGTGTAGTCACCGACTGGCTTGAGCCCGCCTGCTACCACCAGACAGTGTTCTGACCTCATGAGGAAAGTGCCTGCGCACTCTGAGGCTGAGAACCATGCCCTTCTCCGGTGGAGGTGTTCACACCCCCATCCCTGGTTAAGAAGAACCATCTGTGGTGGGGAGTTTCAAAAGCCTTGCTGTCTTTGTAATGTGACCCCAGCCTCTCCTGTTAGAGGGAGCAGGACCCCTTCCTGTCCTCACCCCCTTTTTGGGGGGATGACAGGTGTGAAAACAAAGAAAGAATACAAGTTATGCCCCCCTCTGCCAACTTCCCCCTCAGGTGATGGAGGCAAGGTAAAGTACACTTTTTAATGCCCACCATCTTGAAGATTGTGGTACTCCTCCAATCAGGATCAGGCATATGATCACACCCCACGTGGGCATTTAGAGGGTGTAGTCACCCTTAAGGTAAGTAGCCCACTGGCTACTACCTGGCTCTCCCTTTAACCACTACTAATCATTATATCTAGGTGGCCACCCTGAGCCCTGAACTTGAGTTCCTAATGACCTAAGAGGAGCTGGACACTACAGAGTCACACCTGCAGAGAAGACTGCCGAAACCAACTGACTTGACCCCAGCCCTACCGGCCTGCCTGCAGTCCTCAATGATCCTGCACCAGAAGGCGACTCGTCCTGCAGCCCAGTGACTTCGAGAACCCTGGGAGGACTGACTGCCTGCAACAAAGATCAAGACTTCCGAGAACAGTGGACCTGTTCACCAAGTAACCATCTTAAAGTAAAGACTCTTTGACCTAAAGAACCGCAAAGCCTGCCCCCGGTTCCACCTTTGCACCCAATGCCTCCAGCCCAAGTCCAAGTGGCCCATCAGTTCCATCAAGGTTCCCTAGTGCTCCAGAACCCGAGTCCACCATGATCTGACCACTCCTGGCCTCTGCACGGAGACCCCCTCAACCGTGACCTGCTCCGGTAAGCCGTTTGTGATACCAAAAGGCACCCATGCACACGCCTGTCCTGGGCTTGGTGAGGAGGACAAAAGGTGTCCCTATGTTCCAGAGCATTGCAATTTACCTCCTCAGCTGCTGGTTTCCTTCAACCATCCTCCTGGCCTGAGCCTGGAGCCCTTGTTCGATTTGGCCATTCTCCATTGCCTTAGGAACCCAGTGCTTTATAGGCATCCTGTACCTGTGTTAGTTCTGCTTTGGGCCCAACCAGTGCTTGCTTCTACCCCTAGAGACTGGCCCCACCAAGCCGCTGCTACTTATCTGTCAACAGCTTCTGTCCGATTGCCCCAACCAGTATTGATTTGTATTGGGTGCCCAACCTCAAACTTGCACCCTGCACCCTGAACCTGGCCGCCCCTGTGCAGCTGGTGGTGCACTGTTGGTGTTGAACTAAAGCTTGCTCAATACAATGACTTCCGATGACTTGTCTTCTAAGTCTATGTTATCTCTATGTATGCTGAATGTTTTCTTCCTCCCATAGGTTAACATTGCAAAGTCTGAAAAGTGCCCATTTTTGAAACTGAAAAGTATTTTTATTGAAAAACATATTTACCTATGATGAAGTTCTGTGGTTCCGCAAAATAAATATAACCAAGTATTATTTTTATAATTTGGTCTCAGATTTATTCATTGAGTGTGTCTCTCATTTATTGCCACTGTGTGCACAACAAATGCTTAACACTGCCCTCTGATAAGCCTAACTGCTTGCCCACACTACCACAAAAGAGAGCATTAGTATTATCTACTTTAGCCTCTGTAAAGTCTCTGGGGATCCACTGGACTCTCTGCACACTATATCTCATTTGGTATAGTATATAGAGAGAGCCAGCTTCCTACAGCCTGCGTATCTGTTTTCCCGGATCTGATGGGGAGCCAGTTGAAGAATTTGCGGAATATGTGGAGAATGTGGAAGCAGGCTGAGGAAACGTGTTGACCTGTCATTTCATGGAGAGTTCGCAGTACAGTGTGATACCGAAGTTGCGGGCATGATCTTTCGGAGTGGGGGTAGGTCAGAGTTCCAATGGCCACCAGGAGTTGTTCCAGAGGGAGGGGTGTCTACCGCAGATCAGTACTTCAGTTTTGTCAGTGTTGAGCTTCAGGCAGTTGTTCTTCATCCAGGCTGAGACGTTAATCATACCATGGTGGAAGTTGTTTTTCATTGTGGTAGGGTCTGCTGATAGTGAGAGGACGAGCTGGGTGTAATTCTGTTGCTGGACGCGAAGACGGGGTCCAGCATGTGTCCTGCTTTGTGTGTGGGGTCTGCCATCAGCTGCTTGAGGCCGATGTTGTCCACTTGTTCTAGGAGGTGGGTGGAGTTGATGTCAGTGGGGTCGTCCAGGTGGAAGTTGAGGTCTCCCAGAAAGATGCAGTGTTTGGATTCGATGGTGAGCTGTGTTATGAATTTCGCAAAGGTGTCGCTGAGGCCAGTTCATGGACTTGGGGGTCTGGTACCTCTGACGGTGGTTTTGTCACCTATGTGGAGCTGGAAGATCATGTATTCCATGATCGGCATGGTTTCTTCATCGGTGATGGTGCAGATGATCGAGTCTCTGTGTATGATGACGATGCCGCCGCAGTGTCTCTTGGTGCAGTCACAATGTTTCGTCTTGTAGCCTGTGGGTGTTGCGGTGGCAAAATCCATGGCCGATGAGTGGATTAGCCAGGTCTCTGCGATGAAGGTCACGTCAGGAGAAAGAGTGGAGATGGTGTCCCAGACTTCAGTGGCGTGTTTGCAGAGATCTGGCATTGATCAGGAGGCAGCTGAGCTGTTCCGGGGAGGTTTCAACTGACAGGGAAGGTGCAGTGCTGTTTTCTACAATGGTGGTTGGTGCAACTGAAAGGTCCCACTGTGGAGCGGGGCGATGCGAGGCAGCAGTTGTTGTTGTTGTGTCCTGGGTCCAGGACAAGGAATATGCGTGGGAGTGCAGAGTGCCATGGTCCTTGGTGCTGAGAGCTTCCAAGCAAGGATGGGCACAGACGGGCTTGGCTTTGGTGCACCGGTGGCAAGGCTGTGCACCGGCCTCCATAAGTAGTTCTGAGAGGAGGGAGGCCCTGTCCGGGAGGGCAGGGACTGGAAACAGTAAGAAACAACACAAGTGACAAAAACTGTAAAAAAACACTATAACAAATAAGCAGTGAGGGGGAGGAATACTGCAGAGCAGCATTTACAATGTGGGCACAACAATTATAATTAAATTAAAATGCAATTACAAAAGTGAAAGCAGACAATACCAATACTACAGGAGAGACTGTGACTCAAACAGCGGTTCGAGGAGAGCTCGAGGACGGAGACGGTGCCTCTGAGCTAAGAGGTTCGGCAGCAGCGGAGTGATATGCAGGACCTAGAAAGTCAGGGGCTACTAACTGGCGTCGCACTGCGGCCTCCATAAGTAGTCCTGGGAGGTGGGAGGGGCTGTTTGGGAATGGCTGGAAAAAGCAGGGGCGACAAAAACAATAAAAAGGAAAGTAAAAACAAAGTAGTGAGGGGGAGAAATACGGAGAGTTGCAGCAGGGAAGCAGTTTAAGTAACCAATTTTCCCAGTGCTTAATTTGTAAAATAATAAGTGCTGGTGTCAAGAGTTTTGCTGAAAAGCCTGCAGCTGGCGCTATTGAATGTCAGATGCTAAGTATGCCTCTTTAATTCTACACCAAACACACCATTCCTTTTTAGTTCGTAGTTGCAGGTTTCTGCTTCCTCCCTTTGTCATGGTTTGTCAATCTTTCTCTTTCTTGCCCAATTGTGTGTTTTTCACTCCTTTCCTCTGGGTCAAAGTCTGAAAAGGAAACATAAGTCCCTATCCCCAAAAGATGAGTGCCAGTGGGCCCCACCTGCAACTAGAGGCTCTAACTAAGCACTAACTTTGCTGAAAATATTCATTGAAAGAGGCTGTATGTGTGTTTGTATGGGCATCAACTTGCCCTGTACACCTGGCAGGAAGTAAGAGTTAAGAAAAACAGTCAAATGATCTCAAATCTAGTTTGTATGACCTCTTCAAAGAGAACACAGGCACCTAGTACGGAGAGTGACATTTTGTTTTAGGAGAGCTGTAAAGCATAAGATGAGTAGGTTGCTCCTTATCACTAAAACACATTTTTCTAGTTTTGGGATTTCAATATCAAACCAAGTCAATCTAGATTTGTAATCACTGTTAACATTACTGGAACACAGTAGACGTCTACTAGACATAACAGCCCTTAGTCAAGTCTTCCCCTTACTTTCTGCCTACTCACCTCCTGCTGCTGATATTCGTTTTTGTTGGCTTTAGGGCTCTGTGCACTTTACCACTGCTAACCAGAGCACTTGTGCTCACTCCTCAGATGGTAAAGTTATCCTACACCTGATTGGCAAATACATTTACTCATATGCACCCAGTAAAGTGACACAATATGTACCCAGGGACTGTAAATTAAATGCTACTAGTGGGCCTGCAGCACTCATTGTACCACCCACTTTTGCAGCTCTTTAAAATATGTCTCAAACCTGCATTGCAGCTTGTGTGTGTAGTTTTAAACTACAAATTTGACTGGCAAAATAAAGCTTTCACTAGGCGTAAACCTCCCAATTAAATACATATAAGTCATCCATAAAGTAGGCCTTAAACAACCCAAAGGACAGAGTGCAGTGTATTTAATAAGTTGGACGTGTACTTTTAAGTTTTAACATTCTGGTAGTAAAACACTCCCAAATTCGTTTTTCACTACTTTGAGGCCTACCCATCTTGTTAGAAATGGGGGTCTATAGTTGGCAAGGGTTTGCAACTTTGTCCAAGTAGGGACCATTCTTCCTAGTCAGGGTAACGGTGATAAACATCTAAAATAACCCATGCTCACCCCCTTGGTACCTTGGCACGAGCAGACAGGCTTATCTCAGAGGCAGAGTGTAAAGCATTTGTGCAAACATACAGTAATACAGTGAAAACACTACAAATGGACACCACACCAGTTTAGAAGACTAAGTAATCTTTATCTAAACCAAAACAAGACCAACACTGCGAACATCCACAATACAGTACTAATAATATGATTCTTAAAAGGTAGAAACAGTTCTGTGTCAAGAAAATGTGGGATCCGACACTTTCACACAAAGTACCCGAGATGGTCAGGACAAGGCACTTCCGGGTCACTCAGGCTGTGGGGAGGCTAAATGCGCATGCTCCGGCGCCCGCGCAGCGGTGTACAGGGCAGTGGCAGTACCCTTAGCCGCTTGGCGGATACCGGTGGATGCGTTGGGAGTGAAAGCAATGCGTGCAATTTTTAACTGAGTCCGACTTTTAGCCTGTGATAATTGTGCTTTATTTTAAACTTTTAACCTTTTAAAACTTGAAGCTTTTAACTTTGTTGGCAGCTCACCTGGAGTTTTGTGTGCCTCTGTTCCTTTCTTCCTCCTTCCCGCCCCGGTCCGACGCGGTAACTAGTACCGTTGCGCGGAGGGCGGAGAAGGTCAGGACAAGGCACTTCCGGGTCACTCAGGATGTGGGGAGGCTAAATGCGCATGCTCCGGCGCCCGTGCAGCGGACGCGCGCAGCGGGCGCGCCGCTGGCGCGCCGAAGGCGCGCCTAAGGCAAGCCCGTCTGCGCCCGTCCGCGGCCGTTCGGGGTCCGGGGCCAGTCCCCCTGGTAGTGGCAGCAGGGTAGTACGTTACAATAGTCACAGCCTTCGTGCTCTTCGCCCTAAATCTGCTGATACCTGCACTCATTCTATGTATGTTGACAGCCTAACTAGAGCCTGTAGTCACTGCCCTTTTAAATTCACCACCTCATCTAAGGGTAAGATAGACTCACCCTCTCTTACTTGCGGCCTCCTCAACTGCCGCTCTCTCAAGAAACACAGACTAGAGATTCACGACCTCTTGATTGACAATCAGGTCGATATTATGTTTCTCACTGAAACCTGGCTGGACGACGACGCTTCTCCTGAACTCCTCGAAGCTCTGCCAGTCGGGTATTCTATTAACCACATTGATAGGAACTCTGGTAGGGGTGGCGGCGTGGCTATAATTTTTAAACATGATATTCAATGTACTCTTGAGCCTATTTCCATCACTGACTGTGAGGCCGGTCTATTTACTATCACGACAGATAGCAGGTGTATCATTAAAGGTCTCCTGGCATACAGGCCCCCAGGGTATTCATCCCGGTTTGTCTCAAGTTTGATTGAATACCTCACCCTACCCGCTCTCCGTTATAGCAAGCTCATTGTGCTAGGCGATCTCAATTTACACCTCGAGGATGCCGACTGTACAATGGCACAAACCTTGCGCCAGGACCTAGCGACACTTCAACTCCAACTTAGTGTCACGGGCCCTACCCATCAGAAGGGCCACTTGCTTGACCCTATCTTTACCAACTGGGAGGAGGTGGCAGTCAGCACTCCCCTCCCTATGATCTGGACGGACCACTTTTTAGTCCCTTTCATGCTTCGGACCCCCACTCCGAAGGTGAAAGAACACCTATTGGAGGGGATAACATGTCGGAAGTGGGCTGGCTTTTCCCCAGTCAAGTTCAAGAGTGCCCTCCTAAGAGGGGGCCCGCCCGAGGCTAAGGACGCTGATAGTGCTTGTCTTGAACTGGACGGGATGATAAAGGAAGCCCTTAATATAACTGCTCCATGGACATGTAAAACTCCAACCAGATTAAAAAAATCTGCCCCTTGGTTCAATAATACTCTTAGAGTTGCCAAAACAGAGTGTAAACGCCTAGAAAGATTATGGAGGATGAACTTCTCTACGCAAGGGAAAAATGTTTATAAAACTACGCTGAAAGCCTATCATAGGCTTATCAGGAAAACTAAGGCTGAATACTACCAAGAAAGTATCAGGTCTGCTGAAAATTCTACAAGAGAATTATTTAGGGTCTATAGAGAGATCTCCTCTTTAGACTCAAGAGCAGTGCCTGTTGTAGGGTCAACCGAACGCTGCAACCAAATAGCGGAATTCTTCTCCGAGAAGGTAACTAATATCTACTCTTCTTTTCCTGATGTGGCTCTGGCTGACCAAGATAGATGGGTTACTTCTCGCCACACTATTGTTGCACAGGAGGAAAAGCTTGAGAACTTCTCAATTCCCTCCCCGGAAACTCTGATAAAAATCTGCAGGAGCGTTAAATCAGGGTCTCCCAAAGACCAGGCCTCCCCAAGAAAACTCGAGGGATGCTTAGAAACTCTGGAACCCTTTATCAGATACCTCCTGGAGATCTCATTTAATACCAGCACGGTCCCTCGTCGCTGGAAGGAGGCAGTCGTTTTCCCCCTCCCCAAAAAACCGCACCTGGGCCTTGATCGCCTTGAGAATCTACGACCCATTTCTCTGCTCCCCTACTTTGCCAAGATTGCAGAGAAAGTGGTCAACCAGCAGCTCACGACGCACATTGAGAATTCCCACCTCCTCCATCCCACCCAGTCGGGCTTCCACTCATGCCACTCGACAGAATCCGCCCTTCTTCTGGCCACTGAGACCATCCGGCAATATGTGGACGCAGGCCAAACTGTCGCCCTAATCCTGCTCGACCTCAGTGCGGCCTTTGATACTGTGGCCCACAAGATTCTGGCCGATCGTCTGAAGAAGGGAGGTGTGTCTGGGAAGGCCTTGGACTGGCTCATCTCTTTCTTAAACAACCGTAGCTTCCAGGTGAAGCAGGGGAAATTCTATTCCAAAGTGATGGCACTGCAGCAGGGAGTCCCCCAGGGCTCAATTTTAAGCCCCACCCTCTTTAATCTTTACGTGGCTCCCTTGGCCGAGATTGCTGAAGGTTTTGGGATTGGAGTGGTGTCTTATGCCGATGACACCCAGTTGGTGGTGTCCTTGACTCAAGACCAACAAACAGCAGCGCCCAACTTTGTGGCGTGCCTCCAGGAACTTGCGGCCTGGATGGATATTAACTGCTTAAAGCTCAATGGTAACAAGACGGAGGTGCTGATAGTGGGGAAAGCCCCCTCTGTCTGGTCATCTGCTTGGTGGCCGCAAGATTTCGGACCCACTCCCTTACCTTGTGCCCAAGCTAAAAACCTTGGGGTCTGGATTGACACCCACCTCTCGTTTGATTACCACACTAGGCGGGTGGCTGGCACTTGTTACGGAATACTAAAAAATCTCAGGAAAACCCTTGATATATTGCCCACTGCAGCCAGGAAGACCATGGTCCATGCACTTGTGACTTCCCGCCTTGACTATGGCAACGTCCTCCTTCTGGGGACCACAGAAAGGTGCACTCAGAGACTTCAATGCGTCCAGAACGCAGCGGCCCGTCTAGTCCTGAAGCGTCCCAGGAGAGCTCCCTCTAAACCGACTCTAGCCTCTCTTCATTGGCTCCCTATCCGGGAACGAGCTCGTTTTAAGGCATTATGTGTATGCCACCGCATTTTGCAGGGGACCGCTCCTACCTACCTGCGTAACCTTCTCACTCCCTACAATCCCACCCGCCGCCTCAGATCTGAGGGACTGGGCCTACTATGTGTCCCTATGATAAAAAGAGCCAGAATGGGGGGCCGGTCTTTCCGTCTCTTGGCGGCTCAAGCCTGGAATAAACTACCTGTGTGCCTCCGATTAGAACCAGCGGAAGGTATTTTTAGGAAGAAGCTAAAGACTCTCCTCTTCCCCCACAAATAGACCGAGTTCTGCTTTTGCTGCCCCACCGCAGCGCGGGGACACACTGTTCCTAGTGTAACCAGGCGCTTTACAAGACCCGTTAACATAACGTTAACATGCGTGGTAAAAGGCAAGCAAAAAGGGTTGCAGGGAAGGTGATGAGTTGGTTCCTTACTGCTGCGCAGGGGAGGTGATGCGTCGGTTCTTCTCCAATAGGGCCTGCATAAGAATCGGTGTGGTGATCTCGGATGTCAGAGATAGGTGCACCGGATTTGTCACACGGCAGACACTTCAGCCGCGTGCAGGCGCCGTGTCGATTCTTCAGCGGTAGCTGAAAATTCTTCTTGCACAGCTGCAATGCGTCGGACATAGACGATGAGCCCAGTTTCACAGTTCTTGCAGATCCAAGTCCCAAAACAACCTTCAGGGGTCCAGAACACTGGCAGGCACCACTTAGCATGTCAGAACTCTCAGCAAAGAAGTTCAGGGGGGGAGACCTGGAGGTGAAGTCTTTGTGTCCCTGAGACTTCAGAACAGGAGGCAAGCTCTATTTCAAACCCTTGGAGATCTTCCTCAAGCAGCAGAGACAGTAACTGGAAAGTCGTTCTCCTTTCCTTGGCAGAAAGTAGCCACTGCAGACCAGCCCCAGACAGCAAACAGCACAGGGGCAGTATTCCACCTCAGTTTCTACATCTCTTCTCCTTGGCAAAGGTCCCTCTTAATTCCCAGAAGTAATCTTTGAAGTCTTTTCAATCACTGAGACTTCCAATAGGAGGCAAGCTCTACTTCAAGCCCTCGGAGAAAACTCTAACAACAGGATGATGAAAGCACAAGCCAGTCCTTCTTCTGCCCAAGACAGAAGCAACCACTGCAGGCCAACCCCAATAGCACACAGCACAGGAACAGTACTCCAGCTTTTCCAGTTCTTATTTCTGGCAGGATCCTTAGTTCAGCAGTAATCTAAAGTCCAGGGGTCTTGGCCCCACTTTTTATAGCACAAATTCCTTTATTCTCTGGTGGCTGAGAAGCTTGTTGCCCAGCCAAAACCAGTTCTGTCCTCTCTGGTGCAGCTGCCTGGCAGAAGTTGGAGACAGCACTGTGTAAGGCAGACAGGGCCTATTCAGGTGCAAGGGAAATCTAGATTTGTAATCACTGTTAACATTACTGGAACACAGTAGACGTCTACTAGACATAACAGCCCTTAGTCAAGTCTTCCCCTTACTTTCTGCCTACTCACCTCCTGCTGCTGATGTTCGTTTTTGTGTGGCTTTAGGGCTCTGTGCACTTTACCACTGCTAACCAGAGCACTTGTGCTCACTCCTCAGATGGTAAAGTTATCCTACACCTGATTGGCAAATTACATTTACTCATATGTAGCCAGTAAAGTGACACAATATGTACCCAGGGACTGTAAATTAAATGCTACTAGTGGGCCTGCAGCACTCATTGTACCACCCACTTTTGCAGCTCTTTAAAATATGTCTCAAACCTGCATTGCAGCTTGTGTGTGTAGTTTTAAACTACAAATTTGACTGGCAAAATAAAGCTTTCACTAGGCGTAAACCTCCCAATTAAATACATATAAGTCATCCATAAAGTAGGCCTTAAACAACCCAAAGGACAGGGTGCAGTGTATTTAATAAGTTGGACGTGTACTTTTAAGTTTTAACATTCTGGTAGTAAAACACTCCCAAATTCGTTGTTCACTACTTTGAGGCCTACCCATCTTGTTAGAAATGGGGGTCTATAGTTGGCAAGGGTTTGCAGCTTTGTCCAAGTAGGGACCATTCTTCCTAGTCAGGGTAACGGTGATAAACATCTAAAATAACCCATGCTCCCCCCCTTGGTACCTTGGCACGAGCAGACAGGCTTATCTCAGAGGCAGAGTGTAAAGCATTTGTGCAAACATACAGTAATACAGTGAAAACACTACAAATGGACACCACACCAGTTTAGAAGACTAAGTATTCTTTATCTAAACCAAAACAAGACCAACACTGCGAACATCCACAATACAGTACTAATAATATGATTCTTAAAAGGTAGAAACAGTTCTGTGTCAAGAAAATGTGGGATTCGACACTTTCACACAAAGTACCAGGGATGCGTGGTAAAAGGCAAGCAAAAAGGGTTGCAGTGAAGGTGATGAGTTGGTTCCTTACTGCTGCGCAGGGGAGGTGATGCATCGGTTCTTCTCCAACAGGGCCTGCATCAGAATTGGTGTGGTGATCTCGGATGTCGGAGATAGGTGCACCGGATTTGTCACACGGCAGACACTTCAGCCGCGTGCAGGCGCCGTGTCGATTCTTCAGCGGTAGCGGAAAATTCTTCTTGCACAGCTGCAATGCGTCGGACATAGACGATGAGCCCAGTTTCACAGTTCTTGCAGATCCAAGTCCCAAAACAACCTTCAGGGGTCCAGAACACTGGCAGGCACCACTTAGCATGTCAGAACTCCCAGCAAA
This sequence comes from Triturus cristatus, assembly GCF_964204655.1. Taxonomy (NCBI): domain Eukaryota; kingdom Metazoa; phylum Chordata; class Amphibia; order Caudata; family Salamandridae; genus Triturus; species Triturus cristatus. The sequence continues at coordinate 375,995,119 of NC_140587.1, forward strand.
GAAGTTCAGGGGGGGAGACCTGGAGGTGAAGTCTTTGTGTCCCTGAGACTTCAGAACAGGAGGCAAGCTCTATTTCAAACCCTTGGAGATCTTCCTCAAGCAGCAGAGACAGTAACTGGAAAGTCGTTCTCCTTTCCTTGGCAGAAAGTAGCCACTGCAGACCAGCCCCAGACAGCAAACAGCACAGGGGCAGTATTCCACCTCAGTTTCTACATCTCTTCTCCTTGGCAAAGGTCCCTCTTAATTCCCAGAAGTAATCTTTGAAGTCTTTTCAATCACTGAGACTTCCAATAGGAGGCAAGCTCTACTTCAAGCCCTCGGAGAAAACTCTAACAACAGGATGATGAAAGCACAAGCCAGTCCTTCTCCTGCCCAAGACAGAAGCAACCACTGCAGGCCAACCCCAATAGCACACAGCACAGGAACAGTACTCCAGCGTTTCCAGTTCTTATTTCTGGCAGGTTCCTTAGTTCAGCAGTAATCTAAAGTCTAGGGGTCTTGGCCCCACTTTTTATAGCACACATTCCTTTATTCTCTGGTGGCTGAGAAGCTCGTTGCCCAGCCAAAACCAGTTCTGTCCTCTCTGGTGCAGCTGCCTGCCAGAAGTTGGAGACAGCACTGTGTAAGGCAGACAGGGCCTATTCAGGTGCAAGGGAAATCTCCTCCCACCACTCTAAATGCAGACCGGGTCTATGCAGGTGTTAGTGAGACCTCTTTCCCCTACTCTGAATGCAGCCCAGGTCTATTCAGCCCAACCCTGACTCATTCAGGAAAGGCAGAACACACATCAACCACCCCGGTGGCTGCCTGAGAGAATGCACATCCCCAGCCCCTGTCACTCCAAAGCCAGACAGTCATTACACACACCAGCAGATGCACACAGGATGGCTAAGCAAGAAAATAACCACTTTCTAAAAGTGGTATTTTCAAATACAATGTAAAAATCATCTTTACTAAAAGATGCATCTTTATATTCTGAGTTCAGGTATACTAAACTCCATCTTTCTATCTTGTCCCAATGTGAAGTTATATTTATAAGATGTTATAAATAAACTCCCATTCTATCCTATGGAACAGCAGCCTTTCAATAGTGAAAATCTAAATACAGTGTATTTCACTATCAGGACGTGTCACACACACCAGTACATATCATACCTTTCACATACACTGGACCCTGCCCACAGGGGGACCTTGGGCCTTCCTTAGAGGTGTCTTACATGTAAGAAAAGAGAATGTTAGGGCCTGGCAAGTGGGTGCGCGTGTCAACATGGCAGTACCAAACTGGGCACAGTCACTGCAGTGGCAGGTCTGAGTCATTTACTGCTCATATGGGTGGCACAATCAGTGCTGCAGGCCAACTAGCATCATTTGATTACAGGCCCTGGGCACACACAGTGCACTGTACTAGGGACTTACCAGTAAATCAAATATGCCAATCATGGAATAACCGAGCCATAAACACAATTTACAGGGAAAGCATATGCACTTTAGCACTGATCAGCAGTGGTAAAGTTCTCAGAGTCATAAAACCAATACAAAGAGTATCCAAAACACAAGGTCAAAAAGCAAAAAGTCTGGGTATAAACCCGCTGAACAAGCCACATCCTATAGGATAACATTGTGTTACCTTATTACATTTAAGATGTGCTAACATTTGAGTGGGAACCAATAAAAAAGTTAAGTTTGGTCTCAAAAGAATTGTAATTTACAGTCCTCTCTAATGGTAAAGTTGGATTTTAAGTCACAGCTTAGTTCCCATTTTCTTGTCCTAACCATTTGTTGCCTGCAGCCTGCGTCTTGGGTCACACGAATGGCTGTAGTTGCCCTTTGTGCATTCTTCCCAGACAGTGTGACAAAGAGGAAATAGGTGTTGGAAGAATGTGCCATCATGCCAGCATGGAAGGGCTTGAGCTGTTCCCTGCACTACTTACATTTCAAAGGGGCTGGATCAGCATGCTCACAAAGAACTCAGCGCCAATCCATTGTCACTATAGAGTTCTTGTAACCTGGGAAGGGGAGGAAGGAAATTTCAGAACCAGATGTGGGAGGGGGTGATCTAGAAATTTCTTCCACTTCAAAGGCTAAAAAGGCACCAGATATAAATAATGGGCCCTGAGACCAACTCTTCAGTTCACTCCTGGACCTGCGTCGGACCCCCAGAAGGACTGCTTTGTACTTCAGAGAATGTCCCTGCTGCTCGAGGCATGCTTTGTACTGCAGATGACTGCCCTGCTGCTACCAGAGTATTGCCCTGCTACATGAAGTTTGCCTTGTACCCTCAGAGGTCTGCCCTGCTGCTTAAGACCTGCCTTGCTGCTTGATCACAGGGCTACCAGAGTGACCCCAAGGGTCAGGTGGCTGACCTTCTGCTCTGATCTACAGGGTCACAACAAGCTCCAGAGGCCTCCCTGCAACTGCCCAACTGACATGCTGCACTGGAACTGCCTGGCCCTGCAGCTGGGCCTGCCTGAGCCTCACTGGCCTCTGCTGGAGCAAGTTCCTGATACCCAAGAGGTGCCTCTCTGGGTCCTGGACCCTTGACTGGCATCAGTTGAGCTCCTCCTGTGAAGAAAGGAAGAAATACTGAAGGTTTGTGTTCTTGGTGACTGCTTATGGGCCCATTCACAGAGAGATCTTGCTGTCCACGCTGACCAGTGAACCCAACTCTTAATGCTACAGCAACTGCCAGCGACTACCGTCAATGTAAGATCTCTACTTTGCGCTACAGCGAGAGAGTTAATGTTAAAGTTAAGTGGCATTTTTATAGCGCATGATCACCAACAGTCTCTTAGCGCTTATGAGAGAATTACAGAACCATACCAGCAGTTACTTGTCATCGAGCCAACCCGGTGAGAGCTCATCTTGTCCACTGGCCTGTGTGAACAAAAAAGTCTTTAGTTTTTTCCTGAATGGAAGGAGAGTGGCTTCCCTACGCGGACTCTCTGCAAACTTATTCCACAGTTGGGTAATCAGAACTGAGAAAGCTTGTCCGGCCATGCTGACTTTGTCAAACCATGGACAAACCTGCAGGTCTGCCTCGGACGAGCGGAGGACACGTCCAGGCACGTATCTCCTTAGGCGGTCCTTGATGTATTCCGGTGCCAGCCCAAAGAGAGCTTTGTGTCCAATAAATAGGCCCTTAAACCTGGCCCTCTGCTTAACTGGGAGCCAGTGAAGCTGCTGCAGTAGTGGAGTGGCATGTGCACGTCTTGAGAGCTTAAAAAACATTACTACTTGCAGCTTAGCTAACAGCTTCCACAGTCCACGATGACCACCTATGTGAAGCTCCAGCAACAGTCGTTCCTGGCGCTTGACAGGATCTTTGCGCTACAGCCACCTGCAATGCACAGCCTGCTCTTCACGCTACAACAACAACCATCCACAACGCTCTCTTTGCGGCTTCCTTCACCATGAACTGGACTCTTCGTGTCAGACTTTGAGAAGGTACGTTTTTCAGCAGTCCTAACCCTATCCCTGTATCCGGCTCATGCTCCATCGTGGTCAGATTGAACTTGTGAGTTTCCCCCAGTCTAGCTTGAGCAGATGACCCCAAGTGGTGCTTTGTGCTTTTAGGAGCTATACGTACCGAAAACATTAAAATTGCAGATCTCCAGTTCAGCTGATTAGATTGTTAATGTTTTGCCCTCAAATTATTGATTGCATTTAAATCTAATTTTCTGATTTGGTGTGCGATTTTACTTGTGTTGTGTCACTTTATTACTGTTTGAGTGCTGTGTAGATACTTTACATACTGCATTGAAGTTCAGCCTAATTGCTTTTTTTTCCAAGTTATCAGATGGTTAAACACTCGTTAATTCAGTGACGTTTGTGGTTCACCGTGACAAGAATTTGGGTAGTTGTATGAGAAGTATCTTCACCTCCCCCATCAAACCCAATTTCCTACCACGTCTATAGCTGATTCGAGTCATTTGTGAAAATAAATCCTGAGGCTGGAAAAGTTGTGCCCCTTTAACATGTAGTAGTCTTGCCACCTTAAGAAAGTATATATGGCAAAAACAAGATGGCTTCTCGAAGTAAACTACCAGTAAAATTACCTCAATATGAAAGCAAGTTTAGCACATTCCGTTGAATATTTGCATATATTTTCGAAAGTTTCAACACGGTGCTCAAGAAGAACTGTTGGTTAATGTAAATAAAGAAACAGCCATGACTCTACTGTACTCACTTTGTCTGATGAGCCAGCCTTGCTTCATGTGTGGCTGGGTAGACCTGTGGTCCAAAAGCCTGATCCAATCCTTAAAGAAAACCAAGGACATATCAGGGTCAGAAAAGGGCTGAAGACGATGGTGGTTAGCCAAGCTTTGCCTGAGTAGCCTCCCTGATCCACAGGCTGGCCTCGGTATGTCTGTGAATACAGTGCCTAAGCAGAGACAAAGGATGTCCTAAGCCAGATTTAACAACTTTCTGGGTACGTCATTGAGCAATGAAGTCTGTGCAGTTTTGGACTGAAATGAGAAATCGCACTCATCCTCAGACAACTGGACGTGGAATGCTGTTACCGAGGCGCTGGACAATCTCATCTGAATTTCCTCTTTGATAGTTTCCGATCTCTTCCACTGCTCCCTTTGTCTTGCAAGGTGCACATGGTGCTTAATAAATCCACAATAAACAATTAAAAAAGAAATTACTCTGGTGAAAAATGTGTTCTTTTAATTGTGCTACGGAACACAGTATTCACTTTTCACAAATATGTGTCACCTGCTCAAAAGCGCATGTCTAGTTGTTTGCGAGTCACAATACTTCTACCAGTGTCTGACATACATACTTTCCATCTTTAATTAATAACAGCACATCGTGGCTATGTTAAGCTGACGTGGATGAGTTGCTCTAAATCATGCAAGAAAGTGCTGGTTCCTGAACAGTCTTTCAATACTTTCTGTAGTACACATAAACCAGCAGGCGTGGTCTGGCCTATAGGGCAAGCAGACAGCGTGAGATGGGCTGATCTGACAGGTCAGTGTGTGGGCTACTTCTTTGGCTGTTCGTGGGCCTGTTTTATGGTCTGGTGGGCAGGTTTTACTGTTGATTTCCATCATATTAAAAGGAACATTGACTGCCGCAAGATCAAATCCATGCAGTCTTCTCCACATTGCAAATCACTTATACAACGTTCAAAACTGCCCCTATTAGCAAAAAAAAAGGGCCACATTTTTATGTTTGCTGTTCACTAATGGAGGTACTTTTATTTTGGTGCCTGAGCCTATTTTCTGTCCCAGTCCGAACCTGACTAACAGTTTAATATCAAATTGTGGCTGTGTAAGCCACATGGAATGTTTCACATGCAATGTGTTGAAAACACTTAATTAAATATTTGGAATTTTGCTACACCAACTGATTTTTTTCTAATGACAGAAAGTTCTTATTCAGAAAATGCCTCACACATCAGCGGTGGGACATTCTTCAAGTCAGTAGTAAATATTGTATCACACTCATATGCAATGCCTTTTTAGGTTGAAGCCTACAGCAAAGACATATTTGGAACATGGTGAAATCTTCCACTAATTGGTTATCATTGGCTTGGCACATTTGCTAGCTTTATTTGTTTTAGACTGTCCAGCATGTCTTTGTCCCTCCCGTAGAGCTTAGCTTGATTACCGCATCTCTGACTGGCTCCTTGTATTCTTCTGCGAGTGCTGGCTTTCTGGGAACCCATTTTTTCTATTTTGTGAGACACTCCAAGAGAGTACATGTGTTTTCAGTTGTCTCCCGTATGATATCTCACAGCATAAAACATGCTGTATTTCTTAGAAAAGATTTTCTGCTTCCTATCCTTCTGCTTAACTGATTCTCTATATCTCTGCCAGGAACAATGTACAGTCTTCTAGCTTGTTATTTTGGTCAGTGCTCTTTACTAACTGAATAACTTAAACAATCCTCTTCCTAAATGTCATACCCATGTCATAGGCAACCCCCCAAAAATAATCATGCTTGAGTTCAAAAGTAAATGATCAATAAACAGGCCTTTACATTTAGTTTCGATCTGATCATATTTGCTGTGCAAAGACAGTGATCAAATGTTAGTCTCTGTCTTCCAGGGAGATTAGTGTTTACTTTTCTTTCACACCATGCATAATGCACTCTATGCCACTCCACTATACAACACTCTACTCTACACTCTATTCCATGCCACTCCATTCTACACCACTCAACAACACTCTGTACTGTACTCTATGCCATTCTATGCCCCTCCACTCTGTGATACTTTATGCCAATCCACTATGCCCCACTTCACACTACTCCACTCCAATCTACACCGCTCCATTATATGCCACTCTATGCCTCTCCACTGTATGACACTCCACTCTACGACACTCTACTCTACTTCATTGTATGTCACTATACTCCACTCATTGCTAATCCACTCTATGACACTGCACCCTATGCAGCTCCACTCTACACAACTCCACTCTATGCCTCTCCACCTTACGACACTCTATTCCATGACTCTCTACGACACTCTATGACACTCCACTCAACTCCACTTTATGACACTCTGCGCCAGTCCACACTACGCCATTCTACTCACTATACTCCACTATACGCCACTCCACTCTACAACATGACACTCTACTCCAAATTAGGCTACTCCACACTACAATATCTACTCCACTCCACGCTACTACATCTCACTTTACTCCACTCTACGCCTCTCCACTCTACAACACTACTCCACTCTACATCATGCCGCACTACTCTACTCCACTCTTTGCCTCACCACTCTACGCCTTTCTCCTCCATACTCTATGCTGCGACACTATGCCACTCAACTACACTCTACTCTACTCCATGACACTCCACTCTATGCCACTCCACTCTCCAACATTCCACTCCACTCTGCCAGTCCACTCCACTCTATGCTACTCCTTACCACTCCTCAACACTCTACTCCACTCTGCCACTCTACGACTCTCCACTCTACACCACTCTCTACCTCTCTACGCCATTCCACATCACACCACTCCACTCTATAACACTCCACTCTACTCCACTTTACAACACTCAACTCCATGCATCGCCACTTCTCTACAACACTCTACTCCATTCCACTCTATGACACCCTACTCCCCTCTATGCCACTTCACTCTATGTCACTCCAATCTACAATACTGTGCTCTGTAACACTCTCCTCCACGACAGTCCACTCTTTGACACTCTACTCCACTCAATGAAGGTCCACCCTATTCCCCTCTACCTCACTCCACACCACTACTCCACTCTATGCCACAACACTCTATGACAAGTCACTCTATGCCACTCCACTCTACGATACTCTAATCCAATCTATGACTCTCCACTTCACTCCATACCACTCTCCTCTAGGCCACTAACCTTTAGCCATTCAGAACAGCAGCCACGCAGATGTACAACATAGCTAAAGCACATGCCAAGTCAGTACCTCTGAAATAGACAAAACCTACGGCTTTGCCAATGCTTGCTCAGTTTTTCTACAGCCGTTTATGTGTCACGGTGTGGTAGAACTGCTAACTTTTAGGTCTGGCATTAGCCAGGACCTTTTGATTTTACTAAAATAAAATAATATGAATAATCTACTTACTTAAAGGGCTTTTAGCCTACCCTCTTCGTCCATTGGTCTGTTGTTTACAACAAAAAAACTCCCTTAAATTGTGTTAATTTGCCCATGGAGTTTCTACAATGTTGTCAATGCGATGTTTTCTTTTAATTTCACTATCACCTGTTCCCCACGCACTATACACTTGTTTGTTGAGCACTGGAACTAGCATATAGTTTATGATATATCATCAACTGCAGCTAGGCGGCACACCCCAGATGGGATTTGTTTTACATAGTCCAGCAATACAGTCAACAGCTATGGATCAATTTTTCTTCCAGTCATGGTGTACTGGTATCTAGTGCCTGTTGTCAGAACTGTATGATGGGGGCAAGCCCAAGCTAAATGGTAAATCCCTGCATGGTCAGCATTACATCTAGGACAGTCATGTTATCTACTGGGTTCTATCTTGACCTGTTTCTCAGGCATGGAATATACCTGATGAAGGAATTAAAATTTAACCATTTGTGCCTGTGGCTCATAGGCACCATTTTAGAAATGTAGATCCAACTATAACCCTATTTTGCATAATATTAATCCTTAAAATGCATAATGTGTGGAACTCTCCAACATATAGTGAAGTCAAACACTCACCTTCAGTTTAAAACCGTTCTCTTTCACAATACTCTTGAGGAGAGGTAGCCACACAACAGAGGTGAAGATGGACGCTTGCTGTCCTGTGCATAGCTCCTTGTCATGGTCGCCAGACTCGCCAGGGATATAAGGAGACACAGCATAATTTTGAAGTGAAGTGAAGTTTATTGCATCCAACTTCTAGCCGAAGGAGAGATCAACGTCAGGGGTGGGGATGATGTAAAAGATTAAACCAGCATACAGGAATGGCCATCCATCCGTACACACCTGGGCAGCCAGCTTAGAATCTTTTCTTTAAAAAATAATGAATTAGAGCAGTAGACAATGTGAATAACACATCAATTGACCAATGGATGATGGCAGTTGGCTGAGAGTCCCTGTGAGGAAATATGTGATGTATATCATTTTAGTAAAATTAAAAGGACTTTGCTAACTCCATATCTTATAATAGGTTCGGGCAGAAATGTTGTTTGATTCCTAAACTCTGAATTGAATAGCTCCTTGCGGAACTAGATTAGGGGCAGCGGCAACTACTAAAAAGTCATGCAAGAATTAGAATACCTCTTTCTGGTTTGCAAGATCAAATGTATTGAGGTAAATACTTAATCAACTATTTTATTGTATATTAATTTAACCTTTGGAGGGATACAGTAAAACTATGAACCACATTACTGATACTTTCAAGATGGTTATATTATAAACCAACTGCTAAAGAAAATGTTCATATTTCTGGAAGAATGCATTGACATGTTTATGCAAAGTCTTCCAGGCGATTTATCTAGGGCTCTGATAGATTCTTTCAAACACAATTAAACGTGGCCCGCAAGAAGTGTGTTTGACATGGCTGAAAGGTTCAGGGGTTTGGGCAGCAGGGGAGGAATGCCTAAGAGTCCAGGTGGATTCAAGCAGCATATGCCCTAAGATGCTACATTTTCATTGCCTGATAAAGATGATTTTAAAACCCACAAGTAATAATGCTGCACAGAGAAACATGGTAAGTGTCTTAAATGTCAGCTGAATTTCATTTTATTTAGGACTATATTGTTATAGCAACATTTCAGAGAAGAGAAATAAAACGTGTACAAAGCACTCGAGAGGAGATTGTCTCCAAAGTGTGTGGTTTATGAATGATAGATTCATCTAATCTGTTTATATAAAGGAGTTGTAAGCAATTTGTAATGCATGCTTAATTGTATTTTAAAAGATCCCAAGCCATGAGAAAAATAGGTTTGTGTTTAAAGAGGCGTTAAAGGATGTGGAGGAGAAAGTGAGAAAAAGAGTGCGAAAGAGAGAGGCTGACAGAGAGAGAGCGAGAGTGTGTGTTCAGAGACAGTGTGTGCATTTGCATGTGTGAGAGATAGAGCGAGACAGGCAGAGACTGACGGTGTACTCAATTCACGAACATTTTGCAGCGATTTACTCCTGAAATTTAATAACAAGCCAAAAATATTAGTCCAACTTACTCCCAACAGCCTGTACTTATCTTTTTATTAGAAGATAAAGTAACAAACATCTTGGGGAGTAATGAGCAGGACCCATTGTACAGCAGAACATCTTATTTACTTGACGTTAGAAGCATCTTGGGGAATTATATAAAGTTAGTTGGATGAGATTTACTCCATCAGAGCAATAGAGTAAAGTACTCTCGTGCCATTAGGGAGTGCCTGCCTCTCAAATTTAGAGCTGTGCATCGGCCTAAGGATATATCTTGAATTATGTCAGGAACTGCCGTCCCAACGGTTCCTGTTGATGTATTGAAAGTTTGACGGACAGCTCCACCAACATGACGGAGCGCTCCACCAACATGACGGAGCTGTACCGCATACGTTCAATGTGTTTTTCCATTTTCAAAAACAAATTCCCAAAACGTAATTTTGTTTTTGAAAATAAAATAAAAATGACCCCCCCCCCCCATACTATAGGTGTTTTCTTCCATGGTGTGGAGGTCATTTTGGAGGTTTTGCTGCCCTTTACTCTCTTGTTTTATGTGACATTGATGAACAGTTACAACTTGCCATTTGTTAGCCCACTATAAATAGGGTGGGAAGACAAATGGAAAAACCTCTGATGGCCCTTACTCTGTCAGGCCGTCAGAGGTGTATGTCGGTGGCAGTCACAAAGTCTCTGCTGTTGATATACTGAATGTCCGCCCGACTTTAAATGAGGTTCCATTGGGTAAGAGAACTAACTCGTAAACACATTTTTCTATTGCTTTCTAAGGGGCATTGGACATGGAACGCAACTTGGGCTGACAGCAAGTTGGTTATTGAATTATTTCCAGACACGTGAGAAACAGGACATTATTATAACCTTATAGCCCTCTGCCGAGGGCTACTCCAATTGTTTTAGGGCACGAGTAATAGGCCTAAGCTACAGGTGAGGGCCTATAATGAGGGAGAAAGTCTTGAACAACCAATATAGCCCAAGGCACAAGGGCTATTAAGCTATTGGAACATAGTACCCACTGAGGATAGGATTTTCTACATTAAAAAGGGAGAAACAGAAAGACAAATATTGGAATGTTTGTGCAAATGCTTCTACCAGACATTATTAGCCCAGAGCCACTTCATTGTCTTCAGTGGAGCTCCCAATATTCCAATTATCTAATATAGCCTTATTGCAGAGGGCTATGCTGGTTGTTAAAGGCCATGAATCTGAGTGTGGCTCAGGCCTATAATGACGGACAGGGCCTTTAACAACTGGTGTAGCCCTCGGCAAAAGGGCCATGAGGCTATTAGAACATTCCACCAACTAAGGGTAGAATGTTCTAAATTTAAAAGGGAGAAACTTGAAAGCAAACATTGGAATGTTGAAGCTGCTTGCTAATGGCAGCCATTATAAGCCCGGAGCTACTCCTTTCTCTTCAATGGAGTGCCCAACATTCCAATGTTCTAATAGAGCTTTTTAGAAGCAAGAAGCCAAGGACCATTTATCACCATATACCCGGAGTCAGTCAGAGGATGTGAGTACGGCCTCAGCCTATCGGACCTCAGGTCAAGAAAAGAACAGCACGCTGTGACCACTGTAACACTCATTGACAGACACTGTCGTAGATGTTAGCCCACAAGGACACTCAAAGAGCAGCATTTATCATCCATAGATGACTTGCGTTAGCTATAGACCAAAAGTGTTTAAAATTCTGATCACTGCACAGACACCCAACAAAGTATTTCATTTTAACAGAGAGAGTAGAATATAACCCAAGGCTAAAGAACCAAAGCTAGCTGCAGCTTATATTTTAATGCAAGTATTCTTCCAAAAACTGAATAAATTTCTCATTATTCGAACCACTAATTTTAGAAATTTGTCTGAGAACTTACACCATAAAAGAAGAAACGCAAAAAAGTATCTTTTCGGGAGTTTTTATCTATAGCCCTGGATGAATTACCATGAAACAGGTGACCAAGAGTGTGATGCTTAGACTCTCATGAAGGCCCCTGCCTGTGAGTAACCAATGCTTCCAAGAGAAGTAACAGTAGCATACAATGTTTCTGGAGTTATTAGGGCACCATGAATGCAGATTATATGAAGCATCCACGCGACGGCGGGGAGCCCATCTGCAGGTGTTCTGCCTTTACACATACCTTCGGAGAATCTACTTTTTTTGATGGAATAATCCCAGGTGGGATGAAAAGGACCCAGGCCTTCTCTTGTCACGAGCATGGAGATGTGATTTGCCACTGGATATCATCATAGGTGACAAGCTACGCTCTACAAATCCACCTTACATTACATTAGATTACATTTGATGTGTCTGGCTGCCACAGTTGGTGATTTGATGCAAACATCATGCATTGGAGGTTCTCCAAGGAGGTCCTCTCGCCGGATGTTGTGGAGTGTCTTTGTCGCATCTGTCCAGCAGACAGACACCAAGAAGAGAGGTTGAAGCAGGGGCGGCTGGTGTTCAAGGGCGAAAGGGGCGTTGCCCCGCCATCATGGAGGGGGGTGAGGAGGGAGAAAAACCTACGAGCAGCTTTAGTCAAAAAGCTAACAGTTGCTTTTCACTAGAGCTGCTCGTAGGTTTTTCTCCCTCTCCCTCCGTGACGGCAGGGCAACGTGCTCTTTTATGAAGGATTGAGAGGTTTTTTTTGGGAAGGAGTACCTGCCTGCGCATGTGTGACCAGCGAGCGTGATGATTCTTGCCCTTAAGGCACAAACCAGGCCAGTGACATCACGGTGAAGGCGTGCTCAGTTTTAGCGGTGATGCTTAGGTTTCCTTTTGGGCGGATACTGCCCTGGCCCAGGGCGGAATCTTAAGAGTTCCATTCATTTAATGGAAAAGGGCGGGGCAGACTCAGGGGGACGCAGCAGAAGTGGGTGGCTACCATGGAAAGCCAGCCTCGCCTCCTCCATTGCTCGTGCAGCTTGTATTGGTTGATGCTGCCTGAGGGGTGGAGCCCAGCAGCTTTCCATCCCGAGGACAGGGAGTGCTGCAGTGCACATGACACCTTGTTGTCCGTTAGATGAACTACCTCACAAGTAAGTGCTTTGTTTTGTAACAACTACAGTACATGGTATATTATGTTAGCTTAACATGGAGCATGGAGGAGTCTCTGCAGTGAAAGCTTGCACACACCAAATATTGTTAAGTTTACACAAGCTTTAACTGCGGAGACTCCTCCATACTCCTGGATTGATATGTTATTTTCGCCCGTCTAGCGCATGTACAGCCATTAGGGCCCGGGAGCAGCGCTCTCTAGGCCTTTCCTGGTATCGATTTGGAGAAAGTCGGGTGCTCAGCTGCCCTCTCCCACTTCAGCAAGTTCACTCTCCCCCAAATCCCTCTGTTTTCTCCAAGCTACTCTACTGTTGTCGCTGGACTCACTAGTCCTCATTTATCTGCTCTACCCCAGGATGCCCCCTCTCTCTGATTTTCTCCCCACGCCCTGCCTCGTTGCTCTCCCATTTAGGCTGCCTCGCCCCTCCCCAGTATGTCTCCTTTCACCCAGTCTGTCTGCTCTCCTCACCTGCGCCTCTACTGTCCCTATCGGCTCTCACCCAGTGGGCCTCCTCTTCCTGCCAGTCTCTCCTCTCCCAGTCTATCCATTCTTAATACCCACCCCTGCCTTTTCCCTCCTAAATTCCTCACTCTCACTGTCCAACCGGCCTCTCCCCGAACCTTTTACTATTTACCCACTCTCTCATGCCTCTGCTCCCTGAAGTAGCCTGTCCACTCGCACCCCAGCCATGCCAGCTTGGTGCTCTGAAGCCCTCACTTTCGGAAAATATCTTTGCTTTTTTTCCTTCGAGTTGGAAGTGAAGCAATTTATTAACCGCCCTGATGCGGATAGCGTCATTTCAGTGTTAGGAACAGCAACGGTGACGTCATTTTTGAGTTGGCAATGCAGTTAGAATGTAGGGCAGAGTTTCAAATACGTAGAGGAACAATGCGCCTAATTTCTTGCAAGATTAGACCATCATTGAGCTGGGTAACCACTTATTGTAGCGTTTGATTGAGTGCTACACGTTTAAAGCACTATACGAAACAAGCATTTGCAATGCATTAGGTCTCGCATTTACGCGAGTTTGAGCTATTGACATTGCAAATAACAATGCCTATTGGCATTGGCATTTACAATGCCAATAGCTTTAACTCGTGTAACTGCGAGACCAATTGCATTGCAAATGCTTGTTATTTTTGTTTTGTGGTATGTTGTGCTGTGTTCAGCGGTGCTCTGTAATTACTGTAGAGACGACAGTAAATTCTGCTATGTTTCCAGCCATAAACAGCAGATTACATTTCCAGTGACAACCATGTACCAGAGTCAGGTGGTAAAATACCGCCCCTTCAGTTCTTTAACAATTAAGACTCCAATCAGATCAAAGCAGTGGAAGAGACTTGTCTTAAATTAACACTTCAAGGGCTCACTTTATGTGAGACAGCCCTCTGTGTGTTCCTTGACTGACCTTCATTTATGAGTTCTGGGCAGGTGAGGCTAATTCTTTCGACTGAGAGCCGTGTGTCCTTAACAAATGTTAATCACTCATTTTGCTTCACTTAAGGCAGGGCCACTGGAATTATTCAGCAGAAGAGAGCCAAATTATGTGGCAGAGTAGATTAAATTACGGGAGCATGAAAAGGTAAATTATGTGGCAGAATGTGGCACATTACTTGATTACTTTCTCATTTTTAAACTTGGTAACACTGTGTGGGAATTGGCTGAACCTCATTGGTACCAGTTTCAAACCCAAATATAGCAATAAGCAACAGAAAGGTGACCAGTCAACCTTTGCCAAGGCCCTTTCACTGAGCGGCAACATGTGTCGCTGCATTTTTTTGCATTTTTAGTAACTTTTGAACCATTTGAGCTAGAAACAAAATATTATTTTGTTGAAATCAGCAGATTGTGCGGCTGAAGGTGGATTATGAGGCAAATGTGACAAATGTATAACTATGCGAAAATGACCGCATTTGAAACATTTAATTCCAGTGGCCCTGACTTAATATGGGTAGCAAGCTATAATCTTCTTTTGTGATTTTATATTTATAATAACTCTATTATAGATATGAATATCATTTTTACCAACATTATTTGCACTTTATATACATATGTTGTTCCTTAACAGTGTTTCTACTACAGTACATTAAATTGTAATTCCATATTTTGAGTTATAAAAAAGTCCCGTGTCCTGATTGGATTTGTGTCTGTGAGGTAACCGGTGCTCCTGCCTGGGATCTGAGATAGTCTCTGTGACATCTTTAAAATGTCAATAACGTGCTATGTTGAGGTCTCGGAAATCACTCCTATGTGGAGGGATCTGGTGCGTGGGGGCGGGGTTAGCCAGTTTTAGCATTCCTAAATAGCGCCAACATACAAATAACTGATAAACATACCAAGTAGCTGGGCGAGTGGAACGCCCATCTCTGACATCTGCGTGACCTGCATGTGTCACGTTTCGTGTCCTGACTCCTGACAAGGTAAACCTGGCCTTTCATCCTTCGGGGGTCGATGCCTTGAGTAGCGTTATATTAACTAGTAGTTACACCGGCTATTGAAAGGTCAGAAACAGGCAGCTGCGTTAAGCACTATATTCGGGGCATGTTAATACGCTTTCTCTGTTCTGTGAACCGGCGAGAGCAGTGTGGCCTCTCTAGGGTGCAGAGTGGGAAAAGGGAGGGGTTTTAACCTGATCTGCCCTCCAGGGCTTCCCAGGCCCTTGGGACAGCAGAGGCCCCGCTCGCCCACATGTCAACTTTGAAAAGGGATCTGTTCTAATCTGTGTAAATCGCATCGGCGGTAATCCCCCTGTGGGAGAGCCACTGACAGCAGGGGCCTTAGCAGGTTACCTAACCTCACACTGGAGCACGCTGGACCGACGCTGGCGGCAGGAAACTGACGAAAGCGCCGAAGCTCCTCGAGGCGCTAAGGAAGATTCCGAAAATAATTCGTAAATATGAGGTTTCACGTTTACGGCCCTGCCTGGGTGCAGACCTACACGTTTTAGGAACTCACAATGCTTTCCAAGCGCACTACCGGAAATACTTGTAAATTCCATACTGGGTTGCATGTGAAGGGCTCTCCATGTGTGTAATTGTACACCAGGTATGTTATGCATGGTACAGACAGGGTCACTGGAATTACGCAGCAGAAGACGAGCAAATTATGCTGCAGGGTTGACTAAATTATACAGCAAGAAAAGGCAAATTATGCACTGTAATGCGGCACATTTTGTGATTATTCCTTTCTTATTTTATCATTTCCACACAAGTTAACGCAGTCTGGGAGAGGTTTCACCGCATTAGAACCAGGTTAACAACGAAATCCAGCAATAAACAATAATCTGTGGCCACATGTGTGCCCCCATACAAATCACATATGGAGATGCCACTGCCTATGCTCCTGATGTGATTTCCACAGGAAACCCTGCATAATCAGATAGCTTGTTTTGGGATGAACAGGGTACTCCTGGGGGGTGAAGTGAATTCTTGAAGTAGATTAGAGGTACCAGCTTAATTCATCCGTCAAATGTACTTATTAATAGTACAAAAAGGAGAAGACGGAAAAATACATGTGACTAAATCTCAGTTTAAATATTAAGTTGGATTACGTCATTTGCTTTCATGTCATTAAATGAAATTAGGCATAAATATAAACAAACGCGCACTGAAGTTGATGAGGAGGGAGTGGGAGGGGGGAGTGGGGGCGGGCACAGTGGTGCGGCCGCAGTTGTAAAAGGCAGGGAGAGGGTGAGATTGAGAAAGGGAAAGATAGGGATCAAAGGAAACAATAACAAGCAGGAAGGGGGTGGCAAATGGTGTGCCCTTTGATGTCCTCAGTGGCCACGCGGCTCACTGAGGACATCAAAGGGGCCGCGAAGTGATCAGGCAGTGCTTTTCAGGCTGTCAAATGGTGCGCGCGCCCAGCGCACATGCACTGTATTTGGAGGCCTGAAAAGCACTGTTTGCACTTCCAGATCCCCCTTTTACAAAAGCTCTCGCGAGAGCAGCGCTAAACGCGAGAGCAGCGCTAAAGCGCTGTCTCAGGCGAGACCTAAAAAACAGTTCTTATTATCAGTACTCTTAAATCATCCGTGCTTGCAATGGGAAACATTAAGTGAACTGGCAAATGGATGGAGGTTGGGCGATCAGAGTCATGAGTAGTGCAGCCATGAGAACAATCCGCCTGTAGACTTCAGTGTCTATTTAATATCTTTGCTAACTCTGCAAAGTTGATAAGGAAAAAAACTATAGTAACGCTGTTCCGACTTACTTAATTGGTCATATTGCTCCTGTGACTCAGCTGAGCGCGTAGTGTCTGCGACATAATGGTTTCATGCCTGTGACTTATGGCCGCTTTTCTCAAGATTTCGTGCTCAAGTTGGGATATTAAGGCAGTCATTATAAGTTTTGTAGTAAATACTGGTACTTCAGACCTGAATATGTTTATTAGAGGGGGGAATGGCCAGTAAATAATGCACTAGAATCTGCCAATTTTTTCTAAAAAACAAAACGTGGGAGGCAATAAAACTTGTTTGTGGTAAATACCTAACACCTCGGTGTCCGTTTTAATTGTGTGTGACAATTATTGTACCCCATAGCCTTCAGCTAAAAATGAAGGGCTTACCTTTTAATCTGTACCTGTCAATAGTGTTCAGTATTAGTTCTGCAGGATTGTCACAGAAATGAGTATTTCACATTTTATGTCAGAAATATATTTTGCATCCCATTCCCAGGACAGTGCTGATATTAAAGCTCGTATTACATAGTGACGGACCTGATTCTCAAAGGTGTTTGAGCTTGTAAGCCAACCTCTTTCTACAGCCCACTACCCCGCCCTGACTCTCTCTCTCTCTCTACCTATCCTTACTTTACCTCACCACCCTCTTTCCTTTGCCTGCGTCTCTATCCTTTTTCCCCGAAACTCTCTACATGTGTCTCTCCCCCTTCCATCACCTTTTTTCTCAGCCATCTTTCTGTACCTACCCTCACAAATGTTTACCTCTGTCTACTGCCAATAACTTACTCTTCACATCTTCACATCATCTCCCTCTACCTTGGCTCTCTCTCATCTTTCTACCTCACTTCTTTCTACCTAACAATATTGTAGTATTGTATCTCTCTATCTCACAATGAATACATTGCAGCTCTTATCTATCTACCTCTGACTCGGTCACCTCTTTGTACCACCCTTTAGTCTCCCTTCTCTGCCTTACCGATTTGTCTAACACCTCTGCCCTTACATTGCCTCATCTCTTCTAACCCATGCCCTCTACATCTTGATGTTCTTACTCCCATCTCACATCAGTCTGTCTCACATCTCTTCAGCAAGCCTCACCTCTCGCAGGTACACTTCTATGTACCTGTCCTCTCTGTCACTCACTATCATGACCTCGCTGTATCACTATTCTCTTTCCACCTCACCACACTGTTCCCATCTCACTGCCTCACCTCTCTCTCTACCTCATCTTTTCCTTTAACTCTCCTATTTTCATCTCACTTTACCTCACCTCTCTCCGCCCTTCTTTCCCCACACTTTCACTCACCACCTCCATCTCATTTCTCTCTCTTCCTCACCTCACTCACTCTCATCTTTGTACCCCACCTCATTCACAAGCTAACCTCTCAATTTGCCTAACATTTATTTACGGCCTCACCTCTTCACCTCCTTTCTTTCTCCTTGTTGGTTCCTCCTAACTCGCCTCACTACCTTCCTCCTCTGTTGCTACCTCTTTCTCTACAGCAACCCTTTATGCAGTCTGTCATTCTGTTTTCACTCCACTTTCTCTGTACCACCTTTGTCTCAGTCCATCCTCTCTACCTCGCTCTCTACCCATTCATCCATTGTTGTACCACACTCTCTGTCTACTTTCCTCTCATACTCTACTTCACCCATCTACTTCATCTTTTCCCTCTACAAATCATCTTTCAGTTCTTCATCCCTCTTGCTCTGTGCTTTACCTAACCTGTCTTTCTACACCTCGCTTCTCATTTTGTCCCTCTCTGTCACCACTCCACCTCTGCTTTTCATCTCCTTATTCTTTTGGAAAACGATAACATGGGAAGCCTTTGCTGTTACATGCAGGCATTTTTTACACAGAGTACTACTTGAAATGCATTAATATTTTCAGCACTTTTTTTGAAATGGCATTTCTTGCATGAAAACAGAAAACTATTTTAAGGAAATAGTATCATCATATTGATGTACAGCACTACACAGTCAAAGAATGTATTAATTGTATAGTTAAAACCATTACAAGTGTATCAGTGTGTTCAATAGTTAATATGGGCATATGCAAAGATTGTCTTCTATAGCTCATAAAAATTGGCAATTTCTTAAATGATAAATAATTAAATCATATTGCTTTATTAACCTTCCTGCTTCCTCCAATTTGCTTGAAAATGCACCATTTGTCCGCTCCTTTTTCAAATATTTCTGTAGGTTGTTTGGGCTCGCTGACTACGCTCGCTCGCCATAGTGCAATATGACAATCATTTTACACCCCACCACTTTCAAATGTCACCAGCCGCCCCTGGGCTGAAGGTGATTGTCGTGACTTTGAAGCTCGACCTGTTCCTGCAAGCCATTTCATTACTACAAACACTTATCAGTTAACTTTACAGTTTTCAACAAACGATGCTTTAATAAATAGTACCTCAGGTTATGAAATGGTGATATGTCGCGTCTAATGCTCATGGTTCTGTTCCAAAATGTACGTACTCAAAAAGAAACAAAACTCACAGACTTCGGATGCAGTGCGACTACTCTATCAGGACAGCAAACTTAAGGAATGGAAGACACAGAACATGCCCTTTCTTGTACTAATTGAGTCAAAGACCTTAGCAAATGAAGGAATGGCTTATAAACCTAACCTCTTCCCTTTCTGATTCCTTCTGGAAACTTCATCTGCAGTGCAGACCCCATCAATGTCCTGCTGGCGGGCGCACCAGCAGGGCCTGTGGTTCATGTCTTCAACAAGAGGCAGCTAAAATTAAAGCAACGACATCTGAATTGTAAACATTTGTAAACATTTACAATTCAGTTGCAATTGACTACAACTGCACGTAACCTGATGCAGACCTTCAAAAGAACTTTGTTGTGTGAACCTTCACTACCTATCACGTGTGAGGCCTGAGCTACGCTACTGCTATGGTGTGCTTCCCCTGCTGATTACACTCTGACCTTAGACTTGCCCAAGGGAGGGCTAAAGATACACAAACAATATAAACACAGATAAGGCACGGGATCTGTATAACAACTGCATCCATCCCGACACAGCACAGTATTCGTATATTTCCACACTAAGCTCTGTGTTTGAGACAATTATATTTAAAAATACGTAATTGACAACATCAGTCTTAAACCGATGCAGAAAGAAAGTCAGAACTTTTAGAGACGTAGGATTATGCATAAAAGTTTCCTAAAATTACTTTTATCGTTCGTCATCGGCTTCTAGGAAAATGATACCAGTCAGCGTGTAGCCTAAAACGCATGTGTTGAAACTATTTGGAATTGTTGCGATGTCCAGCAAAGTGTGAACTGTGTGAATGCTCGTCTCATTCCTAATGCCGCCGCTGCCCCTGAAAGGAAATACGCATGCTGCCACCGCTGTCGTTAAACCTACGACAGCCGGAAATCTACCCAGCCAAATGCCAATAAATTATCAGACTCTTATGAAAAATGTAAAACAAAACTAGGAAACAAAATACATTCGTCTAGACTTCATCCCACTGCACTCCACCTCTTGAAATCCAGTTTGATGTTTCTGAAGTACTCACTGCTGTCATTCGGTCCATACATCGGTCAGGAGCCTAAGGAGCAATGTGATTGTATATGGGAGGTAGGAAATACCTATAAACTAAAATGTAAAAATGTAAATTGATACTTGTATAGCGCACTACTCACCCGCAAGGGTCTCAAGGCGCTTGTACGAATACCACTGTGGAACCCATCCTGGCTTTCCCTGTGAGGCATCCACTCCTGGGCACCCCCAAGGTGGAGGCCAGGCATCCTTAGTGTTGTGGGGGCCGTTGTGGAGATTAAGCAAGCTATTGCCCAGAGTTGCAGAGTGGGACTCCATGATTGGAATGGCACCGAGGCGAGAATTATCAGGTCCGTGGAATATTTGAGCCCAAGACCCGCTGAGACGGGGAATTGAACCCTGGTCCCAGGCTAGACCTCTGCATCAGGGTCTGCCGCTCTAATCATTGAGCCACACTTCTCCTAAACTAGTGTGTTGGGTGGTAATGTTCCTTTAATTAAGTGTATTTAATGCCTGTGTCGAATACCCACCAAAGCACAGCCGTTCCCAGTGACGCCATACAAAATGTGCTTGCGTCTCACTAGTGAACTCTGCGGTGGGTGCAACTTCCTTAGATTATTACAAGCCTGGATTCTTTTCCCCCCTTCTTGTGTGTCAGAAATGGCATCTCTAGTTGGCAGTGGTTTGCCCCTGTCAAAGTAGAGACCTACACTCCAGTCAAGGTAAGTATAGAGATCACTAAGTTTAACTGTGCTCACCTAGTAGCTTGGCTCAGAGCAGTCAGGCTAAACTAAAGAGGCAGTGTTTAAAGAATTTGTGCAGGCACACACGGTAACCCAGTGAAAACACCACAAAAGTATGCCACACCACTTTAGAAAAATAGCCAATATTTATCTGAGTAAAACAAGACCAAAACAACAAAGATCCAACATACACAAGGCAAGATATGTATTTTTCAAAATTAAATGCAGTTATAGCACTTAGAAAACAATAGCTCCAACTGGGGCTCTCTGGTTGCCCTTGACCGAGACAGATCCACAAGCTCAGTCTAACTATGATGGAGCACAGGTCACCTGCAGGAGTCGCACGGACCCTGGTACAGTAACTTGGATGCGTCAAAAAGTCAAAGACGGTGCGATGCACAGAGGAGGCGAGGTGTCGCGAAGGCAGGTTGTTGCAAAGTCATCCTGTGCCCTGGGCACCCCCCTACTTTTTGCTGACTGGTACTGGTGGTAACTGACTCTGACCGACCCTGGGCTCTGCCTAACCAGGGCCAGGGCCACTGCTACGCTGAAAACACTTAGAATACAGTGAAAACACCTACATACACGAGGGTACACTAAGGGTTGGGGTACCCCTGTGATTGGCATGACCTACCCCATAGGGCCCAAGTAGATAATAGGGCAGGGGATTAAAACTACCTATCAGTCCTTAGTATATAATAGGGCATGGCAGTTTAGAGGCCAGCAGCCCTTTCTGCACATTCATGTGTGCACTGCTGAAGCCTGAGGTCAGTTTAAAAGTGGCTTTGGGCTACAGGACAGCTTTAAAAAAGTCAATTGTGCCCAAACTCGACTTTTGTGTTTGGGGCACTTAAAAATAGTTAACCTATAATGTTTGGGCTTATTAGGTACCCCCAGGGTCTCCCCTGGATGTCCCAGGGGTGGAGAGCAGGTATCTATAAGGTGGACCCTTATAAAGATGAATATTATATGCCCTGGGTAAAGTGAAATTGCACATTTCACTCCCCATATTGAGATAAAGTGCTGCCCAACTTTTTTTGCCAGTAAGCCAAAATTCAACCCTGTATCCTCTGCCCTGATTGGTCAGAGATAAGTAGGTGAGCCTAGCTGCTTTGAAGAGGTGATAAATGACCCCTGGGGTTAGGAAGCCTCTCGGGGACGAGGGGCAGCTGGGCATAGGAATGCCAGAGCAGGGGGAGGAGTCGTAAACCATGGACTTCAAGAGAAGGGGAGGAACCCTGTGTAATTTACAACCTTACCCTATTCACCTCCAGCCAGATGCTAGGATTAAGGAAGGAATGAGCAGATGCAAGGGGGAGAGACTATGGAGATTAGCCATCCTATGGGTGTTTTTAGCCAGCTTTTCTCTCCCTGCTGAAAATTCTGACATATTGCTTTTTGGAAGAATAGTGGTTTCTGGGATAGCATTTTCCCACACTATGGAGGAAGTGGGCAGACCTTTGGATGGAACCCTGCACCTCATTGGACAGGAGTGCCCTCCTGCTTGACCCCAGATAACACTGAATAAGTATCTGAGAGATGCGGTGCCTTTCAGTTCTGCTGCTTGAAACTTAAGAGAATCAGAAGGGTCTGAGCTGAAGAGTTTGATGTGCATTTTCAAAGGCCTGCACTCTGAAGATTTCGCCTTTTTGCATCATTTGAATCTACAGTCCTGTGGATCAAACCTGCTTCAAAAGACTAAAGAGTGGACTCCCTGCAAGCTACAAGTAACAGATCTCACCTGGACCATCACCACAAAGAATCCCCAGCCTGGAGTACTACCAGTGGATTTGTATGTGTTTTGTCCAAGTGGATTATGGAAATTGAAGTCTAACACTTTCAAGGACCCTCGTGGAGATTCCAGAACCTTGGATTGTGTGTTGGATACTTTGGGATCCGCAAGAAGAACTTCAGGAAGGAGTTTTAACAGGACCCAGCATGCTGGAGGGGGTTGCACAAGACTGGTGAGAGATCCTCCAGAACAATTGCTAAAGGTGAATGTGTCCCTGTCAGAGGCAACAAAATGACTAAAAGGGGCACTACTGGATTCTAAGCACTAGAAAATGATTCATCTTTAGAAATTCATATCTCTGGTTCATTACAGTGGATTTCTTTTGTTTTAGTGTTATTTAAAAGATACAAATATTTCCTATTTTTATAAATTGGTGTTGGATTTTTATTTTGTGTTGTGTCTTAATTATTTACTGAACTGGTGTTTTAAATGCTTTACATACCTGTCTTTGAAGTTAAACCTGCCTGCTCGCAGCCACGTTACCAAG
Organism: Triturus cristatus; assembly: GCF_964204655.1. Lineage (NCBI taxonomy): Eukaryota > Metazoa > Chordata > Amphibia > Caudata > Salamandridae > Triturus > Triturus cristatus. Next base: position 376,018,527 of record NC_140587.1, read on the forward strand.
GGTTGAGCAGAGGAATAATTTTCTAAGACCTATTCTGAGCCATATACTGTGTTAGTGGCCTTATTGCCAGTGGCAGACCTACATTTGCCCCTAGCAATAATCCACTTTCCAACACAGGCGAAGCATCGGTTCCTTACTACTGTACAGGTCATTGGCACGCTGGTGCTGGGGCACGATGTGTTGCGCAAAGGAGGTGAGGCATCACTATTGCAAAGTGATGCATTCGTTCCTGGAGGCGATGCAGGAAGGTTGAGCCACTAACGCACAATGCGTCAATTGCACAGCGTCAATGTCAACCCACCAGGCAGCAGGCGCTGCGTCACAGTTGGAGTGGTGCACAACATACTTTGTTGAAGCAGTGCTCAAGACTCACGCAGCAGCATGGGTCTAGGACTGGGTCTGGCACCACTTGGCAGGTGAGAATTCACAGAAAATGAGCCCAGGTGATGGTAGCAAGATGCAGGTGAAGTATATGATGGTTCTGAGACTTCCAACTAGAGGCAAGCTCAACTCAAGCTCTTGGAAAAACTTTAGAAAGCAGGATGCAGAGAACAAAGTCCAGTCTTTTCACTCCCAAGCAAGAAGCAGCAGACAGCAGGCCAACACAGCAAAGAAAGCAGCAAAGTGGCAGTCCTGCCTGGCAGTCCAACAGCTCTTCTTCCTGGCAGAATGTAGTCAGTCCAGAAGTGTTCCCAGTATATGGTGTCAGAGATCCAATACTTATACATGTTTTGGCTTTTGAAGTAGGGAGACTTCAAAGAAAGCTCTTAGTAGTGCACAAGACCCTGCTCTTCCTGACCCTGGCTCCAGACATATCACAGGGTTTATGCAGCTCTTTGTAAGGGGACAGACACAGCCCTATTCAGGTGCAAGGGCAAGCTCAGAAGGACCCCTCATCCTTGTGATGGGCCATCAGGATATGCAGGGAACACTTCAGCTCCCTTTGTGTGTGACTGTCTAGAGTGAATTCACAAACCCCAACTGGCACCCATCCCAGATGTGTATTCCTTGGCACAGGCAAAGGCACAGAATGGATAAAGTAAGAAAATGACAACTTTCTGAAAGTACAATTTTCAGACCTGCAATTGAAAAACTAACTTCACTAAAATATGTGTTTTTAAATTGTGAGTCCAGAGACACCAAACTCCAATTTTCTATCAGCTCCCAATTGGGTGAAACACTTGTAAAGTGTTACCAGACAGCTCCAATGCTAACCCATAGGAGAGATAGGCCTTGCTGTAGTGAAAACAAATGTAGCAGTTTTTCACTACCAAGACATGTAAAACTTAAAAGGACATGTCAGATCTGCCAGCTTCCTAATAAAACTCACTGTGTGACACAAGGGACTCGGGAGGGGGCAGGGCCAGAGGTGGGGGAGGGACCTTAAGTCCAATTACCTCTGAAATTCAAAGTGCTTCTGAGGGGTCTGGCTTTCAAGGTAGGTGGTGGGGCATTGGGCAGGTGGCTGCCCTTGAGCCACAGTAATCCCTAACACCCTGCAAGAAAACCAACAATCTGATGTTTCAAAGGCTGTCGCTGATGTCCTGCAGAACACAATGTGAGTTGGAAACACTTGCTGCAGAGGTTTCCCACTCACATTGTCTGCCACTGTGTGATGTCAGCTCCTCACCGGGTGACCATGTGAAAGGAGCCAACATTGTATGACAGACGGTGGTGATGTGTGCGTTGGCAGGTCTGCATGTCCTACCTTTTAAATACACCACACCTTGCCCATGGGGCTACCTAGGGCCTACCTTAGGGGTGCCTTACATATAATAAAATGGAAGGCTTGGGCCTGGCAAGTGGGTGAAATTACCAGGTCGATGTGGTAGTTTAAAACTGCATGCACAGGCTCTGCAGTGGCAGGCCTGAGACAGGATTGAAGAGCTACTCATGGGGGTGGCACAATCAGTGCTGCAAGCCCACTAGAAGCATTTTAAATACAGGCCCTGGGCACATGTAGTGCACTGTACTAGGGACTTTCTTGTAAATCAAATATGCCAATCATGGAGATACCTAATGCCATTACATTTAGACACAGAGCACTGGTCAGCAGTGGAAAAGTACCCAGAGTCCTAAAACCAGCAAAAACAAAGTTCAGCACACAGTCCCAAAAAGGAGGTCAGAAGCAAAAAGACAGAGGAAACCAAGCCGAAAGTTGGGAGGTCTAACATTGTGCATTTAGTTTCGGACTTCACTTGTCCTGTTTTTCACCTTTGCTTTGTCCTTTTATCTGAAACTGAACATAAGCATGTTACTATTACCAGCTGTTTGCTGCAAAAGCTGACATCTGCTTCAACCAGCAAAGCTGGTTTTGTATTTCAACTAGTTTTTCTATCAATGAGAATAGATGTAAATTTCAATTTGGGAAAAGGGTGATGGCATATGCGGCCAAAAGTATCAACGCATGCTCATCCCACATGATTGATTTATAATTGGAAGCATAAGAAAGCCAACAACAAAGTGCAGTTAGCTCAGGAAGTTAGGAAATTCAATTTATCACCCCAGCTGTTGATCTCTCATAGCTTTTCCCCAAGTCAAATGGTCAAAAGTACTCCATGCATCGAGGTTTGTGAGCTGCAAACACAACAGCAATCATCACTCTTGACTCTGCAAGGCAAAAATTATCACAGGACATTGGCCTTGGCAAGATTTCACCTTTTGGACTAGCACAAATGAAGACATAGATGGAACAAGAACTCTCGGGCAGAGCGCAACTGCAATAGAAATGTGACAGGCCTCCTCAATCCGAGAGTTAGTTAAAGAAACATAAAAACGACATGAACCACAATCCTATTGGGGGAATTCCTAAAATAACCGGAGATGTAATACACAACAGTAATTAGTTGCACTTTATTTATGGATGTTAGTAAACAAGTAAAATCTTAGGTTACTGTTGTGTATTACATCTCCGGTTATTTTAGGACTGCACCAGTGGGATTGTGGTTCATGTAGTTTTTATGTTTCTTTAGCTAACTCTAGGATTGAGGAGGTCTGTCACATGGTGGGGTTTCATTGGATGGGCTGCACCTGTGGGGTTTAAAAACGGGTGTAAAACACTTGACTGCTTTCATTTGAAGAACTATGTTGATGGTGCATGAATGTATAACTAGCAGCTGGTTTTGGAGCAGAAAAAGGGAAGATATTGTCTTTACACTTGAAGCAAAGTAAGTTGAAATGAAGTTTAAATGAGTTTAGAATTTTCTTTTGAGTCTGGTAAGTGACACTGTTCTTGATTAGTTCACAGAGCAGCAGCACATACATTTTTGTGCACGTATAATTTGGGGGTAGTTACATATATGATGGTGGGTTATAGAAGTGTTTTTTGCTAAGTTTGCATGTAAGTCACGGTACATTTAGGTAAAGGGCGGTATGTTTTTACATACTCTGGCATCGCATTGAACATTTTTAAGTTTTGTGTTGGAACTCGTCCCTAAATGCTAATGGGCCTTTTTAGGTCTCGCCTGAATCAACACATGCGCTGGACTGGCGAGACTTTTTGTGAGGGCTCAAAAAATGCTACAATGGCCAGCCTAGAGCTACAGTGCATATGCGCGGGCGCGCACTTAGGAGCAGAGGCTGGCAAACCTCGTCATGCTCAGTAAGCGCCCTTGATCACTTTCCCTTTTGCCCGTGGTCACTTTCGCGGTGCCCCTTTGATGTTCTCGGTCAAAGAACATCAAACATCAAAGAACATATTGTGTTAATGCTTTGCTGCGCCCGTTTGACTTACAATGTGCTTTCTCTTTCCCCAAACTCGATGTTTGTGTTCCTTTATTTTGAGATGCTTTTAGTATTACTGTTTTGTGACTTAAAGAACTTTAAGGAAATGTTACTGTGAAACTGGACAACGTTCACAGTGTTTATTTCTGATCGCAGCAGCTGCTTCATGTCCGTTGCACCATTCAAGGAGTCCTTTCGTTGGTGCTTTCATGAGGACATGATGAGGAAGCTGGAAACTTTTGGCACATTCTCTTTAAAAGCACAGCATGTTGGCGACTGGTTAATCGATTAGACCTATGTAGCGCTTTAAATCTCAAAGCGCTATGGTGGGTGCAGCAGTTACAACGCATGAAATATGGGGTGCAATTCACAAGGAGGGGGCAGGTTTGAGTGCACATTGGCTGCAATCGAACTCTTAAGATGATGGGCTGTGTGTATCCATTATCAGCACTCAGTCTTTGCCAAGTGATCTTGTTTGTTTTGTTGTTGTGTCAATGCTTTGCTGCGCTCGTTTGACTTACAACGTGCTTTCTCTTTCCACAAACTCGATGTTTTTGTTCCTTTATTTTGAGATGCTTTTAGTATTACTGTCACACACACAACCACATACACATCCACAAGCACACACACAACCACACAACCACACACACAACCACAACCACACATACAAACAAACACACACACACACACAACCACACACACACACAACCACACACACACACAACAACCACACAACCACACATACAACCACACCCACAACCACACACAACCACTCAACCACACACACAACCACACACAGCCACACACACAACCACAACCCCACACACAACCACACACACAACCACACACACACACATAACCACACCCAACCACACACACAAACACACACAACCACACACAACCACACAAACAACCACACACACACAACCACAACCACAACCACACACACACATAACCACAACCACACACACACAACCACAGCCACACACACACACAAAACCACACACACACACAACCACACTCACAACCACACACACAACCACACACACCACACACACAATGCACACAACCACACAGACAACCACACACACACAACCACACACACAACCACACACACACAACCACACACACAACCACACACACACACACAACCACACACACACACACCACCACACACACACAACCACCCACACAACCACCCACACAACCACCCACAAACAACCACACACATAACCACACACATAACCACACACAACCACACACACAAACACACCCACAACCACACCCACACACACATAACCACACACACACAACTACACACACACACACAACCACCTACACAACCACCCACACACACAACCACACACACACACAACCACACATCCACTCACAACCACACATCCACTCACACCCACAACTGCACCTGCACCCACAACCACACTCACACACACACACAAAACCACACACACACACAACCACACACACACACACACACACAACCACACACAACCACACACATAACCACACCAAGCATTGGCATAGCCAATAGGTCTCGCCTTTTGGACCTTATAAGTGTTTAGCCACGCAACAGTTGATGTGGTTGCACCAAGGATAATGTGCTGCATAAATAAATACTTAGAAGGTCCCAAAAGCGAGACCTATTGGCTATGCCAATGCTTGTTTTAAATTGCAGTTACCCTTGAAGAAGGGCTTTCAGCCTGAAATGCATTGGGTTTTTAGTTGCAGAAGTAACTAGGATACATTGTTGATTTCATCGTGCTGCATGATAAAGCCTGGATGGGCATTTTTGCAGCATTTGAAGCTTGGAATCATGTTGCCTCCGTTCTGAATTGTGAAAGTTTGAAGAATATGGAATAAACATGAATTACATGAAGAAAAAACGAATTACAGTTTTCATTAAAGTCATTTATGCTGTGCAGCTTGTGACTGGAGCAAAATACTGCCCCAGCCCCTTTTGGAACTTCCTTAGGATGGTGCACAATATTAGAATCACAAAAATTGGCACCAGGGATTCAATACTAAAGAATTCAGCAGGAGTTCAAAGGTCAACTCTACACATAGTTGACTTCTGAAGCTAATCACTGACCCAGATAAGCATAGTCACAAAGTTAAGCACAATCTTTACAAGGCTGTTCATTTATCTTGTCCCCATTTCTCTCGTGTTCCCATTTCGTGCACATACATTTTGAGGCAATGTGTGTCCTCTGTCAATTTGTGGGCCCCTTAGCAATGATAAAGGAACCCATACACCTCAAGAAAATATCACAAAGTGTCCAGGGCATGGAAAGATCACCTGAATTATAATAATTTGTTTAACTAGTTCATGTAATTTGTCCCAGTGTCTTCTAAATCACATCATTTCAACTTTACACTTCTCATATTCCATATTTCTGGGTACTGGGAGGTCTCTACACCCTCAATCCCTTTTCTGCTTACCGTGCTTTGATATCATTTTAGCAACTGTTTTTAACATTTTGTATACAAAGTTTGAAATTACCAAATGCTTAATAAAAAGTAAACGAGTAATATTAGGGCTTAAAAAAATGTCTTCTACAGGCCTGAACTTTTCTGTTTCTGTGGCTTTAATCTCTTTTCTCCCAGTGCATATCTGGGAGGAAAGCAAAATACTGTATCGGTGGCTCATTGTAAACTTGAATTGTTATCTCTTATGAGAGAATCGTCCCCAAGTCCTTAGAGCAAGAATTAGCTAACTAAAGCACCTCACAATCGTGGGAGTGCCCTGGGTCAATGTTGACCAGAGTCAACAACCCATTACCATCCGCCTTACCCACCTGTCCACCCTACTTCCCTCCACTCACTACCAGTACCTCTGGGATCCACGATACTAATTCAAATCCTCCCAAGAATCCTTCTTGTCACAATTCACTCCCTGTGCTCTCGTGCCCGCTACCAGGGGGCCGAATTGTGGGGCTTTCCAATGTTCTAATATGCTTCCAGACACTCCCCTGCATGCATATCCTGGCTTACAGGCAATTGGACACCATTTAGGAATTTACATCCATACCCAATCGATGCCGGTTTTTGTGGAAGCCAGTTGGCTCATGCTGGAACTCCATTACCTATAATCCCCGGCTCATTGATTCGTCTCCACCCCTGCAGGCCAAGGATGGGTGGAGGAATTCAGCTCACCTGTGGCTGGCTGCTGCTAGCCGGCTCACATCTGATGAATGTGATTACTGTGAGCTCTTTTAAGCCCCAGCTCCCTTCAGCCCAGTGTTGGTCATTGTAGCAGTTTTCCGGTGAGACCGATCCTTGTTTCCTGAGCTTTTGATATTCCTTGATTCCTGAGCGATAGTGATTCCTGAGCTATATTTAATCCTTTCTACTTGATTCCTGAGCTATAGTTATTCCTTGTGCCTGAATTAGCACTGCCTGCAGTGCTACCTTGTTTACTGAGTTCCTGAGCTATAGCTATTCTTTGTTCCTGTTCCTGGGCTTCAGCTATTTCTTGTTCCTGATTTGCACTGTTTGCAGTGCTCTCTTGACTCCTTGTTTCCTGAGCTGTATCTATTTCCTGTTTCCTTGAACCAGTACTGCCTGCAGTGCTACCTTGACTCCTGAAGCTTAGAAATTCCCTGTTCCTGAGCTAACACTGCCTGCAGTACTACCTTGACTCCTGAAGCTTTAGTAATTTCTTGTTCCTGAACTAGCTCTGCCTGCCGTGCTACCTTGACTCCTGAGCCTTAGCTCAAATTCTTGTTCCTGCCCCAACACTGCCTTCTATGCTACTTTGCTTTCTTGATTCCTGTTCCTGCACTATTCTAGTATACCCTTGTAGCCTCCCCTTCTGTATATCCTTTTCCAGTCCCTGCCTTTCTCTCCATTTCCTTGGTTCCAGTTCTAGTTTGATGTCTTTCTATTCTTCTGTCTTGCTTCTGTTACCTTGTATGTTTGTTACCTGCTTTCTGCCAAGTGTGCCCTGTGATTTCCTTCCTTTCCTATTAAGCACTCCTCCTTGCTAGCTCCTTGTCTATTGTGCGTGTGTTTAGTTCTACTTCTTTGCTGTTACAGCCTTGTGTGTTCCTATTTGATCGCCAGGATCCGTGGGCACAGCTGACTACCTAGGTGGTGTTTCTTGTTCACTGTGTGTATTGGCTTTGAGTTACATTTATAACATCACCATAGGTATAAGCTCCACAGACCCTGCCTTTGCATGCATATCCTATATGTGGGTATTTGCTAAGCCTGGGTTCCGCTCGTGGAAATTGCGATAATTTGACATTTTCGCGTTCCGCAGAGAGCGCGTAAATGTCAAAATTTCCACATTCCACAGCTTAGCGATAATTTGTTTCTTGCTCGCGCTGTAAAATAATACATTCTCGCGCGCGCGCGATCGCCTTACCTGAATCCCCGCGTTCGCCGACAAGTTTTCCCGATCCGGTCGCCTTCTCCACAAGATGTTGGATTGTTGGTAGCCATTTGCGCTGTCTCGCGACAGTTCGCGCCCACAGTAATGTCATTGGTCACGCGATCACGTCTTCTCGCGATCATGCACTGCGAGAAGAGTGAAAACAAGATGGCCGCGCCCGCAAGCAACCGCATGGGTAAGTTGGCGAGCCGCGACCATGCAGAAAATACCGCGAACGGGCGGGAAAAAACTTCTGCATCTTCGCGATATTTCCGCGTGTTTGTAGAGATTTGTAACATTTTCGCGATAATTTGCGAAAGTCACTTTCGCAAATTCCGCCCACCCCTAGTATTTGCAGTCAGTATCTGTAACAGAAATTGTGGGTGAGAAACTTACTGAGCTTCAGTCTTACCGTGTGGAGCTCCTGAGTGCTTAACCCCACACTCCCCTTCACTGTTAGTTATTTCATATATATGTCTTGTACATTCGTCCTGGGTGTAGTTTTTCTGAATGCTAAATCGCCTCATGAGTGCCTGTCCTTTCTGAGTCTTAGCCATCTTGTTCCTTCATGCATGGTACCCTTTGGATCCCTTTTCTCCTCTGACTTCCTGTATGAACCTGGGCAGCGCTGTACTCCTCTTTCTGCATACTTTTACTACCCATTTCCCAGTCCTTGCCCAAGTCCCTGACTGTGTCCCAGACAGTCCCGGACAGTTCCTGACACTTCTGCAGAAATGACATGAAATCCTTAGATGAATAATGTGACTTGCCCACACCAGTATCCCAGGTCCATAAGTATAACAATGAAGATTTTCCCATCCCATTTTCCCCAAAAAGAGAAAGAGGAATGGGATAAGAGAGACCATCTGGTGCAAGATGTCATTTGAACTTTTCCTTAGGACACAGTTCCTACAATCGGTGTGTCCTCACTTGTGAAATAAGGAATTTAACAATACATTAATATGTATTTTTATGTGCTTGTTTGTTGGAGCCGGCCTCGTGGCGTGGTCTTGTTCCCCCTCGCTAAGCCGCACGAGGTCCCATGCACCTCGGGGCTCCTCCATTTTGGATTGTACGTGACTCTACGTAACCACCTACGTGACCCTGCTCCACCCGGCCTCGGTCCCAGCGAGGCCCGACATCGGGGCGCCAAACCCTGGCCAGGGGGATACCACGTGAACACCTCCCCACTCCCGGCGGAGGGCAGTATCGATGGGACCCCCAACCGTCCTTCCACACCTAGGTGCGCTCGCCCCACAGCTCTCTTGGGCCTGGCGCCTCTCCTGCTGGGCGTCTGGCCGCTCCCGACCCGGCCTCTCCGCCCCCCGGGCGCAAGGGTCCGGACATCAAAGGGCTCCAGACCTATATCTGGGGCGACCCGGCAACAAGACGGCAGTTGTATCCCGGAGTCAAGAGCCCTGCTGATCGGATCGCGGCTGACCCTACGGAGAAAGACTCATCCTGAAACCACACTCTGAGCCCTGCTGACGACGTCGCGGCTCCATCGTGCTTAAAAGACCTTCACGAACCTTTGGGGCCCTGCTGACGCTGCCGCGGCCCGACCTTGTTGAACGTACCATCAGAGCCCAGCTGACCTCGTCGCGGCTCGACTGAAGCGGTCCTACCACCGGAGCCCTGCTGACTGTGTCGCGGCTCGACCCAAGCGGAACTACCACCCGAGCCCTGCAGACACCGTCGCGGCTCCCCACGTCCGAGCTGCTTTGAGACCAGCCCGCAAGGTCTGGCGCAGAGCCTCCCCGTACCTGGCTGGTACTAAGACTGTCCCGCTACCCTATCCCTCCAAAGACATTGAGACTCTTTCTGGATCACTCGATCCCACTGTAAATATATTGAATGTGCTACCATTGATAAAGAACCAAGATAAGCAACTGATACGGAGTCCTGTGTAGTGGTGTTACTGGGCCTAGTACGATCACAGGAGAAGGACCTCTCCTAGGAGGCTTCTCGGCGGCGCTCGGCTATAACTTTGCGGTAGGAAGGTGCCTGAGTAGTCCCCCCGACTCCCCGGTGGTCCTCCCTCCAACATTGTTGTATTTTATGCATTCTAAAATACTTGATTATTTTACATCTCACTCTCAGCTATTCTTCTTTATTGTGGTGATCAGTTACCTGAAAGCGGACTGCAATCATTAGTACGGCAATCGTTTCATCAGTTTGTTTTGTTTTAAGTATTAGTTTTACAGTGAAGAAGGTGCTTCCATAGTAAAGAATCCAGTAGTCGTGAGCGTAGTTATGAAGTTTATTAGTTATAAGATGAGGAGTAAAGAAGGCCCCACTGAGAACTGCATCCTGCTGCTCTGCCGCACACACTCGAACTGCCCACTCATTCAAACCATGCATTCATGAACATTCTAACTACATCACACACACACTCAGGCTGAGCAGCAAGGAGAAGGAGACATAAAATAGTATAGCATATAACACATCTCCCTTCTTCAAAATAAAAGAACAAAAGTTAAATGTGAAAAAAAATAAAAATACAATACACCAAGCGATGACCAGGGTAAAAATTTCCAACAAGACAAATCAACAAGAATGATAAGATGATCACAGATCTTTACAGCAAGCTAAATAACACAAAAATCAGAACAGCTTTAAAACAGTGCAGAAATGATGGAACATGAAAATGTTAGGTACAATAATAATCTTTTTGCCAACTAGGCTTACAAATAATGCGACCAGATAATCTTCTGATTCCCGGGTTATGCGTGATTGACGAATCTGCCACAATTTTTTTTTTATTAACAGAAAGATTGGAATCACTAGCATTTGGAACACTAAAGCAGCATTCCTTATTTAGCCACAACTTGCGTTCAAGATCATTACATAAAGTTACTTACCTAAGGTTCCACCACCGTCCATCATTTAACCTTACACAATTACCACTGACTTTGAACACTTCTTTGGGTTTGGACCATCTGGATGAACCAGTTTTCGGAATACCCTCTAGTGAAGTCCTCACCCAATCTCCAATTTTGAATACACGTGTACGACCTTTAATTTTGTCATTATATCTCAGGGCATATTTGCTTTGATAGTCACTTACTCTTTGCTCCAAAATTTCCCTAGGAACCAACCTCGAAGTTCCCTTACGCATCCATGCTGGTGGGATTTTACTGCCCGCCATTCTCCCCTTGAGAAGATTGAAAGGAGTTTCTCGAGTAGCAGATTGAGGTGTATTACGGTAATTCCATAAAATTTTCTTGACAGAAGACTTGCAATCTACACCCTCCTTTTCAGCCAACTGTATACATTCTTTCAATACACGGTTGCACCTTTCAACCATACCATTCTCCCTGGGATTGTAAACAGCTGTAGAACTATGTCTCACACCATGCTCTTTCAGATACTCTTGAAATTCATTAGCCAAGAACTGTGGACCATTGTCAGTAGTGATACTTTCAGGATAACCTTCCCTATGGAAAATTTCCTCACAGAAATTGATAACATTGGATGCTTTAATTTCCTTCATAAAAGCCACCTCAGGCCATTTTGTATAATAATCCATTAAAACGAAAGCAAATTTACCAGCTATGTGGCTGGTATTAAACGGACCACAAATGTCCATGGCTAGTTTTTGCCACGGTCTCTCTGGAAATACAGTGGGAGTAATGGTGGTGTCTTGTGATACATGTGATTTGTCACTACACATACATGCAACACAGTTCCTTACACACCTATCAATATCTTTATCCATAACAGGCCACCAGAAATCACATCTTGCCCTCCTTTTCATGCTAGACATACCAGAATGTCCTTCATGCAATCTAGAGCGTAATCCCAAAGGTACAACCAATTTATCCGTTCTCCTAACAATCCCTGTTGCTGATTCAATGGCTAATTCAAACCAAATCATTTTGTATTCCGATAAGTCCTCATCGGTAAAAAAATGACAATTGGAATGATCAGCTAAACATGAAACAACTCGTAATACGGGATCAATCAAAATGGCCTGTTTCCACTCCTCTAAGCTAATTGCACCATTGCAAGCTTCATCTACTGAGGCTATCAAACACCCCTCAACAGGATCTTCATGAGTTACATCACCATTGGAGATTCCTGGAAGAGGTAAGCGCGATAAACAGCATTGACGTTTGCAAGGCCAGGTACATACACTACTTGAAAATCATATTCCTGCAATCTGTACAACCACCTTGCGATTCTAGGTGTGGCTTTCCCGTCTCCTTTTGTGGTGCAAATGTCTACTAATGGTTTGTGGTCTGTTCTTAATTCAAATTTGGTGGCCCAAATGTAGGTTTTAAAATGGTTGAAAGCCCAAAAACAGGCAAGGGCTTCCTTTTCAATAACAGAATAAGTAGCTTCTGCACCCTTTAACGTACGAGAAGCAAAAGCAACTACCCATTCGCAATTGTCTTTCCTTTGCATTAAAACAGCCCCTAGACCGTATGCGCTGGCATCCACAACAATGATGGATTTGTTGTGAGGATCATAAGGCTTGAGAGCTACAGCTTTGATAATATCATTTTTTAAGCTATCGAAAAAGCTGCTTGACATTCAGGGTTCCATGTAAAATTTACGCCTTTTTTCATTAAAAGTCTTAAGCAGTGAACCTTTGACGCAAAGTGATTTACAAATTTCGAGTAATACTCGGCCAACCCCAGAAAGGAACGTAGTTGTTCCTTGTCAGAAGGAGACGGGGCATTCTTAATGGCATGAAGTACATTTTGTTTGGGCTTGACAAGGTGTGACCCAAATAGTCATCATCTTGAAAAACAAGCATATTGTTGATGCCCTTGAGAATGCTGCTCATAAGTCTTTGAAAAACTGCCGAAGCAGCAGCCAATCCAAAGGGCATCCTAAGGAATTGAAATGCACCGTCTGGAGTGATGAACGATGTAAGGTGTGGAGAATTGGGGTGTAATTTTATCTGGTGGTATGCATTAGATAGATCAATAGATGAGAAATATTTGGCATTCTTAACAGAGGCAATCATCTCGTTAATGCGCGGTAGAGGGTGGCGATCTATCCAGATGTTTTTATTTAGGTCTCTTAAATCCACACACATGCCTAATTTTCCATTGGGTTTGCGTGCCAAAACTACCGGACTAAGCCATTCCGACGACTCAATAGGTTCAATAATATTCTCCTCACATAATCTATCTAGTTCTTGCTTTAATTGTGGTCTTAAAACGAAAGGGACATTACGAACCTTGTGAACTACTGGAAGGGCATCTGTTTTTAATATAATCCGATGCTCAAATTTATTTAAACAGCCTCATTTTGGCTTGAATAGGTCAGGATATCTCTTGCTCCATTTGGAAACAGAACAGTCATCTGTTAATAGAACCTGGTTGGGATGATTGGGATCCAGAATTATTCCTAAATTCTTCTGTTCCTTCCATCCCAACAAAGCTCTACCCTTTTCAACTACGTAAATGCTGGCTTGAGCACTTCTTCCTTTGTATAAGATGTTGCCAACAAAATATCCTAATACAGGAAGTTTGTTTCCACAATACCCTATAGGTTCAACAGCAGATAGCAAGAGATTACATTTGCCAATTGACGCACCACATATGTTTGTCAATAATAGTAAATGGCGAACAAGAATCAGCCCACAAGGAGACATTGACTTGGTCGATAGACAAAGCACATTTGGGTGGTTGGTATGTGCCTGACACATCATCCACCTCATTGTCCCAAATGACTAATACTTCAATTTCGCTATCACTATCACTTAAAGGTGATTCACAAATATCATTAACAACATTCACAGAACGCTTCCAGAATTCACGATCACCAGTTTTGCACATTTTAGAGAAATGTCCTGTCTTGTTGCATTTAAAACATGTGACATTGATGGCAGGACAATGTGGATTATCTGCAGAATGATTGTTGCTACCAAATCTGAAACAAAAACGTTTGTTAGTTGTAAATTACATTTTTGCTTTGACAGAATAAGTACGAGAATTATTGTACTTTTCATTAACTGATTTAAACCTTGATTTGGGTTTGACGACACAACTGTGATCTTTTGGTACAACACCTATAGTTTTTGATTTGCGATTATCTACAACATGTACATCACTAGGGTTTTTGGTGTGCTCATTGTTCAACTCTTTTACATATCGTGAAGTATTTTCAATTCTTCTAGCTACACTGATGGTTTTTTGTAGTGACGGATCATTGAGATCCAGCAACCGTTCTTGAATTTTTGAATTGTTGGTTCTATTTATGAATTGATCCCTAATGATTTCCTCATGAAGATCTTTAAACGTACATGTTGCAGCTAGTGTTCTTAAGACTGCAACATACTGTTCAACCGTTTCACCAGATAATTGCGTTCTTGAAAAAAATGTGTGTCTTTCGACAACAATGCTGGTATTTTTACCATAATTCTCTTCTAAAGCTCTTAAAGCTTCTAAATACTCATCAGAGACATATTGTTCTGCTTTGGAACTATCAAAAACAATCTCTTCGTCAGTGGAATTACCTCCATCTTCACCACCTACAGCATTAATGGTGGAAGAGTTAACTATTACAGGTTTGGGTAGGGTTTTTAAAACTTTCCTTCCTTCTACCCCTAAACTATGCTTTAGAAGAGCTAATTTACGCAAGGCCAAGAAGGTCTCACCACCAATTGCCTCAAGATAGGTTTCAAAGGATTCTTGCCAATCTTCCCAAGCCATGGGAGGCAAACCAGGGTTTTGTAAAAATTTAGGTGGAGCCAACACTGAATTAGTTTCCATAGTTACAGGGTACACCATTAGTTAAAACGTTAATAATGAAGATTTAGCAGGAGTACAAAAAAGAAAAACTTGAATGATGCTACAAGGATAAGGAACATAATAAACTAAAATAAATAAAGTAGACACCGCTGTCTTAAATTGTTGGGTGCTGTAATGCCTCCATTGGTGTAATACCAAAATAAAAACAATAAGTTGACAAAATAAAGGTAGAAACCGTTGTCCGTTGGACGCCGTGAAGCCAAGAAATTGCTGTGTAATGTTCCCAAACGCTTGAAAAACGCTGCAAAGGAGTTTGCTTAATTCAAAATTCAGCAGACACAAGATAAACAACCAGAACAAAGGAACAAAATAAATTAAAATAATTAAAGTAGACACCGTTGTCCATATTAAGCAGAAGGATTCTTGTGTAACAATTTAAATGGATAAAACAGTCACCGTTGGTTCCATGCAATTAAAGTATACACCGTTGTCTATATTAAGCAGAAGGATTCTTGTGTAACAATTTAAATGGATAAAACAGTCACCGTTGGTTCCATGCACAGCGCAGACTTATTTCACTGGATCAGCGATAACTTTCTCCACAACGCGTTGTTGCTAAGGTGATGTTGACGCCGATAGAGTTAAGCAACATAACGACGCGGTGCGTCTCCTCTAGTTAAGAGTTTCCTGTCATGCGCGGTGATTTATTTCTGGCAGCTTGCAGACGAACACCGGTGACTTAATTCTAAAACAACAATGCCGCAGATTCTTTCAGAATGATGGCGGCTTACATTCGGAGAACTGTTGCAGGTAATTACTTTTGAAACTAACGAGAATGTGAATGTAAGCGAAATGCGCAGTTGTCTCATCGAGAACCACACATCAATTCAAGACTAAAATATCCACATACGGCAAAGAAGTTCCCTCATAATAGTTTGTAAGATGTTATACACATTTCTATGCCGCAGGGTAAAAACGGGTTGACACACGCTAGGAAACGCAGTGTAACCCAGTCCAAAAGTGACCTCAATGGCAGACGCAGGTTGGGAAAATAAATTGATTGGCAAATAAGTACAAAGCGCGCATGTATGTATGCTCATTCCCAGACGGGCACAATTTACAGCATAGGATCGCAGTGCGAATCATGGCACCAGGGCTCGAACACTGCCCCCGACCTCCATACAATTAGCACAAGAAGCTCAATGTCCAACGCTCAAAACTTACCTTAAGAATTGTCAGTAATAAAAGACGGTCAGCTATCTTTAGGCTTCTCTGTCTTATAATTTCTGGATTCTGCACGCTGGGTTCTTTCGCGATTGTCGCCACTTTTACAGTGAAGAAGGTGCTTCCGTAGTAAAGAATCCAGTAGTTGTGAGCGTAGTTATGAAGTTTATTAGTTATAAGATGAGGAGTAAAGAAGGCCCCACTGGAAACTGCATCCTGCTGCTCCGCCGCACACACTCGAACTGCCCACTCATTCAAACCATGCATTCATGAACATTCTAACTACATCACAAATACTCAGGCTGAGCAGCAAGGACAAGGAGACATAAAATATTATAGCATATAACAATTAGCACTGCAAAGAATCATTTAACTTTACAATAGTTGATAATCAGTGTGCTAATATAGAGGAATTAACCCCCTTCTTAGGTCCACTGTATCAATGTGAGAGTTCCTTAACTCCTCAAAACAAGGTATCAAGAAAACAGTTCAAGTGGAAGTCTCTCCTGAAAGTTCATTTACAGACTCAGCTCAACCAATGGAATATTCACTCTTGAAGCATCCAGGAAATAGAATTGTTTATACCCGAATCAGCAGTTCACATACATCTCAGAATCAACACTTAAAATTCATCTCAGCATTGATTTGTCCACCCACTGACTAATTCTTGCATTGATACACTTACACACCCACAATAAACTCAAACACAAACTCAAAAAATGTAGATAAATTAAAAGAATAAATGTAGAAAGAGAAAACATATTAGGCATATGGTCACAATAACAAATAAAATGAAACATAGCAACACATGGTTATCTTACAACGGTATTATACATGATGCTTTGCTTTTTTAGTTTTGAATTTCAAGAATGGCCATTTTTAAAATGAAGGTATTGGTCTTCCTGCAATGGTAAAACATTAAAACTCCAGACATTACCTTTCCATGACTGTGATTTGATCTAGAGGCTGTGACTTCACATGATGCAGCACGCTGCAAATAAAATGAACAGGAAGTAAGTACCCAAAAGCTAGATCTAGGTCCGGAAAGAGTGCTTTTTGTGTTCTGGTATAAACCTGTTAGTAGTTTTTTAGTAATTAGTGAAAAAACAGCTTTGTATATATAGGGACGTCGACCGCCTCAACCAGGAAGTGGTGGCAGATTTTGGTGCTCAGGAAGCGGTCCAAGTTCTAAGAAATAATGAAAAAAAGACACAAGGGGCAGGGCAGGTAGGAATACCATGACTGCTTAGGCTTCATGGTGGGGTCCCAGAGAAACCCCGCCTTACACCAAAACCTTTTTTTATGTAAACAATTTGCACCAAAAAAGCGTGGTATATTGCACCCCGGGTCTCAGTAGGGGAAATATTTGGAATTTGGGGGAGGGAATGAGCATGTCCCCCCTCCCCAGGCTGATTTCGGCCAGAAGAATCCATCTCCTGGGCTGCATAGTAAAGGGGAAGGGGGATACGAGGGACCTCTCCCGGGCTAATTTCGCTCCCAGAGACCACATCCCCGAGTCCCGGCCATAATTAGAAAGGAGATGGGGGTACATGGCCCACCTCCCCTTGAAATTTTCTGCCCCGGGGCCCCATCCTTGTGCTTGGTTTTTTTAAGCCTCCAACAGGTTGGCCTGGTCCCAGGGAGACATGCATGTCCCCCCTCCCCAGGCTGATTTCTGCCCAAGGCCGCACTCCTCAGAGCCAAGGCTGCATCGTAAAGGGAGAGGGGGAACGAGGCACACTCTCTTGCCAATTTCAGCCCTGGAGACTCCATCTGCCTGGGTCCAGCCGTAATTAGAAAGGGGGAGGGGTGGCATGTGGCCACCCTCCACTAGTTATTTCGGTCCCAGGGACCCATCCCTGGGGGCCAGGGTGAGTAATAAAGGGGGAGAGGGAAACACAGCCCCCCTCCCCAGGCCAATTTCAGACCCAGGGCAGCATTTTCAAAGTTTTGGGAGCTTTGAAAATGCAGACTTTTGATCAGCAGTTAAGCAGGCAGGGAAACATATGAAAAGATTTTATCTGCATGAGCAATGCCATCTCCCGCTGGATGCAGGGAGCTGGCTGGGGCTGTGGGGGCCTTGGAGCTACCCCTGCAGCCCCCAACAAAAGTGTGGTGGGTGCCCGTCGGTGGGAGCCAGGGAAGCCACCATTTATTGGCCAGACCCAGGGGACAAAGTCCTGGGCCAAAATCAGCCTGGTGAGGGGGACATGTGTCCTTCCTCACCTCAGAAAATGCACCAAACCCTGGGGAATTGGGACCTAAAGGGTTGAAATCAGCCTGGGGAGAGGGACCACCTCCCCTAAGCACATGTGCCTGGCCTCGGTAAATGGGGTTCCTGGGGCCATAGCAGCCTGGGGCTATGGGGCAAATATGCCCCTGCCCCCAAAACATGCATCAGGTCTCCGGGATGGGGTCCCCAGGGCCAGAAGCAGCCCTGGAAGGGGGGGGGTCGGGCATTTGCCTCTCCCCTTAGTTTTAATTAGTGGCACTGGGGTATGGGCTTCCCAGTGTCTATCTAGGCTTGGGGAAGGAGGATTGGTTCCTCGGTCCTTACAAGAATCAGGGAGGGAGCCACAGGACCACTCCCCTTTAATTTTAATAGTTGCCCTGGGAGATGGGGTCCCCAAGGTCATAATAGGTTCAGGGAGGAGGACCATGCGGCCCCCTCTCCTCTTTATAAAAAAAAAAAAGGCACTGGGGTCCTTAGGACCAGGCTTTGTGGCCAACCCTTACCGCACACGGCCAAAAGGCTGAATATACTATAAGTCATGCCCAAACGTTAATATAACTTGCACCCTCGCCATGCACAGTTTTCTCATCATTCTTTTAATTGCAAGTGTTGCAGTGATATTATAAATGGTATCATAGAATATGTCATGACGGATGTGAAATATGGGGTCCCCGGCCTTACCCGGACAACAACCCCCAAACCCACCGGCCCTGAAAACTCTCGGACCTCCAGCCCAGAAAACTACCTTTGAACCCCCAGCCCTGAAAACTCTCCTCAAACTCCCTCAGCCCAGAAAACTACCCGACCCCCCAGTCCAGAAAACTACCCCAATCCCCCAGCTCAGAAAACTACCCCGATCCCCTGCACAGAAGCCTACCCGATTTCCCAGCCCAAAAAACTACCCTGACCCCCAGCCCAGAAAACTACCCCGACCCCCTGCCCAGAAAACAAGCAGACCCCCCAGCCCAGAAAACTACCCTGACCCCTCTAGCCCAGATATCTACCCAACCCAGCCCTACTTACCTCACCACGGCTCTCTTCCTGGCGAGGTGTTCCTGCTTCCATCCCTGCAGCAGCCAGCAGCTAGACCGCGCACTGCCCTAACCACGCATATACGTGGTTAAGGCATATGCGTGGTTAAGGCAAGCATGATTACGCTTGCGATGCTGGAACACGTGTGGCTTAGGCAGCGGTGTCCTGAGTGTTTCCCAACGTTTACCAATTAAACAATAAGACCTATAGCTTTTAAGTCTGGCTTGATACCATAATCAACAAAGTCCTTCTGAAGTGGGCATATGCCAGCAACCATGATGCATAGAGTTAAAAAATGACAACTATGTACTTAATTATAGTTGGCAAAACAACATACAACCCCTCTCAAAAGATCCTAATGAGGATTTTCACACTGAAATTCTTTCACCCTCTGGGCTTATCAAAGGGGAAGGCGTACACTTAAACACTTGCCTTCTATAGTAATGTCTTAGATTTCATGTAACAAAATGCCAGACTACAGCCTGTAACACCGTATGATCACAACCCACCGCCAAAGGCCTATTGGTTTAATAAATGCTTTTCACAATACATAAGCCAAGCCTACTGCTTTTTTCATAATGTTTTGTAATAAATAGATTGGACCTATGGCTTCTGCCATAATCTTTATTAGTGACCACAGTAGGCCTGTATCCCTTGTCAATGGCTTGTAACCATAACCAACTCAGGCCTACTGCATTGAGAGTAAGTGTTCCAACAAGACAACTATCAAGAATACAGTCACAAAATTAGAAAGTAAACAACATTATAGCTGGGAATGCAAAATGCTAGGTCTCCTTAGAGGGTCTAAAAAGGGTAATACATTGCCAATCATCTATCCCCACAGTTTATCATAGGGGATAACCAACACCAAATCCCTTGCCCACTAAGGTGATCTGTAAGATTTCATGTAACAAAATACCTCTCTGTAAGGTTTCACAAAGAGTAATATCAATCCAACCATAAATTCCTATTGACATCAACATATCCTTTTCACAATAAATATGGTAGGCCCACTAACTTTACAATAATAATAACAATGATATACATTTTCTCAACTGTGTAGCTACCCCAAATGAGGCGTCCCAGTCCTAGGTACAGATATCCGCGGTTCTAAATGCAGCTATTAAACCCCCATGGATCCCGCACTAAAGAACCAAGTTTTAATATTTCCTGAACGCACACTCCGACTGGACCTGACAAACCACCAATGGCAGAGCATTCCACAACTTTTGTGAAAAGTAACTGAAAGAACTTCCACCGGAGAGCGCTCTCTTTACTTTGAGAACAGACTCTAACATCTTCCCTGCCGATCTTAAGTTTCTCGTTGGCATTTATGGTCTAACCAGAGATTGACGATACTGTGGTACTTTGTTAGCGTATGCCTTGTGACAATAACACAAGGCTTTAAATGAAGACCTCTGACTCACCTGAAGCCAATGCAGCTTCTTTAGTGCGGCCCCCATCGAAGAACGCTTTGGTAGATTCAGTAAGAGACGCACAGCAGCGATGTGCACTCGTTGGATTCTCTTGATCCGGCCCTGTTCATGTGACTCCAAGATATAACGTATTTAAGTAATCGCACCTACTGGTTTTTTTTTTTGCTGGATCTGGCAGAAGGCACAGCATTTTTCTCAATATCTTGAGAAGTCCAAAACATTTTACTGCCACTGCAAAAGACAGTTTTCTGTCAAATCAAATACCAAGGTGCTCGACCTTGGGTTTGGGATCAGACAGTGGGCCCAATTCCTTGGGCCACCATGCTATGAACCAGATGTTTGAGTGAGTTAGAACCTCGGTCTTTCCAGCATTGAGCTTATGACAGTTCCAGTCTATGTTATGTTATGTTATTGTATTTTGTAGCGCACACAGCTACTCCTAGGAGTGTCCCGGCGTGAGCTTAGAGGTCAGCGAAGCAGAAAAATGACGTTAAAACAGGAGAGTTTTAAGCTGCTTCTTGAAAGGCTTAGAATCTTGGATAGCACGCATAGAAAGAGGCAGCGCATTCCACAAAGTAGCTGCCCTAAAGGCAAGAGATCTACCCCCCCATACGTTGAAGACGTACGCAAGGGATAGACACAAGCAGCTGAGACGACGATCTCAGAAGCCTGGTAGGCAGGTAAAAGTAAAAACGCCTTCTAAGATAGATGGGACCTCTATCATATAGAGCGCGATGCGCAAGGACCAGAGCCTTAAATTCGACACGTTTCCTGACTGGAAGCCAATGAAACAACCGCAGAAAATGTGCTATACCATTTCTGATAGGAATGTTCAGCACCAGCCGGGCTGCCGCGTTCTGAACCACTTGCAATTTTTTAAGCAAATAGTTAGGAAGACCAATGTATAATCCATTGGCATAATCGAGACGCGAGAGGATCAGAGCCCGGACCACTGTTTCCTTAGTTTATCTCGGTAACAATGGTAACAACTTCCTAAGAGACCTTAGTATACCGAAGCAGCAACCTGTAGGTTTTTTGATCTGGGTAAGAAAAGACAACTGCTCGTCAAACCAAACTCCCAAGTTTTTAACTGGGATACCCGTACAAGAGGGTGAGGGATAGTCAGGAGGCCAGAGAGAGTCCCTGAAATGAGGAGGAAATTTACCGTAAAGGAGGATTTCCGTCTTATCGTCATTACATTTCAATTGAGCGGCAGACAGCCATTGAAAAACAGCTGCCAGACACCCCTGCACTCTGGAGGTGGAGAATTCGAATTTGTCCCAAGTGAACAAGAGCTGAGTGTCGTCGGCATATGCAACGACCTTGGCACCACATTCCTCTGCCAATTTAACCAGAGGAGTAACATATATGTTAAAGAGCAGGGGGCTCAACGAGGACCCCTGAGGAACTCCCGTGGTAACAGGCTGAGGAGGAGACAAGAAAGGCAGGAACCAGACCTGTTGTGACCGCCGAGTGAGAAAAGATTCCAGCCACTTCCAGGCTTGACCCGTAATACCGATATCAGCAAGCCGCGCTAACAACAGAGCATGAGGAACAGTGTCGAACGCAGCAGACAAATCCAACAATATAAGGGCTGCACTCCCCCCCCCAAATCCAGACACTCACGAATAGCTTCAGAAACCTCAACTAAAGCAGACTCCATACTATAGGTGGCTCTAAATCCTGATTGTGCTGGGTGGAGTAGACTAGAGTTCTCAATAAAATCGGTAAGCTGTTTGTTAACTACCTTTTCACAGATTTTCGCCAAACAAGGGAGTACAGAAATAGGATGAAAATTAGCTGGGTTCCCAGCATCAAGAGATGGCTTTTTTAGCAGAGGGATGATTTTTGCTTGTTTCCACTCCCATGGGACAACAGCCTCAATGAGGGACAGATTAATAAGGGTATTAACCTCATAATTAACTGACTCGGCAGTCGAGGCCAAAAGCCTAGCCGGGTACGGATCCGAAGGAGACCCAGACTTTATAGATTGCAATAATTTAAGGGACTCTGAGAGATCGACAGGGGCAAAAGCAGAAAGCGAGACAACAGAAGAGGGACCCACAGCCGGAGACAGACTTTGACAGGCAAACGTCGTCTGAATGGTCCGAATCTTAGATACAAAGAAGTCAGAGAGCTTTTCGCACCAAGCCGCTGAGACAGGGAGTTTAGTGGCCATGGCATCAGGAGCCATAAAACTCTGGACGATAGAGAAGATTTCTTTAGAGTTGTTACTGGCGGACTCAATCTGATTAGTATAATAAAGACTTTTAGCCTTACGAATGGCTTGATAGTAGACCTTCTGGGCGTCTCTCAGTGCCTTCTTGGCCGCTGAACAGAAGTCAGTACACCAACACCGTTCAAGCTTTTTACAGTGCTGTTTGCGCATCTTCAAATCAGCAGAAAACCAAGGTTTCGAGGGGGAATCTCTATGGCGACGGCGACAAGACGGGGGAGAGAGACTATCCACCGCTCGCCCAATCCAACCCAAGAAACATGCTAAAGCTCCTTTCAGGTCAGTCGGGAGAGTAACCCTGGAGTTATCTAAACAGACCCTAAAAGCTGATGGATCGGTTTTTGCTGTCGGAGGACAGGGATTGCCCTGTGGGTCAACAACCCCATCACTCACAGACCATGTAAAACAAGAAAGAAAATAGTCCGACCAGGAGACTGGAAGAGGGTTTTCGATAGAAATAGGGAAATTGGAACAAATCGGGTCCAGGATATGTCCACCACAATGGGTAAGCGAACTAACCCATTGAGTAAGCTGGGCCAGATCCACAGCATATAAAAAAGCTCGAGTATTGCCCAAGTCCCGTTGGTCTAGGTGAATATTAAGATCTCCCAGAAAGAGATATTGCTAAAAACGTAGCGCGCGGGGAACAAGCACCTCTTCAAGACTGCTTAAAAAAGGACCAGCATAACCAGGTTGCCTGTAAACTAAGGTACCACCTAGCGTAGAGTGGGCCGAAAAAGCAATGGTGAAGTCAAGGAGTTCGCCCTGACCCAGTGCAATATTATCGCCCTGTGTCACCACCCAGACATCTCTGTAAACGATGGCCACACCACCCCCCCTGCCACAACGGCGGTCAGCCGGGGAAATCTTATAACCCGCCGGAATCGCCATCTGAACGATGGGATTAGAAGAATCATTCAGCCAGGTCTCTGTGATAAACAGAAGGTCAAAATGTTGGTCCAGGATAAGATTAAAAATATCCTGGTAGTGTTTCACCAGCGACCGACTGTTAATCAACCCGGCTCTGAAAATTGGGCGGGGTTTGGATCTCAGTGCGCCTCTGAAGCGAGAGTTCAGCCCTCTCGAGGAAGGGCTTAAATGGAATTGACACTTGGTACACAATAACGAACGGGAGCAACCAACATCCCAACTAGAGTTAGCAATACACATGCTGGGTCTAAGTAACAATAAATCATGACGGCTGTATACCAGCGGTGCCACCAAAGGCCAAGCCCCACGACCAGCGTGGCTGGCGCTGGCCGCTCTCGGGACCTGGCAACCTCTGCAAGGCAGAGGTACAAAGACGAAGCCATGTGGGAAGAGTTCTGTGACAGCATGATGATAAGCTGCCTGCATGTCACCGCATATGAGATGATAGTAAGCCCATAGCGTTCAATGACCTCTGCAAGCGGTCACATATAATCATTGAACAATGTTGGGCTCAGGGACGAGCCCTGAAGCACTCCTTTTTCCATGGAAGCACTTTTGACTGGTATGGTTTTTGCTATATCTGAAAAGGAATGCCCCAGCAAAAAAAAGAGGCAACCCAGCTCAGTGCTTTATGGCCCACTCCACAGTTCCAGAGTCTCACAATCAGGATAGTGTGGGACACCTTGTCAAAAGCGGCACTGAGATCCATCAATAAAAATGCCGCAGTATCGCATACGTACAAAATCTGACTTGTGGCATGTGTCACCAGCAGCAAGTCTGACTCCGTACAGTATGAGAGACAAAAGCCCAATTGCGTTCTGTGAACTAAGTTGGGACTCACCATAAAGCTCGAAAGCTGCTTATTACACAAACATCTTCGTGATCTTGGAAAATAGTGGAAGCAGCAAGGCTAGACTGTAGTTTTCTTGCTTAGTGGGATCCAACAACTTTTTTTTAAGTGGGACCATCACAGCATGCTTTTATTGCCCAGGTACCTGGCCATAGGCCAGGGAACTGTTATTCAGTCCGCCTTTTACCTGGATGTACCACCTCCACCCCTCTTTCCAAAATGGACAGGGAAACAGGGCCCAGTTGCCAGCCAAACTTCGGCGAAGCACATAACAAGGTCTGCTGCTCAGGCTCAATCGGCCTAAAATTCAACTTCTCAGCACTATCTTCTTGGCAGTCGAACCAAGAGCTCATGCAAGGTGTATCTCAAGCTTTTCCAGGAAAGGAGTTGCATATCTTGACCACCTTCTCCATGAAGAACAGGGCCAAGACATTTCATCCTTCTTCTGAAAGCGCAATCGAAGCCGAGACTTGAGATAGTGATAAAAACTACTTCACCACCGCAAATATTTTGCGAGACGAGTATTGAGCTGACTCAATTTTATTGGAGGAGAAGTCACAAAGAGCATTCTTCATATGTCAGTGGTAAATCTTTTGCGTTGTCACATTGCATGATAAAAAGATCTAACTTATAACTTTCGTCATTGGTTTGCCACCTTAACCAACAAAGCCCTGCTATATCGATCATAACTTCTCACACATGGCAACCAGAGAAGAAACACAGCAATTATTCAATTATCTAGAAGTTAATTAATAGAATCTGAAGTGCCATTTGTGTGATCCAAAGGGCAAACACAATAGTTTTGCTCAATAAAGACACTGGCTCAAGCATCTCCGTAAACAAATGATCACAGCTGTTTAGAGGGTAAGCACCCTTTCTACGGAAGCATGTACCATTTGACAAACCAAAATCTGAACTGAGATGAGTTGATGTTTGACTAGAGCCAGAAACCCTTTTTATTTTACTCCTGAAAAGTCTTATTTTGATCACATAAGATCAAACGACAGATGTGCTGTCAAACTGTGGAAATTTAGCGTGCAAACTGAACATTATCTGCGCCATCTTGCCTCTCCCCAGCACCACGCACCGCGAATGCACGGCCGCCATTTTAGGCACCCCACTCTCTCCCCGCTCACTCTCGATAGCCAGCGCTTTCCCCTGGCGCTGCGAGCATCCCCCGCGCGCCGGCCACCCCCGCTCTCTCATACAGGCCATAAACCCTCTCCTTCTGCGCGACCCTGCTACGGAACCACATCCGACCGACATCCCATACATGGTCATGCCTCTCCTTTGATAACCCCCTTCCTCTGCGCCCCATTGTCCGAACTGGTCCCAGGCCATCACCTAGCCCTGCGGATGCAGTTTATTGCCCCTACTGTAAGGGAAACACCCCGCATCAAAGGGATTACAGTAGATCAAAGCCCCTACCCCCTGAGACCCGGCCGGTTGCACACACCCCCGGGAATTAGCGGAATTCCCTGCTGCGCGATAGCCATCTCCCACTGCGGGTAGGGTGGGAACCTCTGCTGTAACTATGTGTGGGATCGGATCTGAGCCGGGGCTTCAGGGGATGTTCTTTCATGCATCGAGAGAATCTCAAGAATGTACTATATGCAATAAAGCAATAAACCGGTGTATAAGAGACCAGGTCTCAGAGATGCGGTTAGAGCACCTCGTGACGATACCTTGCTGTCTGATCTGATGTGTTCTGCTCCGACGGAATAAAACTTCGTTTCCTGCCTTCCAGTCTCCGGCGCCTGCCTCTTTCATTGGTAAAATATCGAGTGGTATGAGAGGCGATTACCGCCGGGCAAATACTTGAAAGGTTATCGACTGAAACTGCCGCTACCATTTAACAATTGGCGTCCCAAACGTGGGGCCCATCAGCGACACGTGGATCCAGTGGGAGAGGTCCCGACGACAGAGTGAACGACTGCAACGATCGGGAGAGCTCCTGCCCAATAGACCCTCGTCTGGCAGCCGATCATCCGAACTTCACTGGTTCCGAGCAGACCTCTCTCGAGTGATCTACGGTCCTGACTGGGAACCATCAGGAGTGCCGCGGCAAATACGGAGAGTAGAGGACGATCGGGCGCTGGAGGCGGAAGACGAGAAACTGTCCACGCGGTCCGGGTAAGGTCGTGATACACGACAAAATGCGAAATAGTTGATTGATTGTTTAAAGCTTTGGAAATACTAGTATTGCTCGTTGATTGTGCTCATTGATTGTTCTCTTTGAGATATTCGCTGTCTACAAACGGGGAGGAGTAGAAATACTCTCTCTCTCCCTTTGCAGATAGTGAAGGGTAGGTAACGCAGACTTTTGTCCCCGTTGAAACCCGTCGTGCCTATCTTTATCTCCCCATTGATTGATTGTCCGAACATTGATTGTTTTGGAGAATAGTGCTTTTTGAGATATTCTCTGTTTGCAAATAACGTAGAATAGGAATATTCTGTCTAGTCTTTGCAAATAGTGAAGGGTAGGTAATGCTGACTTTTGTCCCCGTTGAAACCCGTCATGCCTATCTTTATCTCCCATTGATTGATTGATTGATTGTCCGAACACTAGTTGTTCGATATTGGTTCTTTGGAGGTATTCTCTGCTTACAAATAACGAGGAATAGAGATATTCTGTCTAGTCTTTGCAAGCAGTGAAAAGATAGGTAGTGCTGACTTTTGTCCCCGTTGAAACCCGTCATGCCTATCTTCTCCCCACTGATTGGTAGTTGGTTCTGCCCGGACCGCTTATTAGAGGTGAACCATCCGGCTCCACTGGAGGGCACCCCTAATAAGGACATGTTCACTAAATATGGACTAGTCGCCGTAGCTTATACCAAGCTATGGCATAAATATACTAAGAAGGACCCCGAGAGTCAGTGGCCACTGATGGGATCCTTCGACGACCATAAGATAGAAGCTCTAGAAATAGCTCTGCGTAGCAATAAGACGACGCCTACTATGCTTGACAGTATCGGCATGTGGCACAAAGAAGCAACGCAAAGGAAAAAGAGGGAAGAAGTAAAAGCAGAAAAGGAATTACGAAAGGCAGCTCACCTTGCCGCTAGAAAGTTAGAAGAAGACATAAAGGAGAGAAGGGAAACTAAACTAAGACAGGAGCCCGAAACCTCAGGCCAGTACGCTGTTAGGACCCCTTCTTTGCTCTACCCTGAGTTATCCTCCAAGCAGCGAACGAATGATGAATTACTGTTAGGTCCCCCGATCATTTACATGCCCCCTCCATATGCACCCTCCCAGTCAGTAGTGCAACACCTACAACCCCCGAACACGAACGACAGCAGTACAGGGGCCTCGGTCCTCACGGCCTCCGCGCCGGCTGAGCCTCTTGTACTGAACCCAATGTCGGTTGCAACGCTAGATGACCATGAGATGGGAAAGAAAGAGTCCACCAGAATGAATCGATTAACAAAGGATGAACGAGCAGGAATTGATAAGATAGTAGGGACACTGGTGGAGCGAAAAGAAAGTGAGGAGTATATAACAGACGTGTATAACTCGTATGCCGACAGCCGCAGACGACACTTCGTCGTACGGCTCTGTTATCATGCCCTGAATGCGTATGAGGAAAGATACCACGATAAAGGTCCCGAAGGCTTAGCAGCCCTATATAGGAAGGTAGACATCGGAGAGGAAAGAGAGGGCGACGTTACGAACCTCTTCACTCGTACACTCGAGGTCTACCGACACCTTAAAGAACATGGACAGACCACCAAAGCAGAAACCCCCATAGCGACTAAGCCCCAGGAAGGAAGGGCTGATGCCATGATGCCCATTAAAGAAGCTGCCCCCTACTGGGTCCCCCCGCGAGGTCTGGGAACACATGACGACATCAACCACCAAGATGCGAAGGGAAGGGTTGTATATAACTGGGTCTACCAGCCGTGGGACCGGCAAGACATTTTGACCTTTAGAAAAACTCTACCCGACTTAAGAAAGAACCCGACTGCCTTCTACACTGAACTGGGTACAGCCTTAGGTTCTACGATTATGACTTTAGCAGATATCGACTTGTTCTTTGGGCTATGTCTGCCGGCTGATGTGTGGAAACAAATCCGGAAAGTTGACCACGCTGAGCCGTTCGGATATACCTGGGTACAACTCGATACCATAGATAAGCAGCGAGAACCAGGACAGAAACCCCCAAAAGCCATATTAGAGCTCCCAGACAAGATTGTACTAAAACTGAAGACTCTAATCCCAGAAAGAAAGGTAGACTGGTCGATAGTAACGGCTTGCCGCCAGAAACCCCAGGAGGATGTGTCTGAATACTTCTCCCGATTCGAGACCGTGTTTTCCGATTACAGTGGCCAAGACATGACCACCGCAACCGGACATCACCTCTTTGTCCAGAATTATGTGAAGGGTCTGACACAAGAAATTTCCCAGAAACTACAGACCAGCGAGAGTAGCTGGGCAGCCTCCAAACCCGCAGCGATTCTCCAGATGGCCCAGTACTACGAAAATCAGAAAAACGAGAACGATAGGGCATCAGAGAAGAAGAAAAAGGAACTGAAGGAGAGGGTAATGATAGCACAGTTGCAAGGGGTGACGATAGGAAGGGAACCCCCGAAAGAGAATTACCACCCAACCGCCCCTAGAAAGCTACCCCCTAGAGACCATACACCTGCACCCTACAACGGACGGAGAGACTTAGATGGGAACCAATGTGCGTTCTGTAGAGGGTTCGGACACTGGAAATCCCAGTGCCCGGTCCTTCTGGAACTAAACAAAAATAGGGATCCCAGAGACACAGCATATGACCCCAGAAACAGAGGACAGGGACGAGGGCACACGAACGACGCAACCAACGTCAGGCCAGGCAAACCAAACACCTTTGACCGCCCCCGACAAAACCAGTGTCAGCAGTCCGACTATGAAAGCACCCATGACTTCGCATAGGACCGCCAGGGGCAAGGGAGGGATCCAGTGGAACTCCGTGTTGACCAGCAAGGCCCTTACGTCACTGCTAAGGTCTTGGGCACAAAATCCCCATTCCTGGTAGACACTGGGGCGACACGTAGTGCGTTATCCAAACGACTGATCCCTAGGGCACCCTTGTCTGGCTCACATGTAACCTCAATAGGCTTCGATGGAACGCCCTCCACTAACCCCTTATCAGCACCAATCTCCTTTGACTTAGAAAATAACACCACTGACACGACCTTTCTGCTCTCCTCCAACACCCCCGATGCTATTATGGGACTTGATTTGCTAAAACATTTTCGAGCTACCATCAGATGCTCCCCAGACGGAGTTCGAGTCATCCTGCACGATAACCCAGATCTGTCCAGACCCTATCACACACGGCGTATGCTCTCTATAACCGATGCTGACATGTCCCTACTCGACACATTACCTTCACATCTATGGGCTAAAACCGACTCAGATGTAGGGCGCATGGTGATCGACCCGGTACACATAACCGTCCGACCGGACGCAGTGCTCCCAAAGCTTCCACAGTATCGGATATCACCCGAAGGCGAAAAGGCATTGGTGGAAATCATCGAGTCCCTAGTCAAGGCAGGAGTGGTAGAAGAAGTAGTGAGTAATGTTTGCAACAGCCCTATCCTACCCATTGTAAAGAAGCAAGGCGAGGGGGATGAGAAAGCCTACCGTTTCATTGTTGACTTGCGAGAGGTTAACAAAGTAGTCATACCCCAGTACCCCGTGGTCTCAGACATCACCACCATCCTCACCCTGATTCCATCCACTGCCACCATCTTTACTGTTATTGATCTCAAGAACGCATTCTTTTCCATCCCCATCCACCCAGACAGCCGCTACCTGTTTGGATTCACTTTAAAAGCCCGTTCATACAGATTCTGCAGGGCACCCCAAGGCTACACTGAGAGTCCCAGTATTTACAGCCAAGCCCTCAAGAGGCAACTGGATGCAGTCCAACTACCCGATGGAGTGGTGTTGATACAGTACGTCGATGACATTCTTTTGACACCACTCCACTTGCCGTCACAGCCACCATTCACCTCCTCCGCTTCCTTGCGGAGAACGGTCACAAGGTCTCCAGAAAGAAATTGCAATTCTGCCAGCCCCAAGTAACGTATCTAGGCCACCTACTATCCAAAGACGGGAGGAAACTTACCCCTGACCGAATTCAAACCATTCTAGAAACCCCTGTTCCCAAAACTCAGAAGCAAGTGCGGTCCCTAGTGGGCCTCACCTCCTTTTGTCGACAGTGGTTGCCAAATTTCAGTCTTATCGTAAAACCTCTGCTTTCCCTGCTGGCTAAAGATACCCACTTCCCCCTCCCCTGGACACCCGAATGTCAATCCTCCTTCAAAGAATTACGAGACGCCCTCTGCTCGGCCCCAGTCCTAGGAACCCCAGACTACACTAAACCTTTCTCCCTCTACACCCACGAAAGGGAGGGATGTGCGTTGTCTGTCCTAACCCAGTCCATAGGCCCTAAGCAACGCCCTTGTGCCTACTTCTCTGCCACTCTTGACCCCGTAGCCAGAGCTTTGCCCGCCTGCCTTCGAGCAGTAGCCGCCGCTGCTGTCTCTATCCGGCAAAGTGAGGGGATCGTGCTCTCGAACCCCCTCACAGTATTGGTACCCCATGCTGTTGATACCCTCCTGAACCAAACCAAGACTCAACACCTGACTAGCGCACGACTGACTGGTTATGAACTGACTCTGCTTGCACCCCACATCGCATTGAAACGATGCACCACTCTGAATCCAGCTACTCTACTACGTCTCCCTGACGCTGACCCCAATGCATCCCCTATACATGATTGCGTGACCCTCACCGACGAACAAACCAAGAGTAGGGTTGACCTCCGGGATACTGCCTTCCCGGAACCCTGACGGAGAACTGTGGGTGGATGGCTCATGCATCAAGCTCCCCGATAGCACCACCTCAGCTGCCTATGCAGTCACCACAGCTCGAACATTTGTTGAGACAGCCCGCATCACACAGCGATCCGCACAGGCGGCGGAACTAATTGCCCTCACACGAGCCTGCATCCTGGCAGCAGGGACAACCGCAAACATTTACACAGACAGTCAGTATGCCTTTGGGGTAGTTCACCACTTTGGGCTCTTATGGAAAGAGAGGGGATTCTTGACTTCTCATGGCACACCCATCCTGCATGGAGATCTAGTCTCTGCCCTGACCGAAGCAGTCCTCCTCCCCACACGGTTAGACGTGATCAAATGCCAGGCACACAAGAAGGTGACAGACATTATAGGACAGGGAAATGCACTAGCTGACATTACTGCCCGAACCACAGCCGAGAACAGGTCCACGACCCGCATGTACGTGACCAGGTCACAAACTGAGAAATGGAAGGATGCTAGGGAAACGATTAGGGATATCCAACTAGCCAGCACACCACACGAATTAACTGAATGGGCCCGGGTGGGGTTGAAGGACGATGACGGTTGTTGGCGAACTAAAGACTCGAACAAATGGTTGCTACCCGACTCATACTTGATCCCCATGCTGACCATGGCACACTCCCCCGCACACATAGGGTCTGCCCCCATGATCGAACTCATCTCCAAAGTCTGGCACAACGACAGAATACCAGACGCAGCCAAACGTCTGGTCCAACATTGCCTAGTATGCCTCCAACACAACCCTGGGAAAGGAACTGCTGTACCCCGGGGAGGGTTTGGGGTCCCCAATCACCCCTTTGAAGTCCTACAAATGGACTATGTCCAGCTAGAAAGGTGCCAAGGTTTAAAGTATGTACTTGTCGTTGTGTGTGCCTTCAGCAAGTGGGTGGAAGCCTACCCAACCCATGACAACACCGCTATGACTACCGCAAAAGTACTACTGAAGGAATTCTTCCCCCGATACGGCCTTTGTCGAATTTTGTGGAGCGACAACGGCCCCCACTTCGTAGCCGAAGTTATCCAACTCATCTTAAAAGGGTTGGGTATAAAACAGAAATTCCATGCGGTCTTCCATCCCCAATCCGCAGGCCTGGTTGAGCGACACAATGCCACATTGAAGCTTAAGATAGCAAAAATAGTCGCCACCACAGGACTAAGATGGCCAGACGCTCTCCCACTAGCATTGCTATCAATGCGTTCCACCCCCACCAAACACCACTTAACCCCCTACGAGGTCGTCTTTGGGCGGCCCATGAACCTTTGGACTGCACCAAAACCAACATCTATCCACGACGTCCCGGACGTCCTCATGTCTGACTATTTGTATAACCTAACTAAGACGTTGTCTGTTATCCATCAGCAGGTGCTGCACGCCATTCCCGATGTTTCCAGGGGCCCCGGACACGACATCCAACCCGGTGACTTCGTCTTAGTGCGTAACTTCCAGCGCACCAAGAGTCTGGAGCCCCGGTGGACGGGCCCCCTGCAAGTCCTGATCACCACCCGAACAGCTCTTCGAGTGGAGGGGAAACGCAATTGGCTGCATGCACACCACTGCAAGAAGGTATCACCGACCCTGACAACCACGGACAACATCACCGCCCAAGAGGAACTTCTGGACAAAGACCGACCATCCCTGAGCCGCTGCCCGGATACAGAGACACTTGAATTGATTGAATATCCCGATCCCACTGTGCCATCCAAAGAAGGGTATAACTTGCGACGAAAGGAGAGAACTTCGGCTAAGCAGACCACAGGCTAAGTGGAAATCTCAGAACGGTAGCCTAGTCACCTCAAAGGCCACCAGGAGAGAAACTAAAACAAAGTCCGTGGTTCTGCCCGCTACCGAGTCTCTTGAAGGTGATGGAAGCGCCCGACATGAAGATGATGGAAGCAACCGGACGTCCGAAGATCCACTACAAAAACCCAAAGACTGACCGAATGCACAGCTTTAAGACAATAGCACTTTTCATTTCCCTTCTCTTTTGCCTTCTCCTCGTGGTCACCTTCTGGATCATGGAGGAGAGCACACCCGCTCATAAGACATTGCTGGCCACCGTTCAACCTACCACCACGAAAGAACACCATCTGATCTCACTTTCACCCCAACTCCGAGAAAGGCGTAAGGAGTTCTGGAATAACTCTTTTGTGCAGTTGCTCCACCAACACAATCTTGCCACCAACGCCACTAACTGCTGGATCTGTGGATTGCTACCCCATGCCACTGGGCACTCAATCCCTTTCATCCCTTCACCTTTTTCTGTCCATGGTTCCTGCCTCGCCTGGCTGATCCTCCTGCAGGAGAGCTACAAGGACAATGCCACTTCCGGCAGAACCATGTCACACTTCTACCATGAGTTCTGGCTGAACAAAACTGGTAGAACTTCCGCCCTCTTCTGCCCTCTGAGATCGAACACTTCCTTTCACATGGACATCCCCGCCAAAGAACGAGTTGAAATGCAAGTGTTCAACAATCCAGCCAGACCCACCTTCTCTTACCTCCGAAAACGGACGGCCGCCACCCTAACAGTGGCCCTGTCCGTCATCAACATCACTGGATCTGTATGCCTCGAAGGCCTGGGGGCACAGCTGGTGGGCCACAGCTCCTGCCTCATCACCCGAACATTGGACTCAGTTGACCCACCCTACTTTGTTGCCTCCCCGAATATGTACTTCGTCTGTGGTACTAAGGCCTACACCTGGCTCCCGAAAGGTTGGGGAGGCACCTGCTACATCGCCTTCGTCCTTCCCCCGACGTATGTGGCTCCAGCAAACCATCACCGACAGAAACGTGCCAAAGACATTGTACAAGCCGACTCCACCAGAGCACAGTTCATGGACGCAGTAAAGGGTCTTGTTCCGCTCTGGGGTCCGATGGCAAACAGCCGTGCCATCCGCCACTTAACCCAAGCAGTCGAAACAGCAATGAACATTACAGCTGGCGCCCTCGCCAACAACACCGCTGAGCTTCAGGCCGTCCGCCTGGTGGCTCTTCAGAACCGCCTCGTTCTAGATGTGGTTCTGGCTGATCGTGGAGGAGCATGCCGCATCATTGGGTCCAGCTGTTGTACCTACGTACCAGATAACTCACCCTCAGTCTACAAAGCAATTGAACACCTCCACAGACTGTCCACAGAGGTCCATCAAGAGCAAGAAGAATGGTCGCTGGGGAGTTGGTTTTGGGACACTATTAAAAGTTGGGGATGGAGGCTGTTTTCATTTATCCTAATACCGATTGTGATACTATGTGGATGTTGTTTGGGGATTCAGTGTCTGCCACCTTTATGTTCGCTTTTTATGAACTGCATCTGCCCTAAGACTTTGAACTTTGAAACAGAGCGGATGAAAGCCCTCTATGAGGTGGAAGTCCGCAGTATTATGGGGATAAATCCGAACTAGGCAAGCTGGCGAGATATGTTAAAAGGGAGGACTGTGGAAATTTAGCGTGCAAACTGAACATTATCTGCGCCATCTTGCCTCTCCCCAGCACCACGCACCGCGAATGCATGGCCGCCATTTTAGGCACCCCACTCTCTCCCCGCTCACTCTCGATCGCCAGCGCTTTCCCCTGGCGCTGCGAGCATCCCCCGCGCGCCGGCCACCCCCGCTCTCTCATACAGGCCATAAACCCTCTCCTTCTGCGCGACCCTGCTACGGAACCACATCCGACCGACATCCCATACATGGTCATGCCTCTCCTTTGATAACCCCCTTCCTCTGCGCCCCATTGTCCGAACTGGTCCCAGGCCATCACCTAGCCCTGCGGATGCAGTTTATTGCCCCTACTGTAAGGGAAACACCCCGCATCAAAGGGATTACAGTAGATCAAAGCCCCTACCCCCTGAGACCCGGCCGGTTGCACACACCCCCGGGAATTAGCGGAATTCCCTGCTGCGCGATAGCCATCTCCCACTGCGGGTAGGGTGGGAACCTCTGCTGTAACTATGTGTGGGATCGGATCTGAGCCGGGGCTTCAGGGGATGTTCTTTCATGCATCGAGAGAATCTCAAGAATGTACTATATGCAATAAAGCAATAAACCGGTGTATAAGAGACCAGGTCTCAGAGATGCGGTTAGAGCACCTTGTGACGATACCTTGCTGTCTGATCTGATGTGTTCTGCTCCGACGGAATAAAACTTTGTTTCCTGCCTTCCAGTCTCCGGCGCCTGCCTCTTTCATTGGTAAAATATCGAGTGGTATGAGAGGCGATTACCGCCGGGCAAATACTTGAAAGGTTATCGACTGAAACTGCCGCTACTATTTACAGACCTAAATGTGGTTCTCATGTAAAAAGTCTGCTTCTTACATAAAACACTTTAATACCCTTGGGCTACGTTGACAATATAAAACTTCAACAAAAAAGGCAACATTCACTCACCTTCCAATAGCCATCAAGACAGCTACTGTTGCTATTTATCTTCTACTTCATTCAAGAGAATTATGTTGTTCTTTCCCCCAGGTTATGTGCTGTTTTAGGTCTGGTGTTAGCCAAGACCTTTTGTTTTTTTTAATGAAAATACACATACTATCCAGACTCACCAGAGTTTTCAGTCAGCCCTCTTCAACAATTGGTCTAATATGGAGCCAATCTTATTTTAGTGCGGCCCACCTCAGCATAGAGCATGAGACTTAAGATCAGGCATTAATTTACCTGATTGTGCAAGAGCAGAATGACATCATGCACAATGTGCACATCCACACAATATGTAGTCCTCTTCAGTGCCAAGGACTACTGATGCAATGTTTTTCTTTTATTTAAAAAAACATATATACTTTTAGATATTGCTTGTTTGACTTAGGGGAGCTGCCATGCTCTCCCCAAACAGGACGCCAACCCTATTGACTTTGCCATTGTTTGTTACCTTTTTTGTTTTCCTATAAAGGGCTGATCGGATCTCATGCCTTCTAGTCGGTACTCAGGCGGAACTAGGAAGCTTGAACTTGGTCCGCAGAATGTGCTTTTTGTGGTTTGGTGTAAATCCATTTAGTCGTTTTTGAGAAATTTAGGGTAAAAAATATTTGTATATTTTGACAGTTGAGCCCGCAAGAGAGGGTCTCGAAGCACTCGCAGGAGCACCAATTTAAATATAGAGCATTCTTATTGTCTCTGGAAGATTTATTTCCCCTGGGTCATCTTGCTACCACTTGAGTCAGACTCCTGGGAGTGCGAATGCTCTGATTGCCAGCAACATGATGCTGGGAGCCATTGCAAAACTTGGGGACTTAATCCACTGTCTCGAAGTTATAAAAAAAAGAAAAGAAATTAAGCTATATGGGGGCAGGATAGGGATACCTTGACCTGCTAGTCCCCATGGGGGCACCCAGATGGATTCCCCGTGGACCACAAAAGAAAAAAAAAGGCAAGAAATGGCGTGAACATGCAAGACTCTCGCGGGTTGAAAATCAAATGGTGGCCGGGCCGCATTTATTTACCATAAGCTGTACTCCTAAAGGGCAGAGGGGCTGTGTGGCACCCCCCCCCCAGCCATTAGAGAACCCGGTAAGTCCACCTCTGGGGCCAAAGTCATTAACAATGGGGAGGGGGTCACGCGGCCCACTCCCCGAGCCTTGAGAGACCCCAGGGAGCCCACATTTGGGGCCAAACCTTAGCAATATGGGGAGGGGCA
This sequence comes from Triturus cristatus, assembly GCF_964204655.1. NCBI lineage: Eukaryota > Metazoa > Chordata > Amphibia > Caudata > Salamandridae > Triturus > Triturus cristatus. The sequence goes on from NC_140587.1 coordinate 376,055,794, forward strand.
TCACATGGCCACTTGCTCTCCTTCCCAATTCTCTAAAAGGCCTGGAGAACCCACCTGAGCCATTAATTGCCCGGGGACAGCATCCACCTTGGCCAGCTCGGATGCTATTTCCCGGGGAGCCCACCCCTGACACTTAGCAGTTTCCCTGCCTGCAGCCGTGCTGTAAGGAAACCTGTGTTTGCTCTCACTTGGTGGCAGCATTTTCAAAACTCCTGTCAAGCTAGAGAAAACACAAGTCCACTCCCAGCTGGCGGGAGCTTTGAAAGTGCAGACTTTTGATCTGTTTCCGAAGTGATGAAGGCAGGGAAACAGATCAAAATATTGCTCCCACTCACAGGGAGCAGCATTATTAACTTCTCCTTGCAGGCAGGAGCAATGCCAGCTCCTTCTGTATAAGGAGTACCGGCTGGGGCCTTGGGGCTTCACCTGTGGCCCGCAACGAAGCTATGGTGGGTACCCTGGGTGGGCACCCACCATTACGTTAGGCCCAGGGTATGCGGACCCTGTGGCCAATATCATCAGAGGGAAGGAGGCCTGTATGCCTCCGTCCCTGCACAATGAGGTGGGGCCCAAGGGGTGAGGTCCCCAGAACTGAAATCAGCCTGGGGCTGTGTGCTCCCTTCCCCCTGTGAATATCATTGGGCCCTGGAGGATAGGGTCCTGGAGCTGAAATTGGCCCAGGGAGAGGGGCCAAGCCCCCCCCTTCCACAGTCCCTCCCCCTCAAAAGAACACCAGCCCAAGGAAATGGAAGGCTGTGGGCTGACATCGGCCCAACAGAAGGGAACTACACATTCCCACTCCCTCTTATTTAATTAAGTGGCCCTGGGGGATGGGGTCCCTGAGGCAAATAACGGCTCAGGCAGGACCATGCAGCCCCCCTGCAGTTAAAAAAAAATACACTGATCTGGGGAATGGGCACCTAGGGCCCAAAGAGACTCCCCTTCATTTAAAAATCAAAAGCAGTGCATGGTGGATAATATTTTATTATGCCTCAATAATTATTAAAAGTGATGCCAACAAATATTAAAAGCAATTTAATTATAGTTAATAAAATTCATTGTTACATTCATTTTTAAAAGCAAAAAAGGCTGCTATATATTTTATAATTAAACTAAAATGTGTAGTGTTTTAGAAATGTTAAAATTAAATTACATTTATTTATATTCTTCAACTATTTTAAATTATTTAATTTAAATTATTATTATTTTCTATGGGTTTTACATTTAAGCCCCTGCCTCCATTATTGTCTATGGGAGGGTGTTGCACTCCAGTGCCACGTGTGGGGCTGGGCTTACTGTTTTATTTTTATTTTTTTTAGGATCAACTTACAATCAGAAATTTGCTCTACCCCCCTTTTTTAGTTGGAAGAGACAATAAGTCTACACTTTTGAGTAACTTTATACTCTGATTACGGGAATAGCCAAAAGTAGTACATTTTCAAAAAAATTTAAGAATAAAGTTACATGTGTAAATTACTCTCAAGTGTAACTTACTTTTGTTAATCGCCCCGAAAAAACACTCCAGTCATAGTGTCAATGTTGTCCAATATTTCCCCCCAATATTTTAGGAGTTTAGGACAATGCCAAAGCAGATGTATGAGCGTGCCTTTCACTCCAAACCCCTCTCCAACACTATATGGCCCTGGATAAATTTTCTCTGGGGAAGAATGCCAATAAGTAGCTATTTTTAGATAGAACCTGGGCAGCGCATGCGCCGCTGCGAGGCATGCATTACTGGAGTATGGCTTTGAAGCCCCACCGGCGCTCTGCCCATATTTATTATTGGCTTGTGTCATTGTCCTTCGTAAATGTTTGCTTCCGAGGCATTATTTGGCTTGTTAGACCCTCCTTGGTACCGTTTTGTCTGCATTTGTGACCTCCCATTGCGACTGGCCCTTTTACTTTTGTTGCGACACGGTATGTATTATTTAGTCTGTAGGCACTATTTTCTTTAATGAGTTTCTCCTACCGTAGACACGACGTGCTTTCCTCGCCATTCATGCTTTCACTTTCAAGCAGCCCTGGACAATGGGGCCGCTTCTTTGAAGTGAAATAGGTCTTGCATTTACAAGAGTTTGAGCTATTGCCATATCAATTGACAATACCTTAAGCTCTCGTAAATGTGAGACCTATTGCATTGCAAATGCGTGTTATTATTGTCACTGTCTCCTTATGGCTGTGATCAATGGGGTCACTTTTGTCCCCTGGTAGATGGTACTCCATTCTTTTGGCAAAAAATGTTCTCCCCAACTCCACCTCCCACCTTCTCTGCACAGGTTTTTTGTCAGCAACTTGGTTGTGGAGTGTGTTTGTAGATTTCAAATAGTATTAGTTTATCTATGGATTTGTGATCAGCCACTTTTCAAAGGGTAGAAGCGATTGGCTAGCTGTAGGTCTGATTGTGTTGTGAATCAACCAGTGCTGAATTTGGAAGCATCGCTGTCTTTCCCCAGGTACATAATTTGTTAAGATTGAACTCCCTCCTGATCATACAGATCCTCGATACCATTACAACCCTTCTCCTGGTAAATTGTAAAATCCGTGCCTCCCACCTGGACCCCCGCCTCAGCGGGTATAAAGTTTGGGGTACCAATTGTGGTAGTAATGGGCTAAGGGATACTAGAAAAAAAGGCCTAATCACTAGGGTGTTGCATGCTGTCGGTCCTGGTGAGGAGTACAGCCCCACGCCCTGCGTTACTTGGGTAGTCAGAGAGCACTTTCTATATTTTTAACCCAGCAGTCATGTGGTCTTTAAAGCTCCAGTATTTCTCACTCTCCCTGCGGTGCTATTATACTATGGAACAGCGTTAGGATGCATAATAGTGGCTGGTTCTGTTAGGCAATCCCATCTGGGCACATTGTCCTTTGGATCACTTCCAATCCCAGCCATGACCGCCCCCCCCACCGCCCCCCCCCCCCCCCCCCGCCCCCCACCCACGCGTCCCTCTCCCGAATATGCTAGGACCGAAAATCTGCCCTCAAGTTGGAGTACTTTTTCACTCCGCCTGCGTCGGGGAGGGAGCTAGTTGTACCCATACGTATCGAATGTTGTCCTTAGCCCATGGATGGGGAACAGTTGCTTCAAGAGTTGTTTATGCTCCTTTTCTGAGACTAGAGATTCACCCTAAAGCCTGAGACCTACTCATACGGTTTGAGCACTTCCACTGCCACCGGAACAGAGCTCCCAGACTCCATGAACATCACTAAAATGTCATCTGAATACATGCATATCTTATGGGAAGTGCAGCCAAACCTCCCCCCTTACCTTACACTGATGTTCCATCGCTGAGGGTTCCATGAATAGTACAAAAAGCAAGGCTGCAAAGAGGCAGCCCTATCTCCTTCCCTTTCACAACTGAAATGATGTTCTTGATGTTCCCTTGATTCTGATTTTGGCCCGAGGGTTCTTATAGTTACTGAAGACCCAAGACAGGCATTTGGGACATAAGCCCATCCGGCGGAGCATGTTTTCCAAAACAACCAGTGTATCCAATCAAATGCATTCTCTACATTGACTGAAAGTAGGGCGGCCGCCTTATTATTCCTTTCTACATTGTCGATATGTAAAATATGCTTTGCATGGTCTGAGCAGTTTCTTCCTGGGATGAACCAGGCTTGACAAGGCTCTGCATAAGTGTGCTCAGCCTACAGGGCTAAATTCCCATGAACACCTTCATATCTACATTTAGTTGAGAAATGGCTGATAGGATGGACATAACTGGGAGTCCTTGCTCACTTTGGGCGGAGCTGTAATAGCGGCCCTTGCACTGTTGGTGTTGTTAACCCCAACTTACCCACAATATTGAAAAATTGTGTTAGAAAAGGTGCTAAATCCTAGCAAAAGGTCTTGAAGAAACAGGGGTGAATATATGTCAGGGCCCAGGTATTTCTTCAATTTTAACCTTGCTATTCCAACAATTACAGCATTTAATGTGATTGGATTTTCTGAAATCTCTGCATAGGCGGCAGTTAGTCAGGGTAGTAGGACGTCGGTCAGGAGACTTTCAATGGTGCTGTTACGGATGTTGTCTACCCTATACGGAGTGACGGGAGTATCATAAAATTCACAGAAGGTTTGTTTAATACCTTTGTATGAGGTGGTTAGTGCCCCTGTGCTGGATTTAATAGCAGAGATGTGATCCCTCGATATTATGGTCCTAAGTTTGCAAGCTAAAATCTTCCTGCTCTGTTCTGTCATTATAATATCTCTCCGTCAGTCTAAATAGGGAATATTCTGCTCTATTCGTTTTGAAGGCCCTGCGCTGCGCTCTGGCTGCTCTGAACTTATCCCAGACTTTCTGTGCTCCCGTCCTTTTGAGCACCCACAATTTTTCACCTGGTCTTCTGATTAGTCACATTTTGTTCATCTTTATTAGTCTTTGCTGCTAACAAGATCAGTATGCCCCTTAATGATGCTTTCAATGCATCACCACAGGGCACTCAGTCCCCTCCTTATCGTTTTCTAGAAAATCTAAAGCTGTGGCCTTGTTAATTTGGTCTCTGCTATGCATGCTGAAAAGAAGGCTTTCTCTAAGTTGCCTGCTTCTGAGAAGCTTTGGTGCGCTAGGGACTTGAACTATAATGCGAGTTGGCACATTATCTGACACCTAGGTCTGAGTTTGTTATCTGGCCCATCAGGTGAAGCGTACCACAGAAATAATGTAGTTTAATATCTGTTTTATTTACTGCCAAGTAATAGGTCTAAGTCTCTCAGCTATTCACTACCATCTGCAGACAATGCCCTATCTGCCTCATTCTTTATGCTAATCTGTCCATTTCCTTGCACCTAACTAAGTTTAGGTCCCATTTCAATTATAAAATCCTTTTCTAGAGTTTGTATGTTTGGAATGATTGATTTCATGTAGATTTTTATACCTCTCTTTCACAGGTGAAAATGTCAGTCAATTTATGTACATTAAAACTATGGAGGCCTGGCAGTCATTTAAAAAGGGAAATTATTTTGGATTTTTTCTTCTCTACTTCAATCAACTCTTCTAGGCGTTCCACCCTCCCAGTGCCCCAGCAAAAAAGGTGGACACAGATAAGGAAATTGCTTGTTTGTGCCTGTTAGGGTCAGGTAGGGCCTTGGGCCAGAACCCCAGTTCTAGTGAAATGTATAAGATAAGCAACAATCATGTGCTCACCCAGAACCCCATACTGCTGTTGCGTAAGTTACGACTTTGGTGTAACTCTACAAAGTGTGCTTTCCCACTCACGGGTGGCACCAGTGAACGTGGTTCAACTGCTCCAGCGATTAATGTGAAAGACTGGTTATTGCAGCCCCACTAGACACTATTTAATGTGCAATTAACATAGAAGTATTGCCTTTGGATTCCTAGAAATCCCATAAAGGGATCAGGGGCATCGTGGTAACAGTCACAAACCTTATTTCTTTATTCACAATATCATATACACACTTTAGTAAGAAGAATGAACACTACAGGTGTTGTAAATTGGCAGCGATTGGCTTAGCATTAGCGGAATCCATCTTGTATTTAGAGGCTATCTTGTCCATTTTGCGGAATCCATTTTGTATTTCTGACAGCCATTTTGTTTGCCATGTGCTCACCATGTGCTTTGTCCTCCCTCAGTGTTGATTGCTCTTGTAATCTGCCTAGAAACTAACTATATTTAGCTTCTTCCACCTTTGCACATGGCCAGTGACTTTTCAACTGTCCTTGCAGCTGTTAGTAGTATGTAACTGTCAGGATGTGTTTACTAGCATTGCCAAACTGTTAACTCCTCCTACTTGTCGACTGTGCATTTCTATATGACCTTATATGTACATAAAATCTTCTGCTGTACTTGTACCGCCCTCTTTTAAGCCCCTGTGTGGGTATAAAAGGACCATGCTCCTTCTGTTTGGTGTGCTACTTCATTCAATACCGAAGGGTGATGTGTGAATGTAGTTCCACCTCATGAGGTTTATTAAACTTTGTATTTTCTATTCCAGTTTCTGTGCCAACTTCTTCCTATTGGTCCGAGGACTCTGTGCAGAGAAGGGCGAACCCCTTGCACTGGTAGGCCTAGCTGAGGTCCACTACTACAAATTGGCGCCCAACCAGTGGGGCTCATCGGCGACTCGGATGCCCAAAGGATTGGTCGCGACGAAGGATTGGAATCTCGCTCTGGGCGCGATCGCTGCCCGATGAGACCCGAGTCTTGGCAACCACGGCGTTTTTCCTTTCTTTCTGATCTGACCATCCAGGTGGTGCCGGTCCTCGACTGAGATCTCTTCTGTTGATTCGCCGTGCAGTGACCATTTGGTCGATTTTAGAACTTGGCAGTTGGAACCTGGACACCAAGTGATTGGTAAGTGTCATTCTGCGGTGCTTGCTGTTGGTTTTTATGCCTGGGATTGGTAAGGTAGTTTAGTAACACTTACTGCAGCTTTTGTATTTTGGAATTTGTGTTGGCCAACTTAGATTTCTATGTGATTCATATATAAATTGCAATTTATATAGGCAGGTAATGAGGAGAATTTTCTCTATCTGAATTGATTTGAACGGCCCATTGTACTAAAGGTACCTTAAGTGCTATTTTGATTATAATACTGCATATTCTGCACTATTATTGGCATGCCTGTTTTTAGCACACTTCGTAGGATGTGTTGCTTTTGTAGTGGTACCAATTTGAGACTCGATGAAGCACAACCGGCCCCCCCCGGAGGGGACGCCTAATAGGGATATGTATATTAAGCATGGTCTTTCTTCTATAATGTACAGCACATTATGGAATAAATACACTCGTAAGGATCCTGAGTTGCGTTGGCCTATGTATGGGTCATTTGATTTACGAAAGATTGAGTATGTGGAACAATGTCTGTGTAAGAGAAAGACTAGGCAAGATATGTTTGATTGTGTACGAATGTGGGAGAAAGAAGTGCGTGAACGAATGAAGCGTGAGCAAGCCTTGATTGAAAAAGAACAGCGAAAGAACATTTATGTTGTGAAAGCATTAGAGATGAAGAACAAAGAAATAAAAGAGTTAAAAGAGAGAGAAGATAGGGAGCTCAATTTACAGGTAACTGGCCAATACGCTGTTCGGCGGCCCCTTTATCCTATACTTAATAAACCACAAGATGATACCTTATTATTAGATCGTCCTCCACCTCCGTATACTGTTCCTTCTGCCCCTCATGAGTCAGATGAGGACCCTAGTTCGGAGGAACACAAGGCACGAGAAACTCGTTCTATGTTGACCGCTGCGCGTTCGACCCAGCTTAGATCTGCTGCTCGTAAAGCAGTTCGTAGCATTGCCCCCGCCTCTGAACTTCTAGATAGTATGAAAGGGTGGCAGGAAAGGGAGCAGCTGTATTTTACTGAGGTGTTTGCCGCAGAGGTCCTTGAGCTGTTTAGGAAATATTCTGAGGAGTTAGAGCCCGACGATGTAGCAGTTAATTGTAAGCAAATGCGTGATGGTCTTTTTGTTTTCCCCCAGGTGAATGATACAATCAGGCGTTTGGTTAAACTGCGTGTTGATGCAGTCCGTTTGCGAGAGGAGAAAAAGGCTGCAGACATAGCTGCACATACATCTCAGACCGGCATGGCACAAGCTTCTATCAATCAATCAATCAATCAATCAATCAATCACGGCATTTATAAAGCGCGCTACTCACCCGTGAGGGTCTCAAGGCGCCGGGATGGGGGGGGAAATGTTACTGCTCGAACAGCCAGGTCTTGAGCTGTTTCCTGAAGGAGAGGTGGTCTTGGGTTCGCCGAAGGTGGGTGGGGAGGGAATTCCAGGTCTTGGCTGCCAGGTAGGAGAACGATCTTCCTCCGGCTGTTGCTCTGCTGATGTGTGGTACGGAGGCGAGGGCGTGGCTGGTAGATCGTAGCTGGCGGGTGGGCGTGTAGAAGGTCAAGCGGTCGTTGAGGTATTTGGGGCCCAGGTTGTGGAGAGCCTTGTGTGCGTGGGTCAGGAGTCTGAACGTGATTCTCTTGCTGACAGGGAGCCAGTGCAGGTCTCTCAGGTGTCTGGTGGTGGGACTGTGCCGGGGGATGTCCAGGATGAGACGTGCGGAGGCGTTCTGGATTCGCTGGAGTCTTTTTTGAAGTTTGGCTGTGGTTCCGGCGTAGAGGGTGTTCCCGTAGTCCAGTCGGCTGGTGACGAGTGTCTGGGTGACGGTCTTCCTGGTTTCGGTGGGGATCCATATGAAGGTCTTGCGGAGCATGCGCAGGGTGTTGAAGCACGAAGACGAGATGGCGTTGACTTGTCTGGTCATCGACAGAGAGGAGTCCAGGATGAAGCCCAGGTTGCGTGCGTGGTCCGTTGGCTTGGGAGCGGTGCCCAGGGCCGGAGGCCACCAGGAGTCGTCCCAGGCGGAGGGTGATGATCCCAGGATGAGGACTTCCGTCTTGTCTGAGTTCAGTTTAAGGCGGCTGCTCCTCATCCAGTCGGTGACGTTTTTCATCCCTTCGTGTAGGTTGGCTCTGGCGGTGTTGGGGTCGTTGGAGAGGGAGAGGATCAGCTGGGTGTCGTCAGCGTAGGAGAGGATGTTGAGGTTGTGTTGGCGTGAGATGGCTGCGAGGGGGCTCATGTAGACGTTGAAGAGGGTTGGACTGAGTGAGGATCCTTGTGGTACGCCGCAGATGACTTCGGTGGCCTCGGATCTGAACGGGGGAGGCGGACTCTCTGGGTTCTTCCGGCGAGGAACGAGATGATCCACTCCAGTGCTTTCTCTCGGATTCCGATGTTGTTGAGGCGCTTCACTAGGGTGCGGTGGCAGACTGTGTCGAATGCCGCGGAGAGGTCCAACAGGACGAGGGCCGCTGTTTCCCCGTTGTCGATCAGGGTTCTGATGTCGTCGGTGGTGGCGATTAGGGCGGTCTCGGTGCTGTGGTTGGCCCGAAACCCGGACTGCGAGGGGTCGAGGGATCCGTTCGTCTTGAGGAAGGTGGCCAGTTGTCTGTTGACGGTCTTCTCGATGACTTCGGCCGGAAAGGGGAGGAGTGAGATGGGACGGTAGTTCTTGAGGTCGGTGGGGTCCGCCGTTGGTTTCTTCAGGAGGGCGGTAAGCTCGGCGTGCTTCCAGCTCTCCGGGAAGGTGGCGGTGTGGAAGGATGAGTTGATGATGTCCCGGAGATGGGGTGCGATGATGGCGTCGGCTTTGTTGAAGACGTGGTGTGGGCAGGGGTCGGTTGGTGATCCGGAGTGGATGGAGTTCATCGTGCGGGTGGTGTCTTCGGTGGTGACCGGGGTCCAGTTGCAGAGGGTGGCGGTGGCGGGCGTTGTTTCGGCGGTGGGGTGCGTGGTCTGTGCGTTGAAGCTGTTGTGTATGTCCGCGATCTTGCTGTGGAAGAACGAGGCGAGTGAGTCGCAGAGGACTTGCGAGGGGGTGATGTCGTTGTTTCCGGCGCTGGGGTTGGAGAACTCTTTGACGATGCTGAAGAGTTCCTTGCTGTCGTGGGCGTTGTTGTCCAGTAATTCTATGAGTGCCGACTGCTTGGTGGCGCGGATCAGTTGGTGGTGTTTGCGTGTGGCGTGCTTGAGGGCGGTCCTGTTGTCTGTGGTCTGGACGAGCCGCCAGGCTTTCTCGAGGGTGCGGCAGTTCTTCTTGGATTCCTTGAGTTCGTTGGTGAACCAGGGGGTTTTCTTGCTGCCGGTTCTGCTTGGAGGGATCTTTAGCGTTGCGAGGTCGTCGGCGCAGGCGGTCAACCACTTGCCGAGGTTGCTGGCTGCTTCGTTTGGGTCTGCTGTGTTGGTGGGTGTGTTCTGGCCGAGGGAGGCGGTGAGTTGCTCGGCGGTGATCTTGCTCCAGCTCCGGCGGGGAACCTGTTGCGGGTGGTGGTGGGTTGTGGTTCTTCTGAAGCTGAAGTGGACGCAGCTGTGGTCGATCCAGTGGAGTCCGGTGGAGTGGCTGAAGGAGATGTGCTTGCTGGATGAGAAGACGGGGTCAAGCGTGTGGCCGGCGTAGTGGGTGGGAGTGTTCACTAATTGCTTGAGTCCAAGGTTGGCGAGGTTGTCCAGCAGAGCGGTGGTGTTTCTGTCGTTGTTGTTTTCTAGGTGGAAGTTGAGGTCTCCCAGGAGGATGTAGTCGGCGGAGGGGAGGGCGTGCGGGCTGATGAAGTCCGCGATGTCTTCGCTGAATTGTGTGCGTGGTCCCGGTGGTCTGTAGATGAGGGTGCCTCGGAGGGTGGTCTTGGGGTCAGCGTGTATCTGGAAGTGTAGGTGTTCGGCGGTGGTGAAGGTTTCGTCGGCGTTAGTCGAGATGCGGATGGTGTTCTTGTGTATGATGGCGATGCCTCCTCCCGTCTGGTTGGTGCGGTCCTTCCAGGTGATCTTGTATCCGTCCGGGATGGCTATGGCGATGTCGGGCACTGAGGAGGCGTTCATCCAGGTTTCGGTGAGGAAGGCTACGTCCGGCGCTGTCGTGTCGAGCAGGTCCCAGAGTTCCATGGCGTGCCTGTGGACGGAACGGGTGTTCAGCAGGATGCACTCAAGGTGGTTGCTTCTGGTGCTCGGCTTGGCTGGGGTGGTGCCGGCCCGGTGGCAGGTGAAGCGGCAGGCTTGGCAGGCGAAGGGGCCGTGGGTGAGTCTCGGGGTGGCTCGGTGGCAGGCAGGGTTACGGCCGGCGTTGAGTGCGTTGAGGGTGGCGGCGTCGTAGGTCAGTCGGGTAGGCTTGCATCGGCGGGGACCAGGGGTCCTGGCGCTGGGCGCGGTCCAGGCGCGGACGGGCGCAGACGGGCTTGCCTTTGGCGCGCCTTCGGCGCACAATCGGCACGCCCGCTGCGCGTCCGCGCGGTCGCCATTTAAGGCTAAGTGGGAGGGAGGAGCAGCTGGGAGGCGGGAGCGGGGAGGTCACAGAACAAAAAAGGGGGCGTGGCCGCAGCGGGAAGCGGGGAGCGGGGCGGGCAAAGCACAGGGGGAAAAAACAAAGGGTTAATGCAGAGAGGCTAACAAAACGACAATAACAGTGAAAAAAACGGCACGGGGGAAAAAACAACAAGGTTAATGCAGAGAGGCTAACAAAACGACAATAACAGTGAAAAAAACGGCACAGGGGGAAAAAACAACAAGGTTAATGCAGAGAGGCTAGCAAAACGACAATACGGCGGAACTGCTGGGGCAAGTGAGAGTGAGGCAGGCAGCTAGGGCAGGCAGACAGCGAGGCTGCGAGCAGCAGCGAGGGGTGCACACACAGCTGGTGGCCGTGCGGCGCGGGGGTGTCCTGGGAGCAGGTCACACTCACCTGCGCCGCGCGGTCGCCATTTAAGGACAAGTGGGAGGGAGGAGCAGCTGGGAGGCGGGAGCGGGGAGGTCACAGAACGAAAAAGGGGGCGTGGACGGTAGCGGGGAGCGGGGCGGGCAAAGCACAGGGGGAAAAAACAGGGTTTAATGCAGAGAGGCTAACAAAACGACAATAACAGTGAAAATACGGCGGAACAGCTGGGGCAAGTGAGAGTGAGGCAGGCAGCTAGGGCAGGCAGACAGCGAGGCTGCGAGCAGCAGCGAGGGGTGCACACACAGCTGGTGGCCGTGCGGCGCAGGGGTGTCCTGGGAGCAGATAAGACTATGATAGTTCATGCGAAACCTATGCGGGAGGCCGCGCCTTTGTATGTTCCTCCTAAAGGACAGGGTACAATTGATGATAAGGCCTCTATCGATGCAAAGGGTTATTTTATTTATAATTGGGTTTACACTCCTTGGAATAGGACGGATGTCATGGCACTTAAAACTGCATTGCTTGATCCGCTGAAAAATCCAGCCGCTTTTTATGAGGAAGTTGAGGGTGCTATTAGCTCTTGTACTATGACTTTGCCTGATATTGATTTATTTTTTGGATTGATATTACCGCCTGATATGTGGAGAACTGTTCGTAAAATTGATGATCATGCAGCTTTTGGGGCGTTATGGAAAGAGTTAGAACAAATGGATGTAGAAAGGGAACCCGCACAGAAGCCATGTCAGTTTATTTTAGATCTTCCCGCAGCTATATTAGTTAAGTTAAAAACGATTATTCCCCCTAAAAAGATAGATTGGACTGTTTTAGCGTCTTGTAAGCAAAAGGCAGATGAATTGGTCTCTGATTTCTTTACACGCTTTGAAGAAGCATTCCACGATTTTAGTGGCCAGTCATTGACAGATGACACGGGCAGACATCTGTTTGTCGATAAATATGTCGAAAACCTGTTGCCAGGAATAGCTAGTCGCTTAAAAGCCAGTGAGAGTTCATGGACTACCTCTTCTCCGGTTTCTCTCTGGACTATGGCTCAGTATTATGAATGCCAGGAATTAGAAGCAAAGGGTAATGAGGATAAGAAGACTAAAGAATTAAAAACGAAGATTATGTTGGCTCAGGCTTATGGTCCGCCTTTTAGAGGTAGTGATAGAGGTGGATGTGGATCTTATGGTTCGTCTTTCCCTTCTTATACTCGTTCAAATTTGCGCGTACTATAAGAAATTTGGGCATTGGGCTTCCGATTGTCCAGCACTGTGTGCTCAGCAGTGTCCACGTGGTCGGGGACAAATGAGAAATCGTTCAGGATATTCAGGGCCTAGAGGAAGCACAGGTGATCGTGCTAGGTTTGATGCTAATATACGTGGGCAGAATGGGTTTAACACTTTTGATAGAAGGAACCAATATCAAATGTTCGACTATGTGCCGTCTGATTCTCAAGATTCTGCTTATGCATAGGATTGCCTAGGATGGGGTAAGGAATCAGTTGAAGTTCCAGTAGATCAGAGGGGTCCCTATGTTACAGCAAATGTTTTGAGTTCCACTGATCAGTTTCTGGTTGATACAGGAGCTACTCGTAGCGCCTTGTCTAAACAATTGGTTCCAAGGGCTTCCCTGTCTGGCTTAACCATTACATCGATAGGTTTCGATGGAACCCCTTCCCTTAGCCCATTGTCACTTGCATTCCATGTGGATAAATTTACTGCTCTGTGTCCATTTTTGCTTTCCCTGAATACACCAGACAATATTGTGGGTCTTGATATGCTCAAGTATTTCAGGGCTACGATACGATGTTCTCCAGAAGGTGTACGTGTTATCTTGAATGACAACCATCCTGTGAAGGAGAGAGCTTGTCTTGTTAAAGAGGATATTGCATTAGCTTCACTCCCTAGTAATTTGTGGGCTACTTCAGACACTGATGTAGGGCAAATGGTTATTCCACCAGTACATATTAGTGTCAAGGAGGGCGCTGTGCTGCCACGTTTGCCTCAATACAAAATTTCACAGGAAGGTGAAGAAGCACTCATACGTATTGTCCATGATCTCATTGAAGTGGGGGTTGTTGAGGAAGTTCCTTACAATGTTTGTAACAGTCCGATTCTTCCTATTCTGAAAAAAGATACTGACACTAGGATTTACCGATTCATTATTGATTTGCGAGAAGTTAACAAGATTGTAGTACCACAATACCCCGTGGTTTCTGACATAACGACACTTCTTACTTTGGTTCCTCTGACAGCAACTACATTCTCTGTGATAGACTTGAAGAATGCTTTCTTTTCGATCCCTATTCATTCTGATAGCCGATATTTGTTTGGTTTCACTTTGAATAATCAATCGTATAGATTTTGTAGAGTTCCTCAAGGCTATACTGAGAGTCCTAGTATTTACAGTCAAGCATTAAAAAGACAACTTGATTCTTTTGTTTTGCCTGAAGGTGTGGCTTCATACAATATGTCGATGACATCTTGTTGGCAGCCGATACCCCTGAACAGTGTGAAAAATGTACTTTGTCCTTGCTATCTTTTCTTGCTTCCCATCATCACAAAGTGTCACGAAAGAAATTGCAATATTGTAGACCGAAGGTAACCTACTTAGGTCACCTTCTGTCTAAGGAGGGCCGTGCACTCACACCAGATCGCATTCAAGCTATTTTAGACACACCAATGCCCCTTACTCAGAAAGATGTCCGTGCATTCATTGGTCTTACTTCTTTTTGTAAGGCAATGGATATTAGGGTTTTCACACATTGTTAAACCCTTGCTAGCACTTTTGACTAAAGATACTCCAATGCCCCTCCCATGGACAGATGAATGTGAGACTGCTTTCCGACAGTTACGACAAGCTCTTTGTTCAGCACCAGTGTTAGGTACTCCAGATTATACGAAGCCTTTTACACTCTATGTACATGAGAAAGATGGATGCGCATTGTCAGTTTTAGTGCAGGCACACGGTGACAAACAGCGTCCCTGTGCATATTTTTCAGCAGTACTTGATCCTGTTGCTCGTGCGTTACCTGGATGCTTCCGTTCAGTTGCAGCAACAGCTGTGTCAATACGTCAGAGTGAAGGGATAGTTTTGTCACATAAGCTGTTGGTGCTAGTACCCCATGCGGTTGATGCCCTTTTAAATCAGACGAAGACGCAGCATTTAACTAGTGCTCGTCTGACAGGATACAAATTGACATTGTCGGCCCCTCACATTACACTAAAGAGATGTGCGATACTAAACCCAGCCACTTTGTTGCCATACCCGGTGACTCAGTCTCAGTCACAGGAGTCTCATGATTGTATATTCCTTACTGAGGAACAGACAAAGGGTCGTGTCGATTTGCAAGACACGCCCCTTTCAAGTGTTGATGGGGAACTATGGGTTGATGGGTCCTGTTTGAAGTTACCAGATGGTACAACGTCAGCTGCATATGCAATTACAACACTTCAGACGGTAGTTGAGACAGCTCATATTCCACAGAAGTCAGCTCAGGCAGCTGAGCTAATAGCTTTAACACGAGCATGTGAACTTAGTACTGACTTATCTGTGAACATTCATACAGATAGCCGCTATGCTTTCGGAGTGGCTCATGATTTTGGGCTACTCTGGAAGGAGAGGGGCTTTCTTACATCCCACGGGATGCAAATAATGCATGGAGAATTAGTACATAATCTCTTGACTGCTTTAACATACCCGAAGAGAATAGCAATTGTTAAATGTAGCGCACATAAGAAAATAATTGATAAGATAGGACAAGGCAATGCTTTTGCAGACCAAACAGCCCGTGAAACTGCCATGCAGCGAAGCACCACGTCTATGTACGTAGTGAAGTCACAGGCTGAACGTTGGCATGATATCAGACAGGAAGTGCTAGATATGCAGAGATCTGCTTCTGCAGAAGAAATTGAGCAATGGTCTAAGGAGGGAATATTGGACGATGAGGGCTGTTGGAGGAATAAAGAGATGAGAAAGTGGAGACTGCCTACAGCCTATTTACAACCTATGATTCATATGGCACATGGGCTGGCACATGTTGGAGCCTCCTCGATCACAAAATTGCTCACGCAAGTTTGGGAGCATCCAGAAATTGCCGGCACAGCTAAAAAGATGGTGCAGTCTTGTCTGATTTGTCTTCAGCATAATCCTGGTAAAGGGACACGAACTCCTACAGGAGGGTTTGCTACGCCAACCGCACCTTTTGAAGTTTTGCAAATGGATTACATCCAGCTTGAGCGCGGTAATAACTTAAAGTATGTTTTGGCAGTGGTATGTGCCTTCAGTAAATGGATAGAGGCATACCCTACAAAGGACAATACAGCTCTCACTACAGCAAAGGTACTTTTGAAGGAATTCTTCCCTTGATTTAGTGTCTGTAAGCTTTTATGGAGCGATAACGGACCCCATTTTGTTGGCCAAGTTGTCGACTATGTCCTGAAGGGATTAGGAAATAAGCACAAGTTCCACGCTGCTTTCCATCCACAATCAGCAGGGCTAGTGGAAAGGTATAACACCACACTTAAATTGAAACTGGCGAAAATACTGGCTTCCAAATCCTTGAATTGGCCAGACGCATTACCTTTGGCACTGTTGTCCATTAGATCAGTGCCACATTCGCGATCTGGTCTTACACCATATGAGGTGGTGTTTGGAAGGCCTATGAACATTTGGGGAATTCCTAAACCACGCCCCATACATGATGTACCATGTGTGTTGATGAGTGACTACCTATCACAATTGACTGACAGTTTGGTTTCTATTCATCAACAGGTTCGAGAAGCTCTTCCTGATAGGTCTGCAGATGAAGGCCATGGACTTCGACCTGGAGACCAGGTGATGATCCGATCATTCCAGAGGTCGAGCAGCTTGGAACCGAGGTGGCGCGGCCCAGAGCAGGTGCTCCTTTCAACGAGAACTGCGGTCCGAGTGACGAACAGGAGGAACTGGGAGCACTCCACCCATTGCAAGAAAGTGCCGTCTACCTTGGTGGATCCTGCTGCCTTAATCGACCATCGGGACATCCTGGATACAGAGAAAGGCCAAGCCATATCACCTGACGAACTTGAGGTAGTCTTCCCGGACCACAGAATTCCTGGAGTATCCCGATACCAACTGAGACAACGGAAAGAGCCCGCATCGTCGAAATAGACTGGTTGAGCAACCGCCCTGGGTTAGTGGAACGGAATGCCGATGTGGCAAGGGGGGAGGATCAGTCTTGTATAGTGTAGCGACACCCGTCTTGACCCTCGGTGAAGAAACCAACGGCTGCCCAGGGATAAGAGCTCCAACGATTGTTTTCAATGACAAGCTGATCATGTCCACAATGAAATCAACTGTTGCTAAGAGAAAGATCATTTGTGCTACAGGGTTTGTTGTTGCTATGGTGGCTGTAGCAGTAATAACCCGGTTCGTTGAGAAAGTGGCTCCTGCTCGAGAGCTTTTGATCGCCACTACTCCAGTATCAGTTGAACACCACTACTTTACGCTTCCCTACCATGAGCAGAAGCATCGACCATCTTATTTAAATAATACCTTTATCCAGATGTTGCATCATACTCATAATGCCACAAATATTACCAACTGTTGGGTGTGTGGGATGATACCTGCACATCAAAAGAAAGGAGGAACACCTTTTATTCCTCTTCCCTTTTCTCACAATGGTTCTTGTCAAGCTTGGTATGCGCTTTTGTTTGCATCTGGAAGACGCACAGTAGGCTGGCTTCTTTTTCGCCTTAATAAAGTATGCTACCAAGATAAAGATGGTTATCTTCAAGCCAAAGGGACCAAATGGGAATGGGAAGAGTATCAACCGGACAATATTTCAACACCATATGTCTTCACAAATATGAGAACTTTTACCAGTAATGAACAATTTGTGATTTCTGTTACTAGAGCTAAAGCAGATCTATGTGTAAGCAGTATTGGGAGAATTCCAGTGGGGAAAAGCGAATGTACTGTAATTCTGACTATTGAAGGTATAAATAATAGCAGTTTTATAGCCTTACATAATACCTATTTTGTCTGTGGTAGCCACGGATATTATCAACTACCTGCTGGGTGGTCAGGTGTGTGCTATGTGTCCTTTCTATTGCCCCCTGTGTTTCTGGCACCTGCATCATATCACCGGTACCTTAAATTATTTAATGATATCTCTAGAAATAGATACAAGAGGACAATAAGTACTGACGAAGTAGACCAAACTGATACCACTCTGCAACAATATGTCGATTTTAATTTAGGTTTGTTCTTCTTTGTGGGTGCTGCATTAAACAGTAGGAAAGTAAGACGATTAACTAGAGTTGTGGAAGCTGTTACCAATCAGACAGCTATGGCACTTGGGAACATTACGGAGGAGCTGCAAATTGCATGGATTGTAGCTCTCCAGAACCGAATGGTTCTAGATGTGGTTCTGGCTGATCGAGGTGGTGCATGTCACATCATCGGTAGCAGCTGTTGCGTATTCATACCGAATCACTCACCTTCAGTATACGACGCAATATCAAAACTGCATAAGATTGCTGCAGAAATTCATCCAGAGACTGGTACTTGGAAATTTGCTGGATGGTTTTGGACTCTTGTTTCTGCTTGGGGCTAGAAGCTACTGACTATCCTGTGTGTAATGATTACGATACTTTTTACATGCTGTGTATGTATCCAATGTGGTCCAATGCTTTGCTCCATTTGCAACTCTGCCTGTATACCTGTCAAAAGGAATGTTGCAGAAACAGAAGCCCAACAAACGTTGAATAAAGAGGTGGCCGAAATAATGCTAATAGATGTACGGGATGCATATTTAGATTACCCCAGAGGAACAGATGTCTTCAGCTAATGCTAAAAGGGCCGTCTGTTGTAAATTGGCAGCAATTGGCTTAGCATTAGCGGAATCCATCTTGTATTTAGAGGCTATCTTGTCCATTTTGCGGAATCCATTTTGTATTTCTGACAGCCATTTTGTTTGCCATGTGCTCACCATGTGCTTTGTCCTCCCTCAGTGTTGACTGCTCTTGTAATCTGCCTAGAAACTAACTATATTTAGCATCTTCCACCTTTGCACATGCCCAGTGACTTTTCAACTGTCCTTGCAGCTGTTAGTAGTATGTAACTGTCAGGATGTGTTTACTAGCATTGGCAAACTGTTAACCCCTCCTACTTGTCGACTGTGCATTTCTATATGACCTTATATGTACATAAAATCTTCTGCTGTACTTGTACCGCCCTCTTTCAAGCCCCTGTGTGGGTATAAAAGGACCATGCTCCTTCTGTTTGGTGTGCTACTTCATTCAATACCGAAGGGTGCTGTGTGAATGTAGTTCTACCTCATGAGGTTTATTAAACTTTGTATTTTCTATTCCAGTTTCTGTGCCAACTTCTTCCTATTGGTCTGAGGACTCAGTGCAGAGAAGGGCGAACCCCTTGCACTGGTAGGCCTACCTGAGGTCCACTACTACACAGGAATAATCTGTTTCTCAGTACATCTAAAGCAATCACACAGAATATTACAAAAACAGCAAGCAGACCTGTTATTTCTATGCCCTACACTAAGAGCATAGTAGGCAGAGCAACTTGCAGCCTAGAGTTTCTTACGGAGAAGAGAAGCAACTGCTTACCTTGTTAACAGCAAAAGCGTGAAGACAGTGTTCACCCGCAAAGGGCAAACACGCTGCGATAGTAGTTGGTCAGTCTTCCTCCAGGATTAGGCTTTATCAGCTTCTGGAGAGATGTAGCATCTGCAAGGTGCAAAGTGGGCAGTAAGTGAGCCCATATCTGGTAGAATATCGGGGGATAATCTGGGAGAAGGACTTCCCCTGACAAGTGGTATTCCTTATATACTAAATCTTATCCAAAACTGGCATTGCTGACATAACTTTAGAAATGTCTGACATAGATTATGTGCATCGAGGTTTGTGTCCCACAACTTTGCTTATGATCATATAAGGTAAAAAGACATCAACTCCGATCAGACTATTTTGGTTATATGTCTGTATGTGTTCATATTTAACCCTGACACTGTGATAAGAAAACAAATAACCCAGACGAATGTTGCATCAAGTGTTGTATCTATGTCATCAATCGGGTGGCTTGACGTTTTCACAGTTCTAAGAAAGATAAGGGTCAGACGCCATCTGCGTCTAATGGCAGACATGATAACGATTCTGCATGAATTGGAAAAGGTGGAGACTTCCACTGTTTAAGAGTGAGAAAATGGCAACCTTCATTAACCAAGATGGATTCGAGGCCTACATTCTATTCTATGTAATTTATAGAGTGCATGAAAATCCAAATGGGCCTCACAGCGCTAAAACAGCCGACAAGACTTCAACCTGTCAGCAAAACCATATACTCAGGTCAAGGTAGGTATCCCTTACTTAACAAACAGTTGTGCCTTTAAGATATTGCTGAAGCTTAATTCATTCTCAATTTTAAGTATCCTAATCGGTAGGGACTCCATAGCTTCAGGGTCAGATTGGATAAGGAGTGGCCTCCATCTCTTGCTCTGTGTATTTTTGAAATCACCATCAGCAGTGAGCTTACAGACCTCAAGGCCCTAGCAGGTGTATAGGGCTGTATCAGTTGAGAGCCTTTTTTAAGGTAGGCCCTCTAGGTGATACAGAGTGCCTTAAATTGTATCCTCTGATCAATTGGTGGCCAATGAGCTTGACACTGACTGATGCCAAGGAACTTTCAATTGGAGACAGGCAGCAGCATTTTGCACTACCTGTTGTCTTTTGACTACATATCGTGGAGAACCTAAGTGGAGGGAGTTTCCATAGTCAAGGTGTGACAGAACAAGCACCTGTACAATTAGCCCTTTGGAAGGGAAAGGTAAAATACCTGATATGTTTCTGAGCATGCCATAACATTTTGCTGCAACATTCCTGGATTGAATGTCCAAGAAGAGTGAGGAGTCCAACCAAATACCATAGTTTTTTATGGACGTTTTGGGGGTAGGGGGACTTCTTAGAGAATCTGGCCAGCATACTAAAGTGTAGCTGATAAAGCTATTACCAACCACCATGATTTCAGTTTATCACAGTTGAGTTTAAGGCAGCATTTAACCATCCAATCTGCCGCTTCCTTTAGGCAGGGTCCAAGCTGATGCACTTTTGAGCGGTTCTCTGGAATAAGTGACAGAACTACTTGCGTATCATACGCATATGTAACTACCGAGACACCACAAAAATCTCCTGCAGAGTAGACACGGAAACTAAATAGGGTTGGGCTCAGCAAGGACACCTGTGGCACTCCACATTTCAAGAGGCATACCTCCAAGTAGCATGGTTTATAAAATACTTGAAAGCTCCTATCTTCAAGGAATGATGGAAGCCAGTTTAACACAAGATCACTTACACCCACATCCCCAAGTCTCTGTATGAAGACTGAGTGGGCTACAGTGTCAATTGCTGCGCTTAGATCAAGTAATATGAGGCACCACCATGGAAAAAGTAAAAGTGGGGGTGAAATTTATACGGATGGAGCTGCTTTCACAGTCTGGTGGTGTTAATGGTGCGTAAGTACATTTCAGTGCTTCTCTATAATAGCAATCCCTCCTCCATTCTTGTCTCTGACCAAGAAAGTGATCTCGTGGCTTGAGGGACAGATCGGCTCGCATTCTAGGTTGTGCTGGTTTCACAGGGCAGAAGGGCTGGGCAAGGGGATTCTGGGTGCGGCGCAGAAAGGGCCACTATGGGTTTTTCACATCCTGAAGTAAGAGAGTCGGTGAGAGGGACTTGCACTGAGGCAGCGGAGGCGTGACACCAACGTGGAGGAAAGGAGCATTTGGCATAGGATGCCTCCTCACAAGGTCAGTGACCAGGAACTGACTGGTGAATTGAGAGGGGAAACAGCAGTGGTGTGAAGGCTGAGAAGTACGTATTGCAACTGAAGGGAGCTGCTCAGGGACTGCCCAAGAGTACAAGGCCGGCACAGATATCTTCTAAGGAAGTTTAGTTCTCGGTCTTCCACAATGTAGGCCAGAAAAAGAAGGTGAAGGAGGGACTCAGAAAAGATTCACCTTTAGAGTGGCAAACCTACCACTAATAAGATCAGTGGAGGGTAAGAACACAGGACTGTCAAATAGCTTGTTGATAGTGAAGCGGTCTAGGTTCTCTAAGAACTCTGCAGTAAAAGAGATATCACAAAGGGGGAGTGTGGTAGCAGATAGGTCTGCAAAATCATAGGTAAACCAAGTAGTTAATATTAAAGTAACACCTTCCTTGTGGTCTTCTTTTAAGGTGAAGTCAAGTGCGGACATCCAGTCTTTGAGTTTGGGTCAAACAAAGAACCAAATTATTGAGTTGGAGGAGACCTGCACCAAAGGCAGCGGTTGTGAGATGGAATCTGACCGATCGAATATTAGTAGTGAAATAGAGAAGAAAGACCCAGCGGTGTGTGTACCAACAGGAAACTAATATACCACCCTTATGGAACAAGACTCGGAAGAACTAGAGGGGCAGACCCCCAGGATCCTTATTGTAAGTGTGGGCCAGGAAGTAATCAGGGAATCTCTGTAGATCGGGTGAGGCCAGCAAAAAAAAATCTGAGATCCTGCAGAAAGTTCAGGAGATGATAGCTAGTTTATCAGTGGAAATAAAGGAACAGTTTTCAATTTCTGGAGAGAAAAAAAAAATCAAAAGCTTCAGAAGTCTAGCACTAAACTGGAGCGGAAAATTGACGGTTTAGCTCAACATACAGATGTACTTGAGATGACCGTAAAGGAAATCAGCTAGGAAATCCAGTAGCTTAAGCAGAAAGGAAAATATCTAACCAAAAAACTTGAGTGATTAGAGAATAATGCTAGAAGAATTAGACTTATAATGGTACGCAGAAGGCATGGAGTGAGGTGATTTAAAAGCTTTTGTAACGAATATTTTAAAGTATGCACTTCTGCAGGCCACTGATGCAGTAGATCTCCTACAGGAAATTCAGAGAGTATACAGGGATCCCTTTAAATTATGACCAGGGAGAAAAAAGCCCATAAAACTCTTGTTAATTTTTTGTCATTTGCTGTGAGGGAGAGGATGTTGGTGTCTGCCTTAAAAGAAAAAGATCTTGGGGCCTGAGATATCAAATTTACTATTAGATTGCATATTTCTCCATATACTAAAGACAGATAGTGGGAACAAGGAAAATAGTTGGAGGAGCTGAGAAACTATTGAGCAACTCAGGTTCTCAACATTGTTGAAGGTTATGCACGATAACATGATGCATAACTTTAATGACCCAGAAGAGGTTGATAAATTCTTACAGAGAATTAAAGCAGGTGAAGGAGAAACTTAAGTTTAAGAATGTACAAAAAACGACCGCTCGGAATGGGAGCTTAAAATAGAGGCACCCACAGGTGGGGTTTGCATGAGGCAGGGAGCAAAGGGAAAATATCCAGAAAAAAATAAAGTCCTCTATTAAAGTTTGTAAGATGCACAGTGCACTTAAGAATGGCGTAAGGTCTAGGTTATTAGGATGGGACTAGGTGAGTGATGAGGGAAGCAATCTGGGCTAGTTCTACAGGTACTATGTTAGAATCTAAATGGCCTTAGGGTTTAAAGGAAGCAACAAGAGATTCTGCAATACCTAAGGGAAAATAGTGCACACATTATTTTGCTGCAGGAGACTCACCTTTTAAGGAAAGAGTCTAGAGAGTTGAGGCTAAGACATGGGCTGAGCAGGTGGTTGTAACAGAGTAAGTGCATTGTGCCAAAGGGATAGTGATTATTGTCATGTCAGGGCTAATCTAGGCATTGAAATAGTGAGGAGCAGGGCTGGCGACGGAGGGCGCTGGGAAATCACTGAGATTAAGGTGTAACAAGATTTTCTCACAATAGCAAGTTATCCTGGATCAAACATTGATGAAGAGGCACCTCTACTGCAACGTTTTTCAGCCCTGCAGGACTTTCGATCCCTTGTTTTTATAAGGGGTATTTTAATATATTATTGAATAGCCTAAATAGCTCATCAATGCAATCCAGGTAAACAAACTGAAAATGCGAGTCTACCTTCTGCTATGATGAAGGTTCTAAAATCTATGTGATGCTTGAGAAAGTGGGAGAGAAAATTCCGGCATTACACGTTCCACAGCAAGAAGTATGGTCATTGCTCCAGGCTTGATTACTTCCTGGTAGTAAATGGGGAGAAATGTGGAGTCTGAAAGTTAGAACACCTTCCAATTCACCTGTCTGACTATGCTGCCATACTTATGCATATTGCCCTGTCGGGTCAAAAGAAACCAATAAGGTGGACTCTTGAGAGGAAGCTTCTTCTTCAACCTGAGAAGGTTTTGAAGTTTCAGAGGAGAACTGAAGATTATGTTAAGTAGAATGTAGGAACAGCTCAAATTGAATTGATGTGGGATGAGTATAAAGCCTACTTAAGGGAGCCATTGCAGAGTTTAGTGGTGTCCTCAAACAGAAGCGAGAGGCTGGAGATGGACCGGTTAGAAAAAGATACTTGGGCTGGAGGTTGTGGTAAAATCTGCAATGATAGAGGAGAAGGATAGAATCAAGTGCTTTACCAGTGACAGATAGAATTTAGGGCAAGTATGGAAGATAAGAAAATGCAGTTGTGGAAAGTGAGCGAAGTAAACAATTTTGAGGACGGAGAAAGGTGTGGGAAATTATTAGCTTGGAAGGCTGAAACAGATCGAAACAGGAATTATAGTAAAGGGGTAGTAGATGGGAAAATGAAAACAATGTTAGAGGATAATCGGGGGATTGACGATGCATTTGTGAATTTTTGCAAGAATTACATTCAGAAACCTCTACCACAGATACAGTGCAATTGAGATATTGGCTGGAGGTTAAGGGGCTGCCTTCTCTTTCTCTGGAGAGACAGACATAGTTAAATCTGGAAATAAGTGGGTGAGAAGTATTAGCGATAATTAAGACATTAAAGAGAGAGAACGCGGCAGGGCCATATGGGATCCCAAACGAAATCTATATTTTAGTTGACAATGTGATTCCCTTCTGGTTGACATTGTTCAATTCAATTCTGATGTGGGGATCTCCACTACCACCATCCTGGAGGAAGGCAACCATGTCATACCGCCCCATTTCATTATTAAACTGTCATCACAAGGTTTTTACAAACATTCTAGCCAGCCAACTAAACAAAGTAGTGGGGAGTATCTTACACCAGGATCAGAAGGGGTTTCTACCAGGAAGATGTCGGAGGGAGTAAATGCACAGTTTGATCGGTACCATTGATTTGGCAACTGCACGTTACCTCATATTCGCCATTCTTACTTTAGATGCAGCTAAGGCTTTTTACGGGGTGAATTGGGAATATCTCATGTTGGTACTCTAACATCTTGGGTTTGGAGGGACATTCTGTGAGGTACTATGGAAGATCTATAGCTCCCCAACAGCGAGGTACCCGGTCTCCAGTGGCTAAAATTATGAGAGGACCAGGCAGGGATACCCCTATCTCTACTATTGTTCAATTTATATATAGAACTGGTGGCCCAAAGTCTGAGATTGAATAAAGAAATTTCCGTCTCATGGGGGGAGGTTACAAAGAAGATAGCTCTCTATGCAGACAATTTGATGATGTATACCTCAGACCTTAATAACGCCCTTCCACATATAAATTAAGTGCTGGCCTTTTTTGGGAGCTTCTTGGGATATAAGGTTAATGTATCTAAATCGGAGATTATGACATGGAACCTAGAGTGGGAAAGTGGTGTTAGTAAAGAAGTATTAAGATATCAAGAGATACACATAGTCCAGGATTTGGACACACTTACCAAAGAAGATTTAGAGAGGGGAGCAAGGAAATAGAGGGATGAGAAAGTGACAGACTCTGCCTATTAGAAATTGGGTTGTAGGTTGACTGGGGTATGAGCCCTAGTAAAGCAGCAACCACAATCCTAGTCAGGGTTAAGAGGCAGTCAAACCATAAATTAAACTGTGCTTATCCTCTGGCAGCTTGGCACAAATAAGTCACTCTTAACTGTAGAGGCAATATGTAAAGTATTTGTGCAACACTTCATACAGTAAATTAGGGAAAACACCAAACAAAAAGATTCCACACCAGATTAGAAAAATAGCTCCTAATGAACAAGTTACTTACCTTCAGCTGCAGATTCCTTACCTCTGAATTATTGCCTGTTGTTACAGTCATGTCCAGCGATGCAGGGCCTCTTGATGAAGGGTCCACAATCCCACCCCTCCCTGCTTGTTGCAGTACCACATGGCAGTAATGTTGTCCGTGAACATCTGCACTAACTTTCCCTTGACAGAGGCAAGAAATGCTTTCAGTGCTAGTCGGATCGCCGAAGCTGCAACAAATTGATGTGTAGCCCGGGCTCTGCCAGAGACCAGTGTCCACTGATCTCCACCTCTCCCAGATGGCCGCCCCATCGCAGGAGTGACGCATCTGTCACTTCTGCGAGATATAGTTAGGACAGAGAGATGAGTCTTCCTCTCACCCAATCACGGTTTGTCAATTGTAGGAAATCACCCGTTTTTTGCATAGTTACTCCCCACTTTGTGCCTGACGCTTGATGCACTTTGACTTGATGGGCCCTGGGTCCCTGCCAATCGGGCTTCCAGCGCCTGTGTTCTTTCCCAAAGCAGTACCTTTGTACAAACAATTGGCACCTCTCTGGCCTCAGGTAAGACCCTTGTAACAGGTACCATGTGTGCCCAGGGCTCTGTGACCAGAGAAGGCCTTTAAGAGCTGCAGCACCTATTGGGCCAACCTTAGGTGCCTTGCACCTTAACATCCACACACTGCCATTGCAGGTTGTGCGTTTTGGTGGAAAGAAAAGTGAAGAGTCGACATGGCACACATACCTGTATGCCATGCCTGCAATCCACTGCCTGTGGCCTAGATAAGGCATCTATGTAGCAGAGCGCACTAGACCACAGGTGAGGGTACAGTTGCATTCGTAGACATTGTAAGTGCAGTAAAACCATAAGGAGTATATGGTCTAGGTTTTGGTCACTACAAACTCCACAGCTCCAGAATGGGTTTACTGAAACATGGAAAGTTTAGTAGCAAACTTCTCCCACTGTGGTATCTATTGTAAAATGTGTTTGGAGGGCATCTTTGAGAGGCCCCCCAAAAACAACCACCCGTTGGTGTGTTTCCTGAATGGCTGCCCGCTATTTGCCACCACCAGACCCTTCAATAGAGGGGCTCCACACTCTGGGTCCAGAAACAAAGTCCATCCTGAGCAGAGGTGTCATGCCTCCTCCCCGAGGATGGGCTGGGTCCACAAAGGGGAAGCTTCAAAGGCCTGCCACCTTTGGTAGCTGACCCTAGCTTTTGCTGCCCCCTGCAAGTGGCTTCCACTGGTTCTGGCCCCCACTTTGGGTGGGAGAATCGGTGGGAAAACCGAATTAGGGAGAGAGGTGTGCCCACCTTTGTCAACCCCACCCCTCCGGTGGGGGAGGCATGGTGAAGCACACATCTCAGTCCCCTCTATCTTTCAGCCAATTCGAGAGGCTCATGCCCCTCCCACTGAAGGGTGGCATAATAGGGGGTGTACTCACCCCAAGGAAGTGGCCTATCGGTACCGACCTGCACACCCCTGTAACGCTTCTAAATTTGTATTTAGTGGCAACCCCGAACCTTGCCTCCTCAGATCCTGAAGGTTCGGTCAGACACTACCGCCTTGTGGAATCAAAAACGGGTAAAGATTCCCATCAGTGCTCTAGCCACACCAGGTGCAGTCACTGACCTCTGTGGGATGGTCTCTGGGTAGAGGGTGGCATGGCCCACCAAGACCTGAAAAAACCTGTTGCCTCAGGCTGTCTTGGGGTTTAAGGGTCCAATTATGTTGATGCTCACCCTTTCAAAAGGGGTGCAAATGACTGGTAATGGGATCAGGGGAGCTTTTTGCTTTTTTTGATTTTCCACTGACCTAGCAGGTGGGACAGGACCTGCAAAATGCATCGGAAATGGTCTTCATTCTGGCCCATAAAAGTAGGAGACAAGCCTGGCAAAGGTCTGGTCTTGCCCTAAATGTCCTGCCAGGGGAATATCTGGAGCATAACCAAGTAGGAAGGTCCTGGAGGACCAAAAGCACCTGGGATGCCCAGCTTTAGGCGTGCTATAGAAGAGAGCATTCTCGCAGTAGATTAGGTGATCCCCAGAGGCTTCACCTGCTTCATGGACTGAGGCCTGCCGCCTCAAGCCCTCAAAAGTGGGACACTCCTTCTGCCTGTTTCAGAATTCTTCCCTGATGGGTCCACCCTCAACTTGCCAGCCAGCAAGCTAAGGTTGATCACTAAGGGTGGTAACATCTTCCCTGGTTGGCTCGGAGGCTTACAATCTACAGGCATGGCAGGGCTCTGAGCTACTTTCAGAGAACCTGAGAATCCCCACATTCAAAGGGAACCAGAAACACCGGTAGATGGCTTGCACAATTGTCGGTGACTATGAATTGGTGGACTGTTTTTGGAAGGACCTGCTCTGCAGATGCTAGCTGACTCTTGTAGTCATACTGGCTTCTATGCCTCGCAGAGCTTCCACCTGTTACCCATTGATGGTGACCCACTGCCTATACTTGGAAGAATTAGAAGGCATATGGGCTTTTGGCACCATCTATTTATCCCCGAGGAAAACTAGGGTCACCTATGTTTGTTTACCAGAGCTAGCTGGGACTACCTCCTCCCCGAGTGCTACACTCTGCAACCCAGGTATCTGCCCACCAGTGGGGAGCTGTGCTGTCTTGGGACATTTGGAATCGCCCTTGAAGTGCCCATATTTGTAGCACTCAAATCACTGAGGTACAAACCTCCGTCTGCTTGTCAAAGAACCCCTTCTTCTTCGTGTCATACAGGGAATGGTTACAACTACTCCCTTGAAAATAATTTTGGGAGCCTTTAAAGAACTCCTTACTTTAAAGTCCCCCCACCCCCTTTTTCTCCAGCTGGAGTAGTCCACAAACTCTACCCACGATTGGTGGGGGAGCAGCTGGCTATCCTTGAATCTTTAGCGATACTTCTCAGGGGTCATCCTAAATTTAGCAAGCAAAGTGGCCTTCAAAGGAGTGTACTTGGTTTGGTCCCCCACCTCTAATGTCAGAAGTGTGTCCTTCCACCACAGTATTCATGCATTTTCACAGACCACGCACCAGTGCTCCTCAGGCACCTTGTAAACCCTCAGTGCAACTTCATAGGCAGAAAGCTATTGGTCTATGTCATCTCCCACCACATAACTGGACACCAAACTCTTGTATGTATGCTGCCACCATTACTGCTGGAATCTGCCTGTCTGGCCTAGATGTCTAGCTCTATTAGGATTCTCTCATGAGTCAGGAACATATTTTTTTCTTCCGAGGCCCTTTCAGCCTTTCTCTCCTCAAAGGCCCTTGCAGCCTTCTCCTCTCCCTCAATATTCAATTTAGCCATATGCAGCTTAAATTCTCTCTCTTCCCTCCGCCAGTTCCTCTGGGGACAGGACACGGGAAGAGACACTGCTACCTGGCAGGAAGCTCCAATTCAGGGCTCAACTCCTCCCCTTACACTGAAGGTGGTTCTTCAGACGGTCTACCAAAAAGGGAACAAGGAGCTTTTTACGTCCTGCACACATGCTTCTTGTATTAATGAACTGCAGGCAAAGAGGTGTGCATTTTTTTTAGTTCAAAGAGTTTTTTTATTGATTGTTTCCAAAATAAAAACGTTACATACAATACATGGGGGACCTAACAAAATAGTCATAGACATAGACATACAAAATTAAGCAATAGAAATAAAACAATAATTACAAGTCCAGTAGAAATCACAAGTAGACAAAATGGTATGCCATACCCTGCAGAATAAGCAGAAGTAGTATCACTGTAGTATCATTGTACACTCCTTGTTCGGCTATTCCTGTTATCGCTCACATGAGCAAAATCTAGAAAACCTCAGGGAGGACTAGTAGAAAGAACAGACCATAGGAAGAGTTCTTATCCAATAACAGAAGATCATAGGCATAGTAATACTGGTAAAAGAGGTCTTGTAGAGGGATGCTACTATAAATGGTGAGATTCATGGCGGCTTATGTGAGGTAAAATAGTGGTCGAGGGCGTCCCACATGTGTCTGGTGGAAGGCCTCCAGGGAGAGTTCTGGAGGGTTATATTGGCAGCCCCTCTTAGGTTAGTGACCCAGTTTAGCCAGCACTTAAAGGAAGCTTTGTGTGTGTCTTTCCAGTTGCTAAGAATAATCTTGACTGCAACTGTTCATAGTAAGTCAAGAAGCGCCCGATCATTTTTGTTAAGTGACCCCGTTTTGAGGAAACCAAACACTAGTGTCGGGAGATCTCTACTAGGAGAGTATGAGAAAGGTTTATGTTTGAATACGAAGAATTTGTCCCAGAAGGGTGTCACACATTCACATTGAATTAGTAAGTGTTCTAGGTCCCCTGTTTTGTCTTTGCAATTCCAGCAGGTGGAGTCATCCTTGAGATTGTGTAAGTAGAGTCTGGCTGGAGTCCAGAAGGCCCTTTGTAGCAACCAGAACTTCGTCTGAGATAATACTGGGCTGATCTTATATCTCATGGTTGATTTCCAAGTTACGGTCCATTCTAGTTCCGAGAACGTAAAAGAGGCATGTGATTCCCAGGAGGAAGTGAGTTTCTTATTGAGGGAAGAATATTGTGGGTGTATTAAGTTATAGATCCAGGATACTTGGTGACCAAGCTTGTGTAGTTTTGATAGGTAACTCGGGAGGGAAGGGGGTAATGCTGAAAGTTTTGCTTTGGACACTGCTGATTTAATTTTTTTAAAGTTATAGAATTCTAGCGGATGTAGGTTGTATTTGGACTGTAAATCTTTAAAGGAGAAAGGGTAGGCCCCAATGGAGAGTTGATGAGGAAAATAGATCCCTTTGTTGATCCAAGATTCGTTATATAAGGTTTTACCTTTATAGAGAATTTTACGATTGTTCCAGAGAGATTCAAGGTTAGAATGCTTAAGGCTAGTCTCTAAATGCTTGTCAATCTTTAGTAGGGCGAACTTTGTGTTCTTGAAAATTGATTTTGAGCAGGTGATCTTGTTCAGGTTTGTGGTCAGGAGGGACGCTGGTGCAAGATTCATGAGAATTGATTTCTCAATGTCTAGCCAAACAGGGGCTTATTCGTCCGGTGGCATCAGCCAGTAAGAGCCTTGTTTTGCCAAAATTGCCATCTGATAAAGTTTAAAATCCGCTAAATTGACCCCTCCCAGTGTTTTGTCTAGTCTAAGTTTTTTCATACCAATTCTTGCTTTTTTTCCTTTCCATAGAAATTTCGAGATTAAGGTGTCAAGTTTATGGTGGAATTCCTCAGTCAGTATTAGGGGTATCATCGTGATAAGGTAGTTCACTAGTGGGGAGATCATCATCTTGATGGCCTCGACTCGTCCCCACCATGTTATAAATCTAGGTGACCAAGCATCTAACAGCGTTTTAATTTTGTCTAGTGTGATGGCTTCATTACGCTGGAGCGTCTCTAGTATTGTGCTGCCAAATTCAATCCCCAAGTACTTAATGAAAGCTGGCTGCCATGTGAGTCCCGAGTCACCAAGCATGTCTCGAGAGCTGAGAATATTCAGCAGTTTGACCTCAGACTTATCCTGATTTAACTTATAACCGGAGTGGGTAGAGTATATTTCTATGGTAGATATAAGTGCCTTAATGGATTCACCCGGGTTTTCTGTAACCACAAGGATATCATCTGCGTATGCGGCAAGCTTCACACGAGTTTCTCCGAAATTTACTCCCTTGATTTCTTCGTTGCGTTTGATATCTGTGATTAGGGGTTCTACGGCCAAAAGGAACAGTGCAGGAGAGAGGGGCAACCCTGTCTAGTGCTCTGTTCCAAGTGGAAGGGGTCCGACAGCGTACCATTAATGGCAATTCGAGCGGTAGGGTTGGAGTAAAGTGCCATCACCATGTTGATGTATGATTCACCAAGATTAAAAGATACCATGCATTGCTTTAGGAATGGCCATGATACCCTGCCGAACGCTTTTTCTGCGTCCAAGGTGGTGGCGATGGAGGGGGTGGCCGATATCTTGGCTTTTTCCAGAACATGACAGAGTAATCTAGTGTTGTCATTAGACATACAATATTTGAGGAAACCCACCTGTGAGTTGCTGATCAATTTTGGAAGGATAACGTTCAGTCTGTTGGCTAGAATTTTTGCATAGATTTTGCAGTCCAGGTTGATGAGAGAGATCGGCCTATAATTTTTTGTTAAGAGGGGGTCTTTACCTTCTTTTGGAATAAGGATAATATTGGCTTCACCCATTGATTTGGATACACTGCCATCCTTGGCTATAGGGTTGAATAATTTTAGTAGAGTGGGACTTAAGGATTCGACAACTTCCGTATAAAAGATAGCCGAGAAGCCGTCTGGGCCTGGGGCTTTATTGTTTTTGAGGGATTTGATAGCAATCGCGAGTTCTTTTTCCATGATGGGAGTCCCTAGCGCATAGCTGTCTGATTCTGATAGTTTTGGTAGGTTCAATGACTGTAGGTATTTAGAGCACTCCTCTGGGTTCATTGTTTGTTTATTTTTATATAAGTCCTCGTAAAAGACCTGGAATGTGCTAAGTATCTTATTTTGTTTGGTATGGATATCATTCTTGGAGTCTTTAATCGAGGAGAAAGTGAATTGTTTCTGTTTATGTTTGAGATATGACGCTAGTAGTTTCCCTGCCTTATTACCCTCACATAAGTTGAGTGCCTTGAATTTATTTATCCACACCCCAGCGCGCTTGCTCACTATTTTATTATATTTGTATTTCCTCTTAATTAGTTGGTCTAATGTGGCTTTGTTGTTTATATTCACCGAGTGTGAGATTTCAAGTGACTTAATTTCTTTTTCTAGTGATTCAAGTTCTAGATTTAGCCTTTTGTTGATCTGTGCTTTAATACCGATAGCGACGCCTCTAATGGTCGCTTTAAGTGCATCCCATGGGGTTGGTGTGTTCATGTCAGGGAGGTCATTTAGTGCGAAGTATTCTTTGATTGCGTTTTCAATTTTTTGTTTATTTGCTGGGTCGGAAAGTATGTCCTCGTTAAAGCGCCATCTCTTTGGGGGTAGAATGGTGTGAGTACCTGCAAGCTTAGTGCTGATACAGGAGAGATCAGAAACTAGTTTGGGGGCTATATCAGTTACATCTATGAGATGTGTGAATGGACTTGAGAGTAGGATATAATCAATCCTGGAGTAGGAATGATGCGGTGCCGAGTAAAATGTGTAGTCCCTCGTGTCTGGGTGTTGGAGATGCCATGAGTCCTTTAGGTTGAACTTGGAGCATATTCTTTTAAGGACCTCATGTGATCGAGAGGGATGGTATTTGCATTTAGATTGTCGGTCTATATGAGGGTCCATTGGTAGGTTAAAGTCACCACCCACTATAATAAGATCTTCCTGAGGGAGGCTCTCGAGAATATTAGATACCTTTTCCCAGAAATCTGGGCCATCGGTAGTAGATGTTGAGTAAATGGATAGGGTCGTCATCTCTCTGTAGGTGCGTAACTAGGAGTCTACCATCATCGTCATGGGTGTGTGAGGTTATAGTGATGTTGGATTTTTTAGAGATAAGGGTGATCACACCTTTTTTCTTATGGACTGCCGGGGAGCATAAATTATGAGAGATCCAATTGTGTTTTATGAATCCTACGTCTTCTTCTGAGAGTTTTGTTTCCTGGAGTAGAATGATGTCACCTTTAGATTTTGCTAAGTACTCAAAGGTTTTCCTTCGTTTCACAGGGTGGTTGAGGCCTTTGACATTCAGAGATACAATATTGAGGTTATCCGTTAAAGTTTTGTGTTGTGTCATCTAAGGGTTTGATGTTGCATGTAGGTGTGGTAAGTCCTACGGTCGGTGTACCTGTGAAGGTGTCAACTCTAAGTAGTTTGCTGCGGGTGAAACATGTGTAACAGGTTGAGGAGCGAGGCATTGGTGGGTTGTTTCTCGCACCGGGGCCTGTATGGTAATTGTACCTGAACAAACATATAGGGGAGACCACATCTGATACTACAGTAAGGTTTGAGTTAACAAGCAGACATAAATGGAATAAAAAACATAGTGGAAACAACTAAAATTACACATACCCTCCTTCCCTGTCCCTCCCCTCCTCCCCTAGCCCTCCCACCACTCCCTCCCTCCCTTGAAATACTTGAACTCAGGAGCTGCAACGGTAGGTCCGTTTAAGGCAACACGGAGTGATTGAATATTCAATGTCTCATCAGGAGAAATATTTATAGGTTAACTATGAACGTGTCTGAAGGTATATGGAGGTATATACGGGGTATAACAGGTAAACTCGCAGAGATACGAGTGAGAGTTAAGGTGAATTGAGTTGGGTGAACCACCGGAACTTATGAGTAGCCGGCATAATCTTTGTGTGTTTCAAGTCCCAAACGTTAGGATCGAACCAGTGTGTCATATGTGTGTTGTTGTAGAGCGTAGATGGGCGTACATGAGCCGAATAATAGCTGATTGGCAGAGACACTAATGAGCATTAAGGAGATTCGAATGGATCGGACAGCATACAACACACAATTTATATGCATTGAGGGCAAACAGGTTTTGCAAGAACATTGCATGAGCATTGAGTAAACATTGCATTGCATAAACATTTCAAGAACTTATGACTATACTTGGATATACAAAGAGAGCATGTCAGGTTAGAGGATAACAAGATTTCCAATGGTACAGCAGATCACAGAAGAGCAGTTCAAAGGATATCAGGGTTTCCGCTTATTGGAGGAACCTCCAGATAGTTCCATCTCCTGGGAAGGAAACCCCTCCAGGTGTCATGCGAGGTCCTGAGGATTTGTAAAAACGTATGAACTGCCATTCTCTATAATCTTAAATTTAGATGGACCTGCAAATGAGAATTGAATGTTTTTCGCCCTCAATCTGTCTCTCAGTTGTAGGAAGCCTTTCCGCTTGTCAACTGTCTCTTTAGAATAGTCCTGTGTGAAGTTTATCCGTTGGCCTTCCCAGGTAACATGGTGGTTCTTCCTGGCGAAATTTAGAATGATTTCTGTGTGTTGATAGCGGAGTGGTTTGCATATCATTGGCCGTGATCCTTTTCTATTTGGAGAAGTAAAGGTTGGGATTCTGTGTGCTCTGTCTAGTTCCAAACCATGGTGGAAGTTTAGTCCCGTTATCATCGGGATCCAGGACTCGAGGAAGGCCATGCATGAACCGGCATCTGACTCTGATCCTTCCGGAATGCCAAAGATGCGTATGTTCCCTCTTCTGTTACGATCTTCCAACTTCGCATTTTGTTTCTTGAGCTCATTGGTGACGATGTGGAGGTGTTTGATTTCTTTGATGGCTTGGGAGGTTGTGTCCTCGGCATCGCTTATCCTTTGTTCTGCTTCACCGATTCTTGTGATCATAGCAATGTTCCCTCTAATTTTTTTCCTCTGTGTGCGGCAGTATAAGGTCTCTGTGCGCTGCAACTAAGGCTATGTGCGCCGGAAACCAGACAGCGTATGTGGTGCAGCGCCAAATATCACTCCAAACCTTTGCTTAAAAAAGTGAAAAAAGAATGCATTTCCACACATGTAGCTGGTTGAGGTGGAACCCAGCATTTAGAGTATTTTTTTCCTCTGCATTTGCTTCATTCTCTGGATAATGTCCTACACTGGGGCATCTTGCAGCTTCTTGAACAAGGCTTTTATGTATCTAGAAAAAATGCAAATCTGTGAGTTGTTGTGTGTATTTGTGTGTGTGTTTTATAGAAGTACTACGTCAGAGGGAACATGTTTTTAAGGTTAAAGAGATAGCCTCAGAAGTAGCACATGAAAAAGTAAATTTTAGTGAGAAGGTTTATGACCAGCTGAAAATCTCAAGTGTAAGTAGTGAGAGCAAAAACATGAAGTTTGAGCAGAGCTTGTCAGTCTTGGTGTTTCAAGAATAAAACAAAAGCTAAAGTCCAGGCAGGGTTATGACAGTTAAGAAAATAGCCTCCCTAAGTGGACCCTGCTCTTTTATGTGCCAATCAGGTTTATTTTCTGTCACTGTGCACTACTCTAGTGTCTAAACGGGAGCAATAATTATTGAATGAGCTTTTTTGGTCTCCCTTTCTGTGCTACTTTTCTGCATGTGTCACTATAAGTGTCTGAGGGTTTTTCTATATAATTATTATACATTATGTGGTCGGTGATTGGCTAACAAGGCAATATGTACATACTCTAGATGCCATTGATCTATGATTAAAAAAGGGGTTGTTTCTACACAGATACCAGGATAGGGGCACACATTTTGTAATTGCCTAAATGTGTTTCAGAGTTGCTTTCCGTAAAGGCGTGTAGTGAATAATTCAAATGTTTTGTTTGATATTTTCACTGCCGAATGTTCTTAAAGGAGACTGAAGTTTAGAACCTGCTTCTTAAGCATATATCTTAGTAAAAAGTAATCCACAGAAAAAGTGCCAGCATCTTTGTTCTCTGCTCTTACAATGCAAACAATTGCAAAATCGCATCATAGTAAAACAAATCCAATCCGTTGTAAGCCAAAAAACAAGTCATAAACAACAAATGTATATTTGTTAATCCATTCATGCAGCCATGTGTATACATGTGTGCATTCACAGTTGCACACGTATCCATCTACTCACACAGTCGTGCATTCCTCTTCCTGTATATCTGAGACTGTATGTGTGCCTTTGTACTGCTGTCTGTAGGTACATATGTGTTGTCTGTTTGCTCTGATGCACATATGTCTTGGTATGCCTAGATGTCCATTTGTCTGCTTGCATCTTTATCTCTTTGTGCTTGGGGATCTGTGTTTGTGCGTGCATAGTCTGCCAAGCCCCTCTGTGATTTCACTCTATTCGTAAGCCAAACCTATTCGCTGTGCCAAAGTGCATTAAAATATGTCATCAGTCACCAGTGCCAAAAGCTTACGTTAAGCAGGGGTCAGAGCTACTCCTCATTTGGCACAGTTTTCTTTTTAAAACAGAAAGCAGCTATGAGTTTTAATTCTTCACTTCAAGTTTGATTTTCACACTCGCCGATATTTGGTGCACTGTGCTTTGTCTCTCTGCTCCTGGTTTACATCTTGATGGCAATTGAACTACACTAAAAAAAACGGTTTCTGTTGCTGAGAACAATTTTGCTAATAGCGTAAAATCTTATTTAACAAACGTGCTAGTAATTTTTATTTTAAGGATTAAAGTTTCTTAAATTTGGCGAAATATATTGTGCACTGTAAAATTGATCATGTTAGCAGTAGTGAAAATCGCAACAAGAATTGATCGTTTTTTTTTCTTTTCCCCTTCTTGGATGGAGCCTTAAACAATACAAGGATAGTGTAGTGACGCCCTAATGGTAAATGCATGGTGTGTCAAGAAGTAGTAATATCACTGCAACCAGGAGGAAAGGAAGATGGCAACATTCTTCTGTTTTTTTTTTTTGATAACGCATTCATAATCAGTAGGTTTTTTCTGCATTTTCAGAAGGCAAGTTATTTTGGAATTTAACAGTTCTGGTCGTTCAGCTTCCTTTCATTCAACTGAGACACATGGCTAGATTCTGGAACTGTGCACAGTAAGACTTAAGTTGGCAGCATGTGCTGAGGTACATTTCTAGCTGTGCACGATCCTGCTATCTAGTTTTCGGTTTGGATGTTGCAAGTTTTTTTTATTTGAAAGGGCAGTTTCGGTTTCAAGGCGATCCTTATGACAACGAGGCAGTGGAAAAATAAGTTAAAATGTGAGTTGTTTGTGCGAACCCCAGCTGCTTCACTCTAGAGATCCTCATACGACTTCCGGCCACCTTAGAGCGGAAAAGGATCAGGAAGCCTTGGACCCGGTCATATGAGAATGACTCGTAAGTGGACGGTATGGGGAGCGTAATTTATATTTTGGCACAACTGCAATAGTAAATTTCTCTTGTTGAACCGACTTTGACCTCTGCCACCCACGTGACCATGACGAGTCTGCCTGCTCACCTTGTGAAGCTTTTTGATGCAAGAAGACCAAAAGGCACCATAGGCGCGTTTTAGGACTAAGTGCTGAGGCTTTCCTGAGCCTCAATCCAGATAAGACATCAAGGAAGGGTGAGGATGTGGTCCGTCGGCTAGACTGCCGACTTTGGTGCTGGAAACCAGGGTAAAAGCCTCGCGGTCGCGTCGACATCCTGTGATTCTGGGCAAATCACTTAATCTCCCTGTGCCTGAATGTGTAATGTAACCGGTGCTCACATACAGCGCTCCAATACCTTCGGCTCGAGTTCGCGCTATATAAATATGCGGAAAAAAAGGAAGTAGAAGTGACTTTCTCAGAGTGCAAATGAGGGCCGGAGTGCTTTTGGTAGTCCGGGGACCATTGGGAAGAGGAGTCCAAAATACAGATCTTCTCCGAAAACGACAAAGCTCATTGACATACAAATGGTCTTTTAAAGACCCGTGAAGTACTCGGTGCGGCTGTTGTGTGCCCGGGAAGCTGGCTCAGCCGGGCTGACACACGACGGGGGTGTGGGGGGCTGAAGCAGAAGCCCTTTAAGCACAATGGGCTTTGCACGCCTGCAAGCACCATCTCTCTTCTCCTGCCTCACGCCTGGATTTCGCGCCGCTCGCGTTTAAAAAGCGGCGGCGCGAAGGGTCTTGTAGGGATATCTCACAGTGTGCGCGCTAAATCCAGGACACTGCACGCTCCGGGTGACCATCGTTAGTGGGAACAGTGGTTCATAGTGTCTATATTTGCGCGGATTGCAGTAAGTTCCAGTTGCATGGAGTCGGTGTTTTGCTTTGTAGATTTGCTAGATCATGTACCTCAGCCAATTTTTTTAATATCATATCCATTGTGCTGCTTAAGTCTGGCTTGGCCTTTATGGGTGAATCTGATGTGGTCGGTTACGGTTTTACTTTCTTGTAAGACGATCTGCCTTCCTTCTCCACCATGTTCGAGCAGGGTTTAAGCGGTGGACGCGGATGAGTGAATGGTTCAGGACTACTTTTACGGTCTTTGGGTATCAGGTTCTTCTTTGCTGGACTTTTACTCACAAAGAGTATTATTGTAGAGAGAGCAGGGAGAGCAGGACTGTGGTGCAGATGTTCTACGAAGAATGTGGGCAGATCGCAGTGGAGCAGTGGGGTTTATGACTAGAAAGGAATTGGTATTGAGAACTGTTGTGGAAATAAACTGACGCCAAGTACCACCGGGAATCAGTTGTGGATCGGTATGGTACTGTTGGCAGTAACAAGTATTCCAATGAACTCCACTGAACTCTGCCACATGATATATTTAACTGTGATCAACTGGCAATATCAGTAGTAACAACAGTGACCGCAGTGCGTAAGAGCGAAGTTGACTTGAACAAATAGCCCAAATGGCATTGACAGAAGCGACCGCAGTTGGGATCAACGTGACAGTTTAAACTGTCCAGATAATAGAGGCTCAGGCTGCAAGGACAGGCAGGGTGTTAGTGGTAGCACAAGGTTATGCACTAATTAGCTCGAAATGTGAGCCCTTACTGATCTACTTAAAGTCATGGTTTGGTTAGCAATGAAAACAATGCCCCTTGAGGCCACAGCGCATGTCATGCGACGGGACGCACGTTACTGTGTGGGATAGATGTACAGTGGCTAACACAGAGAGTTCAATGCCCACACGATTGTAGAGGTCAGATGGCGAGATTTTCTTCCAAATAATACAAATACATTAGCATTAGCTCAAGAGTCCTTAGCCAGACAGTTTTGATTTCGACGATATGAATATTTCCAGCACAGTCAGCATTGTCAGTTAAGCGCCAAATTGAAAACAGGCGGAGCGGATAGCGTGTCAAGTCTGATAAATTGTGGTGATTGTGAATAAGCACTGGACCCCAGTTAGCACACAAAGTCACAGCGCGAATTGCGGAAGGGGTGTGCATTTTATCAAAACAGGAACAATATAGGAGACTAGAGTTCCAGGGAAAGGAATGGACTCCAATAGGAGCATGGGCCCTTACACACCCAAATAAGTATTATGCTTCATCATTGGGCTAGCTTCTTGTCGGAATGGCACTGCAATGTCCGACAGGCACCCACTAGGGGGCTCTTTGCCTGAGATCTTTTCTTAGCCATCTGGTGAAGTGGGGTTGTGTAGGGCTCAGGTAGTGTCTATAAAGTGGTGATAAAGAGTGAGTTAAAATAGGTGTTGTGATACTCAGGGTCAAACCATTAATGATTGAGCTCACTAGCCTAATTGAAAATTCTGCGCTAATTTAGGATATAATGGTCCTAGTTAGCTTAGTAAGTTGGTCTAAAGCAAGTTCAACATGTTTCTCGCCTGATTATGTTGAAAACTATAATGTGGCGATTCTTCAGGACCTAAGGCAAAAATCCTACACTACACTATGACCGTATTCAGTAGGTAGAGGTATTGTTAGAGTAACCAGTCACACAATAGGTAAAATGGTAGTATTGTACCTTAGCCTGGGTAAACTACAACAACCTAATTGGGTTAAATCAAAGCCCCATGAGAGATGGCAGAGAAAACATGCCTATTAGCATCTTGGACGCGAAGTAGCGTCTGCTGTGAGACCTATCCTGTTTCGGCTTCTGCTCAGGCTTTCAGCACCTTGTGTAACTCCACATTCCTGGCAGTGCTCTTCACAGGAAGGCCAATCTCCTTACAGAAGTCCTTGAACTGGGCCGCAGTGTATACCTCTATTTAGCAGCTCAAATTCCATTTTTGTAGGTGCAGTTGTAGATCCAGCAGTCAGAGACATGATTTTGTGGAAAAATTAATAATAGCAATTAGGAAAAATTTGAAATTCGAATTGGTCTTGGATGTGGTTTGGCAGTATACACCAAATTACTGTATGGAACTGCACAGACACCAGTCCTATTCCAAAGCTGTCACCAATGTTAGAAATTGGGTTGTAGGTAGACTGCAGTATGAGACATAGTCTAGCAGCAACCACAATCCTAGTGAGGGTAAGAGGCAGGCAAACCCTAAAATAAACTGGGCTCACCCTCTGGTGGCTGGGTACAGAGCAGTCATGTTTAACTTTAGAAGCAATGTGTAGAGTATATGAGTGACACTTCAAACAGTTAATCAGTGAAAACACCTCACCATAAGATTCCACTAGATTGCAAACATTGCTCTTAATTTAGTAAATAAAGACCAAAACGACAAAAATCCCAAAATAAGAACTTGAGATATTGAATTCCAAAGTTTTTAGATGAAAATAGCGCCTAGTAGCAAAAAGTACTATTCAGGATATTTGGATGCTCCCGACCAGGGCAAAGTTAAAAGTTCAGACTGACAGCAATGGAGCCCAGGCCGGATACAGGGACCTAGTGAGGCCTGCCTAACAAAAGTACCTTAATCCTGGGTGGTTTGCCATCAAGGATGCGAGATACAGTAGAGTCGATGAGTCTGTTTCGATCCACGCAGCAGTGACAATGCTTCAGTGCCGATCCAAGCAGAAGTAATATGCCGATTCTGATCTGTGCAGCAGAGGCAATGCTTCGGTTCTGATCCACACAGCAGTGGCTATGCGTCAGTTCGACTGCAGATGCATCAGTTTTGCTGGAACAAGCACATTATGCCCACTTCCAGAGGTCCAGTACTGGAATGGCACCACTTGGCAGGGCAGACTCACAGATGGTAGAGTCCAGGTGCAGAAGCAAAGTGGTTGGACGTCTTT
This sequence comes from Triturus cristatus, assembly GCF_964204655.1. Classification (NCBI taxonomy): domain Eukaryota; kingdom Metazoa; phylum Chordata; class Amphibia; order Caudata; family Salamandridae; genus Triturus; species Triturus cristatus. The sequence goes on from NC_140587.1 coordinate 376,096,530, forward strand.
TATGTTCCTGAGACTTCAGATCAAGAGACCAGCCAGCTAATCATTGGCTTCACTCTGGGGTCAAGTGATGCAGGTTCAGTCCTTCTCACCCAGTGAGGGGAACAGCAGGGCAGCAAGGCAGGAGTTCAGCAAGGCAGGAGTCCAGCAGAGGGGTAGTCCTTCTTCCTGCCAGTCTTCATAGGTCAAGAAGTGTACTGAAGTGGTGGTGTCTGAGTTGCGCCTTCAAAGTGGGGGAGACTTCAAAGACGTGCCTTTGAAGTGCACAGAAGTCCTTCCCTTCCTGCCCTGGGTCCAGGTTCACTATTCGGAGGGGGTATGCAGCACTTTGTGGGGGGACCAGACAGTCTATTAAGATGTGAGGCTGGGTCCAGCTTCTCCCTCCCTCCCTTCCTGCCAGAATGGCTCATGAAGTCACAGCTAAGCTCCTGGTGTGTGTCTGTCTAGGGGGAATACACAAAGCCCAACTGCCATTCACCCCAGACATGTGATGAGAGACAAGCAGCAAATGGCTAAGGCAAGAAAATGCATACTTTCTAAAAGTGGCATTTTCAGCACTGCAATTTAAAATCCGACTTTACCATGAGTTTGGATTTAAAATTGTGATTCCAGAGACACCAAACATGGAAAGTCTATCTCTTAACATATTGGAATTACACTTGGAAAATGGAATAAGGTAATCCAAATGTTATCCTATTTGAGAGATAGGCCTTGTAGTAGTGAAAAACAAATTTGAGAGTTTTTCATTACCAGGACATGTAAAACTTAAAAGTACATGTCCTGTCTTTTAAATACACTGAGCTCTGCCCTCTGAGTTGTCCAGGGCCTACCATAGGGGTACCATATGTATAATAAGCATTTACAATGAAATAGGTCTCGCATTTGTTGGAGTTGGAGCGATTGGCATAGTAAATCGCAACAGTGGCGTCACTAGGGGGCTGCGGACCGCACCGGGTGACACCCTCACGGGGGTGACACCAAAGGTCCGGTCGGTGTGTCACTGTCTGTGGTGCGTGCACTGCAACCGTCCGTGCACAATGTTATTGATTTGAAACCACACCAGCAGTCCAAACGCAACGACGACGCGCGCAACCTAACCTTGTTCTATTGGTGCCTGTGCGCAGCGCGCACTGTCTCCTCCTCCGCTGCGTCTGCGCGGCTCGGCAGTGACGTCATGTCATGTCGTCACTAGAGGGGTTCCCGCATGCGCATTGCCCCCCCCCCAAGTGCGCGTGACTTGGCATCATCATCACGACGAGGAGCGGAGGAGGTGAGGATGTCTCAGGTCGCCGTCGGCCCGTCGCCAGCCCACACTGCCACTATAATTTAATTTTCAAGCAAGGCCGACCGAGGTAGTCCCCCCCCCCCCCCTGTCTGCAACTCAGCAGGTGAGTGGCCAGGCCTACTATTGCCTATTCGCGAATCGCGATTCCATTATCGGTAAGGTGTCAGCTGACAACAGACTAGTGAACTGAGACGAGGGTGAAACTGAGAGCAGGTGCCTCTGGCGAGCAGCAGGGCACGGGGGCCGCCATTCACCAGTCCAGCACCCTGCACTCAGCCTCACTGGATCCGGAGCAGAGGGGAAATGTTATTGTTTCAGATGCTACACAATAGGGCAACCCATTCAACCCCAAGGAATTGGGTATAACGTGTCAATACTAGAATAATCCTTGAGGATTTGTTTTTAAAGCAATTAGTTATTTAAACAGTCACCATAGTGAGCTTAATTTATACAAAAACTCAGATATGTACAACAGAATACAAACAAATCAAAATTTATTTTTTGTATTATTTTTGTCTGAAATTGATTTCTTCTAATCTAGAACATATATTTCATTTCATGCACCAACGTGCATAATCTACAAAACAAATTTGAACAAAGGCAACATAAACTACTGTCTAAATGAAGAGCCTCAGCAGTAGTTATTGACACTTTTCTTATGAACTATGTACCATCCACAGTTGGTCATATAACACAAAACCATTTGTTTAGTTAATAATGTATATAAACATTCAATGGTTTTTCTTAGGATCAAAACAGTGTCAGAGCGTCGACGTTTCGGTCTCCTTATCCACCAGACAATTCCACGAGACCATCATCACAGGAGTCCGTTGCTCGGCCTCCTGTGGGCGAGTTGAACTGGAGAAGTTGTCTTGGTGTAAAACGAAAGTATATAAACACCGTCTTAAGCGGCTGCTCCCTATGTGTCTATGAATTACAAGATAAGAGAACGACACTGAAAGTTAGAATAAGGAAATACATGGTGCAACTGTTGTCCTGATGATGGTCTCGTGGAATTGTCTGGTGGATAAGGAGACCGAAACGTCGACGCTCTGACACTGTTTTGATCCTAAGAAAAACCATTGAATGTTTATATACATTATTAACTAAACAAATGGTTTGTGTTATATGACCAACTGTGGATGGTACATAGTTCATAAGAAAAGTGTCAATAACTACTGCTGAGGCTCTTCATTTAGACAGTAGTTTATGTTGCCTTTGTTCAAATTTGTTTTGTAGATTATGCACGTTGGTGCATGAAATGAAATATATGTTCTAGAAGAAATCAATTTCAGACAAAAATAATACAAAAAATAAATTTTGATTTGTTTGTATTCTGTTGTACATATCTGAGTTATTGTTTCAGATGCGTCACGAGCAGGCCCGGTTTTAGCGGGTGGGCCAGGCTCACCCAAACAGGAGCCTGGCGCCCTGGCCCACCCAAATATGAGCCTTGGACCTCGCAGTGACTGCACGAAGGCCAATAAGACCAAATAGTAACACATTCTCTTACCTACTCAGATAGTCAAAGTTTGTGTCCTTATCTGATTAGCAGCTTCAGGGGTCAGTAAAGGTGAAACAGAATAAACAAACTTCTGTTCTCCAGTGTTGAAATAGAAAAGGAAAAATCCTCACAGCAGCAGGATGGTAGGCAAACGTTACTCTGTGCCAAATAAAGAATTGTTCCCCTTGCCATGCCCGTATTGTACCTGCAGTACAAAGCCCACCTTTCTCAAAGGAGTTACGTGATTGCGTCTGGGCTTTTTCTCACAGCCATCCCCAATCACGTAACTCCCAGAACAGAAAGAAAAACACCGTTTTTTGAGGAACGTTTTAAAGTATACTACCCGTTTTCTATTTTTAAAATCTGCACAGGCCCAGCAAGGCACATACTTTGGTATGCTTCATTTAAATCGTTTTTATCAGGGATGCAAGAAAACAATAAAAATGGCAAGATAAGTGGTGATTAATGATCCTGCTAGATATCAATCTTATTCTTGGTAGTTTTGAAATGCAGATAAACTGTATTTTATGTGGATAGCTCAGTGGGTTACTGCCGTTGTCACAGAGATTCTTGTCTTACTTGCAGTTCAGAAGTTATGCTCCTAACATAGGACAGTGACCTATGAACTGTCATCATAGAGCTGCATACAAACATGAATGGTATAGTTAGAACATCACTTTGTTCTGTGTTGGTATATATTTAGAACTTTCCCAGTCTTTCATTATTTTAATTTTGCTAAATAGAGTTTGGGCCAATATACATTTTTATTAGTAAAGCCAACCCCTACCCACTGGGGTATGTTTTAAATCCTGAGTTTCTGCTTCCCCAGCCCAAACCCTGTTAAAATATACTGCCCACCCTTATGGATGACGTGATTCCTACACCTTGTTATCCTCATTGGCTTATTGACATTCCCTATAGACTGATTTACATACTTGTACGATTCCTTGTCTCAGTATAATATGTGCGTGATGTAAAGTACTGTGGCACCCTACACTGATTTGAGTAGCGCTAGACAACAAATGAAATGCATATGAGAGTGGCTACGGAGAGATGAGGGGGGCTGGTGGAGGGTGGCAATGTGGGAATCCAAGGAGGAGGTCATGGGTTGGGGTTGCTATGGATGGATGAGAGTGGCAGTGAGGGAGTCTGAGGGGGAGAGGCTACGGAGTGATGAGGGACACTGTTGGCGGGTGGTAGTAATGGTATCTGCGGAGAAAGAGGTCAGTGGTAGGGCACCAAAAGAGACTTTCGCACTAGTGCTAAAGCTGGCCCTGTCATGGCCTTTCTGTTTTTATTTAATTAGCAGTCAGGTAATTAGGGAAATTGTGGCACATATTTTAAAGTGCGCACTAATTATATTTACTGCGACAGTCAATGTTTTAAGTTTGAAGGTGATACTACTAATGTTTTTTACGGGAATAATGAAAGTGGAGCTGGATGGTGGCCGATATGGGGCTGGGGCCCAAAGTCAGCTGTGAGATAAGGTGCACAGGAGAGGGATGGTAGAAAAGTGGATAATCGGGCCTGGAAGTACTTGTGTTGAAGCCTGGCCTGTTGGAATTTGAGGGTTTGCACTGCGGTCCAGACATTGCTCTTACTTTCAAATAACTCTCCACATGCTCTGTATGCACACATAATCTATCGGCTGTATCATGGGGACTGTTTGCAGGTATGATGTAATCTTGGCTTTGTAGGCTACCACAAAAAGTGACAAATTGGTCCCCCAGTGGCCCACCCAAATGCACCCTTGGCCCACCCAAATAAAAATTCCTGGAGCCGGGCCTGGTCACGAGCCCGTGCAGAGAGAATGCTTGCAACGCAAGTTAAATGCAAGAGTTTTCAGGGTAATAATTTAATTATTACCCTGAAAGGTCTAGCATTATGATTTAACTTGCGTTGCAAGCATTCTCTCTGCACGGGCTCGTGACGCATCTCCAACTGTGTCCACTGGCGGACTCGGAGCGGAGGAGGTCCATGCGGTAAGTCGTGAGGCGGTGACACCATGAGTTACCCGCACCGGGTGACACCAACCCTAGTGACGCCACTGAATCGCAAAGTTTTATATTTATGTTTTTTTGTTTGCAGCAGAGTGATTATTTAAAGAACAAAAGTGCACAATATACCATATTATAAGCTTTTGTAGCAACTGTACAGTAAACCTATGGCTATGTTAACGTAAAGGGGTGTGAATCAATGAATAACATTTTTTTTTTTAAAGATCGTAAAATGCAGGATGGAATGTATAGCAGGTTACAGGTACTACCCTAAAATTTAATAGAAAATACATATTAAAAAAAACAAACTCAGAATGTGAAACCTGCAAACTTTAGGAAAATGGCTGGAACCAGCATGGTGATGGACACATAGGGGTTCATGTTTCAGTACATATACGTGCAAATGCACCATGACATGGTGTCCATTTTATTTTAATTTACCATTTTCAGGTGGTTAGACTCCTATCTTAGAGTATTAAATGCAAAAAACTAACTATAAAGCGCATGCTGAAATGTCCTGTGTGGGAACACTGCCAGCCGTGTGAGAGAGAAGGCACCGAAACAAAAGTTCTGCTGAAAGGGGTGGGGGGGGGGGAGGACTCGACACAGCTCCCCCCAGCACTAGGGAGGGCACTTAATGGGAAGAGGCAGTGTCTCAAGTAATACGACACAAAAAAGCAAAAGTAAAACAGAAAGTATGGCGCTCGTGGAACAGGCGCTGCGCTGACAGTTAAAAGTACGGTTATAATTATTAACAAGCAACGACGATCGGTGGCAGAAAGTAACAATTAAAAAAGAATACTCCCATACAAATCAGAAGAGGGAAAACGTAAGGAAACTATATAATTGGTCGCTGCGCCACAGCCTTGAACAGAAGTTGCGTATCGGCAAGGCTAACTAATTAGGAGGCAGCAATGAGCAGCAAAGAACAGCAAAATTGGACTGAACCAATGGTAAGTAGCAGACGGGGAAAAAGTGGTATTATTGATTACAGCAGGTCTTGCAAACAGCGTATGTGCACTGTAGGCTCAACTTTAAAAACAGTAGTCATAACACGTATACCTCACACCCAGGTCTTATCGATTTCTGTAGGGAGCCAGTGCCCTGGTGAAGTAGTCTAGGTGTAATGACGTTTTACACTTTTACATTAATAGAACAAAATGTTCTTCCAGCACCAAATCTCCCAGACAGTCACAGCTGAAGTGGCTGGTATTAACTCTCTTTAACTTGCCTGTTTAGGTGTTTGTTACAACCGCTGGTCAAAACTATCCATCAACACAGCCTTTTATTTTTAAGTGGCAGAGAAACTTGTAGTCAGCAGCGTGGTATGGGGAGAAACCAAACAAATACAAATTTGAGTGCTAATCAATTATATGTTATTAACAAGTGATATTTATAGTGCTAAGAAGGAGCAGAATTGAGATACAAAGTGCCTGTGTATGAATATTATTATTTTCATTATTGCTTTAATGATATCCATGGGCCAGTAGCGTATGTCTGCTCTTTCTTAGCACTTTAAATATCAGATTATTTCTTATTTACGAAGAAAATTATAATAATAATATAATACATGGGTGCCTCTTATCACACGTCGCTCTTCCTTAGCACTACATATATCAAATTATTATTATTATTTATAATACTCATAATTATAATCAAGTTAATTGAAGCCAACATTTATTGGATAAACCAAAAAAAGCAGGCAGATTACTTCCAGAGTGAAGAGGCCACCATTTTGACAAAAAGTAATTATTATATCATTAGAGAAAGGACAACACAACAAATGCAGCATTTACAAGCACTCGGGGAGATGTTTGGCATTGCGAATGAATCTGTACAATAGACAGACATGCCTGTAAGTGTGGGCACACACGCATTGTTAAAGACGTTTAGTCTAGGCGCTAAAACAACAGGCCGGCAGGTATCGGGACTTAGACGTGACAGGCTAAGGGAAAGACCAGCTCCTGGGGGGCAACGAGGAGGGTTTCTTTGTTTAAGCCTTCCTACTCCATTGCAAACTGTCAGACAATTCATCTCTAGGCTCTGGGACATATATATCTCGCACTGCAGAAAAACTGGTCTCGGCAAATTCACAAGGGGAGTTAAAAACAACTCCTCAAGTGAAAGAGAAACTATGTTACTGTTTTTAAATCATAACACAATAGCAGGCAAGGAAATAATAACTTACTGCCTTTTTTTGTGCCTGTTTATTTTACATTTATGAATGTATATTATGTTTTATTAATCTTCTATGCGGATTTTGTCTTACATATATTTGAATGGCGAGTGGCGAGATCTTGTTTTATATTGAGTTTAACTGTCAATCTCTTATTAACATGGGAATGTAGGCAAAGATAGCAAGAGCCTGCCAATACAATGATATTATCTTGTTTGGTTTGCCTTTATTATTTATCGTTCACCAATTACAATTCGGATCAAAGCGCCAGCACGAACATAGTAAGTTACTTGTCTGATGCTCAGTTCAGGACTCAGTGCCCCCCATTTTGAAGTGACCTTCTTACCACCACCAGCGGCCACCGATTTCAGCTAAAAACAGGTTAAAAATGTAGCAAAGAACAAAGAGATAAAGTGATTCGTCCAAGGTCACACAATTTGGTTAAGCGGCTGGAAGCATAACTCTGATCTTTTAACCGAACAATGCTTATCTTAACCACCAGAGAACATCATCCCATTCTGACTGACAAATTTGAAGCGCTTTACACTTGCTAGGCGCTGCACCTGTACCAAGACAGGGGACTGTAGTTGCTGTGATGGAGTTGCTCTGATGTCAGTGTAGACCCTTTTCCATCAAGCAATGAAAATGTTCAGTGAATATTGGCAGCACGCTTAAATAAGCAAAATGTAGCCCAGACACACTATAATCTGAAAGTCCAATTCAGCAGACCACAACAGACTAGCTCCCATTGCAATCATTCAAATTATAGAATGCGCTACGCAAATGCCAAATAGCAATAAAAGCACATAACGGGCTCCAGGTATTAGAGCCTAGAAAGGCTCTCATGGAGATCTAGTGACATTTGTAAGCCATACTGCCTTCAGCCCGAGTAGCCAACAAGGATTCCATCAGCTGTGGTGCAAACAAGAAAGCGGCCATTTGACTGCTGTTGGGATAGTAAATTCAGCAATTATTAGGATTCATAGGTTCCGGTGCTACTGTAACCGCTGCACAAGTGCTAACCACGCCCCTACAGACTCTTAGTTTATTGTTGTGTCACCAGACTACCTCCATTGAAATATTGGAAAATAATGCATTTTTATCTATCTATATATGGAGACAGAGAGACAGACACAAACAGTATGTTAAAGAGCAAGAAAGTATAACCTCTTTTAGGTTTCTATATTGCAGTTCAGAGCGTGACACTATTGTTGCACACGTTACTACTTGTGTAACTATATATCTGTAAGAGACATTAGTTAGTGATAGATTCTATGTCAGGACCGGAGGCGAGGATTATGCTATTCTTTCTCCACTTTAATGAATAGCAGCCATTTTATGTCAACAAAACCAAACTACTATTCCCATGAAACATAGGGAATACAGAAGAAAAACAATAGTGTCCACAGGTAGAGCGTCCTCTCCTCTGCACCAATCACAGGCTCCATTGTGGATAAAGTCCTCTGTTACTGTCCATTCCCCCTCTTTCTTCGCTGCTTGCAGCCAGATAAGTTCTACTTTATTTCTCTTGCTTCTATTGTGATATTCATCTGATTCTAGGCATAGTATGCTTAGGTTTCACTCGTAATAGGTTTAAAGGTGATAAATTCTCCTAGTTTCATGCTTGTTATGCTGATGTAAGTGAGTTTATTCCTATACCGTTACTGTGTGCCTGCCGTTCTGGGGGGGGGGGGGGCTCTGATGTTTCCCCTAAGCACCTTCAGCGTCTGTGCCCGCTTGTTTTATTCTAATTGCCGCCGGTAGCGGCGTGTGTTTACTCCCTTGGTTTCTCAAGCGAAAGACGCGTGCCTGTATTTATCGGCGCGCGCCGCGCGCTTTTCCCCCAAATATCGGCTACTTCAGTATCGACCTTGTTATTTGGCATTTTGTTTTTTCTGTGGCGAGTCCGCTGCTACTCGGTGGACTCGCTGTCAGTCATGGGAGCGTTCCTCCCTAACGGCTGCGCAGTTTGGTGCGGCTGGCGGTGCGCTTGACGGCCGCTAGAGGGCGCGCGTGTGCGTCCCTCTTCCGACGTGCATTCCTGAGATTCCACGCTTTGTTTGATCTCGGGAACGCATCGTCGGACATGAGCCTGGGCCTGCCGCTACACCAGGAAACGGTCTGTTTGCTGCCATTAGGCAGTTTTGTGAATGAACGCCCCTGACAGCGATATACTGGTGACTTTGTCCCGCTTGGGGGTCCGTATTTAAGCCTTACATTTATAACGTATACTTGGCAGATATATATATATATATATATATACCAGGGCCGTTGGGCCAGGGCTGTGTCCCGATTGCAAGCTCTGCTTGCCTGAAGTGTAGGCTGTCACCCAGCCACCCACATTGAGTTTGCCCTCATTTATTATTTATTTTTTCGGGGATGTACACTGTTTCATCTCGCTTTCGCTGGCTATGGAGTCCTATGAGGACGAAGCTTATCAGGATGACCAGTGGGATGAGGACCCACTCGCCACACTGCCGTGGGACGATGACTTCTACGATGCGTTAGATTTGTCAGCCTTTAAAGCAGTTGAGCAGGCTACAGGGCCCCTAGAGGATCGCCTCTCCCAGAAAATCGAACAGGCCTGCGATAGATTAGCCCGAGCGATGCAAGCCGTCCCCGCCTCTCTCACTTCCAGTGCTGCCCCAGTTGATTCACAACCCCCGCCGGCGAAGCGCCCCAGAGAAGCAGGGGTGGACTTGGATGCCTTCGCTCGTTTGAAGCAGGCTTTCTTGGAAAGTAATCCCACTCCATCTACACCTTGCATTTCCGTGGATCCCGATCAAGGGGATGATGCCAATGTTGCTGGCCCTTCATGTCCCGATCGCTCTGCGCCTGATCCCAGGGATGGCAACCTTTGCGCAGATATGCTGAACCCCGCAGACATCCTGCATCCGAGGTACTCAGAATGGGCGCCCTGTGACAAGGTCGCTCTTTATGTTGCCAACCATATCCGCCAGCCGTTAGAGGCCTCAGTTCGGAATTGTCTCAGGGCAGAGTGTCCTCGACCCTCTCTAGCAGGCAAAGTGGCAGCCACCCCCGACATCGACCCGCGTATGGCCACTTTTCTTAAAAAATGTGTTAAAGACCCAAAGAAGGGCATCGACAGGTCTTGGCGGGCTTGCCAAGACAAACTTCTAGACGCCTTGGGACCCATCACTAAAATCCTGGACATGGCAGACAAAGTAAAATCCTTTGGGTCGTTGATCTCCCCTGAGAATCTCTCCTCCTGGGCCCAACGCGTCGTAGTGTTTCTTGGCAATGCCAACTGCGCCATTTCAACTGAATGGCGCAGATCCCTTCTAATCAAAGTAGACCCTAAGTTAGGAGACTTGGTGGATTCGGAGGCAGGCCCTGTTGCTCAAGGGGGCCTCTTCGGGGAACCTTTTATGAAGGAACTTGGACGTTTTGTCAATACCTTCACATCTCTGGACAGCAATCCTCGATCAGAAAGGTGTTTCGCCCTCAGGTTTTCCGAGGGGCCGGCCGAGGCAGGGGCCGCTTGTCCGGCCGTCCTAACCAGCAGAGAGGACAAGGCTCCAACCAGGGACAGTATCAAGACCAAGCCCGATTTGGTAACTTTTACCCAATGAGAGGACGTCGAGTTTAGTTTATTTCATTTATAGAGCACTTGGTTACACCAGACGGTGTGTCCCCACGCTGAGACATAGGAGAGGGAGAGCTGATACAATTTGGAAAGCACTTGCTAGACATCTATGAGATTTCCGTACTGCTGAACAGCCAGGTTTTTAGTTGTTTACGGAAATTTTTCTCACATGTCTCTCTTCTTAGGGCTATAGGCAGAGTGTTCCACGTTTTAGCCGCCAGGTACCTGAAAGAACGGGCTCCCAATCTGGCTTTGTATATCCTTGGTTCCTTCACCAGAACTTTCCCTAAGGACCGCAGAGTCCGACCAGGAGTGTATTTTGTTAGGAGAGGATGAAGATATTTGGGGCCGCAATTCTTGAGGATGCGATGGCCATAGCACATTGCCTTAAAAGTGACCCTCTTTTCCACTGGCAGCCAGTGTAATTCTTTCAGGGCCTTATCCGAGTTTGCTCTTCTGGGTAAGCCAAGCACCAGTCGGGCTGCGGCGTTTTGTACCCGCTGTAATTTGGCTAGTCCTCTCTTAGTGGCTCCGAGATATAGGACATTGCCATAGTCCAGTCCAGTTGCGAGGTTATGATCGCATGGACAATTGTTTTCCTGGCATTAGAAGGTAGAAGGTCGAGGATCTTTTGCAGGATTTTTATAGCTCCATAGCATTTGCCCGCAACCTTCTGAATCTGGTTGTCGAAGTTCAGCTCAGAGTCGAAGTATAGTCCTAAATTTTTAACTTCCGTTTTTGGGGTGGGCAGTTGGCCTAAGGACTCAGGCCACCATGCAGATGACCAAATGGTTGGCGATCTGCCCACCACCATTACCTCTGTTTTATTTCCATTAAGTTTGAGGCAGTGGTTGGACATCCAGTTTGCGACCTCTGATAAGCATTTAGAAAAACGGATGGCTGCTTGCTCCTCGTTTTGTGATAGCAGGACAATTAGCTGCGTATCATCAGCGTATGAAACAATTGATACATTGTGTTGTTCCACACGCTCAGCTAGAGGACCTACGTATAAATTAAAAAGAGTAGGACTCAGTATTGAGCCCTGTGGGACCCCCTGAGTAAGAGGCATACTCTTGGATAGGTAGGGTTGTTGAGCCACTCTAAAACTTCGGCCAGAGAGGAAAGACACCATCCAGCTCAGGGCCTTACTCCTAATGCCACGTTTCAAGTCTTCGAAGGAGTAGCTCATGTGATACGGTGTCAAAAGCCGCACTAAGATCAAGTAGGATCAATGCGGCTGTATCCCCTTCATCTGCATGCTTTCTCAGTGCTTCCGTTGCAAGTAGTGCCGATTCCGTTGAGTGAGCGCTTCTAAAACCTGACTGTGAAGGGTGCAGTAGGTCATTCATTTTTATTTATGTGATCCACTAGTTGTTTGTTGGTTATTTTCTCAGCAATTTTTGCTACAAAAGGCAGTAGAGAAATCGGGCATAGGTTTTCTAATACCATGTCCTTGATTTGTGGCTTTTTCAGAGGTTTAACAATAGCCTGCTTCCATTTAGCGGGGACCAGACCTTCTTGGAAGGAGCGAGATATAATCTCTAAAATGTATGGCATAATAGGGTTAGCTCCCAGATTTTATTCCTTTAGCTATATCTGTAAGTACAACTAGATTGTGGATAGTAAATTCATCTAGCGTCCCTCCTACGTAGGGTTCTTGGTCAGAGTTATTGGGGCTGGCACCTAGTCTAGCCTCTATAGGGAAGGTGTCGTAGATATTCTTTACCTTCACGGAGAAAAACTCAGCTATCTTATCGCAGCTCTCCCTAGAGGTAGGTTGTTCGTTAAACTCTTTCTGCGTTCTTAATGTTTTCAATATGGTGAATAATTCCTTAGGGGCATTTTTGGCTCCTTCAATTCTTTCTGTATAGAATGTACCTCTAACTTTCTTTATTTGTGAGTGATATCGTTTGAGCTCATGCTTGTACTCTTCTCTGGCCCTATTGCAATAGTCCTTTCTCCATGTTCGTTCAAGCTTTTTACACTTTTTTTTTTTTTTGGCCTCTGCCAATTCTTTGTTAAACCATAATGCAGTAGCACTATGCCTTTTCGGAATTCTCGTACTCCATGGTGCTATCTCGTTTAGCGACTCGGAGATCCATGAATCCAGTTGGTCATTTGCTCGATTAATATCTATGTCCAATCTGGGTTCCCTCCCTATTAGTGCCTGCGAAAAGGAGGTGGAGTTAAAGTTGTTCCACTTCCTTGTAGTAATTTCCTTCCTAGGTTGTTAGAGTTGTTTTATGTGTGAGGGTATTGTAAAGGGGACTAGGTAGTGGTCTGACCAGGGGATTGGCCATGGTGCTCCAACAACTAACTCTTCGCAGTTAGTGAAAATTGGATCTAGTATATGACCCTTTTGATGTGTTTGTGTTCCTACCTTTTGAACCAGATTTAATGTCAGTAGGTCGTTACATAGTGTACATATTTCATGGTTCTGCTTACTGTCAAAATGAATGTTTAGGTCACCGAGCACCATAAAATTGTATGTCTGAGTGCTGGTTGCACTATTTTTTCTTCCAGTCTTGTTATAAATTTAGTTGCTGGGCCTGGTGGTCTATAAATTAAAAAAACAGCTGAGGTGGTACCTTCTGTTATTATTATCCCGGCGCGTAACGGAGGAGGGGTAGGTTTCCTCTCTACAGACGACTGAACACATTTTCTCTGTCGCCTAATCCGAACCGCTGACGGAGCCCTTCCCTTTCATCTCGTAGGGTTGGGTGTAGGTTTTCCAATAAGAAGGAGCACCTACCAGCGCCACGACGCATTTCCCTTACTATTAAGGTATCATTGGTTCACAGAACCTTACTTTCACTGGAACCTTTTCTTTTTCATATACTTTTTAGATTCACCTGTATGATTCGGTCCTGACGAAGCGCAATCGGATCCCTTATGGACCTAGTCTGAAGCGCGAAACATGTTGACCTTTATTTTCTAGAATTCTCACTCCCCATTCACTCACCTATCCTGAGAGCTGCAGTAAATTTTATATCTGCCCTCATTATATTGTACTTTTGAGGACCTCCAGGATCTTTTTTAATCTATGCTAGATAGAGCCGTGAATAAAGGTCTTGGTCTCTACCTAGTATTTTTAACGCACCACTCACATCCCTCATAGACATACCCACACACCCCCATGCACAACTGCGGCGTCTCCTAAAAAAGAACTCCGACAAAGAGCCCTCTTGCGGGGCCCATGGGGGACTGCAGCGCCACCCCCACGAGGAGCAACGCCCTATGATGAAGCAGGACACCTGAAAGGGTGTGTGAGGGCACTATAATTCAAAGGAGAAATTCCCCACACTCATTCTGACCCAACCAAGCTCAGAGCACACACAGCAGATCTTTCTATCTTTTTTTAGGAACAGCTACCCTCTCAATATAAATCACAATTATCTATGTCAGCTTGTTTAATATCGCATTTCATAGTGGCTTTGTGGATTATAGCGTTACCGCCTCCAGCTTGACCCATTCGATCCTGCCTCACCGGCCTGTACTCATCGCTAATGGTATCCAGAACATCTGGGGTAGAGCTATCATTAAGCCATGTTTCTGTCAGAAATAGGGCATCCAATGTGTTCTCAGCTAACAGGTCCTTGATTTCATACTTGTGTTTTGTTGTGATCTGCAGTTGAGCAGTGCTAGAAGCAACATTGAATCTTTGGTGATCTGAGTCTCTGACCTTAGGACGGTATGGCAATGCCTGCATTTCAGTGTTTTACTATCTACACTTAGCTTATGCTTACATGCTGTGTAAGCATAAGCTTACACAGCATGTAAGGTTTTGATGATATAAGTAGCTCTTTTTTAGTATAAGTAATCCTGCTTCGAGGTATTATAGAATCAGGGGTCCTGACCCTTGTGCCCGGTCTGGCGCAGACGGGCTTGCCTTTGGCGCGCCTTCGGCACGCCCGCTGCGCGGTCGCTTGCCCATCTGTGTATATAGAGAGCATCAGGTCAGCTCCTCCCTCCCGGAAATGCCTCTGCTAGCTCGGCCACTCCCTCCACACAATCGGCACACAGCCGTGATGGACAGGGGCGGGCGGAGCAGCAGCGTGGAAAGCAGGTATGAGGAAGGGGTGAGATATAAAGTTTAAAAGCTTCAAAGTTTTAAAAGCAGTTCAAAAGGCACCTAACAGGACAAAAATATTCACAGGTTAAAAAGAATTAAATAGCTAAAACGCGCTCACTCGCAATCTCGCTCAGAGTGTCTCTGCGCGGTCGCTTGCCCATCGGTGTATATAGAGAGCGTCAGGTCAGCTCCTCCCTCCCGGAAATGCCTCTGCTAGCTCGGCCACGCCCTCCACACAATCGGCACACAGCCATGATGGACCAGGGCGGGCGGAGCAGCAGCGTGGAAAGCAGGTATGAGGAAGGGGTGAGATATAAAGTTTAAAAGCTTCAAAGTTTTAAAAGCAGTTCAAAAGGCACCTAACAGGACAAAAATATTCACAGGTTAAAAAGAATTAAATAGAGTCTCTCACTCAACAGAGGCGGGGGCGCCTCCAGCTCTTCCGGTGAGTGTTCTCTCTTCTTCCCTTCTAAAGGTGGGGGGCCGTCTGGCTCGTTTTTTCCCGGCTTGGACTTCTCTCACGGGGGATGTGTGGGTGCTCCAAACCGTGCAGGGGTTTCACATAGAGTTTCTCGGGGATCCCTTTCAGCCGTTTCCTCTGCCGACGCCGTGCTGGTCGATCAAGAGGTACGCTCCCTGCTGAACAAAGGGGCTGTGGTGGAAACCCTACCTCATCCGAAAGGTTTTATCAGCAACCTGTTTGTTGTAGATAAGGCAGATGGGGGTCAACGTCCCATCATCAATTTACGCGAGTTCAACGAGTGGCTGGTTTACCGTCACTTCAAGATGGAGGGTATCCATCTTCTTCGCGATCTACTCAGGCCGCGCGACTGGCTGGTGCGTCTCGATCTCAAGGACGCGTATCTAACTGTTCCCATTTTTCCCCCTCACCGGAGGTTCCTTCAATTTCACTGGCGGAACACCACATACGAATTTGCCACCCTTCCCTTTGGTCTGTCCTCTGCCCCTTGGTGCTTCACCAAGGTTCTCCGTCCAGTGATCGAAAGGCTGCGGGCATCCGGCATGCGCCTCATAGTTTACTTGGACGACATCTTGCTGATGGCGCAATGTCCCTCATCCTTGACTCGTCAACTCCAGACTGCAGTCAATCTGCTGCCAAGTCTAGGCTTCGTGATCAACGAAGCGAAGTCTACACTCATTCCATCCCAGACAGTCGTCTTCCTGGGATTTTCGATCGATTCAGTGGCGGCAACTCTCAGTCTTCCCTCCCGCAAGTGAAGCAAAGATTCGTCACAAACTCAGGAGGCCGCTAGCGCTGCCTCATCTCTCTCTCAGGCAGTTGGCCAGCCTTGTAGGTTTGCTGTCGGCGTCGATTCAGGCCATATTTCCGGGACCACTCCATTACAGGGCCTTGCAGCGCCTCAAGGCCTATCACCTTCGCAAGGGCTGCTCATACTATCGGAAGGTACCCCTTTCGGCAGAGGCCAGAGAGGAGATTCAATGGTGGCTCGTCAACATGGAGGCCTGGAATGGGCAGGCGATTTTCGGTTCCGCGCCCGATATTATTATCGAATCCGACGCCAGCAGGTCCGGCTGAGGCGCACACTGCGGCGAGTTCACGACGGGCGGGGTGTGGTCACCTCAAGAACAACAGTTACATATCAATTGTCTGGAGCTCTTGGCGGGATCTTTCGCGATCCAATGCTGGACCAAGGACTCCGTTCGGTCTTGCGTACTACTGAAGATGGACAACATATCGGCGGTCCGGTACATCAACCATCTCGGGGGCATGCGGTCGAAAGCGCTCTCAGACATGGCAGCAAACTTTTGGCAGTACTGCCTGGAACACCACGTGTCTGTGACGGCGGAGTACTTACCGGGTCAGGACAACCAGGTGGCAGATTTTCATTCTCATCCTTTTTACGACGGGAGCCTGTGGAAGCTTCATCCAGGATTGTTTTCGGACCGCCAGAGTCTCTGGGGCCCATTCTCAGTCAACCTGTTTGACTCCCGGTTGGATCACCAACTTCCCCGATTCTTCAGTTGGAGACCGGATCCCCTGGCGTCACAGACCGATGCTTTTTTTCAGAACTGGAGAGACGAGCGAGGCTATGCCTTTCCCCCGTTCGCAATGCTTACGAGGGTCTCAGCTCAAGTCCGTGTGGACGTGGTCCTAATGTTTCCAATTTGGAGATCTCAAGTCTGGTTTCCGGTTCTACTGGAACTTTCTTGGGATTCTCCAATCCCACTACCCACTTTCCGACTCTTCTACTCAGTCCGGACAACGTTGCTCACCCGCTAATAGCGCAGGGTTCGCTCACTCTGATGGCGTGGCGGATTACAGGGGACGCTGGGCGGTCCCGGGCCTTTCGGGAGCGGCTGAGAAGTTCATGTCAAAGGCATGGGCCGATAGAACCCTCAAACGATACTGATCTACTTGGAGGAGATGGTGTCGTTGGTGTATGCGACGGAGTCTCAATCTTGTGGCAACAGATGCAACTTCTATCTTAAATTTTTTAGCCAGCCTAGCGGAGGAGGGCTTGGCTTATAGAACCGTCAACACCTTTCGTTCTGCCATCTCAGCTGGTCATGCTGTGGTGGATGGTTCTCCGGTGGGCGAACACCCGTTGGTGTGTCGTCTTCTTCGGGGCATTCGCCTTTCTCTACCTCCTGAGCCTCGTTATTCCAAACTCTGGGATGTGAATCAAGTTTTGAACCTGTTCCTTTCCTGGCAACCTAACCAGTTCCTCTCACAGAAAGAACGGTCAGCGAAGCTGGCAATGCTTCTGTGCCTTATAAGGGTTTCTGATGTTAGAGCATTGGATATTTCCGGGAGGATTTTTTCTCCTACAGGGGTCACTTTCACGATTCGCAGATGGACGAAATGTGGGACGAAATCAGTCTCGTACCCTGATTTTTCAGATGCTCCTAAGTTGTGTGTGGTCTCCTGACTCAAGCAGTACGAGATGTCAGAGGAGTTTCGCCCGCCGGGCGAACAACAGTTGTTTATTGCGCTCAAGAAACCTCATAAAGCGGTTTCTTCACCCACCTTCGCTCGTTGGGTAAGGTGGGTGAGGCAGGAATTGATCTTCGGGCCTTTGGTGCTCACTCCGCTAGAGGAGCAATGGCCTCTAAGGCATTTACCCTGGGAGCTCGTCTGGAAGACATTCTGAATGCAGCAGACTGGTCTTCAGACTCTACGTTTAAGCGGTTTTACTTCAAACCGATTACTGATATGACTCACTTGGTGGTGAGCAAGCTTTAAACGAGCATAATCCTCTCCTCCGGTCCTGACATAGAATAAAAAATGTCCTAGCTATCGTAACGGAAAGTTTTAATTCTATTAAGGACTCGGAGGCGAGGATTATCCCACCCAGGGTTCTCGTTTCTCCGTGATACCTTCCCACCCTCGTATCGGGGTAAGTATCAATTTCTTTAGTCTTAGTTAACTCTTTATTTGCTGTTGCTTGGTTATACTGTTTCCCCTACAGGTGAAGCCTTAGCCATGGCTGTCGCTTATATTCAGTTTTTTCTTCAGGCGATTCTGGAAAACAAGATTCATAACACCTACTGACTGCCTGACCTACAGTGACGAAAGAGGGGGAATGGACAGTAACAGAGGACCTTATCCACAACGGAGCCTGTGATTGGTGCAGAGGAGAGGACGCTCTACCTGTGGACACTCTATTGTTTTTCTTCTGTATTCCCTATGTTTCATGGGAATAGTAGTTTGGTTTTGTTGACTTAAAATGGCTGCTATTCATTAAAGTGGAGAAAGAATAGCATAATCCTCGCCTCAGAGTCCTTAATAGAATTGAAACTTTCGGTTACGATAGCTAGGAAATTTTTCATTCCTTACCTTAGAATATCCCCAGGCGTCAGACTGGATCCGGAAAGTTTTCGTCAGCAGTACCCCTGCGCGACGGAAGGTGGCGTTGTGCGGCTCCGCGTCCGTCGCTGGCGCCGTATGCGCCAAATTAACGTCACGGAGACTACTTAGGCGCCACCCATGCGCGCTGACGTCAGTTCTGTACACGACTTTCAGCGCCAGGAACGCAGAGCCATGCAAGAAACTGACCACTGGTGCCATTAAACTAGGGCCCTGAAAAGGATGACCTAACCTTAGAAATCCGTTCGCAGAGCGGGGAGGATGGGTGGGGCGGTAAGGAATCTATCACTAACTAATGTCTCTTACAGATATATCGTTACACAAGTAGTAACTTGTGCATCTGAAAGAGACACGTTAGTGATAGATTCCTTACCTTAGAATAGATACCCCAGCAATATCAACCCCGGTGGTGGGTCTGTGAACAAGATTACACCAGAAAGTCACGGAGGACAGAACGGCCAAAGAAGCCGTCCCTCCGGACTGGACTGTCAAGGCAATAATGCTTGGTAAACGTGTGCAGCGAGGCCCACGTAGCTGCCTGACAAATGTCCTGCAAGGGAACGCTGCGTCCCAAGCCACTAGTGGCTGCCGTTGCTCTGGTAGAATGGGCACGCAGCCCCACAGGAGGCTCCTTCTTAGCCAACAAGTAACATGCTTTGATGCACAGAACAACCCACCGAGTGATGGTTCGTTTGTGCACAGGCCGACCTTTTTTGGCGCCCACGTAGCCAACAAAAAGCTGGTCATCCACCCGGAACTGTTGTGTGCACTTTAGATAGAACAAGAGCGCACGTATTGGGTCCAGAGGATGGAGTCGCTCTTCCTCTTTTGAAGGATGCGGAGGCGGGAAGAAGGTGGGCAAAGTGATGGTCTGCCCGATGTGGAAGGGCGTGACAACCTTCGGCAAGAAAGAAGGACGAGTCCTTAAAACCACCTTGTCCGGATGAACAGAAAGAAAAGGAGGTTTAGAAGAAAGTGCCTGGAGCTCACTCACTCTTCTGGCAGAGATGATAGCTACCAGGAAAGTCGTCTTGAGAGTGAGAAGACGTAAGGGACAGTTATGAAGGGGCTCAAAGGGAGTACACATCAGATATGTCAAGACAAGATTTAAGTCCCATTGAGGCATTATGAAAGGCACGGGAGGAAACGTGTGTGTAATGCCTTTGAGGAAGCGATTAACAGCTGGGGACTTAAAAAGAGACAGCTGATCTGGAAGCCATAGAAAGGCGGAGATGACCGAAAGATATCCCTTGATAGTGCCCAGAGCAGAGCCCTGCTGGGCCAAAGAGAGAAGGAGCAGAATGACCTTAGAAAGAGGGATAGAAAGGGGGTCCATAGCCTTTGCTGTGCACCATGCCACAAATTTGTTCCACCTGCAGGCGTATACCGTTTTAGTGGAGGGACGCCTAGCTGCCAGAATGACATCACAGACTTCGGGAGGAAGGTCGAAAGCTGTCAACTGTCGCCGCTCAATCTCCACGCATGGAGGTGGAGGCTGGACAGGTTCGGGTGGAGGACCGTTCCCTGCTGCTGCAACAGAAGATCCTCCCGACGAGGCAGTCGGATCAGGGGATCGATCGCCATGCTGAGTAGTGAATATGCTACTTACCAGTATGCATCTGTTCTTGGCATGTAGGGCTGCTGACATTCATATCTGTGCATAGATCGCCACCTAGTGTTGGGTCCGGATGTTTGCACGTTGTTGTCCTGGAAGAGTCTTCGAAGTATCCTGAGATAGGTGACTCCTCCCCTGGACCACAGTGCGCATGGGCATCCTCTCCATCCTCAGATTGTTTTTCGCCATTGTGGCAGTGATGGAGTAGATATAGAAAGTGATGACCATGCTATGCAGTAATTCTGAGAGCTGCAGCTGCTACAGGCGCTGGGGAGGAGGGCGGGCGATATGAATGTCAGCAGCCCTACATGCCAAGAACAGATGCATACTGGTAAGTAGCATATTCAGTTCGAGGCATGTGGGCTGCTGAATTCATATCTGTGCATAGAATATATAGCAGTACCTCCCATTAGCGGCGACCACCAGTGCCAGCTGCAGCAGTCTGAAAAAGAGTTTTGAGAACAGCCTGTCCTACAGCTGCCTGCTGTTTTGAGTGTACATCTACACAATAGTGTTTGGTAAATGTATGTATAGTGGACCATGTGGCTGCTCTACATATATCATGTAAAGGAATGTTTCCCAGGAAAGCCATGGAGGCCCCTAACTTACGTGTTGAGTGGGCCCGTGGGGGAATCGTTAATGTGCGTTTAGCCTTTTGATAGCAAATTTGAATACATTTAACGATCTATCTGGCTATACCTGCCTTGGAGATTGCGTTGCCTTTGTGTTGTGGGGAAAAGGCGACGAAAAGTTGTTTCGTTTTCCTAAAGTTTTTAGTTCTGTCTATGTAGTACATGAGGGCTCTTTTGACGTCTAGTGTATGGAGCATTCTTTCAGCGACATTTTGTGGATTCTGAAAGAAAACAGGCAGTTCAATGGTTTGATTCATGTGGAACTGCGATATTACTTTAGGCATGAATTTGGGGTTGGTACGTAGTACGACCCTGTTTGCGTGAACCTGTATGAATGGCTCTTGAATGGTTAGTGCCTGGAGTTCACTAACTCTTCTCAACGAAGTGATTGCTACTAGGAAAGCCACCTTCCAGGTGAGGAATTGAATCTCACATGAGTGGAGAGGTTCGAAGGGTGGACCCATCAGTCGGGTGAGGACCAAGTTGAGGTTCCACACTGGTGCTGGTGGGTGTCTTGGGGGAATCACTCGTTTAAGTCCCTCCAAGAAGGCTTGGATGGCAGACACTCTGAATAAAGAGAGGTGCTGCCTGTTTTGGAGATAGGCTGCTATTGCGGTTAAATGGATACGTATTGAGGTGTATGCCAGATTGCATCGGTATAGGTGTAAGAGGTAACAGATTATTTTTTGAGTGGATGCGTCTAGCGGGTTAATGTCATTGTTATTACAATAAATGACAAACCTCTTCCATTTGGCTGCATAGCAAGCTCTGGTAGTGGGTCTCCTAGCTTCCTTAATGATGTCCATACAGTCAGGTGGCAGGTTTAGGTAGCCAAACTCTAGGACTTCAGGAGCCAGATTGCCAGGTTCAGCTGTTGCGGATCTGGGTGCTGAATTTCTCCATGGTTCTGCGTTAAAAGCGCGGGTTTGATCCGCAGCCTTTGATGCGGCACCACGGAAAGTTCCAGAAAGGTGGTGTACCATGGCTGGCGTGCCCATGTTGGAGCAACCAGGATGAGTGTCAGTGAGTGCTGTCGCAGTTTGCGTGCCACTAGCGGTATCAACGGCGCTGGGGGAAAAGCGTACGCAAATCTGCCGGACCAGTTCATCCATATCGCATTGCCCTGCGACTGTGGATGTGGGAACCTGGCGGCAAAGCTTTGGCATTTTGCGTTTTCCCTTGTGGCGAATAGGTCTATCTCTGGATGACCCCACTGCTGGAAGTACGGTTGGAGTACTGATGGGTGTAACTCCCACTCGTGCATTTGGTGGCTGTGTCTGCTGAGCAGATCCGCCATCTGGTTATCCTTGCCGGGGAGGTGTTCCGCCATGAGGAATATGTTCCTCTGAATGGCCCACTTCCACATGCTCTGAGCCAGATGAGACAACTGTGGAGAGTGTGTTCCTCCCTGCTTCTGTATGTAGTACATGGCAGTCATGTTGTCCGTCCGGATCAACACGACCTTGTTGCACAGGTGTACTTTGAATGCTTTCATAGCCAGGAAGATTGCCATCAGTTCCAGAAGGTTGATGTGCATCTTCTTTTGTTGTGTAGTCCATAGTCCCTGCACTGTGTAATTGAGTACATGGGCTCCCCATCCCTGGAGAGACGCGTCCGCTGTCAGTATTATTTGTGGAACAGGCTCTTGGAACGGTCGGCCCTTGCAAAGGTTTTGTGGATTCCACCAATGCAGAGAGTTGTATGCCCGACCGCTCACCAACACTAGGTCTTTTAATTGCCCGTGAGCCTGATTCCATTGACGTGCTAAGCACTCCTGAAGCGGGTGCATATGTAGTCTCGCGTGTGGGACTATGAAAATGCAGGAGGCCATCATGCCTATCAACTGCATGAACACTCGCGCAGGAAGGGAGTGTTGGGGTTTGAACTTGGAAATCAGCATTTGCATGCTGTTGATCCTCACTAAATTTGGCTGAGCTGTGGCTGCCAGAGTGTCTATGGTCGCACCTAGGTACTGTTGTACGTGTGCGGGTTGGAGATGTGATTTCGGGTAATTTAGTGAGAATCCCAGACTGTGAAGAAGGTGAATGGTGCGGGACATGTGGCTGGCACATTGCTGGGCTGACTTTGCCTGAACAAGCCAGTCGTCCAGGTAAGGGTAGACGTGAATGTGTTGCCTTCGTAGATGTGCAGCCACGGTAGCTAGGCACTTTGTGAAAACTCTGGGTGCTGTTGTCACTCCGAAGGGGAGGACTTTGAATTGATAGTGCTGCCCCTGAATGGTGAACCGGAGATATTTTCTGTGTGACGGGTGTATGGGTATGTGGAAATACGCATCTTTGAGGTCTAGCGTGGCTAGGAAGTCTCCCTGTTTGAGCAGCGGGAGGACTTGTTGTAGGGTGAGCATGTGGAAATGCTCTGAGAGAATGTAGCGGTTGAGGGGTCACAGGTCTAGTATAGGTCTAAGTGACCCGTCCTTTTTTGGAATTAAGAAGTACAGGGAGTACACCCCCGTACCTTGCTCGTGGACGGGTACGACCTCTATTGCGCCTTTTTTCAGCATACTTAGCACTTCCTGCTGTAATAGCGCTAAGTGCTCTGAGGACATAGGACAGTGTTTTGGCGGTATTGTGGGTGGAGTGGAGGTTAATTCTAGGCAGTAACCGTGTTTGATAATATCTTTGACCCACCTGTCCGTGGTGATGGAGTTCCACGTGGACAGGAACCTTTGTAGCCTCCCCCCGACAGGTGTTATGTGGTCGGGAGGAAGGGAGAGGGCGTCACTGTTTGTTCTTGGGGAAGGACCTGGTATTGCCGTATCCGCGTCCTCTGCCCTTTGTGCTGGAGCCACGATAGCCACCCCTGGTATTTTTATCGTAGGTACTTTGTGTGTTGCCCTTGTTGTAGGTTTGCTGTGACCCCTGTCCTCTACCTGCTCCTCTATTTCCGGGGCGACGAAAGGAGCCACTCCGAAAGGTCTGCGTTTGGAGAGCCCCCATGGACTTTGCAGTGTCCGTGTCCTTTTTTATTTTTTCTAGGGTGGTGTCAACCTCTGGTCCGAATAAGTAGTCGGGGTTGACCGGTTGATTGAGAATGTTATTTTGAACCTCAGGTTTGAATCCGGAGATTCGTAACCAGGCGTGTCGTCGTAACATGGCGCTGGTGTTTATTGCTCTGGCCGCTGTATCTGCGGCATCCAGTGCACACTTAATGGATGCGTTTGTGAGGAGTTGTCCCTCCCTGATGAGGATCTCTGCTCCCTCTTTGTATTGGTCAGGGAGATGTTGGAGTAGGGTTTCTAATGTGTCATAGTGTGCGCGATCGTAGCGAGCTAGGAGCGCCTGGGTATTGGCAATACGCCATATGTTAGCTGCCTGGGCTGCAACCCGTTTGCCGGAGGTCTCTAGCACCTTGGACTCTTTGTCCGGGGGAGGAGCATCCCCAGTTGTCTGCGAGTGCGCCCGTTTGCGAGCATTAGCGACTACGATGGAGTCCAGAGGCAACTGGCCTCTAATGTACGTAGGGTCCCCAGGCGCCGACCTATATTTCTTGTCGATCCTGGGGTTTATTACTCTTGCCCTGGTGGGTTCTTTGAAAATGTCCTTTGCTGGTTTGAGGACACCTTTCAACATGGGTAGAGTTTTGATATTCCTTTCTGAGGATGCAAAAGTATCCATTAGAAAATCGTCCTCGATTGTGTCAGAGTGGAGTTGCACACCATGATTGGCAGCAGCACGTTCAATTAGGGCGTTGAATGCGGCAGTGTCCTCTGTGGGAGACGTTTTTGCGCCATATAGCTGCGTGTCCTGTGTATCCATAGGTGCACCCGTGTCCACAGGGTCATCCCAAGCCTGGTCAGGGTCCTGTTGGCCTTCAGGGTCCATCTCTCTGGGGTAGGGGACGTCGTCACCCATATAGTCCTCCAAAACGTCGGTTTCGGAGTGTGTCGGAGAGAAGGACTGTGGATCTGGGTAAGAGGTATGGAGACGTTCGTAAAGAACTGGTTCCGAATCCGCTGGCAGCTTTTTCTTTAGTGGGATCCGGTAGGAGTCCAAAGCGTGTTCGGAAGATATTCTCCGCTTGTGGAGCATAATTCTGCCGGTGTCGGCATCGATGATGTGGGACGGTGACGTCTCCGTAGGAGAGCGTTCGGCAGGTGTGATCCAAGTTTGGGTGACACGTGTTTTTATTTCAAACATTTTGGGCGCCGTGGATGGCGGCAGGCCAAAAGTGATATGGGGTGGTGCTGGAGAAGCTTTCTGAGCTTTTTTCGGCTCGGAGCCTGACGTGTCCTGGAGGGCAGCCTTTTCTTTGATGCGTTGCAAGAACGCTACAAATTGTCGCACCTGGAACGCCGACGGTTCTTTGGCGCCGAGCGGTTCTGTAGAGGCAGGCGTGGACTTCTTCGGGGCCACGGGGTCATCGAGTCAAGGAGAGGTAGTAGCCGTCGACGGCGTCGATGATTGGGCCTTAGGTGCTGCTTTCGAAGCGGTGTGCGACGCAGCGGCCATTTTGACCTTCGTGGCTGGAGCCGATGGTTTCGGTGCCGGGTGCCGAGGCGGTTTGGCGGTACCGATGGCCTTTTTCCGTGTGTCGGCGCCGACGTCGGCTGCTGCGAGTTCGGCACCGAAGTCCCGTTTGGTGCGGTCGGTGCCGACGGGTTTGGCTGGCGTCGAAGGTGTAGTGGGCTTCGATCCGACCAGTGTCACTTTCAGTTTCGGTTTGTGTGGAACCGACACGACTTTTGGTTTCGGTTTCGAGGAAGGGAAACCAGTCGTTTTGGGTACTAATGGCTGTCGCTGAATGTCCGAGGCCGGGCCCGAGGGCGGGGCCGAAGAACTGCGGGATAGGTCTTGGGTAAGGCCCGAAGGCGATCCCTCGACCGGAGCCATAGACTGACGCACTGGGATATCCTCCGTCTGTACGGGTAGGCCTTGCTCGTCACCGGAGCTACTTTCTTCGGCCCCTAAGGCCTCATCGTAGTCTCCTACCTCGGTGTCGGCTTCATCTCTGTGAAAGAGTTGTTCTTCGATGTCTTCCGATCCGGAATCGTGTTCGGAAGCGGGGCTGGAGGGTAGGTTCTCCACGCCTTCCACATCTTCGTCCTCGGCGCTGAAGATGTTGGTTGGGGCCGGTGCCGCTTGCTGCGCTTCAAGTCTCGCTGCTCGTCGATTCCGGAGAGTCTTTTTGGATCGGAATCGGGCACAGGCTATACATGTGGATTCGTCGTGATCCGGTGAAAGGCATTTGTTGCACACCGGGTGGACGTCGACATGGGGATATTTCGCATTGCAAACAGGACACCGCTTGAATGGTGTCCTGGATTCCATCGTCGATGTGGTCGGATAAGATGCGAAAAAGTTGGTTTTGTTAAGTCAGTAAACTAACAAGTAACTGTCGATACCGATCGGGAACAGTACCGACGCGAACTAAAGGCCTTTTGGCCTGAAAAAAAGTTTTCCCTAACTTGAGTCAAGATAAGCACATCCGAACCCAATGGCGGAAAAAAACAATCGGAGGATGGAGAGGATGCCCATGCGCACTGTGGTACAGGGGAGGAGTCACCTATCTCAGGATACTTCGAAGACTCTTCCAGGACAACAACGTGCAAACATCCGGACCCAACACTAGGCGGCGATCTATGCACAGATATGAATTCAGCAGCCCACATGCCTCGAACCTCAGGATACCAGTATCTTCGTGCCCAATCCGGAGCCACAAGGATGACTTGGGCCCGGTCGCGCCGAATCTTCTTCAGCACTCTGGGCAGAAGTGGTAAAGGCAGAAAGGTGTACAACAGACCGCAGCTTCACTCGTGCCGAAAAGCGTTGCAAAGCAAGTGCCGCCTTGGAAATTCCAACACGCAGAACTAATGACATTGCGCGTTCTCTTTGGTGGCGAATAGATCTAACCAAGGCTCTCCCCACTGCAGAAAGAGACCTTGTGCCTCATCCGAGTTCAGACACCATTCGTGATCTATCATGTACCGGCGGCTGAGTTTGTCCGCCCTGGTGTTCAGAGAACCTGCCAGGTGTTGAACCACCAAGGTGATGCCTTGATGTTCCAGCCATGTCCAGAAGCGAAGAGCCTCCTGACAGAGGGTCCACGATCCCACCCCGCCCTGTTTGTTGCAGTACCACATGTTGGTGGTGTTGTCTGTGAACACCTGCACTACACTTACCCGGACAGAGGGAAGAAATGCTTTCAGTGCAAGCCGGATCGCCCGAAGCTCCAAGAGGTTGATATGGAGCTGGGACTCTGCCGGAGACCAGAGGCCTTTGATCTCCGCCTCTCCCAAGTGGCCTCCCCATCCCAGGAGTAACGCATCAGTCACCACTGTATGCTCCGGTTGGGGAAGGGAGAGGGATCTGCCCTTGACCCAATCGTGATTCGTGAGCCACCACTGCAATTGTCATGCAGTGCCTTCCGAGATCTGGACGTGATCGGACAGGTTTCCCTGATGCTGTGCCCTCTGGAACTTCAGGTCCCACTGCAGAACCCGCATATGCCATCTGGCATGTTGCACTAGCAGGATGCAGGAGGCCAGTAGGCCCAGGAGCTGGAGGGTCATCCTGACCGAAACCCGGGATAGAGGCTGATAGGTCGGAATCGTAGCCTGAATATCCCGGACTCGCTGCTCTGGAGGATAAACCCGAAATTGCGTCGAATCCATAACTGCTCCGATGAAGAGGAGCTTCGGAGAGGGGCTCAGGTGAGACTTCGGCACGTTGATGGAAAACCCCAGCAAATGCAGGAGGTCGGCCGTAGTCTGGAGGTGGGAGACGACTCCCTGGGGTGGGCCAACCTTTAACAACCAGTCGTCAAGATAGGGGAAGACTGGAACCCCCGATCTGTGCAGATGAGCTGCGACACCCGCCATCACTTTCGTGAACACCCGAGGGGCACTGGTAAGGCCAAAGGGGAATACGGCAAACAGAAAATGCTCTTGGCCTACCGTGAACCGTAGGTAACGCCGGTGGGCCGGCAGGACGGGGATAGGAAAATATGCGTCCTGCAAGTCCAACGCTACCATCCAGTCTCCAGGGTCGAGGGCAGCCAAGACCTGAGCCAGAGTCAATATTTTGAAGTTCTCCTTCCGGAGGAAGCGGTTGAAGTTCCTGTGGTCCAAGATGGGGCGCAGGCCCCCTTTCTCCTTCTTGGGGACCAGAAAGTAGTGGGAATAGCAACGTCTGGCCCAGGAACGCGCTCGATGCCCCCTTGGCAAAGAGCGCCGTGAATTCCTGTTGGAGAAGCCCAAAATGGTCCACCGACATGCGGTGGTACTGAGGAGGCATGGCTGGCGGGGCAGACTCGAAAGGGAGGGATTAGCCCCTTCTGACGATTTGCAACACCCACCTGTCCGAGGTAACCGAAGCCAGTGGGGGAGGTGATGGCAAATCCTGCCGCCCACCGGCGTGGGGTTTGCCCCACAGCTCGGAATAGGAAGGCTTCGAGACGGATGCTGCGGGAGCGGAGGTGGACTGACCCGCACTCTGGCCCCCTGTCTGGACAGACCCGCACTCTGGCCCCCTGTCCCGCCGCGGCGTAACCATATCTGCGCTGAGGTTGGTTCTGCGCAGGCTCCTGGCTGAACGAACGTGTCAGGGCCCCCCTTCCGTGGCCACGAAAGGAACGAAAAGCAGACGTGGCTGGGCGCGTGGTGGAGAGACCCAAGGACGTGGCCGTAGCTCCAGTGCACTATATGCCTTATCGTCAAACAGGCGAGTACCATGAAAGGGCATGTCCATAAGAGAACTCTGAACATCCCCTGAAAACCCAGTGGACAGCAACCAGGCGTGGCGACGGAGGGCCACTGTAGTGGAAATCGCCCTACCCAGTGAGTCCGCGGTGTCCACTCCACACCGGATGGCGAACTTTGCTGCATCTTTCCCCTCAGCAACAGCTTGGGAAAGCACTGTCCGAACCTCCTCTAGACACTGAGACAGCCCCTGCGCAACCATGTCCCACACAGCGTGGTAAGTAGCGGCCCAGGGGCATGCGGTTTTCACCGACCGCAGATCTAAGCTGGTCGTAGGCAGGTCAAGGGCCTCAGCCGCTCTATGGAGCACCGTAGTGTATGTGGCGCCCTCCGCTATAGCCACAGCAGGAGGAAAAAGAAAACCAGGTTCAGAGGAGAGGTCAAGGCCAACTGGATCTTCTGTCCATTCCTGTTCCGACCCGCACTGCCGTGCGAGAGCGTCCTCAGACCCCTCCCAGTCGTCCCCGTCCTCCACTGCCCGTGGAACAGGCTACGGCAGCAGGGGAGGGACAGGGGAGTAAAAAGGGTTGAACGGCGTTGTGTCCCAATTAGGGTCCCAACCAGGGAAAAAATTGTCCAGGAAACCGGGCAAGGGTGGAACGAACTGAACCCACTGCGGCACCGGGAACGGAGCTGCTGGCGGAGGACCTTGCGGCGCCGGGGCCGGTGGCAGAGGACCTTGTGGGCCGGAGCCACCAACAGCGCCGGCAGCGGAGCTGGCGGCAAGGGAGGGCCCTCAGCTGGGATCACGGAGCCCGAAGGCCCGGCGGCAGGAGCCCTAGGCCTGAAAAGGCGGTCCATGGCAACAAGGAAAGCTTGCATCTGGGCAGGAGTCGCCGACAGACAGACCCGGATAAGGTGGGTAGGACGCGGGACTCACAGGTTCCAAAGGAGCTGTGGGGGAGGGACCCACAGCCCCCTCATCCACGTTCGGAGACAGAAGGGTGACGTCGGAGAGCGAAAACGCTTCTTCGACTTCTTCTTATGACTTCTCTTACCCGATTCCGAGTGTGAAGACTTCGACCCCGAGAAGCGATGATGATGGCTCTGCGGTCGCTCCCTCGATCGACCCCTGGACCTCGAACGGCACGGAGACGCCTGCCGGGCCTCCAGCAGCTTACGGGACCGCTTCCTTAAGGCCTTCGGAGCCATGGCCAGACAGTAGGAACATGACCGGGAGTCATGGTCGCGCTCCAGACAGTAGAGACAGACGCTATGGGGGTCGGCCACCGACATCGTACGGCGACAGGCCCTGCAGGATTCAAACCTAGGCATCCCTACGTGGCACCAGGAGTCAAAGACTCAGAAAAGGACAAAAAGCCTCAAGTTAGTAAAAAAGTGACTAGGGTACATGCTCTAACCAGATCTGCGCTTGCTGGTGCGGAAAAAGAAAGAACTGACGTCAGCGACATGGGTGGCGCTTAAGTAGTCTCCGTGACGTCATCTCGGCGTATGCGACGCCAGCGACAGACACGGAGCCGCACGACGTCACCTTCTGTAGCGCAGTGGTACTGCGGACGAAAACTTTCCAGATCCAGTCAGACGCCTGGGGATATTCTAAGGTAAGGAATCTATCACTAACGTGTCTCTTTCAGATGCCCTGAAATTGCTGCCGATTGCTAACAATAGCCAGATGTAATATTCTCATATCACCACGCCTTTACTCTCAATGTGTGACGCACACTTTGTAATAATTTTTTTTAGCAATTGCCTTTTGCTGAAGTTTTCTGACAATTTTTACAGTGCACAATAGTGTTACATAAACTAGCTTGGATATCTGTATTTTCCTACGTCCTGTTATGTTGTTTTTGCATGTGTATGAGTGGCGGCACAAAGTAACAATAAAAAAAGTTCTCCCACACATTATCTCAAGCCGGAAAGCGCAAGGAAACTGTAATTAGCCGCTGCGCCACAGCCTTGAACAGAAGTGACGTATCAGCAAAGTGAACGAGGTAGGAGGCACCAAAGAAAAACAACACTGGAGTCAACCAATGGTAAGTAGCAAGTGGGGAAAAAAGTGGAATTTTTGATGACAGCAGGTCTTTGAAATAGCGCATGTGTCCTGTATGCTGGACCTAAAAAGGAAAGGTTTGGGCCTAGCAAATGGTTTATCTTACCAGGTTGAAATGGCACTGTAATCTGCACACAGGCTCAGCAATGACAGGCCTGGGCCACGGTTAGAGGGCTTCTTAAGTGTGTGGTACAATAAGTGCTGCAGGCCCACTAGTAGCATTTAATTTACAGGTATGTAGTGCAAATTACTAAGGAATTGTAAGTAAATTAAATTTTCCAATTGGGGTTTAGCCGATATCACCATGTTTTGGGGAGAGACCACAATCACTTTAGCACTGGTAATGATGTCAATCCTGCCTAAATTCACCTATTTATTTGACAATATCCCCCATACGTTTGAGAAGGAAACTCTAGCTAAGATTTAAGGGAGAGTAACCACTTTGATATGGGCCACCAAGGGTATAAGGCTATCATGGAAGAAGCTTAGAAGGAGATCGAATGAAAAACTTGAGGATGTGGTATTCTTGCCCAGATGAGACGTGTGGGGGCTATATCTGAAACAATGTTAGAAAGCCCATGGAAGTGGGCTTCTTTATACATTTCAGGCCCCTAAGTTTTCAGAAAGTGAGGTTGAAATATTTAAGATCCACAGCCAAGGTAGGGTTTGAATTTAGCATGTTATTTAATGGTACACCATACTACAACTAGATGGCTCAGGAACCCAAGAGTTTTTGAAGGGCTACTTTGGCAGCCCAATGAGATATACTGGGAATGAAAAATGGGGCAACTAATGGAGGGAGATAATCTGCTGTCTTGGGATGGCTAGAGAATGCTTCTGAGATCTGGCATGTCAAGATTTAAATACTATCTACTGTCCACATGGTTTAAAACCCAAGACTGGACTAACTGTGAGCCTATCACCATAAAAACGGAGTTGGAAGACATTCTAATAAAGAAGGAAGAAGTGGCATAATGGTACTGAGACCTGTCAAAGGCGGCAAAAGAGATGATTACCATGTGTGGGAAAAACACTTTTCCCAGGAAGAGCTGGAGGGACTTTGGCAAGTATCTTGGAGCATGTTATATTCTACAGTTAAATTGGCTCCATTTAGAAGGAATAATCTGTTCACTCTTCGAAAAATCTACTGGACCACTCAGAAGCCTGTGAAGTTCAGTAAGGACAAGTACTCCAAGTGTAAAAAATGCGCTAGCCAGTTTGTGTACGACATTCATATGTCTTTTAGTTACCCAAGATTGTCCCAGTTTTGGCAAAAAGTCGATAAGATCATTTCTGACATTTTGGGACAGGCTGTAGAGGTAATCCCAACTTTGATATTTTTCAGGGTGCTAGGGGAAATAAATAGGAGGGACAAAAATTATCTAGTGCATGATAAATTGCTGTTTTATTTGATTTTGCTGGCAAGAAGGGAAATATGCAGGAGATGGTCACAGACCGAGGCCACTACGGGGGCTGATTGGTGGAGATCAGTAAAATATATATGAGTTGGAGCCCACGTTGCTGCCTGAAAGATATCCAGGGCAGGAACTCTGTGAGCTATAGCACTGGTCACAGCTTTGACTCTGGTAGAGTGAGCGCACAAACTCTGTGCTTTTTGGCCAATGCGCAACATATTTTGATGCAGAGAACTATCCATCACAAGATAGTCCACTTCTGCTCCGCCTTCTCTGTCTTAGCACCGACACCTCATGAAGAGTTGATCGTCCACCCGGAACTCGCAAGTGCGATCAAGGCAGAATGACAACACTCTTTTTGGGTGCAGTCGGTGGAGTCTCTCCTCTTCTTTAGTGGGATAAAGGAAAGAGTAAAATGTAGGCAGAGTGATGAACTGGCCTACAAGGAAAGGAGAGAGAACCTTTGGTAAGAAGGATACTCTTGTTCAAGGACCAATTTGTCAGTATAGAGGCTAAGGTATGGAGGAAGCACAAGCAGAGCCTGTAGCTCACTGATCTTTAGGGCAGATGCTATCGCCACTAGGAAGACTGACAGGACAGTTGTGGAGCGGCACAAAGGGAACGAATGTCAGGAAAGTGAGAACCAAGTTAAGGTCCCACTGGGGCATAATAAAAGGTGCTTGGGGGAACATGTGCTGGAGACTTTTGAGAAACCGAAGGACAATAGGGGATCTGAAAAAGGATGGCTGATCTGGCAATTGCAGAAATGCTGAAATGGCAGAATAACCTTTCAACGTGCCCGAGGCAGAGCCCTGCTGAGCTAAGGTAAGAATAAACAAGAGAACCTGGGAAAGAGGTGTGGATAGAGAGTCAACATGTTTATCTGTACATCATGACCCAAACTTGCTCCAACACCAGGCATATACAGTCTTGGGGGGAGAGTGGGGGTGGAGGAGCCTGGCTGCCAAGATAACATTGCAGACTTTGGACAGAAGGTCAAAAGCTGTCAACTGTTGCTGCTCAACTTCCACGCATGAAGGCAACACGTTTTCAGGTTCGGGTCCAAAAAACCCTGCCCTGCTGCTATGACAGAAAATACTCCCCAAGAGGCAGACTGATGGGAGGACCAATGCTCAGGCTCAATAGCTTGGGATACCAGACTCTCCATGCCCATTCCAGAGCTACAAGAATGCATTGGGCCAGAAGTACTTCGTTTTCTTGGGTACTCTGGGAAGGATTAGTATTCGCGGAAAGGCATACAGGAGGCCAGATCTCCACTTCAGTCGAAAAGCATCGCCAACCGGGGGCTGCCTTGTAAACTCCAGTGCACAAATCTGATGACATTGCGCATTCACAGCAGAGGTGAACAACTCTAACCAAGGAGCTCCAGACTCTAGGAAAAGACCTTGCGCCACCTATGGATTAAGATGCCATTCGTAATCCGCTAGGGATCGGCAGGTGTGTTGGTCCACTCTGGGGTTCAGAGAACCCACTAGGTGTTGTACTACTAGGTATATGATTTGGTGTTCCAGCCATGTCCACAGATGTAAAGCCTATTGCAAGCGGGTCCACAACCCCATCCCGCCTTGCTTGTTGCAGTACCAAATGGCGGTGGTATTGTCCGTGAAAACCTTTATCAGCCTTCTCCTGATTGAAGAAAGAAAGGCTTTCAATGTCAACCGGATCACCCAAGCTCCAAAAAATTGATTTGGAGGCCGGATTCTGATCTTTGCTTCTCCCAGATGGCCACCCCAGTCCAGGAGTGATGCATCTGTCACTACAGTCCGAATCGCAGTTCTTCAGCCACCACTGCAGGTCTTTTGCAGTTCCTTCTGCAATCTGGTCCATGTCGGAGAGATTCCCTTGATGCTGCGCCCACTCGGAGTTCAGTACACCAACACAGGGCGACCATATATTCCCACAATAGATTGGGCATAAACATTAACAAAACCAAGTGTCTCTTGCAGGAGAGAAATTATTCTGCACACCTGCAGTCAGCACAACATCAGACTGGAGGCTGAGAAGTGTAAAAAAGAAGAAAAAAACAAGGCAGCAGGCCTTTTAAATTCATGCACCCACACACCCAGGATCTTAAGCAACAAGCCTGTATTCATGACAAATGCCCCAACTCTATTCCAATGTAGGAAACAGTTGAAGAAAGAAATCCTTAAACACTACATCACAATGCAAAAACAGTACAATTCTGCTCCCAGAATCCAGTAACTCCTACCATCGCTCATTGACTATATGCTTTCCTATGACCTTGTACAGTGCTCTGCTACCTTTTGGATAGGTTTCCGGTATAAAGATATGACATACCTGTGTACATGAATTATTTTTTATGCAAGTCGATTGTACAATTGTACATTAAAACATCTGGAGAATACAAATACATAATTTGGTTTTCATTCCGTTTGCATTGATTACTTTTATTAGACTATCAAGAGTGCATTTTCACATCAATACACTGCATGTTCTATTAATGCTTCATGACTGATGTACAATGCTAAGGGTAGCAGGACATAAAACAATATTGCAGCTGTAGACTTCAATCAAATATGTTATCTAGAAAGAGGCACAGCCTTTATACCTTTTGATCAAGGTGTCAACATTCGGGAGGGAAATAGGATCTAGAAGAAACTTTTGACTACTGAAATTATATTTATATATAAATAATTATTTACGCTATGTTACAAAAGACCTTTACAAGGTGAGTATTCCTGTCCATAACCCTGTGTATTTGGTACACAAATGTGCTTCAATAATAAAAAAAACAAAACAGAGCACTTAATAATCTTTTGAACGTTTTCAACAATTTCCTAAAATCCAATGGAATTTTCCAGTTAAATAAACAGGTTTTGTGATAATTTAATGACTTAAACAGAACATTTTAAGGTGCAGCTCGAAAGAACCGAAATAATGACAAAGTGGGTATTCTGGAAGAATAGATAATGTCAAGGCAATAACATAAATCACACATTATAAACAGTGTTACCACAAGGACCCATTTGCTTTCACTGGGAATATTTTAGAGATCCTGTCTCCTACAAGAGCTGGTATTGATTTTTTAAGTAGGAAACTGTGACAAGGCAACTGAAACATGTCAAAACCGTGAACTGACTTTCCATCGACTCTGATTTAGAAAGAGTCTGAAAATCTTACGTACTCCCCATGGCAAATACAAAAATAAACATGCTTATTCAGAAATAACTTAGTACAAATGCTGTCTGGAACCAGGATTTCAGAAATTCTCGGAAGGCTATCAGAATTATGACTGTGTAATTTGAAGAGTTTCCAGCATGTCTTCTACTGCCTTTAAAGAGTACTTTGTTTCCTTCTTACTCCGACCTGCAAACTAAAATAGGCAGATGAAATTAAACGCTAAAGCAACCACTTTTTGTCAAAAAATTCAAAGTAAAATATTTATTCTGATACAATTGGCAAGGAAAAGTCATAGACATAAACAAAACACAAATTAAAGAGCAGGAACCACACTTGTATTCTTCCCTTACCGGGGTGCTTTAATGGGAGTAGACATTGTCCCATACACTACAGAAACAAGTTATTTTAAATATCAAACCTTGTGGTGCTTGCGCATTATCAAAAAGAGCTGCTCAACGATTCATCGTAAGGAAGGAACCCATCATCCTAACATTCGCTATAACTATTGGTGCACAATGTTTCTCCCCATCTAAAAATGCACTTCCAAAACACTCCAGAGGCCAGGATAGGAGAAGCAGATGTGACCTGTCATACAGGCTTGGGGGAGACTGCTGTCTCACGGCATCTGTGAACAAGAGCACTCAGACAGATTTTGCATCAGAAAAGTGTCTGCTCCTGACCCACCAAACCACTGGTGGGTCCTGGCCCTCCGGGAAGAGACAGCGTCATCACCGACAGCCTGCCAGGCTTTTCTCTTTTAAGCATGTCCTGCTAGTCAGTGCCTTGTGGGGAAAGATCATGCAGCACCTGTAATCCGTTCCCACATTAAGATAAAACACAGAACGGGAATCTTTTGACCCAAAAGGGCCTTTGACGGTGAACCCATAAAGTTGGTTAAGCTTCCTGCTGGCTCTAACCGGAGGATGCAGCATCCATGGGGAGAAAAAGGCTGCAGCTGGAGATGGGTGTACAAAGAGTATTCTTAGGCTCTGAAGATAGTCAACAATGGAGAAAATCCTCACCGACAGTCAGAGCCACTCCCACAACACAATTCTGAATACTAACGTAATGGCTTTCAAGAGAGCGCTTTCAAGGGTCTTTAGCCAACAGATGAGGAAGTAAAGTAAGGTAGAAAATGCACCAGATCATTTGGTATTGGGACGGGACCACATTAGAACCATCCAATCTCATGTCATATTCACATGAGGCTGAAGGGGTTCACTCTAGCAGACTGCAGCGTGTATAAGCGGAACTCATTTGAGAAGGGCGTGGAAGCAAATTAATAGACCTGCTAAGCCTATGTCGCTTCTCCAATTTTCTATTAAAATCTACAAAAAAGAAATTAATGCTTAACTCTCTCTTTTTTTAAATTTCTTTTTATAAACAATATTATTCTTAGCACTGTTTAATTTGGTTTCTGGCCACTACATAATATACAAATTGCTATACGAGGTATTCTGGACAAATTGAGGTTGGTGGTATATGAGGGTGTGGCGCAATGGAAAAGGTGCGGCGCAGTGGAAAAGGTGCGGTGCAGCAGCCAGGGTGCCTGACTCCAGACTACGGGGTTCACGGTTCGATTCCCGGCACTGGAGGTAGGTTAGCCCGGCACCATGTGACTCTGGGCAATAGCTCGCTCAATCTTCCTGATAGCCCCCAGCGCCGGGAAACCTCTCCAGAGGTAGCTGTGCGCTTTACAAATGCCGGTATTTCATATTTCATTACTGCCATCATCTTGTTGGACCACTCTGCCATATTTGATAAGGTGTTACACACACCCTCCTTGCTAGCCTTCATGATAATGGTATTTGAGACAAAGCCCTGAACTGGATTGCCTCCTCTCCCACTAACAAGACATTCACCTTCCACCTTTTCGATCTACAGAGAGTTATAGCAGAAGATGGACCTCTGCTCTTTTTTCAGCCCTACACTTTATAATCTATGTTTACTCTGCTGTAAAACGTATTCTAGCCTTTGGTTTCTTCATGAGTACCTGAGGTGTTAGTCTGGGGGCAAGATCCTCTGAATTTGTCTAAAACATGATGGTCTGTCGATCTTGGCTACAACCACCTCCCCACTCACTCCCAGCAAGTTCACTTTGAAACTTTGGGTTTTGCTTTGATCATCCTTTATCTATGCAAATCAACTAAGTACCTGTCGCTTGTTTCTACCTTTCAGTTTTGCACATAATAATCCCCACATATTTGATTCAGAGGACGGGGGTCCAAGTAGTTATTCAATCCCACCTAGACTACTGCAATTCCCTTTACACCTTGGTATTACAAAGTGCCTGATTTGTAAATAAGGAAAATGCTACTCACCCACTATGCATCTGTTCTTGGAATGTAGAGCTGTAGATTCAAATGCTTTGCATAACCTGCCATCTAGTGTTGGGTCCGGATGTTTGCACTTCGAAGAAGTCTTTTCCAGTCACAAGGTAGGTGACTCCTTCTTTCGGTGATAGTGTGCTTGGGCATAGACTCCATTGTTAGATTGTTTTCCAGCAGAGGGTGGTAAGAGTAGTAGAATAGAAATATCCATGTGTATGTATCTAAGTAAGATATCAGTACAACAGGTATAGGTACCCGGGGAGGCGGTGTGCGCATGTGAATTTACAGCTGTACATGCCAAGAACAGATGCATACTGGGTAAGTAGCATTTTCCGTTCGAGGCATGTGAGCTGTAGATCACATGCTTTGCATAGGCTATATAGCAGTAATCTCCCAACGCGGTGGCTAACCTGTAGCTGTTGGAGTGGTTTGAAAGAGTATACGTAAAACTGCCTGGCCCACACTAGCTTGCTGTCTTGCTAATACATCTACACAATAGTGTTTTGTGACTGTGTGAGGTGTAGACCATGTTGCAATTTTGCAGATGTCATCTATGGGGATGTTTCCTAAGAAAGCCATAGAAGCCCCTAGTTTGCAACTGGAGTGCGCTCTATGGGGAATTGTTAATGTTTGTTTTTCTTTTGCATATCATGTCTGAATGCATTTTACTATCCACCCTGCAATACCTGATGTTGAGATGGGACAGCCTTTATGAGTTGGAGCAAATGCCACAACGAGTTGTTTAGTTTTACGGAACGGTTTTCTCCTCTCTATGTAGTAGAGTAATGCTCTTTTAAGTTCTAAGGTATGTAGAGGACGTTCTGCCGCAGAATCTGTTGTGGGGAAGAACACAGGCAACTCAACAGATCGGTTGATATGGAGGGCAGAAATGACCTTGGGTAAAACTGCAAGATTAGTCAGAAGAACCACTTTGTTTTGGTGTACTTATTAAAATGGTTCCTGTATGGTTAGTGCTTGAAGCTCACCTACTCTCCTCAGTGCTGTAACAGCTATGGGGAAAGCGACTTTTCAAGTGAGAAATTGCAGCTCTCATTTGTGCAATGGCTCAAAGGGTTGTCCCATTAGTCTAATGAGGACAATATTGAGATTCCACAGTGGGGCAGGTGGAAGTCTTGGGGGAATGACTCTTTTGAGTCCTTCCATAAATGCCTTAATAACAGGCACTTTGAAAAGAGACAGATGTCTGTTTTGAAGGTATTGCAGCAAGATGTAAGCGTATGGATTTGTACGCTAAATTTGAATGCTGTAGATGCAGTATTGCCAGAGGCTTCAATTAATTTAGACTCCTTATCAGGAGGAGGGGCATCTCCTGTGGTTTGTGAGTTTGCTCTTTTGCAAGCGTTGGAGACTTGGAAGTTGACCCCTGATGTAAGTGGGCTCAGTAGGTGATGGTTTGTACTTTTTCTTAATTCTGGGTGTGATAATTCTTGCCCGTACAGGGTCTTTTAAAATCTCGCCAGTATGTTTAAGCAGTCCCTTAACCCCTTCGATGCTCATGACGGAGCGGTTCCGTCATGAGCATCGGTTGAGCTGTGCTCATGACGGAACCGCTCCGTCATGAGCACAGCCCCTGGGGGAAGCGCTGGGCCTTGAGGCATCGGGGGAGAGGAAAGAGTATTTCCTCTCCCCTGATGTCTCAATGCTGGGCATTCCTGTCCCACGATCGCGCACAGCGTCGCGATCGTGGGACAGGAATGCCCCCACTAGACCCCAGGGATGTTGTTTTTGGCCATTTGGGAAGCGACCCCTTGGGCAAGGGTCGCTTCCCTGGGGGACAATTTTTGGACAGACTTTTCTGCCCCCCCTGGGGCAGATCGGTCCACTTTCGGTCCGTTTCTGCCCCCAGGGGGGGGCAGAAAAGCCCACTAGACACCAGGGATGTCGTAATGGTGATATGGGAAGCGACCCCTTGGGCAAGGGTCGCTTCCCTGGGGAAGAAATTTTGCAAAGACTCTTCTGCCCCCCCTGGGGGCAGATCGGTCCACTTCCGGTCCGTTTCTGCCCCCAGGGGGGGTAGAAAAGCCCACTAGACACCAGGGAATTTCGATATATTGATATGGGAAGCGACCCCTTGGGCAAGGGTCGCTTCCCTGGGGGAGAATTTTTGCAAAGACTCTTCTGCCCCCCCCTGGGGGCAGATCGGTCCACTTCCGGTCCGTTTCTGCCCCCAGGGGGGGCAGAAAAGCCCACTAGACACCAGGGAATTTCGATATATTGATATGGGAAGCGACCCCTTGGGCAAGGGTCGCTTCCCTGGGGGAGAATTTTTGCAAAGACTCTTCTGCCCCCCCTGGGGGCAGATCGGTCCACTTCCGGTCCGTTTCTGCCCCCAGGGGGGGGGGCAGAAAAGCCGACTAGACACCAGGGATGTCGTAATGGTGGTATGGGAAGCGACCCCTTGGGCAAGGGTCGCTTCCCTGGGGGAGAATTTTTGCAAAGACTCTTCTGCCCCAGATCGGTCCACTTCCGGTCCGCCCACTAGACACCAGGGAATTTCGATATATTGATATGGGAAGCGACCCCTTGGGCAAGGGTCGCTTCCCTGGGGCTGAATTTGGGAGAATTTGTGCACAGACTTTTCTGCCCCCCCTGGGGGCAGATCGGTCCACTTCCGGTCCGTTTCTGCCCCCAGGGGGGGGGCAAAAAAGCCCACTAGACACCAGGGAATTTCGCAATTTTGTTATGGGAAGCGACCCCTTGGGCAAGGGTCGCTTCCCTGGGGGAGAATTTGTGCACAGACTTTTCTGCCCCCCCTGGGGGCAGATCGGTCCACTTTCGGTCCGTTTCTGCCCCCAGGGGGGGCAGAAAAGCCCACTAGACACCAGGGAATTTCGTTATAGTGATATGCGAAGCGACCCCTTGGGCAAGCGTCGCTTTCCTAGGGGAATAATTTTTGCACAGACTTTTCTGCCCCCCCCTGGGGGCAGATCGGTCCACTTTCGCTCCGTGTCTGGCCCCAGGGGGGGGCAGAAAAGCCCACTAGACACCAGGGAATTAGTGTAAATAAAAATGGAAGTGACCCCTTTGGCAAGTGTAGCTTCCAGGGGGCAATTTTTATAATATGTATTTGGCCCACCCGCCCCGGGACAGAGTAGCCTTTTTTTTCCTGCTGTTTTCTCCCCCACCTGGAATATAACGATTGACCATTTGGGTAGTAACATAGAATGTTGTTATGTTTATTGTTTTTTTTTTGTGAATTGCAATAGTAATGTTTTTTTTTTTTACTTTTTTGTTCTAGGTGAAGGCTTTTGCTCTTTTCAGTTTGCCGTGTTTCTGGCGGTTCTGCTGTTTGTGTAGTTTGGTAAGAGACTCTTTTTTGTACAATGTAAATGTGTTTGATTTCTCTGCATGAATTTTTTTTGCAAATGGTGTAATAATAGCAGTATGTTTGTTTTTTGAGTGTCAAAAACTTTTTGCATTGGTGCTCGATGTGTATTTTGTTGTCTTGTGAGTAATTTGTTTTTTTTTCTTCTTTCTAGTTTGATATCGTTGGTTTTTGTTGTGTCACTGCAGAGTTGGTTTCTGGTGAGTGCAGCTGTCTCTTGTAATTGGATTGTATAGTTTTTGAGTACATTGATCTTTGTGATAAAGGTACACATTTCTTTACTTACTTGGTTTGCACATTGTTGGTTGTTGTTGACTTGTTTGTGCAGTCTTCTATCTTAGTAAGTATAATGGCTAGCCGCAGGATGACTGCTCAGCAGGTTGTTGGTTTGCTGTTTGAGTCTTCCTCTGATATTGGTTCAGAGACTGACTCTGCATCTGAGGGAGAGGAGGCAGGGGACGATTCTGGCAGTGAGTTGTCTCTCCGTATGGAGTCATCGGATGATGAAGATACTCTTAGTGCGGATGAAGTGCCTGTGTTAGAGGAGGAGACTGATGTGCCGATAGTGCGGCAAGAGGCATCTGGGTTGCAGGCTGGGGCTGCAAGGCTTCCCGTTGGTGTAGTGCGGCAAGAGGCTTCTGGGCTGCAGGCTGAGGCTGCTAGGCTTCCCTTTGAAAGAGATGACCTCTGGGTTGCCCCTGGCATGGTGCAGCCGGCATTGCCAGAGTATATTGGTGTTCCAGGGTCTAGAGTGAATACTGAAAACTTTTTGCCGGTCAATTTTTTTCAGTTGTTTATGGATGATGTGTTTTTTGCAGAGATTGTTGAGCAGACTAATTTGTATGCTGAACAGTTTTTGAGGGACAACTGTGCCAGTCTTAAGCCACACTCTAGAGCTACCCGGTGGACTCCCACAAATGTTGAAGAGATGAAGAAGTTCTTGGGTTTAACTTTTTTGACGGGCTTGCTAAGGAAGCCATCAATGTCTTCATATTGGTCTAGCAGTCCCTTGATGGCAACGTCTATTTTTCCGGCAGTCATGAGTCGTGACAGGTATTTGCTACTGCTTCGGATGATGCATTTTGTTGATAATGGTTTAGCGTTGCCACGAGATCACCCTGACTGTGACCGTCTTTTTAAGATTAGGCCTGTCCTTGATCACTTTGTTGATCGATTTCCTGAGATCTATGCTCCTGGGAAACAAATTGCAGTGGATGAGTCTTTGGTGTTGTTCAAGGGCCACTTGGTTTTTAGGCAATACATTCCTAGTAAGAGGGCACGCTATGGAATAAAGCTGTATATGCTGTGTAACAGTAGGACTGGATATGTCTCTAATTTCAGGGTGTAAACCGGTAAGGAATCTAGGTTTAACCTCCCTGGTTGTCCGTCCACTTTAGGAGTCACTGAGAAAATTGTTTGGGAACTTGGAAGAGGATTTTTTAACAAAGGCCACCATTTATATGTAGACAACTTCTACACTGGTGTGCGGTTGTTCAGGGAATTGGCCAAAGTGGACACTCTTGCTTGTGGCACAATCCGCTCTAAGCGTAAAGGTTTCCCGAAAGAACTTGTTTGTCAAAAGCTTGTGCGGGGACAGTGCAGTGCGTTGCGTTGCCAGGAGCTTCTTGCTGTGAAGTTTACAGACAGGAGAGATGTCTACATGCTGACTACCATCCATGATGAAAGCACTGCACCTGTGACTGTTTGGGGTCAGGTCGCTGAAGCGCGCAAACCTCTGTGCATTTTAGACTATAATAGGCACATGGGTGGTGTTGACAGAGTAGATCAGAGGTTGGAACCTTACACTGCTCTTCGTAAGGCTTACATTTGGTACAAGAAGTTGGCTATCCATCTTTTCCACATGGCAATGTTTAATGCTTTTGTTGTGTTCCAGGATTCTTGCCCTGAGTCAAAGATGACTTTTGCTAAGTTTCAGGAGTCTGTAATAGGCAGCCTTGTTGTAGTGGAACAGGCAAGTGTTCCTAGAGTTGGACTGGTGGAGG
Organism: Triturus cristatus; assembly: GCF_964204655.1. Lineage (NCBI taxonomy): Eukaryota > Metazoa > Chordata > Amphibia > Caudata > Salamandridae > Triturus > Triturus cristatus. The sequence continues at coordinate 376,139,249 of NC_140587.1, forward strand.
ATGTTGCTAGATTGAAAGAACGCCACTTTCCAGATCACATTCCTCCCACACCCGCAAAAGATTTTCCCAGTAGGAGATGTAGAGTCTGTTGGCGAAAAGGTTTGCGGAAGGAGAGTCGTATGTACTGCCCCGACTGTCCTTCTCATCCTGCACTGTGTCTCTCTGCTTGTTTTAGAGCGTACCACACACAAAATAATTTTTGGGAGGATTCTTGAGTGGTAAAGTGAACTGCCTGGTCTGTATTCTTTGGATAATTTGATTCTGTTTCAAGGTTGGTGTTAGTGCAATGTATTTAGTTGCTGATTTTCTGTTAGAAGATTTGTATCTATTTGCAATTTGTTTGTGTTTTTATTTAAAAAAAAAAAAACATCCTAAATGTGATGGCGGTGTGTGTAGGCTTGCGCTCGGCTGTTGGTGTGTGTGGACTGGCATTTGGTTGGTGGTGTGCGTGGAATGGTGCTGGGCTGGCGGTGTGCATGGACTGGCGGTGTGCGTGGACTGGTGCGTGGCTGGTGGTGTGCGTGGACTCGAGCTTGGCTGTCAGTGTGCGTGGAATGGTGCTTGGCAGGCGGTGTGCGTGGACTGGTACTTGGCTGGCGGTGTGCGTGGACTGGTGGTGTGTGCGGACTGGTGCTTGGCTGGTGGTGTGCGTGGACTGGAGCTTGGCTGGCAGTGTGCGTGGAATGGTGCTTGGCAGGCGGTGTGCGTGGACTGGTACTTGGCTGGCGGTGTGTGTCAGGAATCAGGTCACTGCGACATGCAGAAGACTCTACAAGAGACCTAGAATCTTTGTAAAACCTTCCTTGTGCAACCTGTGGTTGAATGTCTAGAAGAGTTGCACGTTTTAAGATGGCCGCTTGGTTTTCCATTTACGCGGCATTGGGTCTATGGGAGTCTAAGTTATCGCGAGACTTTAGGTGCCGAGTCGCGAGTCGGCGCGCGAATCTGCGCACTTCAATTTGTATGAGGAGACGAGTGGTTGTTCTGAGAGAGTCTCGTAAGTTCGCTGCCGTGGGAAGTAATTCTCTCATGTCAGACTTCTAGAGTTATCCTGCAGTGTTACGTCCAGTCAGTCGGACGTTTTGGCTTCCATAGTGCCACTTCAGGAAGGGTGTCGGAGTTACCTTCTATGTGGTAGATACGGCTGTATCCAGTAGTTGGACTTCAGCTCTTCATCCTCGACCCTTCCAGAGTTCCTTCAGCTTAGAAGAATACTGAGAAGTCTTCGGTGAGGACACCATTTCCAGCATCACAAGTAAGACTGTTCCGGTCTCAGGATTCCCGTTCGTCATTTGACTGTGACTACAATGAAAAGTTGAACCCCAGTGTCCTAGCGCTTTTCCTGTTCTCTCCTACCTATTTTTCCTTCCTTGTTCCCTTTTGCGCGCATCAAAAGAACCTGTAACAGTGAACATCTCCTTCATTACTCTTTATGAGGAACTGAGCTATCTGCAGGGATAAAGTCAATTTGCCTTCAACTGACTAACTGCTCACCAAGTCATATTCTACAATAGCCTACTGGCATATAGCAGGTGGGAATTGTGAGGTAAAATTAGTCATTGATGCGGGGAGGGAAAGGCAATGTGTTAACCCCAGATATTTTCCCTTGTGTGTATTAGGAGTCTTCAGTCCCAATATAACTGAGGCTACTGAGTGAAAGAAGAGAAGCAAGACTCCGTCAGAACCTGGTAGGGTAAAGAAAAGGGTTTAGAACAAGTCCTACAGTGAACGGAAATATATATTTATGTTTAAGTGTTACCAAGGTGTTATCTCCTGTGTGCATTAGGTGAACTCCAATTCCAGCCAATAGAATAACCAAACGAAGACTTGGCAGGCAGGCGGAGGAAGTCCAGGAGTAGTCGGAGTGTCTCTTCTCTGTCCAATTCCCCTTTCCCCCTTCCTGGAACAGCTGCCTGAGTTGCAGTGGGTTCTGGGGAGTGGGCGTTGGGAACTCTCATCGTTCTGTCTCCGTGAAGAAGTTGGGAACTTGACAGATTGAAGTGCCTATCGAAGTATTTTCACCCAGACAGAATGACGGAGGGATTTAACTTAAAGGCTGTAGGAGAAATGTTGATAGGGATTCAACGAGAGTTAGGAACCCTCAGTGAGGAAAATAAAAATTTGAGGCAAGAAATTCAGGCTTCTCGTCAGGAGACCTTGATATTATCCCAAAGAGTTAGTGAGATTACAGGGGGAGCATCTAGTTCTTCTCAAACAGTTCCCACGAGTTCCGTCCCTGAACATAATACACGCACTGTCACGCAGGTTCTCCATTCTGTTTCACCCATTATCCCATTGGCCCCTCCAGAGAAGTTTAGTGGGGATCCCCAGAAAGCCCAAATCTTTTTCACACAATGCTCCCTACACTTCATGTGTCGCCCCACCCTATTTCCAGATGCACAGTCTAGAGTGGCATTCGTTCTCTCTTATCTAAGTGGAGATGCAGCTAATTGGGCGATGCCTTTAGTTACTCAAGATGATCCGCTGCTATATGACTTTGATCAATTCAAGGCTGAATTCCTTCGGATTTTTGACAGACGCAAGATCTCTCAAGCAACTGATAACGAACTGCTAGAGCTGCGACAAGGCAATAAAGATTTAATTGCATATTTGACGCAATTTAATACATTGTTAGTAGAGACTAATTGGCCGGAGGAGAAGAGAGCAGCCTTGTTTTATCGTGGTTTGAAAGATGAGATTAAAGATACTTTGGCCCAGATTCCGAACCGACCAACTGAATTTTCTGAGTTAGTGGATCTGGTTTTGGAAATTGATTTTCGCAGCTCCGAAAGAAAAGGCGAAAAGAAATTTAGAGACTTTCGATGGAACTACCCTCGATTTGATAAAGTACGTTCTGAGGGTGGCAAGAACTCAGAAAAGACTGCTGAGAGTGAACCAATGCAGATTGGCTCGGTACGTGGTCCGTTGAGCAAGGAAGAGAAGGAACAAAGGAGAGCGAAGAAATTATGTATGTATTGTGGTGGTTCGGGGCACTTTGTGAAGGAATGCCCGAAGAGACCTAAGACTCCAGTTTCGGGAAACGGGCAAAACCATCTGTAGAAGGAGTCATTCAGATGGCGAAAGGGGAACACGAGACTCCAACCTTCCATCAAGTTATGAATACCCTTCAAACGCAAGCGCCCCATTTAATATTGCAAATGACCCTGAAGTTTGGGGAACAAGAAATTACTGGAGTGGCGATAATGATTGATTCAGGTGCCACAGGCAATTTTTGTGACATTAAGTACGCAAAGAGGATCGGAATACAAGCAGTATTAAAAGACAAAAAAGAATCTGTTCGGGCAGTGGATGGGACTAATCTCTCTTCCGGCCCCATCACTCATCATACTGAAGTTGTGGAACTCATTCAAGCCAATGGACATCGAGAACTAATCCAATTCAATCTCATTGATGCCCCTCAATTCCAAATCATCTTGGGGCTCCCCTGGTTAACCATACATAATCCTACCATTGATTGGGAGAATCGGACTGTGGAGATGGATTCCTTATTCTGCTTGGAGCATTGTTTCCCTGCGACCCCTGAGAATATTGAAGAGAATATGGAACCCTCTCAAGCCGCCTTGTTGTCATTCAGTCCTGGAGTTATTGGAGTGGTTGAAGCAACAGAGATTCCGAAAGAGTACCGAGAATTTCAAGAAGTCTTTAATGAGCGAGAAGCTGAAAGACTGCCACCGCATCGATCATATGACTGCGCAATTGATTTGGAACCAGGTGCTGTGCTGCCTTGCAGTAGAATATATGCCTTGACTGAAGCGGAAAATGCCTATCTTAAAGAATATTTAGACCGCTATCTAGCCAACGGATTTATTCGACCATCTCAGTCCCCGGTCTCATCTCCATTATTTTTCATCCCTAAGAAAGAAGGATCTTTGAGAACGTGCATTGACTACCGAGCCATAAACAGAGTAACAATCAAAAATCGCTATCCTCTTCCTTTGATTTCAGTTCTTTTGGATCAGATTAAGGAGGCTCAGATTTTTACCAAACTTGATCTTCGAGGTGCCTATCACCTTATCCGAATGAAAGAAGGACATGAGTGGAAGACGGCATTTCGAACGAAATATGGGCTGTTCGAATACCAGGTGATGCCATTTGGCCTGTGTAATGCCCCAGCCGCCTTTCAGCATTTCATCAACGACATCATGGGAGATTTGATTGACAAAATAGCTGTGGTTTATTTAGACGACATCTTAATCTTTTCCAAAGATCCGCAAGAGCACACTGAACATGTCAAATCAGTCCTAGAAAGACTTCGTCAACATCAGCTCTTTGTTAAATTGGAGAAATGTGCTTTCAGCGTGCAGTCTGTGGAATTTTTGGGATTCATCTTGTCTCCGGAGGGAATCACTATGGATATGAAGAAAGTTCAGTCAGTCATTGATTGGCCTTCTCCAAGAGATGTTAAAGAGGTTCAGCGGTTCCTTGGGTTTGCCAACTTCTACAGGCGATTTATCTTGGGATTTTCACAGAAAATCATCCCCATTACGAGACTCCTCAAAAAGGGAGTAAAATTTCAGTGGGGAGAAGAAGCGGAGCAAGCCTTTGCTTTTTTAAAGAAGAGCTTCACTTCAGCTCCGATCCTGCTTCACGCGGACCCAGCTGAACCCTTCTTTGTGGAAGCTGATGCATCTGATCAAGCAATTGGAGGTGTGTTATCTCAGCGACACAAATCTACGGGGCAATTACATCCAGTGGCCTTCCGGTCTAGGAAGTTAAATGCTGCAGAAGTCAATTATACGATTGCTGAGAAGGAGTTACTGGCGGTGAAGGATGCCTTTGAAGAATGGAGACACTATCTGCTTGGAGCCAGGCATACGATCACGGTGTTCACAGACCACAAGAATCTTCAATTTTTGAGATCCGCAAAGACTTTAACACCTCGCCAGTTACGTTGGTCCCTATATTTTGCAGACTTCGATTTTGTGATCACGTACCGCCCAGGGAGCAAGAATGGAAAAGCAGATGCTCTGTCAAGGATACAAACCGAGACCACAGAACATTCGGTGGACCCCCAACCTATTATTCCAACCTCTAAGTTTGTATGTTCCTTGACTGTGCTCAATTATCAAGAAGAAGTCAGAAAATTGATGTCTGAGGAGGAGATGAAGGAATGGGCGCAATTGGAAAGTGGCAGGGACATTATCAACTCCTTGCCTTATCATAACGGAGCTCTATATTTACCCACCAAAGAAATCCAAGAACGAGCATTGAGAGACTGCCATGATCTACCCCTAGCAGGACATAAAGGCATATTTAAGACCCAAGACCTGATTCAACGCTATTTCTGGTGGCCCAGTATGAATTCCCAAATTAAACGCTATGTAGAATCTTGTGAGCTTTGTGCACGGGGGAAATCCAGTAGACAGGGTCCCCGGGGACTGTTACAACCCTTGCCCACTCCTACACATCCCTGGCACACAGTCACATTGGATTTAATTGTTGACCTGCCCCTGAGCCGAGGGTTTGATACTATACTGGTGGTAGTAGATGCCTTCACCAAGATGAGCCATTTTGTCCCGGTAAAAGGGGTTCCCTCTGCCCAGGAAGTAGCTAGACTCTTTAGTGAGAATATAGTAAAGATTCATGGGATTCCTAAGATTTTGATCTCGGACCGAGGACCCCAATTTGTGTCCCGCTTTTGGAATGCATTTCTGCAGGGTTTGGGAGTAGAAATTCGACTCTCGACCAGTTACCACCCTGAAACAGATGGACAGACTGAAAGAGTAAACCAAGAATTAGAGCAATATATTCGTTTGTTTCTTCTGGATCGGGATGGTGAATGGGCGGATGTTTTGTGGATGGCAGAATTCACACACAACAATGCTACCAATGTCTCTACAGGGTACTCCCCCTTCTTTTTGAATTTTGGGTTGCATCCAAATCCTTTTAGCTTTCAGGGGGATTTAGGGGTACCCGCTGTAGGGGATCTTTTAGAGAACCTATCCTCAGTCCGTAAATCAGCAGAAGCTAACTTGATAAAAGCAAAAGACAATTACAAGAAACAAGCAGACAAACATCGAAAAGAGGCACCAATATTTCACATAGGGGATTTAGCTTGGCTATCCTCCCGGAACCTTCGTCTGAAGGGAAATAGGAAATTTCAACCCCGTTTTGTAGGTCCCTATCCTGTTGAGAAAGTACTAGGACCAGTAACAGTGAAACTTAAACTTCCTTCTAGTTTAGGTATTCATCCAGTTTTCCATGTATCCCTATTGAAGAAGACGGTCCCTCACATTCGATTGGGTGATCCACCACCTCCTTTAGACATCGAGGGACACTCAGAGTATGAGGTAAAATAAATTTTGGATTCAAAAAGAGTACACCAGAAATTATTCTATTTGGTTGACTGGAAGGGTTATGGCCCTGAAGACAGATCTTGGGAGCCAGTACAGAATGTTCATGCTCCCTTGTTAATTAAACAATTTCATTTACAGCACCCTTTCAAGCCAAGACCGATGAATCGGTCATTGAGAGGGGGTACTGTCAGGAATCAGGTCACTGCGACATGCAGAAGACTCTACAAGAGACCTAGAATCTTTGTAAAACCTTCCTTGTGCAACCTGTGGTTGAATGTCTAGAAGAGTTGCACGTTTTAAGATGGCCGCTTGGTTTTCCATTTACGCGGCATTGGGTCTATGGGAGTCTAAGTTATCGCGAGACTTTAGGTGCCGAGTCGCGAGTCGGCGCGCAAATCTGCGCACTTCAATTTGTATGAGGAGACGAGTGGTTGTTCTGAGAGAGTCTCGTAAGTTCGCTGCCGTGGGAAGTAATTCTCTCATGTCAGACTTCTAGAGTTATCCTGCAGTGTTACGTCCAGTCAGTCGGACGTTTTGGCTTCCATAGTGCCACTTCAGGAAGGGTGTCGGAGTTACCTTCTATGTGGTAGATACGGCTGTATCCAGTAGTTGGACTTCAGCTCTTCATCCTCGACCCTTCCAGAGTTCCTTCAGCTTAGAAGAATACTGAGAAGTCTTCGGTGAGGACACCATTTCCAGCATCACAAGTAAGACTGTTCCGGTCTCAGGATTCCCGTTCGTCATTTGACTGTGACTACAATGAAAAGTTGAACCCCAGTGTCCTAGCGCTTTTCCTGTTCTCTCCTACCTATTTTTCCTTCCTTGTTCCCTTTTGCGCGCATCAAAAGAACCTGTAACAGTGAACATCTCCTTCATTACTCTTTATGAGGAACTGAGCTATCTGCAGGGATAAAGTCAATTTGCCTTCAACTGACTAACTGCTCACCAAGTCATATTCTACAATAGCCTACTGGCATATAGCAGGTGGGAATTGTGAGGTAAAATTAGTCATTGATGCGGGGAGGGAAAGGCAATGTGTTAACCCCAGATATTTTCCCTTGTGTGTATTAGGAGTCTTCAGTCCCAATATAACTGAGGCTACTGAGTGAAAGAAGAGAAGCAAGACTCCGTCAGAACCTGGTAGGGTAAAGAAAAGGGTTTAGAACAAGTCCTACAGTGAACGGAAATATATATTTATGTTTAAGTGTTACCAAGGTGTTATCTCCTGTGTGCATTAGGTGAACTCCAATTCCAGCCAATAGAATAACCAAACGAAGACTTGGCAGGCAAGCGGAGGAAGTCCAGGAGTAGTCGGAGTGTCTCTTCTCTGTCCAATTCCCCTTTCCCCCTTCCTGGAACAGCTGCCTGAGTTGCAGTGGGTTCTGGGGAGTGGGCGTTGGGAACTCTCATCGTTCTGTCTCCGTGAAGAAGTTGGGAACTTGACAGTGTGCGTGGACTGGTGGTGTATGTGGACTGGTGCTTGGCTGGTGGTGTCCGTGGACTGGCGCTTGGCTAGCGGTGTGCGTGGACTGGTGTTTGGCTAGCGGTGTGTGTGGACTGGTGCTCTGCTGGCTGTGTGTGAGTATTGACTTTCTGCTGGTCACTACACACACTGCTAGCTGAGTGCCACTCCACGCAATCCATCAGCCTGTGTAGTTGCTGTGTCTGGATTGTGGGCGTGTGAAAGTGATGGGCCCTTGAATGGCGCTGTGTGCTGGTGTGAGTTTTGTTATGTGATGGGCCCGCGGCTGGCGGTGTGAATGGTTTTGTATGTCTCACACGTATGAAAGGTGTATGAATGGCCTGTAAAGAGGTTGGTGCCTTGTCGTGGCTTTACAGCTCACGAGCTGTGAGTCAATGGTTCAGTTTCTCGCCCTTTCAATTATTACCAGTGCATTTCATTTCTGTGAAATCACTTGCTAATACAATTGTATCTACTGAACCAATACTCACCCTCGTGCCAAATCCAACCAGTATGTGTGTGTGCTTGCGGATTAGATGGCTGTGCAGTAATATTTGTCTTTCTGAAGCAGGGTGTACCTTGTCCCTTTTTGGTGAATTTTGTAATGTGTTGCTTTTGTGCCTGGTGGTGCAAATGGTCTTGTTTGTATCACGTAGGAAAGGTGTGTGAATGGCCTGTAAAGTGGTTGGTGCCTTGACGTGGCTTTACAGCTCACGAGCTGCGAGTCATTGGTTTGTTTTTTTGTGAATTTAATTATTGACAGTGCATTTCATTTTTGTGAAATCTCTTGTTAATAAAATTTAATACACTGAACCATGACTCGCCCTCGTGCCAAATCCAACCAGTATGTGTGTGTGTTTGAGGAATAGATGGTTGTGCAGGAATCTTGGTCTTTAGTTTCTCTGCCAAGTTACACTTTCCATGCAAGAATAACCCACCAACTTTAGATATTGTCGGAAACCCATGGGAGTTCATGGTGATGTCTCTATTGAGAATTACAAAAAAATTTTTATCCCCAATGTCCTGCAAACCTCAAAATGTCTGCCACATTTTCTTTGCAATATTATTCCAAAATTCTCACGCTGTAGGAACAATAGATAATCTGGTTTTGCAAGGGGGGTCACTTTGGTTTTTGGCCCGGTGCTCGGCGGCCATCTAGGGAAACCTACCAAACCCACGCATTTCTGAAAACTAGACACCCGGCCGCTTCCAGGGAGGTATGGCTTGCGTGGATCCCCCAACGTTTCCTTACCCAGAATCCCCTGCAAACCTCATTTTTTGCTGAAAAAAAACACTTTTTTCACACATTTTGGGGTGGGAAAGTAGTGGCATCACCGGGCTCACACAAATTTACCACCACCCAGCGTTCCCCCAGGTCTCCCGGTAAAAATGGTGCCTCACTTGTGTGGGAGGCCCAAGTACCCGCGGCAGGCAAGGGCCCAAAACGTAGTTAGGCGACATCAAAGTGGCCTATGGCAAAACCACCTGGTTTTGCAAGGGGGGTCACTTTGGTTTTTGGCCCGGTGCGCGGCGGCCATCTAGGGAAACCTACCAAACCCACGCATTTCTGAAAACTAGACACCCGGCGGCTTCTAGGGAGGTATGGCTTGCGTGGATCCCCCAACGTTTCCTTACCCAGAATCCCCTGCAAACCTCAATTTTTGCTGAAAAAAATCACTTTTTTCACACATTTTGGGGTGGGAAAGTAGTGGCATCACCGGGCTCACACAAATTTACCACCACCTAGCGTTCCCCCAGGTCTCCCGGTAAAAATGGTGCCTCACTTGTGTGGGAGGCCCAAGTACCCGCGGCAGGCAAGGGCCCAAAACGTAGTGAGGCGACATCAAAGTGGCCTATGGCAAAACCACCTGGTTTTGCAAGGGGGGTCACTTTGGTTTTTGGCCCGGTGCTCGGCGGCCATCTAGGGAAACCTACCAAACCCACGCATTTCTGAAAACTAGACACCCGGCGGCTTCCAGGGAGGTATGGCTTGCTTGGATCCCCCAACGTTTCCTTACCCAAAATCCCCTGCAAACCTCAATTTTTGCTGAAAAAAATCACTTTTTTCACACATTTTGGGGTGGGAAAGTAGTGGCATCACCGGGCTCACACAAATTTACCACCACCCAGCGTTCCCCCAGGTCTCCCGGTAAAAATGGTGCCTCACTTGTGTGGGAGGCCCAAGTACCCGCGGCAGGCAAGGGCCCAAAACGTAGTGAGGCGACATCAACATTGCCTATCCCAAATGTCCCATCACTACGTTTTGGGCCCTTGCCTGCCGCGGGTACTTGGGCCTCCCACACAAGTGAGGCACCATTTTTACCGGGAGACCTGGGGGAACGCTGGGTGGTGGTAAATTTGTGTGAGCCCGGTGATGCCACTACTTTCCCACCCCAAAATGTGTGAAAAAAGTGATTTTTTCAGCAAAAATTGAGGTTTGCAGGGGATTCTGGGTAAGGAAACGTTGGGGGATCCACGCAAGCCATACCTCCCTGGAAGCCGCCGGGTGTCTAGTTTTCAGAAATGCATGGGTTTGGTAGGTTTCCCTAGATGGCCGCCGAGCACCGGGCCAAAAACCAAAGTGACCCCCCTTGCAAAACCAGGTGGTTTTGCAATAGGCCACTTTGATGTCGCCTCACTACGTTTTGGGCCCTTGCCTGCCGCGGGTACTTGGGCCTCCCACACAAGTGAGGCACCATTTTTACCGGGAGACCTGGGGGAACGCTGGGTGGTGGTAAATTTGTGTGAGCCCGGTGATGCCACTACTTTCCCACCCCAAAATGTGTGAAAAAAGTGATTTTTTCAGCAAAAATTGAGGTTTGCAGGGGATTCTGGGTAAGGAAACGTTGGGGGATCCACGCAAGCCATACCTCCCTGGAAGCCGCCGGGTGTCTAGTTTTCAGAAATGCGTGGGTTTGGTAGGTTTCCCTAGATGGCCGCCGAGCACCGGGCCCAAAACCAAAGTGACCCCCCTTGCAAAACCAGGTGGTTTTGCCATAGGCCACTTTGATGTCGCCTCACTACGTTTTGGGCCCTTGCCTGCCGCGGGTACTTGGGCCTCCCACACAAGTGAGGCACCATTTTTACCGGGAGACCTGGGGGAACACTGGGTTGTGGTAAATTTGTGTGAGCCCGGTGATGCCACTACTTTCCCACCCCAAAATGTGTGAAAAAAGTGATTTTTTCAGCAAAAATTGAGGTTTGCAGGGGATTCTGGGTAAGGAAACGTTGGGGGATCCACGCAAGCCATACCTCCCTGGAAGCCGCCGGGTGTCTAGTTTTCAGAAATGCGTGGGTTTGGTAGGTTTCCCTAGATGGCCGCCGAGCACCGGGCCAAAAACCAAAGTGACCCCCCTTGCAAAACCAGGTGGTTTTGCCATAGGCCACTTTGATGTCGCCTCACTACGTTTTGGGCCCTTGCCTGCCGCGGGTACTTGGGCCTCCCACACAAGTGAGGCACCATTTTTACCGGGAGACCTGGGGGAACGCTGGGTGGTGGTAAATTTGTGTGAGCCCGGTGATGCCACAACTTTCCCACCCCAAAATGTGTGAAAAAAGTGATTTTTTCAGCAAACAATGAGGTTTGCAGGGGATTCTGGGTAAGGAAACGTTGGGGGATCCACGCAAGCCATACCTCCCTGGAAGCCGCCGGGTTTCTAGTTTTCAGAAATGTGTGGGTTTGGTCGGTTTCCCTAGGTGCCGGCAGGGCTAGGGTTCAAAAACTACCGCTAGTCACTTTGCCAAAAAAAGGGTCATTTTTCACTGGAAAATTGAGGTGTCACCTTGTTGCGTTTTGCGTCGTTTCCTGTCGCGGGCACTAGGCCGACCCGCACAAGTGAGGTACCATTTTTCTCGTAGGACTTTGGGGAACGCGGGGTGGGTGGAAATTTGTGGATCCACGCAGATTCCAGAACTTTCCATCACAGAAATGTGGGGAAAATGTGTTTTTTTTGTCAATTTTTTACGCTTGCAAGGGATTCTGGGTATCTGACCATGGAGGGAGGCAGTCAAGTCACCCCATCCTGGATTCCCCTGGGTGTCTAGTTTTCAAAAATGTATAGGTTTGCTAGGTTTCCCTAGGTGCCGGCAGGGCTAGGGTTCAAAATCTACAGCTAGTCACTTTGCCAAAAAAAGGGTCATTTTTCACTGCAAAACCACGTTGCGTTTTGCGCCGTTTCCTGTCGCGGGCACTAGGCCGACCCGCACAAGTGAGGTACCATTTTTCTCGTAGGACTTTGGGGAACGCGGGGTGGGTGGAAATTTGTGGATCCACGCAGATTCCAGAACTTTCCATCCCAGAAATGTGGGGAAAATGTGTTTTTTTTGTCATTTTTTTACGTTTGCAAGGGATTCTGGGTAACAGACCATGGAGGGAGGCAGTCAAGTCACCCCATCCTGGATTCCCCTGGGTGTCTAGTTTTCAAAAATGTATAGGTTTGCTAGGTTTCCCTAGGTGCCGGCTGGGCTAGGGTTCAAAAACTACAGCTAGTCACTTTGCCAAAAAAGGGTCATTTTGCACTGCAAAATTGAGGTGTGACCACTTTGCGTTTTGCGCCGTTTCCTGTCGCGGGCACTAGGCCGACCCGCACAAGTGAGGTACCATTTTTCTCGTAGGACTTTGGGGAACGCGGGGTGGGTGGAAATTTGTGGATCCACGCAAATTCTAGAACTTTCCATCACAAAAATGTGGGGAAAATGTGTTTTTTTTGTCAATTTTTTACGCTTGCAAGGGATTCTGGGTAACAGACCATGGTGGGAGGCAGTCAAGTCACCCCATCCTGGATTCCCCTGGGTGTCTAGTTTTCAAAAATGTATAGGTTTGCTAGGTTTCCCTAAGTGCCGGCAGGGCTAGGGTTCAAAAACTACAGCTAGTCACTTTGCCAAAAAAGGGTCATTTTTCACTGCAAAATTGAGGTGTGACCACGTTGCGTTTTGCGCCGTTTCCTGTCGCGGGCACTAGGCCGACCCGCACAAGTGAGGTACCATTTTTCTCGTAGGACTTTGGGGAACGCGGGGTGGGTGGAAATTTGTGGATCCACGCAGATTCCAGAACTTTCCATCCCAGAAATGTGGGGAAAATGTGTTTTTTTTTCATTTTTTTACGTTTGCAAGGGATTCTGGGTAACAGACCATGGAGGGAGGCAGTCAAGTCACCCCATCCTGGATTCCCCTGGGTGTCTAGTTTTCAAAAATGTATAGGTTTGCTAGGTTTCCCTAGGTGCCGGCTGGGCTAGGGTGCAAAAACTACAGCTAGTCACTTTGCCAAAAAAGGGTCATTTTGCACTGCAAAATTGAGGTGTCACCACGTTGCGTTTTGCGCCGTTTCCTGTCGCGGGCACTAGGCCGACCCGCACAAGTGAGGTACCATTTTTCTCGTAGGACTTTGGGGAACGCGGGGTGGGTGGAAATTTGTGGATCGCAGATTATAGAACTTTCCATCACAGAAATGTGGGGAAAATGTGTTTTTTTTGTCAATTTTTTACGCTTGCAAGGGATTCTGGGTAACAGACCATGGTGGGAGGCAGTCAAGTCACCCCATCCTGGATTCCCCTGGGTGTCTAGTTTTCAAAAATGTATAGGTTTGCTAGGTTTCCCTAAGTGCCGGCAGGGCTAGGGTTCAAAAACTACAGCTAGTCACTTTGCCAAAAAAGGGTCATTTTTCACCGCAAAATTGAGGTGTGACCACATTGCGTTTTGCGCCGTTTCCTGTCGCGGGCACTAGGCCGACCCGCACAAGTGAGGTACCATTTTTCTCGTAGGACTTTGGGGAACGCGGGGTGGGTGGCAATTTGTGGATCCACGCAGATTCTAGAACTTTCCATCACAGAAATGTGGGGAAAATGTGTTTTTTTTGTCAATTTTTTACGCTTGCAAGGGATTCTGGGTAACAGACCATGGTGGGAGGCAGTCAAGTCACCCCATCCTGGATTCCCCTGGGTGTCTAGTTTTCAAAAACGTATAGGTTTGCTAGGTTTCCCTAGGTGCCGGCAGGGCTAGGGTTCAAAATCTACAGCTAGTCACTTTGCCAAAAAAAGGGTCATTTTTCACTGCAAAACCACGTTGCGTTTTGCGCCGTTTCCTGTCGCGGGCACTAGGCCGACCCACACAAGTGAGGTACCATTTTTCTCGTAGGACTTTGGGGAACGCGGGGTGGGTGGAAATTTGTGGATCCACGCAGATTCCAGAACTTTCCATCACAGAAATGTGGGGAAAATGTGTTTTTTTTGTCAATTTTTTAAGTTTGCAAGGGATTCTGGGTAACAGACCATGGTGGGAGGCAGTCAAGTCACCCCATCCTGGATTCCCCTGGGTGTCTAGTTTTCAAAAATGTATAGGTTTGCTAGGTTTCCCTAGGTGCCGGCAGGGCTAGGGTTCAAAATCTACAGCTAGTCACTTTGCCAAAAAAAGGATCATTTTTCACTGCAAAATTGAGGTGTGACCACGTTGCGTTTTGTGCCGTTTCCTGTCGCGGGCACTAGGCCGACCCGCACAAGTGAGGTACCATTTTTCTCGTAGGACTTTGGGGAACGCGGGGTGGGTGGAAATTTGTGGATCCACGCAGATTCCAGAACTTTCCATCACAGAAATGTGGGTAAAATGTGTTTTTTTTGTCAATTGTTTACGTTTGCAAGGGATTCTGGGTAACAGACCATGGTGGGAGGCAGTCAAGTCACCCCATCCTGGATTCCCCTGGGTGTCTAGTTTTCAAAAATGTATAGGTTTGCTAGGTTTCCCTAGGTGCCGGCAGGGCTAGGGTTCAAAAACTACAGCTAGACTCTTCGCAAAAAAAGTGTAAATTTTCAGTGTGAAAATGTGGTGCGTTCACCTTAGGTTTTGAGCCACTTCCTGTCGTGGGCACTATGCCTACCCACACAAGTGAGGTACCATTTTTATCGGGAGACTTAGGGTAGTTCAGATTTGTGTAAACCAACTGTTACCTATTGATTTTTGATGCATTTCTCCCTTCCAAATGAAAGACATTGTGTAAAAAAAAAGTCATTTTGGAAAATGACCAATAATTGTCATGCAAATATGAGTATTCCCAATTTCGAAAATGTGCAAATATGCACTGTTTCTAAACTCTGTAATTTGTTCCCATTTCAGAAATACATAGGTGTCTTTCATACCGATTTTTCCATGTATACATTTTCCCACAATAATTGCTATATACCCGGAACAAAAAAAAAAAAAACATTACAAAATGCTGCTCAGTTTTCTACTCTGGGTTCGTTGGGCTCTTGGTGAACCTACAAGTCCTATTTGTCCCCACAACCAGGAAGGTCCACCGGATGTAACGGTACATTGCTTTCAAAGAGATGTCATAATTCGAAGAAGTTACAGGTGAAAACGTTGACTCAAAAGGCTGCTTTTTTCAACAAATTTTTAATTTTTCCTATATTTACCTGTAAGTTTCTATAAAGAAACCTTGATGGATCTACACAAATGACCCCTTGCTGAATTCAGAATTTTGTCTACTTTTCAAAAATGTATAGCTTTCCAGGATCCATTATTGTTTTTGTACCCATTTCTACCATTAACTGGAAGGAGGTTGAAAGCCCAAAAAATATCAAAAATAGGGTATGTCCCAGAAAAATGCCAAAACTGTGTAAAAAATGTTGGTTTTCTAACAAAATTCTGTCATTCCCTAAAAGCTGGAGAAATTGTGATTTCAGCCCCACAAACCCTTTTTTGATACCATTTGCAGAGAAAAATCCAGAAGCTTTCAATTGCAGCCCGTTTTTCCCATTTTTCACAAAAAAAACAAAATTTTGCTGTATTTTGACTAATTTCTGGGAACCCTCTAGGAGAATCCACAAACCCTGGGTACCTTTAGAATCCCCAAGATGTTGGAAGAAAAGGACGCAAATTTGGCGAGGATACCTAATGTGGTCAAAAAGTTACAGGGGCCTAAGCGCGCACTACCCCAAATAGCCCAAAAAAGGCTTAGCACAGGAGGGGAAAAGGCCTAGCAGCGAAGAGGTTAAACAAAGATAGTGTCTGTGTTGATCTCTGAGAGGAACTTAAGGTTTCAAATAGAAAATCCTCTTCAAGAGCCTCTTTCTGTAATTCCAGCCCATGGCATTGAGCAGCCTTATTAGGCAGCTCTATATACCTTATGTTGTCATCGGGTGGTGAGGGTTTGGAAGGGTATAGATCTGGATCATTGCTGTGATCGGATCTGTATTATAGTCCTCCCAGGGGTTATTAGTGTCTTGTGGCCTATCTTAATCCCCATTCCCTTCATCTTGTGTATCAGGTGCTTGAGGTTGTGGAGAATTTGTGGGTGTGATGAGGACATTTTTAGTCAATGGATGAAGGAGGTGTAATGGGAGGAGGAGGAGAAGGGTTCATACCGAAATTTTTGCATTTTAAAGGAATGTGGTAGTCCTCTTGTAAGCCCATTTTTCTTTTCTCTGGCAGTTTCACGTGAATATGTCCAGTATCTGGATGGATAACCAGTTCTTTTTGTTTCGGATCCATGTTTGCAGGTGGGACGTCGACATGAGGTTCTTTAGATGGAACAGTTGTTTTTCCTTTGGGCGGCGTACTTTTCAGCATCGAAAGTTTTGACTCCGAAGCTTTCGGCTCTGAAGATTTACTCCTCGGTAGTGAGGGAATGGCCACAACGACGTGCTCCCATTTTGATACTGAAGGTTTCGATTCGGCATCGATATGGGGCCGACACGATCCTGAGCCGGAAGGCATGGATTTGTGTTTTGGTCCCGGGCCGGAGGGCGGGGCATCCAAAATGTTTTCTCTGTGCCGACCTTGGCCAGAGGAGGGACCGGAGCCTTTTTCTTCGACAAATGTTGGGGCAGGAGGGTGTCTGTACTCACAGTACGCTGACCCGGTGTCACTTGCTCTTGTTCTTGCATTTTGGAGTCGGCTTCGGACAAGGAGATGTGTTCCCCCTCTTCTTCGGCTCCTGCTGCGTGGAATTCTTCCTGATCAGAATCTTCACTGAAGATGTCCGGTGCGGAGCTGCTTTGTTGGTGCATTTCGCGACATCAAGCCCGACAGTCACGGAGCGTCTTCTTGGATCGAAAAGATCGGCACGTGTCTTAGTCTTGTTCATTGTGTTCCGGGGATAGACAGAGATGGCACACTTCGTGCAAGTCCATGCGCTGAAACTTAGCACGACACCCGGGACAGTATTGGAATAGAGTCCGTTCCATCGAGTGCTAGCGAGCCCGACACAGGTAGGCCCAATGGCTCTCCATGAATCTTCCGATTGAAGACTGACTTGAAACGATACGCAGAGAATGGGAAACGCGATCGAGAACAATACTGTCCAGGGTAGTGGATTGCGCGTCGAGGGGAACCCGAGAAACGGTGTAGAACCTGGGGCACTGGAATTCACATCCGAACCCGATGGCGGTAAAAAACAATCTAACAATGGAGTCGATGCCCATGCGCACTATCACCGAAAGAAGGAGTCACCTACCTCGTGACTGGAAAAGACTTCTTTGAAGAAAAACTAAGTGCAAACATCCGGACCCAACACTAGATGGCAGGCATACATGTGATTTCCAGCTCACATGCCTCGAACATACATAAATCTAGCATCCAAAATTTGCTTTATGCGAGAGCAGGTCATTTGCACAGCCCATTTCACATTATTTTTGGTCTAGCACCAGACCTGCCTGCAAGTGTAACAGCTGTTGAACTTTAAAAGTGGTGGGGCATTAGTGTACTCAATTAGGACCAGACTAGAAAGCCAGTTTATTTTTCCCTTTCTGAGAACATTTTGAAGCAACAGTAAGCACCAGGGACCATATTTTTTCATGGAAGGCCGTGACCCACTGCCACTGCTGGGGCCACCCACTTCAACCACTGATCCCACCTACTGCCACAACTTACTACCAAAAAAAGGCATCACTACAAAGTAATGCAACAGTTTGAGAAATAAACAATGCCAAGAACTTACATGGCCTGCAACCTGGGACATCCTGTTAGCAGTGGTTGGAACCCTCCTCCTACTCTTACTCATGACAATATAAATTAACGATTAAGCTGTGTGCTCGAACATCTTCCCCAATACAGAAGCACAGCAATGCATGTACAGCACCTCCCAGCAGAGGTACTCCTTAAATGTAGGAATCCAATATATTTAGTGTTTCATGGATGAACTAATCTCTCACAAAAACAAGGTACAAAACCTGCGAAAGGGCAAGAACAGGTTAAAAAGGGGTATCCAGTTAGGTGTAAAAGCAGGTCCAATTATTATAACTCGGCAAACACAAAGCACTGTTGACAGACAAGGTTTCTGAGATGCACTTTAAAACACTGGTTGCAAAACGATTTTAAAAATCAAAGGGTCACCCCCTATTGGCAGGTTAGTGTACAACCAGCCTTGGTATTTTTTTCTGCGGAATGCGCTTAGGAGTCGCATTGAAGTGACCCATGAAACTTGGCTTTATATGTACAGCAATGCTATGTGGGGTGAGAAGGCCACACTAAAAGGAAGAAAGTGGAAAGAATACGCAAACTGCTAAATGGCGAAGAATGTCACCTTGGCGGCAGAGCTGGGCCTTGCTCATGGCGCCCTAGGCAGAAAGAAATTTACTGCCCTCGGTGCTATCAGTGAATGAAATAAGGCAGCTGGGGGCCCCTTTTCATAAGCAAGTCGCTGGCTGGCTACATCAAAAAAAGTGAAATGCTTAACATGACAGCAGCTACTGCCCTTGCTGTTGGTGAGTTACCTCTGAACACTAACAGCTTGAACCTTCCCTAACTCGCCTTTATCGCCCACAGCTTGGCTCCGTGGGAAGGAGGTGTTGGTGTGCAGCGGCAGGGGTGGAAAGGTACAATGAAGCAGATCATTTAAGTTTTAAACGTCAGTTTCCCCATAAATGAACCTCTAACACTTAACTGTTGAGGATCTTAATGCCTGTAATGCTCGATTCTCACTTTAAAACGGACTACTCATTTACCCAAAAGATTGACCAAAACAATAATAGGGCTTAAGTCCCAAAAACTGGAGCTGGGATTTAAATAATAAAAGAAGGCCTTTCCTTAACATTTTGGCTAGTACATTCATAACTATAAATGTTGGCTGGTATAATCATAGTTATAACTGGGAATAAAATTAAATGCTTGGACACATCCTATTACTTAACAGTATTTATCAGCAACAATATATTTCAATATAACAAAGGGTTTACTTTTCAGCTTTCACCAAGGTCCCCACAGGCTGGTGGCGGCTGGGAAACAGTGACAGCAGAGTGCAGACAAGGCCGTTCATGGAAAGAATGGAAGGGGCAAAGACAGCAAAGACCTGGCCAAGGACGGCAGAGGGATAATAAATACCACATGTTCTGCACATGACCCGCCAGCCCAGCCTAACATGGAAAGAAATGTTATGCCCTCTCAATCTCATCAATATTATATGCAGATTAGGTATGAAATTATGAAATTGTGCCTACTTTAAAATCATTATAAAGGTAGCAGCAGCACTGTAACAAGATTTAGACTCAACCTGAATTTCAAGATTCCAAATAATAAAAGAAGGTCCTTAAAATGTTGGCTAGAACATTCATAGCTATAAGCGTTGGCTGGTACAATCATAGCTATAATGTTACTGGGAATAAAATAAAATGCTTGGACACATCCTGTTCCTTAACAGTATATTTCAGCAACAATATATTTCAATATAACAATGGGGTTACTGTTCAGCTTTCCCAAAGGGTGTACGTCTCCACAGGCTGGTGACGGCTGGGAAGTGGTGACAGCAGAGTGCGGCTCAGGCAGTTATTGGCAAGCACAGATGGGACAAAGTTAGTGAAGACCCGGCCTGGAACGGCAGAGAAATAATAAATACCACATGTTCCCATGCTCTGCATACGACCTGCCAGCCCAGCCTAACATGGAAAGAAATTGTGTGGCCTCTTAATATCATCAATATTATATGCAGATTAGTTATGGGATTCTGAAATTGCCACCTAGTGTGCTAATTTCGCAGGATGCAGGAGGCCATCAGTCCCAGCAGCCTCAGGAGTCGACCTTACTGAAATCCAGGACCAATGTTGAAAGGTCGTGATCATAGCCAGAAAGTCCTGGATACTCTTTCCCAAGGGAAAGGCATGAAAACGAATAGTATCCAGAATGGATCAGATGAAGGGGAGCATCTGAGAAGGAGCCAGGTGTGACCTGGGCATATTGATAGTGAACCCCAAAGATGACAGGAAATTTCGGAGTGGCACTGGACAGACCACAGAAGAGCACAGAAAACTGAAAATGCTACTGTGTCACCACAAACTGCAGGTAGCGCCAATGGGCTGGCAGGGCTGGCAAGACCTGGGCCAGGGTGAGCATTTTAAATTTCTCCTTCTGGAGGAAGGCGTTGAGAGGGTGCAGGTCTATAATAAGCCAGAGACCTCCGTCCTTCTTGGGCACCAGAAAGTAGAAGAATAACAACCACGTCCTCCTTTCGGCGATGACACCCTCTCAACAACCCATTTGGAAAAAAGGGCCAGCAATTCCTGTTGTAAAATGGAGAGATTGCCCTCTATTAGTCGCTGGGGGGCGGGGGGGGATAAGTGAACGGTACGACGAGGAAAAAAGGAAGGATATGACTATGTATTTCCTGTGACAACCTGTAGGAACCACCTGTCTGACATGATTGCTTCCCAACCTGGAAAGAATGAGTGGATTCTGCCTCTTACCGGGTGGCTGTGTGCCCCTGCAAAAACATGCAAAGGAGGTCTGACAATTGGAGCTGCAGGCTGGGCAGCAAACTGATCTTGCCCGTGGGGAACTTTGGCACCTCGGCCTCTACTGGGAAACTACTAGGTTACCTGTGAGGAGTGGACAGGCTGGCATTGAGGGAAGCCACAGCTGCGAAAGGAGCAAGGGAACTGTTGTGGTTGACGAGGAGCGGTGGAAATGCACAGAGTGAGCAGTATCCCTGCTCTCTTTAAAACACTTTAGAGTGGAATAAACTTTGAACCCGAAAAGGCAAATCCCATCAAAGTGCATGTTCATCAAGGAGAACTGAATATTGGTGGAGAATCCAGCTGATCGCAGCCACATACGGCAGTGAATTGTAAGGCTGGGGCCTATGGCCAACCCGATGGCTTTGGCGGTGGCCAAGTCACAACAAATTGTGAACTTTGCTGCATTATGACTTTCTTGAACCGCCTGAGAGAACACAGGGCAAAGGTCTTCGGCATACCAGTGAGGACTTGTGCACCGAATTCCAAAGGGTGTGAGAGTAGCATCTGGACAAACAGTAGTAGTTAACAGAGACGAGGGTCAAGATGGTTGAAGAAAAGACATGTTTTCCGATTGTTTCCACTCAGTTAGATTCCCTATCAGGGTGAGTGGTGGGAAATGTGTGGGGATTAGAGCAACTGGTAGAAGCCTGCACCTCTAGACTTTCTGGTGAGGGATGATGTGAATGAAAAGCTGGGTCACCTGGAGCGCATAGCAATTTGTTGATTGACCGGTTGGCTGAAACACTTTACTGGGGGTTGAAACCCCCGATGAGGTATCTATCAGTGCTCCGTGGAAAGGAAGAAGGGGCTCCAAATATGTATGCCCTGGGTTAAAGGACCTCAGTCAAAACATTTGTCTTAACCTCCAAGTGAGGAGCTGGAGGTCAAGAAACATCACCAAATCACGGTGGCATAGGAAGAGCATTCCACTGTGTCTGGCCCGAGAGAAAAAAGACCTGTCTCTAGGGAGGTATTGATGCCACTAGCCTACTGTAAGTCCTTGTACCAGTTGTCATCCTGGTAGGGCTGAGCAAACTTATCACCTGGGCCACAGTCATGATCTAAATATGTTCCAGAAAGGGAATGGAGAAAGAGTTGTCAAAAAGGGAATACCGAGGCTGCTGTCGACCTTGTGGTAATCCAATTGAGGAAGCGGTTCCTCAGGTAGAGGGTGCAACGTAGTTCGAGGTTAGACTGATGTTGACTCAGCGACTCAGCTTCAGTGAGAACAATCACAGCCACTTACCCAGGTGGTGAAGCTGTCCTCAAAGTACCTGGGCCAGCTTGGGTTGGGGTACCGAACAAGGGGTCGGAACAAGACCCAGAGGCAAGACAGACTCGAAGGGTCCCGCTTGAGCCGCGGGCAAACCTGCAGGTGGTAGCACAAGTGGATGGCTTCTGAGCTCCTTGTGGGGTCCAAAGGTGCACCAGAAGCAGTCAGTAGGCATCCAAAGAACCGGAGTCTGTCTTATTTCAGCTCTATAGATAGATAGATAGATAGCTATCATAGACTTGCGAACTTTCACAACCTCCTCCCGGCGAAGAGAGAGCGGCGGACCCAGGATACTTTGGCAAGATGTTTTTATTTAATCCTCACTCCTCACAAACAATAACACGTTTCGGGCAGCAAATGCCCTTATTCACATACAGAGCACAGTCCGCCATTTCTTTTTATTATTGCTTAGTGCACATCCCCCTACCTTCCGTGTCACGTGATAATGAACAGGGAAAACATACTTTCACTATTTCTGTAGCCTATGTTCCATTTACAAGGTTTGTTAATATGCTTTCGTGTTTTGCCATCGCAGTAATAAACAGCCGAAGACATAACAATTCAAAAAAATGCAAATAAATACTTAAAATACTTGCAGAAATATATAAGTATATAAATACCCAAATTTAAAAGATTGCCATTATAAATAAGTAAGGTATATGCATACATAAAACCCTATTATAAATATTTCTTATTTAATGTCTTCTTACTTAATTTATCTGCATGAATGCTGGAATTAGATCATTGGCTTAAATGCCTTTACTTGCGATGTTGTGATCTCCTGATATCACCTCAATAGATCAACCTTGTTGAAATTGTCTTTCTCGCTTCTCTTTTATGCTGTAGAATATATCTGTATAAATACACCATATTATTATCCTGATGTTTGTTCCCTGTTGGTTTTATTTTGTTTTAAAGTGCAGCAAAACTAAATGTGCAAAAAAGTGCTAATTCTTAAAGTGCCTAATATTGAACGTGCAGAATTCTAGCATATGGTCAACAGTGAAAACTTGATTTCAGTTAATACTATTTTAAACATCTAAAACAATTCTAAAATTGTGCTACAATTTACCATATTACAAAATGAAGGCAGCAATTAAAACACTTACAATCATTGCTTCATGATTAAAGGTCTCTGCCCATTGCATCCATATATATCTTGATGTTTTAGATTCGCTTTAATCAATTCATAATATCCTTATTTAACAGTACTATCAAAGAAAATTATGCATATCCTCTGTGTTGTTGAGACCATTTGTTATTTTGCTATCAAACTCCAGAATCTTACGGGTCTCCAACTGTCTTAATTGGTGTTCTCTATTTCCACCCCTACAGGGTTTGGGAATGGCGTCAATTACATAGTATGTAAGACAGTTGACTTCATTGTGTGTCATCTTAAAGTGTCTTGCCATTATTAATAATGGCTCTGAGGTGTTGTAGAATTCTGACATGCACCTGCAGCTTCATACTTACGATGTAATTAAGGCCGCAGGTGCATGTCAGAACATACACCACATACTCAGTTCTGCAGTTGAAGCTGCCTTTAATTGCGATCTCTTTCTCACAGAATGGAGTAACAATGAGTTTTGTTAGTTTCAAACTTACAGGCCCTGCAAGATGAACACTTAGTGAAGCCTTGTCTGGGTTTTAGCCAAGTCTCTGTCTGATTTAGTTCTGGACTATTTTTAACCAATCTTGATCCCATAGTTTTGGAATTTCCTCAAAGTGATTGTAGGTGTTTCATGGAGTCTATTCCCTAACACACTGTCGGTGAGTACTACTGGCCAGTTCTTTTTTATTATCGACCTTATTTTCCTTTCTTCATTACTGTAAGTGGTAATTAAACGAGGACCTTCAGTCTCTCTAGGTAAATCCTCAGTCTCTCTAGATAAATCTTTTATTGTTTCACTTTCCATTCTGGTGAAGAGACTAGTTCTGGGTCTTGCACTAGCTTTGGTAATCGCCTCTTTTAGAATGTTGTCACTATATCCTTGTTTCCTGAGTCTATCCATGGTATCTTCCACACAGTTATTAAAATCAGACTCTAGACTACAAATTCGCTTTAACCTTAACACTTCCCCGTAGGGCAGGGGTCTTCAAACTGTGGGGAGTGACCCCCAGGGGGGCTGTGGAGCGATGCAAAGGGGGTCGCGCCTTCCCAGTCACACTTCTGCCCAGGCCCAAGGGCTTCAGCCCCCCTCTTCCCCCGTGCTGTGTCTCAGCCCAGGCTGCTGCAGTGCAACTCGAGCTGATGGGGGCTCAGCTGGGCAGTGTCTGGAGTCTTATCTCCGGGCACGCCCGAGTTTTTCACAGGTCTTTAAAGACCATTTGCATATTTACATGCCTTTGTAAACTGGTTACAGAGGCTTAGTGTTTTTTCCTGGTTCCGGTACCCCCTGCGTCCCCACTGTGCCTATTCCTTACATTTGGATTTTACATTCACTGCCGTAGTGTGAGAATACATTTCATGCAAAGGAATATAAAGTAGGGTTGCCAAAAGAAAAATGCCTGCCGTGTTTTGTTTAAAGAGCCTGCAAGGACCTAGTCTTGACACTAAATAGACTTATAAATAAAAAAGTATGTATACATTCGTTATGTGACTTTTCTGTCTTTGTTCTCTTTAATTATCAGTCATGGATCATTGAGGCAGCCCTAGAACACAATTAAAAGTGCTTTCTATTTATATTTGCTGTTCGAAGTAGGCACAGATAAGTGCTGAAAATACAGCTCTAGGTGACTGCTTATTTTTTTACCGACTGGGCCATCAAAATAATCTGCTGGCAACCCTAACCATAGGACTGTAAGTTTGTTGCAGGATCAGCACATTATTTATTTCCTTCACACTCTATCCCCGATTAATGCCGCAATAGTTTAACTTATATCTGAAACACTAGGCCGTCGTCAATATCATGCTGAGTTACTTCATGTGTCTGGGAATGCACCCTGCATTCAGACAACTCATTCCTCATTCTCACCCTTCACTTTCACGCTCACCCTGTACTCACAGCGATCACAATGCACTCACACTGATCACCATGCACTCACACCATTCACCCGCTTACCCTGCACTCACACTGATCACCATGCACTCACATAATTCACCCGCTCACCCTGCACTCACAGTGATCACTCTGCACTTACAATGCACTTGCGCTGTTCACCCTGTACCTCACCCTGCAGTCACACGAGTACACTACTCATCCTACACTCATGTGACACTTCACTCACCTGTCCCCCTCACTGCTCAATATGCAACTCACTCAAACAAGCCCATCAGTAATCATACATTAATTCATCCCATTCTGAACTTGCATCCGCACCCAAATACATACGCCACCTCACTCACCCTGCAGTCACTCCTCTTACCCTACTCTCACACTGTTGCATCGCTCACCGTGCACTCACATGGACACTCTTGTCACTTACACAGTGCAGAGGGTTAATGTGCCTGCTATAAAGAATATGTACCATGCAGATCACAGAAATGAGTGTGAGTAAACTATGAGTAGCGCTATAAAAAAATGAAATGTTGGTCAGAAAGGTGCTATAGAGAGATGAGGTGCATTGTTGGTGAGTAACAGTGAAGGAATTCATGGAGCAGGAGGAAACGGGGGTGGGGCACCAAAAAAGACTGTTGCAACGTGTGCGACCAGTGTTAGGACCAGCCCTGGCTGGGAGTGTTAGCCCCCCCCTCCGAAGTTCTGGTCTAGTGATTCCCCTGCTTCTGCCTATTATTATTATTTACATGTGTGGTGTGCTACTGTTACCAAAAGATGTCCTGGTGCTAATAACCATCTGCTGCCTGAAGACAAGTGAGAAAAACACAGAAGGAGAACCAGCCAAATGGGGTAACCTACAGAGCATAGAGAAAGGTTTTTATATCTTCCTAAAGGATAATAGATTCTTGGTGGAGCAAAGCAAAGGAGGGTGCAAGTTCCATAACTGCGCGGCCTGCACCAAAACAGTGAGACAGACAACTCATGCCTTCTTGAATTAGGGAACAATAAGCAGAGTGGCACAGGCCGAGAGGAGCATACGGGTCCGACCTGTATGCTTGGTGAGGAGAGATGAGAGGATGAAAGAGGACAGCAAGGGAGTGAGAGAATTTGATTGAAGAGGTCAGGGTTGAGGAGAAATGTGAACTGCTGAATAGAAGTGTGGACACGCAAGAAGTGAGAGTGAGCCAAAGGTGATGGCTTCTGTTAGAACAAAGGGGAGATGTGAAAGAGGAATGGGGGGACTGGAGAGGTGTAAGATAGAAATAGACAAAAAATTTAATGTAGAGACGAGGTGAATGAGAAGTGCTGAGGGGCACGGGAAGTGACAGGGCCAGAGAGGCCATGAGATAAATTCGAGAGACTGTTAGAGATGAGGGCAGTGAAAGGACAGAATGGCAAGAGGTGATTAAAGGTGAAGTGAGAGGTTGAATGGGGAGAGTTCAGAAGTTGTAAAAAGGGGTGAAAGAAAATGGCCTGCAAAGTGAGAGAGGGATCCAGGATTAGGAGAGGAGTGAGGGAAGGAAGGGAGGGGGTGAGAGGAAAGCTGCATGGGTAAACTGCCTAACTCTGCACAAAACAGCCAGGGTTTTAAGGGACTCCTGCTTCTCCCGGCCAGGGCCAGGTGAGCTTCTAATATGGCAGCACGTATTCCTGCGGATTGGAAGGCCCTTCACAAAGGTTGACTAGAAATCTTTCTGATGTTAATTGCTGTATTTTGATTATAAACGGGTACTGATGGGGTGAAATCTTTCCTCACTGTTACTGTGTGTAAAAAATTTCAAAATGATGAAGCAATGCTATCCCAAAATACGTGACATCACATAACCTCATTTACATTTTCTTCCCACACAATTTAGTCAAGCCTGTCGCGTAATTTGGTCCTCATCTGCCTCATAATTCCAGTAGCCCTGCCTACAGGTTTAGAAATTTTTGTCAGGAGGGGGTCCTTACGCCTCAAAATGTTGACAGGGGGGTCTTGGCATCCAAAAGTTTGAAGACCTCTGCCGTAGGGTATGCTCTTTATTAAGTGTTTCGGATGGGCACTGCTAGCGTGTAGCGTAGCATTACCTGCCGTGGGCTTTCTGAATAGGGTAGTCTCAAAGTTGCCATTTTTTATGTATATCTTTACATCTAAAAACTCTATAGTAGTTTTACTCATATGGGATGTAAAATTAAGATTCATAGAATTGATGTTGATGGCCTCGATTAATTGTTTTGCTTTTGTGCCATCTCCCTTCCACAGTATGAAAACATCATCTATGTATCTGAGCCAATACAATACATGCTGATCTAATGTTTCACGATGTACAGTCCTCAGAACCCATCCACCAGCCAACGTGGAGACACGCATAGCTGGGGGAGAAACAGGCTTCCATCGCTACTCCTTGTAACTGTTTAAAAATATCTTTACCAAACATAAAACAGGCATCCAACGAACCGAAGCCTGGCTGCGCGGAAGGATAAGTTACTTACCTGTAATCCTAGTTCTCCTCCTGAGGTATCCTCATCAAAGTCATAAGCACTGAATATTCCCACCCATGTGCAGGGAATATACATATATATATGTATATGTATGTATATCTATCTATCTATCTATCTATCTATCTATCTATCTATCTATCTATCTATCTATCCACAAAAAAGGTGCCCCAGTAAGAACGGCCAACAAAGAAGGTCACCCTCTGATGCTGCGGAGGACAGTGCAGGCAGTTTCACACTTCCATCTCCTTTCACGGCTCAACGCGTTTCGAACTGCCGTTCTTGTTCACGAGCCATAAGACAAAGAGACAACAGCTGCTGTTCGGAGCACGTTTGAATTTATTATAGGCCTGCCCCAGTGGGCGTGTACCATGCCTGATTAGGCGCAATGCATGATGGTCTATGTAGTGTTCCAAAATAACATTCCAAGTGGATGCTGCTGTTGGCCCCAGATATTGTCAATAAAAAACCCCAGTGGGCAGATGAAAGTAAAAAACATGAGATGCACTGTCTTAATACATCCTGCAGCTTGAGCCTTACAGTTCTGAACCGGCACCCAGGTATCCAGGCACCGCAAATCCGCCTCCGGCGGCGGGCCGTTCTTGCGACCGAGCAGGCCGCTATTATATCCACAAAAAAGACCATCATGCATTGCGCCTAATCAGGCATGGTACGCGCCCACTGGGGCAGACCTATAATAAATTCAAACGTGCTCCGAACAGCAGCTGTTGTCTCTTTGTCTTATGGCTCGTGAACAAGAACGGCAGTTTGAAACGCGTTGAGCCGCGAAAGGAGATGGAAGGGTGAAACTGCCTGCACTGTCCTCCGCAGCATCAGAGGGTAACCTTCTTTGTTGGCCATTCTTACTGGGGCACCTTTTTTGTGGATATAATAGCGGCCTGCTTGGTCGCAAGAACGGCCCGCCGCCGGAGGCGGATTTGCGGTGCCTGGATACCTGGGTGCCGGTTCAGAACTGGAAGGCTCAAGCTGCAGGATGTATTAAGACAGTGCATCTCATGTTTTTTACTTTCATCAGCCCACTGGGGTTTTTTAGAGACATTATCTGGGGCCAACAGCAGCATCCACTTTGAATGTTATTTTGGAACACTGCATAGACCATCATGCATTGCGCCTAATCAGGCATGGTACACGACCACTGAGGCAGGCCTATAATAAATTCAAACGTGCTCAGAGACTCTTCGCCAGGAGCCAAAGCCAGATCGCCTGCGCTTCCAGAGACCGGGACCTCAATAGAGTTCCTTCCTGCTTGTTCAGATAGTACATGGATGTCGTGTTGTCCGTCTGAACCAGGATGGAGTTGGTCTGAATCGAAGGAAGGAAGGCTTTGTGAGCAAGATGCACTGCTCTCAGCTCCAACATGTTGATGTGGTACAACTGTTCTTTTGCTGACCAATGTCCCTGTGTCTGAAGAGACCCCATGTGGGTTCCCCAACCTTGGAGGGAGGAGTCTGTGATCAATGACTGAGAGGGAGGTGTCTGATGGAATAGGATTCCTACCAGCAGATTCTCCTTCCGCATCCACCATAGGATTGATGCTCTGGCTTCCTCTGACAGCTGTATTCTGTCGTCCCACCGAGCAGAGCGTTTATCCCACTTGTCCTCTAGGTCTTGCTGTAGAGGACGCATTCTGAGCCAGGCATTGGGGACCATAAAAAGACAGGGTGCCATTGACCCCAGGAGAGAGGCAACCTGACGAATCGAAGGCAAGCCATTGTTTAAAATCTGTTTGCCCTTCAGAATGATAGATGACAGTCTCTCCTCCGAAGGAAACACTTTTCCTATTGGGGAGTCTATTGTGCCCCCAGATACTGGATTCTTTGTGTGGGCTGCTGCGTCGATTTTGACGTTGACTTGAAGACCTAGCTGCTGGCATAGATTCAGACATTGTTGAAAATGGTTCCCCACGCTCTGGGCGGAGGGACCCTTCAGAAGCCAATCGTCGAGATAGGGGTACACGAAGATGCCTCTGCGACAGAGCGGCTGCCACTACTGCCATGCACTTCGTGAACACCCGAGGAGCTGACTTCAATCTGAAGGGTAGGACTTTGAACTGGTAATGCGTTGATCCCACCAGAAAAAAACAGGAACCTCCTGTGCAGTGGACTGACCGGGACATGGAAGTATGCAACTGGCAGGTCCAACTAACACATCCAATCTCCCCTTCGCAGATGCGGATATATTTGATGGAGAGCCAGCATGCAAAACTTTTCCTTTTTGATAGACTTGTTTAGGGCCTGAAAATCGAGAATGGGCCTGTATTCTGCCATCTGACCTTTCTTTCTCACCAGGAAGTACCGTGAGTATAACTCTCCAACCTCATTGCGACATAGGAACCTCTTCGATGGCAGATTTTTGCAGAAGGATGGCAACTTCCCTTTGAATTATTTTCATCTGATGACGCATTGTTTTTACTGGAGGAATCGCAGGAGGTCGATGCCTGAAACTAAGCGAGTATCCATCCTGTAGTGTAGTCAACACCCACACCACTCTTCTAGATGCTTTGCAACACTTCCCCCCACTGGAGTGGATAACGGCGATGGGGGAATCAGAGACTCATTGTCTGGCAGGTGTTGTTGCTGAGGCAGTAGACTGCCGAGGGGTTCCTCTTCCTTGAGGTTGCGACGACCCTGATAGTGTGACTTGGACTAGGTCGGTTGATGTTGCTGGCTCTGCCAATGAGGGGGTTTGAAACCTCTGGTGGAAGGGCAGTTTATCGTACAGCCTGTAACAGGACTTGAATTATTTTCTTTTCTCAAGGCCAACCACCTTCAAAGTATCTAGCTCTGTTTTCATCCTCGACTTCTCTTCATCAGTGTGTGTTCCAAATAAAGATGTCCCTGAGAATGGCAAATTGAGGATGCAAGATTGCGCTTCTGGCTTTACCGCAGTTAATCGGAGCCATGATGACCTTCTGGCACATATTCCATGTGCATAGGCATGTGCCGACAGCGTAGCTCCATCAGCTGCGGCGCTGATCACCTTATTTGCCACCAGGCCTCCCTCTTGAAACACCTCATCAAAGTCTTTGCGGTCCTCCTTTGGGAGTTTTTCCATGAACCTCTTAAGCGAGTCCCACAGGGATCTATCGTAGCGCTCTAAAAGCGCTGAGGCGCTGGAGACTTTCATCATGGAGGCTGATGTGCCACAGACCTTCCTGCCCCATGAATCCTATGCCCAGCTGTCCTTATCCGGAGGGACAAATGATGAATGGGCCACCCCATGGGTCTTTTTTGCAGCCGCTATGATCAAAGAGTTAGGTGGAGGTCCAGATCTGAGGAACAAAGGATACTCCTGCGGGGGTCTATATTTCTTTAAGATCCTCGCTGGCGCAGTTTTGAGTGTTGCAGGCGTCAGGAAGACTTCCATAACTGGTTGAAGAAGGACCGGCACCAAGGGCAACCGTGGTCTGGATGCCGATTTCTGCCGCAGCATTTCGAATATCACAGAGGATGAAGACTGTTGAGTGGGCATAACAATGTTCAACTTATTTGCCCCTCTGGCCAGAACGTACTGAAAAGTACTGATTTCATCCACCGGAGAGATCCTCGATGGAAGGCTGTCAGTCAAAGTCGGTGAATAATCCCTCTTCGAAGAATGAGTGGAAGAAGGCGAAGTTGTCGGAGATCTGTGCCTTCTCGTGTGTTGTCTAGACCTGTATCTTCTTCTGGAGGAGGATGCAGGAGTATGAGTCCGCTCTCGACCCCTTGGTGAAGCAGTAGGGGAGAGATCTGCTGCTTGCACCAGCCTGGTGAAGCAGAATGGGAAAGATCTGCTGCTTGCACCAGCCGGGACAGCGGAGACCTGTGCAAAGGGCTGGAATAGTCCCGATTGCCCCTTGCTTGACCCGTACCATATTTCTGTCAGTGATGCAGAGGTAGCATCCATCTAGGAGATAGATGAATTGATGGAGTCTTCTGCCTTTCCTCCCGTGCAGGAGCTACAGCTGCGCGGGATCGCACTGGAGAAAGAGCTGGACTGCTCAATGTTGAGATTACCACTTCCAGTGAGCCTGAGGGTGAAGCCGACGAGCGTCTTGAGACAGTATGATGGGTCGACGCCGAATGGTGAGAATGTCTCGATGTTGAGTGTCTCCACGTTGAACGAGGAGATTCTGTATGACCCAGTGCTGGAGATTCTGCCCTCGGTGCTGGTGAAGGTGAGGACGAAATGGTCACCGACAGAGATCTGTGTCTCGATGTTGAACGATCTCTGTGTGTCGATGTTGATCGTCTCTTGCCTGGAGGCAGGGATAGTCTCGACGGAGTCCTGTGCCTTGACGTCGGGTGATCACGAGAAGACACCGGCGGGGACCTGTGCCTTGACGCTGAGCGCCCCTTCGTCTGCGACCCATGTCTCGATGTCGACTTATGAGAGGAAGATGGAGTTTTCTGCTTCAACGTCGATCTCCTGGGTGGCGACAGTAGGGTCTTTTGTCTCAACGTCGATCGTCTCTGGGTATGTGACGACGAGACTTTTGCTTCGACGTCGGCGATTGCTCCTGCTTCGACGTCGATCTCGGAGTCTTCTGCCTCAACACCGACTGCTTGCGCGAGGGGGCGGACGAAGATCTATGCTTCGATGTCCTGCGAGAGGCCGCCGACAGAGCATCATGTCTCTACGCCTAACGTTCCTCCAACGCTGGCAGAGACCTGTTCCTCGACATTGAACGTCACCGGGTTGACGTCAATGGAGGCTCTGATACTTGACTCGACGTTGGGACTGTTTTCGGTCTTGAAGTCGATTGATGCGCCTGCACCGTTGAAGACTCCGACGTCGCCTTCTTTGCCGCTGGTAGGTTCGACACCGATCCAGACGCCGAACAGAGTGGAATATTGCTCCTCGATCTACCTCTCTTTTTCTTCTGTCTCACTGGAGACCTACCTCTTTCAGAGAGTCCATAAACTCCGTTTCTCTCCCTGTCCTTGATGGTTCTTCTGGACAGCTTTTCACAATGCTAACAGGTCTCTGGAGAGTGAGAGTCAGGGAGGCAGAGAATACACACAGAATGTGTCATTCCTAGCCTTCTTTTTGCCACAGGAAGGGCATGGGTCAAAAAGGGAAGGCATTCTGACAGAAAATAAAGCCATTTCTGTCTCAACTATTATAGTACTTCCCTCTAAAGCCAAAAGGACGTCAAGTGAAGAGTTGAAACCAACAATGTAATAATAAATCACTGCTTTTGTAAACACATAATGAATATATAGACCACAAGAGGCAAGTGACACTTGAACTCTTTTTAATGAGCAAGACTCATGAAAAACTGCAAAAAAAGCAGGCATTGTTAGCCTACAGGCTGCATTGTAAACCAATAGCATAGAAAATTAAAGCAATTGTACAAAAAACTGGCACTGTGCCTTTAAGGCAGCCATGACCTAGCTTCCAATCATGCCTCAAGGGTGACAGTTAGGTCAGTTGTTCTTTCTGGCTCCTTCAGGCAGGACCCTGGAATTCACAGCTCTGACTTTTTAAAATTGACAAAAAAGTCAGAGCTGTGAATTCCAGGGTCCTGCCTGAAGGAGCCAGAAAGAACAACTGACCTAACTGTCACCCTTGAGGCATGATTGGAAGCTAGGTCATGGCTGCCTTAAAGGCACAGTGCCAGTTTTTTGTACAATTGCTTTAATTTTCTATGCTATTGTTTTACAATGCAGCCTGTAGGCTAACAATGCCTGCTTTTTTTGCAGTTTTTCATGAGTCTTGCTCATTAAAAAGAGTTCAAGTGTCACTTGCCTCTTGTGGTCTATATATTCATTATGTGTTTACAAAAGCAGTGATTTATTATTACATTGTTAAGCCTCCTTTATGTGGGCTGCATTGGTAAGGAAATACATTATATATGTATATATATATATATATATATATATATATATATATATATATATATATATATATATATATATATATATATAGAGTGAGAGCTGTATTTATGTGTCTTTCATATATATTTTTTATTATTTCCGGGGTCCCCGCACATGGGCGGTAATATTAAGTGCTTATGAATATTTATGATGCCCTGGAACCGAACCCTTCGATATGACTTGGCATGAATAGGAAGAACACTAGAAAGTCAAGTGATCACTGTAAACAGAAAATAATAGAGTTCTACAGAATCCAAGTATATATTTGCTCGTTCCTTCTTCCCAGTGTTTTTCACAGTCCTTGCAGAACATAGCGAGACATCCAAACCAGGCAGCAGCCTACACGTGTTTTGTCACATGGACTTACACAAGGCTGGTTCATGATGTTGATAACGTCAAACGCAATGTAAGGTAAAAATTGAAGTGTGTCTCGCCACAATCTGTAGTATCATCCTATTAGGTCCAAGCCAAATAGTGCCAAAAACCCAAACAATATCAAGTTCGACCAATAACTGCGTTGTCTGTGGTAATTCACAGAATAGTGTGAAACGCAGTCCATTATAGGGTCACACTTTATCTTTAATGCAGTAAGAGAACCACAAATGTGGACAATCCTTGTTTAAGGAGGTCAGGCGACCTTGATAAGCCAGCAGAAATCCTGTCTCCTTTCTAGAGTCTTTCCGAGATATGACGCGGCATGGCAGAAGGCCCGAGAAATTTCGGTTGTGCTGGAACCCGCTGAAGAATCGGCTAACTTCAGTAGCAAGATCTAGAAAGGTGACTCTGCCTATGCGCCTGTGAAGGCAAGTGCGACTGGCAAAACAGAGCGGAATCCCGATGTACTTCCTTTATTTTCTTGCACTTACAAGAGTCCCTCGACTACGGGAATGGGACAGAGATTGAACTTTGGACACAGAGTGTGACGTGAAAAGAGCCAGCAAGGAGTCTTATGATTGGCAACAAAGTTTTTCCTCTATGAAATAGGGAGCTCCAGATCTGCATCAGGTGGTGCAGTAAGAAAGAAACTGACGTCAGTTTGCTGAAGTGGTGCCTATATAGGCCCCAAACGTCATTTTTGGAGTGGAACGACGTCAGCGCAGAGTGACATGGCACCACATTCTGGCACACATAGGTACTTATAAAAAGTATCCAGATCTAGCCTGACATCTGGGGAATATTCATAAGGTGAGGAATCTGCAGGTAGAATATCAGAATGTATATTTTCATTTAATGGGGGTACTGCAACATGCTTTGAAATCCGGGTACAGCGAAAATAGTGTATTTTTAACTGCAGCCCTTACAATAACATAACAAGAACAGGTTACATATCAAGTTTTTTTTTTTTTTTTTTTTAAAGTCCAATTTCTTGGGTTACATACAAATTCAGTCTATTAGCTACGTTTTGTGTCATAATAGCTTCTATTCCAAATAAAAGTAGCAAGTTATTTGAGAATTACATAGATTTAAATTTAATAAGCATTTCTGAAATGTTTAATACTTTCAATAAAATAGTGAAAAACAGATAGAACCTACTTAAAACGGTTCTAGTTTACACAATGTTTTCTTAGACAGCTGTTGACAACCTCATGCTGATTTCAAAATGAGTTTTCTTTCCAGCCTGACAATTCCCATAACTCTTCAGCCCAATGGAAGACATAAAACTTAGTGGTTGTTCATTCTGTCACTGAAAACACGGATTTTAATATACCTGCACTAAAGTTAAACTGCAATAAGGGGGTCTGCTTTAAATTATCTCTTAGAAAAGTACCCTTGCTAAATGAAAACATCTGAAAACCTAATAAATTTAAATGAAATGATTTGAAATCAAATGTCGACTATCTACTTGACACTTTGATTTATGACGTGGTCCTTCTGTTTTCTAACTAACTTAATTTAGCCAACTTCTGATGACCCGCTGAGGACGATTAAAGGATCAAAAGCAGGTAAAATCACAACAGCAAAAGCTGCCAGAGATGTTAACCTTGCACCGACACTTATACTAGGGTCTGACCTAGACTTCCTTTCCCCCATTCTTAAAATTCAATTTGGATTGGTTAATGACAGGTGCTGAACATGTGCTAGGACACGGATAAAGTTAATATTGTTGCAATGAAGCTACCATGGCCCAAGGATAGTAAAATGTGCACGCCCTTTCATTCTGAAAGCACAGCTGAGGTGTTGCAACCCATTTTAAAATGGACTGCTTCTTATAACTGTTCACCGTAGCTAGAAATAAATAAATAACACTGTTTGAAGCGTGAAAGGAACTGCCTATTTCCTGTACCCATAATGAAAACTAAGCTAAGCCTGGGTTAAAAGAGAACAGAATTCCCTTTCTTCTTGAGAACCCACCTCTTTACCCACCCACCTAACTCGTAAACAGTAATTGTCTTTACGAAAAACGTAAGGATCTTCAGTTTCCAACGAAATATGTTTGAAGAGAAATATATACATACGCGCACTGTAATAGATACTCTATATTTAATGTCCATGCATGAGAATCTTTAGACGATACTGAAGGTTTGAAAACGCACTCAAATATAAATGAAGTCAATCTAAATCACGAAATAAACAGAGGCTTGCCATTCGACTAAATACATTTTTCAAAATTTCTCCATTTCCCTGTGTTCTTTTTTAAAGTGTACATGTTTGCAGAAGGTATACCGGAGTCCAGAGGTGGGGTGACAACGACCAGGGGCAAGCCCACCTTTAAAAGCAGAGTGCATAATTACTTTGGAGCTAAGAAGGGGTGTGGTATCAAAACAATGCAAACTAACTAAGTAAAAAGAGAGGTAACAAAATGGCACATTAGGTGAAAAAGGAGTGCATCAGTATGTTCTCACATTTGACTGACAGCACACTGAGGTACAAAATCATACTTGGTCAACATAAGTGTAGTAAACATTTAGGGGCACATTTATGTGTGAAGCGACATTTCGGTGTAAAATAAAACTTAAGTTGCAACATCAAGTAATAATTGGAACAACATCAAGGAAGCAATAGAAACATTTATAAGTATAAAAGTGTAAATCACACTTGGCTGCAAAATCACCATATCAACAGGTGAATTAGAACACTTATGAGCACAACTGCACGACCATTAAAGTGCATGGGCGCTGCGCCCATGCACTGAGGTGTACTCTGAATACTTTCATTCCCAAGATGTGTTTCATAGTAGTCCAATAGAACATGTTTTCATGCTTTAAAGTGAAAAAACAACATATTTACCTTCGGAACAACATGCATGCTATCTCAAACAATGACCCAGATGCAAACTCATATTTGGTGCTATCACACAATTTATTTTCACATTGACTATTGCCCTTAGGTTGTAAAAGATAACATTCACCATAGCCACATCAAAACACATCAATACACTTCATTAAATTACCAACCTGGTAAGCTCGATTTATTTGGCTGGCTGCCCAGGCTGCATACTTAATGTTGTCTTTTTTCATCTTTGCGCTTGCTTTAGGATTTGAAGCAATATGGCTTGCAGACTAGAACACAAAAGAACTAAAAATTAATAAAAATTAACAGCAAAAATACATACTATAAAGTACAACTTATGGGCTCTTCCATTTTATATAAGAGGCCTAAATTAAATAGTCCATGCACTTCCCGTAGCTGCAAAGAATCGAAACGGATCACCACTCTGATGCTAAGTAAGATCTCTTGCAAAGAATGTCCTGATTGAGCACAAAGCTGGTGAGAACAAAGTATTACAAAAAGTTTCTCTGTGGCACCTTACTTGCGGTGAATTAGTACAGAAGGATAATTTAGCTAGTTGCTTGGTGAAGATAATTTGATAACTACAGACGCTTCAGATGGGTCTCAGCAGGCTAGCTCAGCCATTCATTAGGTCTAGCCTAGAGATACCCTTACCTGTCTCTTCCCCACATCGAATGATCTTTCTACAAATAGAAAGAGGGCATAGATTCAGCCCCCTTTAGCCATCAGCTACTCTCAGCTCAAATTCTGGAGTCACTGCGCGACTGAAAAGCAATTCCTAACGCATGGCATTTTGCTAAGGGCACATTATTGGCTATTTAACTGGACACACACAGATAATTCTACCTATGGAGTGGTTCCATCGCAGTGCTTGGACAGTGAAACCCTTATGCACTACGATAAAGGGGGCCTTAATACCCTTATTTTAAATGTCCTTTTCCACCTTGATTTCTGAACTGAAGCATCCTGTGACATAGGTCGCCCAGGAGGACCTTTGTCCAGACTGCTGCTGCGCGTGCTTGGCGCAGCGTTCAAATGGATGAAGCTTACTGCTCCTCGTTTACAAAAGAAAAATGGAAAACAAAGAAAAGAAAAAAATGAGGAGGCCGGGTGCTCTTTAGCCGAAAGGTACTGGGAGTTGAGGTCACAGATATATTGTATTTTTGTAACTCGGGGCTGCTCTTCATTAATCCTGGACAAAAGAGTTTACCGCTTGGGATGCATGCCCACACAAAAGGCTATCACATACCACAATAACAATGTTTCAGGCTTGTGTGCAAGGCTGCTCACAGAATGTCGCTGGGTCGACAGGTGCAAAGGACCCCGAATCTATATAGCCCCACAGAACCTGTGACAGTAGAGAGTACTCATAGAAGTAGCAATTTGCACAAAATGCGACACGCTTGTGATGTCTAGTTTACTGCTCTTCTGCTTTTGGCCATGCAGTAAAAAGTTGTTTGCACCTACTCAGTGTATCGAGTCCCCACGGTCCTTCTACACTCTTCTCACTATTTAGGATAGTTACAATGAATGACAGCTACCTCTAGACCATGGCTCCTCTGTACCCTGCCAGCTCAGCAAAGCAGGCAACCCTCTCTATCACGGACAGTATCTCAAAGTTTTCACATTCTTAAAAAATAGGGCCTCTCGCAAGCAGCATCATCCGCCGTTTGGCATGCCATTCATATGCCTTTCTATGTAGTCTCTTCACAATATTGACTGGTCAATGTGAGGTGCCCATATGATTTCTGATGGGAAAGTTCAGAGAGTTCAATATCACAGCCAGAAATCTGCATTTCTAAAGGCACAAAAGTTGTTTTAACTGTGCAGTATTAGTACCTGCATGATTCCAGAAGCCTAGCACCCTATGTATTATCTCATCTTGCTCTCCATGCGCTGGACATGCGTGTGATTACCGCACTGTGTACCCAGACACTATGGCCGGTGGAGAAGGGGGCACATATTTCTACTGCCCCTTCTTCCAAGCAGGTGAAGACAGCATTTCCGGAAGAGCCTTCTAGTCTGGGTGCAAAGTGCAGCAAAAACATGCAAGCGTTCCTTTCCTTTGCCATATCGCCACCCACTCACCAACATCCCAAAACTTGTGTATGGCCCTGACAATAGTAGCTCTGCCTTATCACACCCTTGTTAAGTTAATAAGTTAACGTCTGTCACTGTAAGCCTACCCCTATCACAAGGTTACCACACATACAAGAAAAAGCTTTAACAGTGTATTTCATCCAATGTTAAGGCTTATATTATCCAAGATACAAACTATGTTTTTAAAAAGCAAAGCAAATCAATACTGGCGAATGTCGTTAAGAAAACAACCAATAATGCATGAAAACTCTACTCAACCCTTTCATGTAAAAAGTAATGAAATGAAAAATTATATTTATATAGCGCATAGACTACCCGGAGGCCTCGCAGCGCTTTAATTGATCACTGTGGCGGGCCGCAGGGTGAGACTAGCATGTTTTTGCAAACAGGTGGGTTTTCAAAGCTTTCCTAAAAGCCAGCCGGTTATTATTTTCTCTGAGGGCTAAGGGGAGGGAGTTCCAAAGTCTCGCAGCAGTATGGGAGAAGGAACGGCCGCCCCAACGTGCTTTGTTGATTTTAGAAGTGGTAACTAGGTGCAATGATCCCGAGCGAAGGGCTCTGGATGGAGCGTAGGGCACAACTAAGGGGGACAGGATGGCAGGGCCTGTTCGATAGAAAGATTTGTGCACAATGCACATAGCCTTAAACTGTGCTCTAGCAGCCATCGGGAGCCAGGGCAATTCTTTTAGAGCTTTCTTAGCTGTCTGCCAGCGGGGGATGTTGAATAATAATCGGGCGGCGCAGTTTTGCGTGACTTGGAGCCTGTTGGTCACTGAAGCCGGGGCACCCAGATATAGCGCGTTTCCATAGTCCAGGTGGGAGAGTATCAGGGCCTGAACCATGATTCTCCTCGCCTGGAAAGGAAGCAGAGGGAGTACTTTGCGGAGCATTTTCATTAGGCCGACACACGTGGAGGCAGTTTTGGTAGTCTGGACCGAGAAGTCCAGCGCTTTATCGAGCCAGATTCCCAGACTCTTTATCTGCGGTTTGGGAGGGGGGGGGGAGCACCAAGGCAGGTGGGCCAAATTGATGTCAAAATGGTCGGAGGAGGGTTACCCAATAGCATAATCTCTGTCTTCTCCCCGTTAAGTTTGAGACAGGACGATTGCATCCACTTAGCAACGGCCTCTAGACAGAGGCCCAGGGTGTTGGACGGCTCCTCAGTGTGGTCCAGAGAGACCACCAACTGGGTGTCGTCCGCGTAGGTGACAATACGCATGCCAAAGGGCTGGACTATCTCCGCTAGAGGTCGCATATAGACATTAAAAAGTGTGGGGCTCAGGGAGGAGCCCTGAGGAACCCCACATCTAAGTGGTTGCTTAGGGGAGACTGCTTTGCCCTCAAACACCTGGAAGAAGCGCTCGTCCAGGAAGGAGGTCAGCCACTCCAGGGCCGCGCCCGACACGCCCATGCCTTTCAGACGGTGTAGCAGTGTGGCATGGTTGACAGTGTCGAACGCGGCACTGAGGTCGATTAGTATGATGGCTGCTTTTCCTCCCCGGTCCAGCACCAATCTAGTTTCTTCCGTCACTGCTAGGAGAGCAGTTTCAGTTCCATGCTGCGGGCGGAAACCCGTCTGAGAGGCGCATAGCAGACTATTTGATTCTAAGTAGTCCACTAAGATATTATTGATGTGCCTTTCAAGCAGTTTGCTCATCCAGGGAAGTAGGGAAATGGGGCGGAAATTGGCCAAGTTGTTCTGGTCCAAGGTGGGTTTTTTTCAAAAGGGCCCTAACCATCGCACATTTCCATGGTGCTGGGACGGAGTTAGAGGAGATGGAAGCATTAAGGACATCCAGAATGACAGGGCGGATGATGTCCATCACCTTATTGAGAGTTTGCGGGGGTGCTGGGTCATTGGGGGATCCCGAGATGACTTTAAGAAGCAATCTGTCTAAAGTGTCGGAATCTAGGAGGGGGAATTCATCCAGTGAGCTGGGGGCTAAGAAGTCAGAATCTGTGGTGGTGGTGTGGTCCATGTCACCACTGCCAGTAGAAAATGAAGAATAGATGGCCTGGATCTTCTGGGAGAAGAAAGTGGCTAAATTATTGCAACGGGTTTGCGCGCCGTCAGGTGACAGACGCTCGGGGGGAGGGGGAGAAATTAAAGATTTGGCTATTTTAAAAATTTCTTTGGGGGAGTTTGCAGCTAGATTGATTTTGGCTTCATAAAAATGGGCTTGCGCAGATTTTATTTGATTTTTATAGAGCTTTATTGCGGCTCTATACTCAACTTGCTTTGATTGTGAGTAATCTTGTCTCCAGGCTCTCTCTAGTTTGCGGCAAGATTGCTTCATAGTCCTGAGAGTCGTGGAGTACCAGGCGGCCACTTTGGCTCTGTTTATTAAGTGCAAAGATTCCTCTGGTAGGACTAGGTCAAGGGAACTGGAGATCCAGTTATCAAAATTGACAATGGCTGTATTGGGATTGGTCACATTTGGGGGTAGGTGTTCTATAAGAGCCAGTTTCCACTTAGAAAGTGGGAGGGAGGCCCATTTTCTTCTCCGCTGCTTATTGTGATTTTGTGAGATGGGGGGGGAGCAAGTGGACCATGTAAAAGGTACTAAAAAATGATCGGTCCAGGATAGTGGTACTGGAGCCTCGACGGTTAAGCTATCTAGATTGCTGTAGATGTGATCTAGGAGATGTCCCTTAACAT
This sequence comes from Triturus cristatus, assembly GCF_964204655.1. Classification (NCBI taxonomy): domain Eukaryota; kingdom Metazoa; phylum Chordata; class Amphibia; order Caudata; family Salamandridae; genus Triturus; species Triturus cristatus. Next base: position 376,180,363 of record NC_140587.1, read on the forward strand.
GCGTTGATTGAAAGCCTTTCTGAGCCAGGTCAATGGACTGAAAGTTTGTTCGAAGACTATTGGCTGTTGAATCAAGTGGCTCATCTAGGTGTAAATTAAGATCGCCCAGCAGGGTGAAATTTGCCGAGGTGAGCACTAGGTTGGCAGATAAATCCGTCATGTTAGTGATAAAGTTGTTGAGGGTGCCAGGTGGTCGATAGACTAGGATACCGGAGAAAGTAGTGGATGGGGAGAACTCAAGAGTGAAATGTAGGTTCTCACAGGCTGGCATGGGGGAGGGAGTGATGCGGCATCTAAAGTTGTCCCTATAGATAATAGCCAGCCCTCCACCTCTGCCAGTCTTGCGATCCAAATGTTTAATAGTATAGCCTTGGGGGGTGGCCCATGCTATTGCAGGATCAGTTTCTAGCTGAAGCCATGTCTCTGTTAGAAAAAGGGCGTCTGGATTGAGCTCCTCTATCAGCATGGCCAGTTCAGTATGGTGTTTGGGCAGGGAACGGCAGTTAAGAAGGAACATCCTCCATTTCTGCTTGGAGGGGTGTTTCACAACATTTGGAGTAGTTATGCCCCAATCACAAGTTTTGCAGTGGGCCTTCGGGTGTAAGGGAAGGACTGAATGCAAACATAATTTTGAGGTTAGGGGGCAAGCACTTGTTTAATCACCTTCGATTGGCAACAATATTCCTGTCCATGTCAAAAACCGAATGATTGCTGTGATGATCTAATATTTTGTTAAAGGCTCTCACAGTGGGTCAAATTGATACAGAATGGCCAGTATTTCGAACAATGAGAAGAAACCTCTAATTGTCTTTATTTAGAGAATCTTTAGTTTTTTGCCCAGGTTTCTATCCGCAAAACTACAGAAAACAACAATAAAGCAAGTTTAAAAATGTCATATTTTTTAGTTCAACGCCCTGCTTTATAATACAGCTCTTTACTTTCTGCCACTCGCAGCTGGCACATGAGCATGATTCAATGCTTTGTGGCAGCTTGTGTTTTGAAAAAAAGCAGTGTCAAGTTATGTAAAGAAGGGCATGACCAAGGCGGCCAACACGGTGGTCGCTCACTAACGAAGCTCCGACCAGAACCCAGTTATCCGGACCGATTTAGACCTTACTCCTGCCGCCTGGCGCCCTTTTCTGGCTGGGTACACCGGCGTCCCAGTGTCGCTGGTCCGGTTCGTGGCCTGACCGAGGCGGGCACATCACAGGTGGGCCGGCGGGGCCTGCGCGCCATCCGGATGTGGGGAGCTGGAGCCGCGGTCTGGCCCGGGGCCTCCTCATTGCTCTGGGTGCTGATTGGGGCAGCCGGGGGGCATCTCGTTCCAGCGGCTTTCCCATTCCTGCTGCGCCTAAATGAATGTTGACACAGCGGAGTGCTGAGGCCATCATCGGAGTTCGCTGCCTCCTAGATGACGGGGCCACAATGCGTCCTACTGATCCTGAAGTAGGGGCGGCCTCGCTGCACAGATCGGAGTAGAGCCCCTGGTGCACACCTCCCGCCGCGGATTGGGTGTGCGGCGGGCGCTCTGATTATCATCCCTGGTGTTCTGCCTGTGTTGTGGGCCGGGCAGTGAGCTGTAATTTGTGGAGCCTATGCTGGCTCTGGTGCTATTAACCCCTTCTGTGCCCATGACGAGCTGGACTCGTCATGGAGCACAGTCGCGCTGTGCCCATGACGAGTCCAGCTCGTCATGAGGCATTCCCCGGGGAATCCCTCTGGTGCGGGCACCAGAGGGATTCCCTTTTACCCAAAATAGCCTCGGGAGCTGGGGAAGAGCTTCCCCAGCTCCCGAGGCCCCCCTCCTGCTTTCAGTGTAATGACGATCGGCGCGCACGTCACGCCGACGTCATTACACTGAAAATGAAACTGAAATGAGCCAAGAGGCTCATTTCAGTTTCACTTTGTACGTGCTCAGGGGCTATCTCAGCCCCCTGAGCACGTAGAAAGATGGGAGGGGTATCGTTGGAAAGGGGAGATCCCTGCTTGGGGATCGCCACAGGAGGGCGATCCCCAAGCAGGGATCCACCCACTTGACACTAGGGAGGGGGGAGCGGCCCCTTGGGCAAGGGCCTTTGCTCCCCCCAAATAATTTTGGCATCATTTAGTCTTTTTGCCCCCCCTGGGGGGCAGATGGGGGCAGTAGCCCCCAATCTGCCCCACCGGGGGGGGGGGGCAAAAAGCCCACTAGACACCAGGGAATTTAAAAAAAATAAAAAATAGGGGTGGGGGCTGCCCAAAACGGGCAGGCCCATGCCCCCACCCCACCCCCAATTATCACAGTCTTTCTGCCCCCCCCCGGGGGGCAGATGGGGCATTGGCCCCTAATCTGCCCCATGGGGGGGCAGAAAGCCCACAATACACCAGGGTTTTCTTTTCATTTTTTTTTAGGGTGGGGGCTGACCGAAACGGGCAAGCCAATGCCCCCACCCACCCACCACCATAACAGCCTTTCTGCCCCCCCTGGGGGGCAGATGGGGCATTGGCCCCCAATCTGCCCCCCCCGGGGGGGGCAAAAAGACCACTAGATACCAGGGAATAAAAAAAATAAAAAAATAGGGGTAGGGGCTGGCCAAAACGGGCAGGCCCATGCCCCCACCCCACCCCCCAATTATTACAGTCTTTCTGCCCCCCCCAGGGGACAGATGAGCCATTGGCCCCTAATCTGCTCCTTTGGGGGGGGGGGGGGGGCAGAAAGCCCACTAAACACCAGGGATTTTTTTTGCGCAATTGTTTTTAGGGTGTGGGCTGCCTGCGAACGGGCAGGCCAACGCCCCCACCCCCCCCCACAAAAATGACAGTCTTTCTGCCCCCCAGGAGGCAGATGGGAGCAGTAGCCCCCAATCTGGACCCCCCTGGGGGCGCAGAATGCCCACTAGAAACCATGGATTTTTTTGTTTTATTAGTGTAGGGTTAGGGGCTCCCCAAAATGGGCATGACAATACCCCACCCCACCCCCAGAGAAATTCCAGTCTTTCTGCCTCCCCCCGGGAGGGCAGATGGTGGCAGTGGCCCCTGATCTGCCCCCTGGGGGGGCAGAAAGCTCGCTAGGCGCCAGCGAGTATGCAGGCTTTTTTTATGCGTGGGGGTGGGGGCTGCCCAAAATGGTCATACCAATGCCCCCACCCCCACAAAAATAGCCACAGTCTTCTGCCCCTTTAGGGGCATATCAGGATGAAACCCCCTTCCCCGATTCCCCCCCAGGGCGGCAGAAAGCCCACTGGGCTCTGAATTTTTTTTAGCAATGTGCATACCTGTGGATTTTGGGCCCTAGCGCAGTTGGCACGTAGGCAAACCTAGCAAACCTGTACATTTTTTAAAACTAGACACAGAGGGTAATCCTGGATGGGATGACTTCACTGGCTCTCACCAGGTTCTGTTACCCAGAATCCATTGCAAACCTAAAAATGTGTCCAAAATAATTCATTTTCCTCACATTTCTGTGGTTGAAAGTTCTGGAATCTGCGTGGGTCCACAAAATTTCACCCACCCTGCGTTCCCCAAAGTCTTCAGAGAAAAATGGTACCTCACTTGCGTGGGTAGGCCTAGTGCCCGCGTCAGGCAAGGGCCCAAAACCTATTGAAGAGACATCAAAATTACCTATCACAAAACAACCTGGTTTTGCAAAGGGGGTCCCATGAGTTTTTGGCCCCGGGCTTGGAGGCCATCTAGGGAAATGTTGGACCCGGCCTCGTAGCATGGCTCTACTTGTCCCCGCACCACCTAACCTGGTACCTGCAGCCCCGAGCCCACGGCCTAGCCGATCCTTTCCACCAGAACACACGCACCCGACCCGGACATCCTCGTCCATGGCCTCTCTCCCTTCGGCCACCCCGGGCCCGCGTGCCCACTTCATGCACCAAGATGGCCGCCCGGCCCCAGCGCGACCCGGGCCTAGCGGCGCCACTCCGGCTGGAGGACACCACGCTTGCCAGGGGATGAGAGAGGGAGGAGCAGTTTCTATCGCACCTCTGAACTCCCCTGGGACGATGAGTTTCGATCGGCCCTCCGGCCTCCCTGAGAGCTGGCTCCACGCCTGCTGGGTGTCTGGGACTCCTCCCGACCCGGCCCTGAGAGGATCAAAAGACAATGGCAGGAAACCCCGACAAGCGACCCCCAGGTGACAAGACCCCTGCCTGCACAGACTCCGGACATCAAAGAGGGGTCGACCTATAACAAGGGGTGCTCTGAGACTGTCCGGCAGATTCGACGCTGGAACAACGAGAGCCTGCTGACGCGGTCGCGGCTCCTGGAACTTAGAACCCCCTGAGCCCTGCTGAGTGACTCGCGGCTCCCTGAAGATCGTAAGACCTCCGAACTGTACCTGAGCCCTGCTGAGTGACTCGCGGCTCCCTGAAGATCGTAAGACCTCCGAACTTGTACCTGAGCCCTGCGGAGTGACTCGCGGCTCCCTGAAGATCGTAAGACCTCCGAACTTGTACCTGAGCCCGCTGAGTGACTCGCGGCTTCCACAGACTCCACTGGTCCCGCCGGACCCCAACGACAACAAGCCTACCCCCCAGCTCGAGGATTGTGAGCTGTGCGCCGGGTACGTCCTTGCCTTGAACCTTTTACCAGAGACTGTCCCGCTACCCCCTATCCCTTCCGAGACTCATTGAGCCCGCGCTCTCCTTGTACATATTTGCAGTGCTAACCTGTTTGATAAAGAGTGATTCCTAAGAACGCACGGTGTGGTGTTTCTGTGTCGTGTGGTGCCAGAAGTACGATCCTCGATACGGGATTCCTCCTCCTGAGGAGTCTCCCGCCAGTGCCCGGCTACGATACTTTGAGGGTGGGTCTCAGGGTAGTCAGGACCCCCTTTCCGGGCTCCTCTGAGGTCGCCGTCTAACATTGGTGGCAAGCGACGGGATTCGGGCCCATCACCTAGAGATCGTACCGTGAACGACGGACGCACTACCGACAAAGATGGCAGAAGGAAACGCCATGATCCCCGCAGAAACCAACGCCAACAGGGTGTTCCAGGTGGACCAACTAGAAGAATACACGCACAAAGAACTAAAGCAATTCTGCAAAGAACTTAAAATCGCTACCACCGGTCTCAACACCAAAGAAGATTTGCAGAAAGCACTGAAAGCTTGGGTGGATGCCGGGGCCTCCCGCCCAGAAGGCACGGGGGAGCGCCCCAACGAAGCCGAACCCCCCCAAGGCGAAAGCAGCAGCAATCAGGTGCGAGGCATCGTACCAGACGGGGGCCTATCCCCGGAAGAACTCGCGGACAGAGAGAGAAGCCGCAATCATGAACTCGAGTTAGCCAAACTCAAAATCGAAGGCGAATTAAAGTTAGCGGAAAAAAAGCTAGCAGTAGAGCAAATGCGCGTGCAAGGCGAGCTAGAAGAGAAGAAGCTCCAACGGGAACACGAAGGAAGGAAGCTCCAACTAGAGCACGAACGCAGCTTGAAGGAAATCGAGCTCAAGGCCAGAAGCGAGGAAGGGAGGCCCCCGGGAAACCGAGAGGCGGCCTCCCCAGCGGAACAGAAGGTCCACATCCCCAAGGACGTGGTCAAAGAATATTATAAAAACGATGACATTCAACAATGGTTCAGGGCCTACGAGGTCGCAATAACCTCCCATCGGGTCCCGCAGAAGGACTGGGGGCGGGGTTGTGGGGACGGTTTCTGAGCGAAGGAAGAGACACCCTGCTCGACCTACCCATCTCTCTGCAGACCTCCTACAGCCACATGAAAGAGGCTCTACTCACAAGGTACGGTCTCACCCCCGAGATGTACCGTCAGCGATTCCGGGACTGCAGGAAAATCCCGGGCACCACCTGGGTGGAATATGTAAACTTTTTCAGTCGGGCCTTCGATGGGTGGATCAAGGGCAGCAAAGTCACCACCCTTGAGGAACTCACCAACCTCATGTTGTGGGAACACCTGGCTGCGAACTGCTTTGTGGAACTACGCCAGCATCTGCTTGACAGCAAACTCACCGATCCCAGGAAGCTGGCGGTGGAAGCAGACCGCTGGACCAACACCCGGGTCCCCCGGGGCATGGTAGGAGAATACCCCCGAGCCAGTCAGGGACCACCCCGCCAGAGAGGAGCAGGGAACCAGGGAGGGCAGCGAGAGTCCCAGCCTAGCCCCCCAAAGACCCAACCTCCACCTTTTCCAGCGCCCCCCCCACCAGTAACCGGACCCCCCGGGAGACGGGGACACCGGGTAACCGTCACTTGCTTTCGTTGCCAGAAGCCCGGGCACTACGCCAATGACCCAGAGTGCCCCATGGCCACCCAAATCACCCCTGCAAGACAGATAGCCAACATAGCTCTGGGGGAGGAGGTTGAGGAAACCGGGGAGTGGGAACCCGCAGCTATGGCCCTAGTATCCCTGGGAGATAGAGAGATGGTCCCTGGTAGCCTCCTGCCCTCCAACACGAAGAAATACGGGCAGCTCGTCAAGATCAATGGCCACCAAATAGAGGCCCTGCGGGACACCGGGGCCAGCATCACCGGTGTCCTCAGGCACTTAGTCCCCGAGGAGCAGATCCTCCCCAACGTCTTTTGCCCGGTAATTTCCGCAGATAATAGAGAGAGTATGTGTCAGGTAGCCCTGGTGCCGTTTGAGTGGGGTGGGGTGACAGGTAAACTGAGGGTTGCCGTAAGAACCTCCCAGCCGGTCGACTGCCTCTTAGGGAACGACCTGGAGAGTTCTCCCTGGAAGCACGTCGAGCGCAAGGCCCACCTAGGAATGATGGGGCTCCCCGAGTGGGTGTGCGCCACCACCCGATCTATGTCAGCTCGACTTCCCCCCCCTGGGAGAAGTCGAAGACGCCCCGACCGAAGAAGTCAGAACAGTAACCCCCGAGGGTTCTCCCGTCCCCCCATCGGAAGGGTCAGTCGCCAGCGACGAACCCTCACCGTCCGACACCGCCCCGGTCCCCGAGTTAGGCGATCTACCCGAATTGGCCCAATGGCGCCACGAGGGCGGGCCCACCCGGGAGGAATTTTGCCGGGAGCAAGCCACTTGTCCTTCCCTGGTCGGACTGCGGCGCCAGGCCGAGGGCCAAGCCGTAGGCGACCAAACTGGAACGCACCGAATTTATTGGGAGAATAACATTTTGTACAGTGAGCAGAAGTCGGTGGAGCTGGGATCCGGACGGGTGCTGGTGGTACCCCTCCGCTTCCGAGACTTCCTCCTGGGCTTAGCCCACGACGTCCCCCTCGCCGGCCACCTGGGTCAAGACAAGACCTACAGCCGTCTTGTGACCCATTTTTACTGGCCTAGAATGAGAGCAGCTGTAGAAGCCCACTGCAAGTCCTGTCCCACGTGCCAAGCTAGTGGGAAGAGTGGGGGGAAGCGCAAGGCTCCCCTCCAACCCTTCCCGGTCGTCAGTACCCCCTTCGAACGAGTCGGGATCGACATCGTGGGGCCCCTGGACCCCCCCACCTCCCAAGGTCACCGTTTCATCCTGGTCCTAGTGGATCACGCCACCCGATACCCTGAGGCTATCCCCCTACGCACCGTCACGGCCCCCGTGGTGGGCCGGGCCCTGATGGGGATCTTTTCCCGGGTGGGTTTTCCCCGCGAGGTCGTGAGCGATCGCGGCACTAATTTTATCTCGAAGTACATGACGTCCCTGTGGCAACAATGTGGAGTGTCCTATAAGTTCACCACCCCGTACCATCCCCAAGGGAACGGCCTAGTAGAGAGGTTTAACAGGACTCTGAAAGGGATGATCACCGGCCTAGAAGAGCCCCTCCGGCGTAAGTGGGACGTCCTGCTCCCCTGCCTCTTGTTCGCTTACCGAGAAGTCCCCCAGAAGTCCCTAGGGTTCAGCCCGTTTGAGTTGCTCTATGGACACCCCATCCGAGGTCCCCTCAGTTTGGTTAAGGAAGGGTGGGAGGCGGCACCCCAGACCACCCCACGAGATGTGTTCCAATATGTTCTGACCCTCCGGAACCAGACCAGGAAGTTCCGAGCACTGGCCGAGGCCAACCTAGAGGCAAGCCAAGAAGAGATGAAGCGCTGGTACGACCAGAATGCCACTCTGGTCGAGTTCCAGCCGGGCCAACAAGTATGGGTCATGGCCCCCGTGAAGCCAGGCGCCCTCCAGGACAGGTGGACCGGGCCCTACAAAGTGGTTGAGCGGAAGAGTCAAGTCACATACTTGGTGGACGTCCAGTCGCCTCGGGATCCCCTTCGGGTCCTTCACGTGAACCGCCTCAAGCCTCACTTCGTGCGGACAGAACTGAGCCTCCTGCTGGCCACCGATGACGGGGCCGAAGATGAGTCCGATCCCCTCCCGGACCTCCTGTGTGTCAAGGAGCAGGATGGCTCCGTGGAAGGAGTGAACCTCTCCCCAGCTCTCACTGCCTAGCAACAAGAGGACTGCCGCCAGCTCCTAGGACAATTTGCCGACCTCTTCTCCCTGATCCCCCGAGTCACCGACTGGTGTGTCCATGACGTTGACACCGGGGACAGCCCGCCGGTGCGACACCGAGCATACCGGGTCCCTGACCGGGTCCGGTCCTGCATTCAAGCTGAAGCCTCGAAGATGTTGACCATGGGGGTGATCGAGCCATCTGACAGTCCCTGGGCCAGCCCCGTGGTCCTGGTCCCGAAGGCAGCGGCCCCCGGTATCGCCCCCGAGCTCCGATTCTGTGTGGACTACCGGGGGCTCAATGACGTCACCCGAGCCGATGCCCACCCCATTCCACGGGCCGACGAGCTCATTGACCGACTCGGGGCAGCCCGGTTCCTCAGCACATTCGACCTCACCTGCGGATACTGGCAGATTGCGCTCACCGAGGGAGCCAAGGAGCAGTCCGCCTTCTCCACCCCAGATGGGCATTACCGCTTCCGCGTAATGCCCTTCGGAATGAAAAATGCCCCGGCCACCTTCCAGAGACTGGTGAATAGAGTCCTGGCCGGGCTGGAACAGTTCAGCGCGGCCTATCTAGACGACATTGCCGTTTTCAGTTCCGAATGGAGTGAGCACCTCCAGCACCTCCGGAGGGTGCTAACCGCCCTGCGCCAGGCAGGCCTCACAGTAAAAGCCAGCAAGTGCCAAATTGGGCAAGGATCAGTAGTCTACCTGGGGCACCAGGTCGGGAGTGGCCAGGTCGCCCCTCTACAGCCGAAGATCGACGCCATCTTGGCCTGGGAACCCCCCACCACCCAAACTGAGGTCCGAGCCTTTCTGGGCCTCACTGGCTACTACCGAAGATTCATCCGGGGGTATGGCAGCCTTGTCGGCCCCCTCACAGAACTCACATCCAAAAAACAGCCAAAGAAGGTGCAGTGGACGACTGCCTGCCAGGAGGCGTTCGATGCCCTAAAGAAGGCCATGTGTACTGCCCCCGTCCTCCAGGCTCCCGACTACTCCAAGGAGTTTGTAGTCCAAACCGATGCCTCCGAGCATGGCATTGGGGCCGTCCTGTCCCAGGTGAATGACCAAGGCCTAGACCAGCCCATCGCTTTCCTCAGCCGGCGGCTGTTGCCCAGAGAACAGAGATGGAGCACCATTGAGCGCGAAGCCTTTGCCGTCGTCTGGGCACTCAAGAAACTACGCCCCTACCTGTTCGGCACCCATTTCAAAGTCCAAACCGACCATCGGCCCTTGCGATGGCTCATGCAGATGCGAGGAGAAAACCCCAAGCTACTGCGGTGGTCAATCTCCCTCCAGGGGATGGATTTCACCGTAGAACATCGCCCTGGTACGGACCACGCCAACGCTGACAGCCTCTCCCGGTTCTTCCGCCTCAGCGAAGAGAACCCCCCCAAGATGATGGGCAGTTCTCTCCGGCTTTCAGCTGGGGGGGACGCGTGTTGGACCCGGCCTCGTAGCATGGCTCTACTTGTCCCCGCACCACCTAACCTGGTACCTGCAGCCCCGAGCCCACGGCCTAGCCGATCCTTTCCACCAGAACACACGCACCCGACCCGGACATCCTCGTCCATGGCCTCTCTCCCTTCGGCCACCCCGGGCCCGCGTGCCCACCTCATGCACCAAGATGGCCGCCCGGCCCCAGCGCGACCCGGGCCTAGCGGCGCCACTCCGGCTGGAGGACACCACGCTTGCCAGGGGATGAGAGAGGGAGGAGCAGTTTCTATCGCACCTCTGAACTCCCCTGGGACGATGAGTTTCGATCGGCCCTCCGGCCTCCCTGAGAGCTGGCTCCACGCCTGCTGGGTGTCTGGGACTCCTCCCGACCCGGCCCTGAGAGGATCAAAAGACAATGGCAGGAAACCCCGACAAGCGACCCCCAGGTGACAAGACCCCTGCCTGCACAGACTCCGGACATCAAAGAGGGGTCGACCTATAACAAGGGGTGCTCTGAGACTGTCCGGCAGATTCGACGCTGGAACAACGAGAGCCTGCTGACGCGGTCGCGGCTCCTGGAACTTAGAACCCCCTGAGCCCTGCTGAGTGACTCGCGGCTCCCTGAAGATCGTAAGACCTCCGAACTGTACCTGAGCCCTGCTGAGTGACTCGCGGCTCCCTGAAGATCGTAAGACCTCCGAACTTGTACCTGAGCCCTGCTGAGTGACTCGCGGCTCCCTGAAGATCGTAAGACCTCCGAACTTGTACCTGAGCACGCTGAGTGACTCGCGGCTTCCACAGACTCCACTGGTCCCGCCGGACCCCAACGACAACAAGCCTACCCCCCAGCTCGAGGATTGTGAGCTGTGCGCCGGGTACGTCCTTGCCTTGGACCTTTTACCAGAGACTGTCCCGCTACCCCCTATCCCTTCCGAGACTCATTGAGCCCGCGCTCTCCTTGTACATATTTGCAGTGCTAACCTGTTTGATAAAGAGTGATTCCTAAGAACGCACGGTGTGGTGTTTCTGTGTCGTGTGGTGCCAGAAGTACGATCCTCGATACGGGATTCCTCCTCCTGAGGAGTCTCCCGCCAGTGCCCGGCTACGATACTTTGAGGGTGGGTCTCAGGGTAGTCAGGACCCCCTTTCCGGGCTCCTCTGAGGTCGCCGTCTAACAGGAAACCTACCAAACCCACACATTTCTGAAAACTAGACACCCAGGGGATTCCAGGTAGGTATGGATTGCGTGGATTTCCCAACGTTTCCTTACCCAGAATGCCCTGCAAACCTCAAATTTAGCTGAAAAAAATCACCTTTTTCACACATTTTTGTGACACAAATTTCCTACCACCCAGCGTTCCCCCGGGTCTCCTGATAAAAACGGTGCCTCACTCGTGTGGGAGGCCCAAGTACCCGCGACAGGCAAGGGCCCACAACGTAGTGAGTCGACATGAAATTTGCCTATCTCAAAACGACCTGGTTTTGCTAGGGGGGTCACTTGGGTTTTTGGCCCGGTGCTCGGCGGCCACCTAGGGGAACCTACCAATCCCACACATTTCTGAAAACTAGACACCCGGGGAATTTCAGGGAGGTATGGCTTGCGTGGATCCCCCAACGTTTCCTTACCCAGAATGCCCTGCAAACCTCAAATTTAGCTGAAAAAATCACCTTTTTCACACATTTTTGTGTGGGAAAGTTGTGTCATCATGGGCTGACACAAATTTCCTACCACCCAGCGTTCCCCGGGGTCTCCCGATAAAAACGGTGCCTCACTCGTGTGGGAGGCCCAAGTACCCGCGACAGGCAAGGGCCCAAAACGTATTGAGGCGACATGAAAATTGCCTACTTCAAAACGACCTGGTTTTGCAAGGGGGGTCACCTGGGTTTTTGGCCCGGTGCTCGGCGGCTACCTAGGGGAACCTACCAAACCCACACATTTCTGAAAACTAGACACCCGGGGGATTCCAGGGAGGTATGGCTTGCGTGGATCCCCCAACATTTTCCTACCCAGAATGCCCTGCAAACCTCAAATTTAGCTTAAAAAAATCACCTTTTTCACACATTTTTGTGTGGGAAAGTTGTGGCATCACGGGGCTGACACAAATTTCCTACCACCCAGCGTTCCCCCGGGTCTCCTGATAAAAACGGTGCCTCACTCGTGTGGGAGGCCCAAGTATCCGCGAAAGGCAAGGGTCCAAAACGTAGTGCGCCTCAACAGGCAAGGGTCCTAAACGTAGTGCGCCTCACTACGTTTGAGTGGAAATTTGTGGATCCAAGTAGATTCCAGAAGTTTCCACCACAGAAATATGGGGAAAATGTGTTTTTTTGGGCAATTTTTTAGGTTGGCAAGGGATTCTGGGTAACAGACCCTGGTGGGAGGCAGTCAAGTCACCCCATCCTGGATTCCCCTGGGTGTCTAGTTTTCAAAAATGTATAGGTTTGCTAGGTTTCCCTAGGTGCCGGCAGAGCTATGGTTAAAAAACGACAGCTAGGCACTTTGCTAAAAAAGGGTAATTTTGCATTGTGAAAATGTGGTGTGTTCCCGTTGGGTTTGAGCCATTTCCTGTCGTGGGCACTATGAGGTACCATTTTTATCGGGAGACTTAAGGTAATTCAGATTTGTAAAGGAACTGTTATTACCTATTGACTTTCGATGCATTTCTGCCTTCCAAATGAAAGACATTGTGTAAAAAAGAAGTCATTCTAAAAAACTGACTGATAATTCTCATGCTAGTATGAGTATCCCAATTTCGGAAATGTGCAAATATCTACTGTTTCTAAACTCTATATTTTGTTCCCATTTCAGAAATACATAGGTGTCTTTCATACCGATTTTTCCATGTACACATTTTTACAGAATAATTACTATATTCCTGGTACATAATAAAAAACCACTGCAAGTTGCTGCTCAGTTTTTGGCTCTGGGTTCGTCGGGTTCTTGGTGAACCTACAAGTCCTATATATCCCCACAACCAGTAATGTCCAGCGGATGTAACGGTATATTGCTTTCGAAGAGCTGTCAAAATTATAAGAAGTTACAGGTGAAAACGTTGACACAAAAGGCGCTTTTTTCAGCAAATTTTCAATTTATCCTATATTTAACTGTTATTTTCTATAAAGAAACCTTGATGGATCTACACAAATGACCCCTTGCTGAATTCAGAATTTTGTCTACTTCTCTAAAATGTATAGCTTTCCAGGATCCATTATTGCTTTTGTACCCATTTCTACCATTAACTGGAAGGAGGTTGAAAGCACAAAAAATAGCAAAAATAGGCTATGTCCCAGAAAAATGCCAAAACTGTGTAAAAAATTGTGGGTTTCTGACAAAAGTCTGGTATCCTGTGAAAGCTGGGAAAATGGTGATTTCAGCCCCACAAACCCTTTTTTGATAACATTTGCAGGGAAAAACCCAGATGCTTTCATTTGCAGCCCGTTTTTCCCATTTTCCCAAAAAAAACCTAACTTTTGCTGTATTTTGGCTCATTTCTGTGACCCCTCCAGGGGAATCCACAAACCCTGAGTACCTTCAGAATCCCCATGATGTTGGAAGAAAAGGACGCAAATTTGGCGTGGATACCTTATGTGGTCAAAAAGTTACAGGGGCCTAAGCGCGCACTACCCCAAATAGCCAAAAAAGGGCGTGGCACAGGAGGGGGAAAAGGCCTGGCAGCGAAGGGGTTAAAAGGTGTGGTGCCACTGAGACGATGTGCGGCACTAGGGAGGCGGCCCACTCCTCCCGTCATTGGGGTGGTTTCCCTGCTTGAGCTGTGCCCACCTGCTATGCCCTGAGGCCGGGGGGGGTATGGCTGCCATCTACGCTCTTCCTTTCTCGTGCCGTGCCTGAGCTGGGGCCCGGTTCCGCAGTGAGCTCTGACCTGGGCACTGGCCGAACCTGAGCTGTGACCTGGGACTGACGGGGGCTCGCTGGCTGGATCTGTGAGGCACCAGTGGCCTTTTGAAGGTTCTGGGAGAGGCCGCCCTACTTGGTGTACGGCTGCTGATGCCACCCCCTAAGGGTCTGGACCTGCCAATGCTGTAGTCGTTAACGGCCGGGGGACCTTGCTGGGCAGCTGGGGACTGCGGCCTACGCACTTGCCTGCTGGGGCAGGTTTGCTGCACGGATCAGTGCAGAGCCTCCTGGAATGTGGATCTTTTTCCCGCCACTCACTTAGACAGCATCTGTGGGCCCTTGATCTTCCTCGGCGAGACATACAGCTCATTCATCTACCATAGGGGGCTGAAGTGGTTCCTGGAGACGAACCTGAGGCTGCTGCCCGTCTCTGACCTATGTCCTACCCTCCATGCCCTTCTCTAGGGTGGTGTGTCTAGAAGACCTCGGTGTCGCGGTCGACCAGCCTATTGCGGACTCTGTGAGTCCCTGTGTTGCCTTTGCCATGGAAAAAGACAAAGCACTGTGCTCCGTTTCAACGCAAATGCAAACGGAGCACTATACCACGCGGTCTGCCTCCGGTCCTGCGGGTTCCTTTGATAGCGTAAAACCCACATCTGCATCTCGTTACCTAGTGGTCATCCTACAAGCTATCCAGTCCTCCCAGGTAGCGGTAGAGGCTAAGGTCGGCGAGGTAGAATGGATGTGGCGCTACTCTGTCAAGACCTCCGCAGTGCTAAGGTCGGATCACAGAGATGGAATTGCTGGATTTTCATGGTTGAGGACGACGTCTCTACTCTCAAGGCCCAGGTGTCCACCCTCCTTATCCACACATCAGAGATCCACGCCCGAGCTGAAGATGCAGAGAATCACTTGAGGCGCAACAACCTATGCATCATTGGGGTGCCAGAAACTACTGACGGCTCGGCCCCCAAGCAAATGGCTGACTTCATTGAGACCTGGATTAAGTCTTGGATGCCAGATTTGCGTTTATCCCCTTGGTTCGCTGTAGAGAGGGCGCACCAGGCTTTTCCTCCGAGACCTACTCCGGAAGCCTCCCCTCGAACCATCATAGTCGGGATTCTGAATTATCCGGACAGCGACACGATCCTGAGTGTGGCCGGCTCCCACACCGAGCTGCAGTGAAGTGGCATGAAGGTTCTCACATTCCAGGACTACACCAGGGAGGTGAAGCAGCAGCCGCGGTCCTTCAAGTCAAGCAGAAGCTGAGAGCTATGGGCCTGCAATATTGCCTCTTGTTCCCTGCAAGGTTCAGAATCATTCATCTTAATAAGTCTCACTTCTTTGATACCCCTGAGGTGGCTTGGCAGTGGCTCAGAGAGGAGCTGCAGCTCAGCGGGCGGGCCCCTCCCCTCCCTTAACGCTCGACTGATTCCTCCTGCCTCATCTTCTCAATCGTTGCCCAGGTCTCAAAGGAACCGAAATTGCTCCAAGAGGGGTCTTGAGGCAGCCTGCTTGGAGTCACCACCTACTTCTTCCCAGAAGCAGCCTTAGCTGTCGGGGGTTTTGCCTGCGGACTGTGCTGTGGAGACTAAAAGTAGAGACAGAGACAACGTGACTCTTTCTCTGGCGGGGTTGGCAGACTTCAGTCCCCCATCTGGACGCTGATCCCAAAGCCCCAATATTTGATAGTCATTTCTAGGCTTTGGCACAAACTGAAGCAATTACCATGACTGCAATCTACGAGTGCTGGGCGTTGATACTGCACCGCTGACATCTGATCCAAGACTGTTTCTCGCCCCACGAAGGGTTCCTTGAGGGGCCACCCCTCAGTCCTGACCCCCCATTCCACCCAATTTATGACTTTACAGGTCTTATCGTGGAACACTAACGGTCTGTTTGTTGGAAAAGGTGAAGCGATCCACAACCTTTTGCTCCCTGCTTTCTTTCGGAGGTTATTCTTCTTCAAGAAACACACCTCCTTGGTGAAAGATGTCTCTTTCTGGCCCGTAAGGGGTACAACAGGGCTCTCCAGGCAGGTATGGCCATCCTCCTGGGACATTCATTCCCTCTAGTAGTTTCCCAGGTGTCATGCGACCCTCAGGGGAGTTTTACTTCCTTGGAGGGCACACTGGAGGGGAGATCAGCTTTGCTATTATGTGTGTACGTCCCACCTCTCAAAACTTCTTGTGTTTCTCCCACAGGGGCTTACTATATTCGGGGGGAGCAGTAGGGGGGGGGGGGGCTTCAATGCGTATTTAAATCCTGACTTGGATATTAACGGTCCACCCACCACCTCCAGAAACACTGGGGCACACCATCTCGCCGATTGGACAACCGCCTGGGGTCTATGTGATGCCTGGAGGTCCTGGCACCCTCATCTCCACAAGTTCACCCACACCTCGTCTGCTCGTCACACTCACTCACGCACTGACTTCTTACTGTAGCCTGCCACCGACTGCTTGTCAGTGGGTCACACAGCTATCTTACCACAGGGTATCTCTGACCACTACCCGCTCCTGCTCAGTATTGGGCACTCTTCCCTGGAGCTATGTCCTATGTGGCGCATTAATGCATGGTATTTCCAAGACAAACGTTTGTCAGAGCGCTGAGAACCGAGCTGGGTGCATATTTCCGAGATAACGAAGGATCGTTACCCACACGGGCAACCTATAGGCTGCCAGCAAGGCAACCCTCCATGGGTTTGCTAAGCACCTGATTAGGACACTGGAGCATGAGAGCTCTTCTTTCTTCACCCAGCTGAAGGCTTGTGCCCTATGCATGGAGCGCAGTCTTGAGCAGATCCCTAGCAAGGAGTTCTCCAGATAGTTGCATCTTTACGAGAGGATATTCGTCTGCACTCCCTGGAGGCGGCTAAACTACTGTGGCATGCCACCACGGCAAAAAGATATGGCTGGGGTGATAAGAATGGGAAGCTGTTGTATTGGCTAGCTTCTCACCATCAGGATTATACTCGAGGTGGTAGACGATTTGGGCTGTTCGAGGCAATCTCTTTCGGAGATTGCACAGACTTTTGCTTGGTACTATGAGGGACTGTACTCTATGCCGCCAGACAGGGGCCCAACAGAGCTTAACCCATTTTTAGACTCGTTCCTTTTCCCCAATCTTTCTCTGATGGACTCGTGTGCTGGACCAACTCTTACCTGTAGAAGAAATTGGGGATGTTATATCTGGCCCTGGCCTATGGGAAGACCCCCAGCCCAAATGGACTTCCCATGGAGTAATACAAGGTGCTCTGAGATCTTCTCCTCCCTCGGCTGCTGGCATTGTATGAGGAAGTGAACCAGTCTGGCATGTTCCCTGATGACTTAAAAACTGCCACGATAGTGGTCATACCTAAAACCCAACCGCCCTCCACGTCTTGTACCAACTACCGACCTATATCGTTGGTCAACTGCAAACCAAAGATCTTCGCCATGGTATTGTCAAACCGATTTAAACTGGTGTTGCCAACATTGGTGCTGGATGCCCTCCCGGAGCACCAGATACGGCATCTGTCACCTTCATGCGGCCCAAGCCCACGGTCACCGTCTGCCTTCATCCTTAGCCTTGCTACTAATTGATTCAAAACGGTGGACCAGGCCTACCCACAGGAGGTGGTGACCCAGGCGGGCTTCGACCAGCGCTTCAGTAGTATGGTCCGTGCTCTCTATTCCCACCCCACGGCCCGTGTGCGCATCACTGGGGTTCTTTCGGAACCCTTTCATATAACAGTGGGGCACTAGGCACGGAGGTCTCCTTTCCCTCCTTTTTTGCTCTAGCCATGGAGCCCTTGGCCCAACTTATCCGGGGGGACTCGCAATACCACAGCTGGGCCTGGAGTGGGGGACATGAGGACCGCATCACGCTATATGGCGATGACGTTCTCCTTTACCTTGCAAATCTAGCAGAGAGCGGCGCTCGATGACTTCAACTGCTCAATGTCTTTGAAAGGGCCTCCGGCCTGAAGATGAACCCTTCTATATCCGTCCTGGGTCTGTTAGCTGCCCATAGGGATAGCTTTGAGTGTCAGTCCTCGATTCCCATCCACAGGCTCAGCTTTAAATATCTGGGAATCTGGGTCATGCTCCAAACCGAACTCACTTGGGCCCTCAACCTACAACCCCTACTTAAAACGACGAAGGCAGATCTGACAAAGTGGTACACCCTCTCCCTTAAGGTCCTAGGCTGCGCAGCACTCTATAAGATAATAGTCCTGTCACGGTTTTGTACTTCTTCCAAAATCTTCCACTACTGCTCTCCCGGTCATGGTTTCAGGAGTAGCACGGACTTGTGTGGTCCTACTCGTGGCCCGTTTGATGGCGGTTTGGGTACGTTCCACATGTATCTCTACTACTTGTCATGTAACCTCTTGGTTAATCATGACTGGTTCAACAGGGGCTGGTCGGATCCAGCCTACCACTTGGAACTCTCTTCTCTGGGCTTGTCTCGCCTCCAGGCCATGCTTTACGGCTCTCCAATTCCCACCTCCATACCACTGGTGAACCGGGTGGTGTTGCGGGCGTGGAAGGCCGCACTTCGCCATGTGCAGTGGGAGAGCAGACTTACCCAACACACCCCTCTATGGTATGGCACGTGGTTGAGGGAGGTGTAGAGGCTTGGTGGCTTTAGGTCCTGGGACCACATTGGAATCTCACAGTTAGGAGATGTTTGGTCGGGGATACACATACAGTCTTTCTCGGACCTCCAACAATGGTATGCACTGGAGCATACTCGATTCCCCTGGAGGCCAAGCTCCTTATGCATGACATTGAACTCAAAAGCATATCTCAAATTTACCATACCCATGTTGTCAACTCGCCTGGCTCCCTTGATCATCTAAAATCTCGATGGGAGGGCTGGGAGGCCTTTCGATGAGCAAGACTGGTGAACCACCCTGATGGCCCCCCCGTGTGCTTACGATCTCCTTCAGGCATATTATCTATATGCTATGTACCTCCACGCCACTCTCTTACATCGAGCAGGCCTTCACCCTCGGGTGGCTTGCCCGCTTTGTGAGGCTGACACAGCGGACTTCTACCATATGGTGTGGACTTACCGGAGGATGCATCATTACTGGTCTGTGGTGACTAAAGACATCTCTGAGGTTATGGGATTGGAGGTCCCCCTCTTTACCCCCTCCTGATTCTTCTGGGGGTACTGGAGGGTGTTGGTGGCACAAGTGATGAGCGAGCATACTTGGGCACAGCCCTGCTGGTTGCAAAGCATGACATAGCCGCAAAGTGGTTAAGTGCTATTCCCACAACTCTCGCTCAATGGAGGCGGGGCGCGGACTGGTGAGCTCGGCAGGAGCAGGTGGTATTTCAATCATGGGGTTGTCCCCAAAAACATGGGTGTGTGTGGGGGAAGTCATCTATTGTAATCTAACTGCTACTTGTTGTGTTGGATCAATGTGTGCAATGTCTGCCTTGACATATATTTGTATTGCAATTCATTGTGATCATGGTGAGTTGCTTTTCAATGTATTACCCACGTGCCACATTAGCTTGTTCTCGCATGGCCATCTCTCTTGGCCTTAAAATTCAATAAAGTTTGTTTATCAAAAAAAGTTAGGTGAAGAAAACCTCACATTCCATACAATCCAGCTAGACCCGAGTCAGAAAGGACAGAAGGGCATGGAAGAGTTAGTGAGTTTACCAGTCATGTTTTATACCAAGGATACAAAGATCAGAAGGGCTGGCAACAGCCTGCTACATGCAAGGCTCTTCTCTGAAGGGATCGCTGGGCCTAAGGCAAAGTCACAGCAGACATATTAGCTGCCGTTTAAAAGACCGGATACGTTGGGTTACAATCTGTCTTCTGTCATGCCAGAGGCGGTCTTGTGGAACTATGGCACTGAGTCACCTATAAAGGTTATTGAAAACAAACAGGTAGGCATGCGAGTGATTGAAATCCCATAGCTGCTGAAGCAAAGTAATGAAATGAAATTGAGATTTATAAAGCGCACTACTACCCGTAGGTGTCTAGGCACTGAACTCACAGTGGGTAGGAGGGTTGTGAGTGAAACCAGAGCGTCACGTGTAGGCCTATAAGAAGAACAATGTAAATACCGTACTAATTATTAAACAACCATATTTTGAGAGCCTTACGAAAGATAAACAGATTTTCTGTGATTTTTAATTTAAGGGGCATCAAGTGCCAAAGTTTGGCGGTAGCCACTGCAAAACTCGATCCTAAAATCCTGGGAGAGGTGTATTTTTGAAAACGCGGTCTGATGGATTCTGGGCCATCAAGATGAAGGGCCATAAAAGCTATACACAGAGACTTGAACATTACTCTCTTTCTCACCGGAAGCCAGTGAAGTAAGGGGAGGGATTGGGAAACTGACTGATCCCTAGAAGCAATCTAGCCGCTGCATTTTGGACCATTTGAAGCTTATTCAGAGCCTTCTTGTGGGCAGTCGAGAAAAGCCCATTACAATAGTGTAGTTTAGAAAGGACTAATTTAGTGATCACTGCTTTGTGAAGGTCCAATGTGATAAAGGGAAAAATCTGCCTGAGTGGCACATTTTTGTGACTCATCTGAAAGGCTGTTAGGATTAGGGCACAGACAGTTAAATGCTGAAAAACAAGTACTCAGGAACAGCAGGTCATGCATCCTA
Organism: Triturus cristatus; assembly: GCF_964204655.1. Taxonomy (NCBI): domain Eukaryota; kingdom Metazoa; phylum Chordata; class Amphibia; order Caudata; family Salamandridae; genus Triturus; species Triturus cristatus. Next base: position 376,200,621 of record NC_140587.1, read on the forward strand.
GCAGGTTATAGGTTCTGCCTCCGTCCTACCTCAGTACATGCTTAAAATAAAGTATGCAACTATTTTTTAATTAAAATACACATTATGGCATTTAACATTATGTGTCAATTAGCTAAACATTAATGTATTCTTTCTAGAAAAAACACTTACGGAAACTGTACTTCATTAAATAATTCGACCAGTTAGTTTAATAGTAATTTAGTGATTTTCTAAAACCTGGCAATGGAAATGTAGAAAACAATTAAGAGTATTAAAAAGGGTGTTGTAAATTGCACTTCTAAAAGTACTGAACTTACCATATAAAGCCCATACAAAGCTCTCATATTTCGATTATTTAGTTTCAGTGCCTGAGCGAAGTACTTTCTTGAGAGCTCTAAATTTTCAAGTCCACCTTGAGTATATTTTACCTATTACAATGAGAGAAGCCTTTTAGAAAAAGTATACAGACACACATAAAATTTGAGCAATCGTAGCAAAACCAATAAGAGTACTGTGAAATATTGCACGGAAGGGAGCAACACCTCTAGAGAAAAGATCCTTATGTTAAATTGTGGCACAAATAAATGTATTTTTCTGTACATATCAGACATAAAGAAGATAAAAGCAAAGCAATGTTGCTCATTAATTGACTTTTGATGTTTCTAGTTCTGAATCCATATGGCTCTATTTTTTTCTCTTTCAGACAGTAAAAACCAGTAATGGGGAAAGTGCTCATTGATAGAGTCAGGATAAAGAGAAACTTGCTACTTAATCACTGTCAGGGATAAATTGCATTTCTATGCATTGATGACATAAATATACATCATATGGGCAGACTGATACCTTCTCTGCCTTTTATGAGCTCTTTTGGACATTTTACCGATTTTGCAGAGTGAGAGGCAGATCTCAAACACATATGGTTAGGGTATATTGCTGTCTTTTTTCTACCACAGGTTAGACATTTCGCAAAACCTGAAAACATAACAAAATATGGCATGAAAAAAGCTTTAAAACACCTTAAAATATAATTAAAAAAATAAAATGATTCTTACAGAAAATATTCAGAAGGAGGGATAAGAACGCCAGTAACTGTTCTGAGCTCACAAGCCAAAAATAAAACTGAGTCACCTCTTTGAGGCAACTATCAGTGTTCAGTATCGTGTGAGATGGAAGCCTTTGGGAAATTCAAGAGACAAGGTGCTTTGCAGGCTCCTTATTGCCACGTTTTTTTAATGTTAGTCAGCAAGTTGAGTTATTGGTGCACGATATACTTCTGTATGGGGTCTTTATTTCTGAACGGCTTTAATAGCAGGTGATGTATTCAATGGGGTCTGTATTGGTGGACACTTCTCCCTCTCTGATGCTTGTGGTGATGAAGTTCCATTTTCCAAGCACACAGCTAGAAATTATTCTAACATTTATTGCACCAGTTAAGAATCCTCCAATGCAGAACTAGGAATGGAAGCATGTTTTATCCATTAACATGTGCATGAGTGTGCTGGTTACTTTATCTGGTGAGTAAACTCCCTTCTAGTGCCAGTGTATGCTTCTGTGGAACTCTCCTCCAACCTCACTGCCATGTTCTGGTGCCCTCTAGCCTTTTGTTGGCATGGCTTAAGCACAGGCCCATTGTTGTAAAGACGAAGGACTCTGCACTCAAGGTTGTTGGAGGTAAGTGGATCTACTGCGTAGAACAACAGTCGTAAGCAGCTCCTCTTGTACTGGCCAGTGTTCAACTGTCCACCACAGAACCCTGTCCACCAACGTTCGTGTGGAACCCAGTATAACTAGGATTCCACCACATTGGAGGCATGACAACAAATGCAGGACTTTACGCTTGTGCATTTGTTCACAAGCCATATCCAACACTAATCACTAGAATTAGGAGCCTGGGTCCCCCAGCACATGCCTTGCTCAACAGAAGTGGTGCATCCCACAGAATTGTATACTAACTGCATCCAGAAAGCTCAGAACAATTCTGCATGGTTCTAGTGCGCACCCAGAAGTCTATTGGCCCATACTCAAAATGCAGCAACAAGAAGGTCAAAGCACGTTTAGCCACCCCCTACCGCACACTCCCACCACTCCCAACTCCACCCCACCCCACCCCTCAGAAGCAAAATCTGTTGACATGGACTCCATTCACTGTCACTAAGAATCTTGATCTTTACTGAATAAAGCTAAAATTATCCACACAAAAAAACTGCGCTATAAGGGCTACAGTGTAGTTCTGTGTGAGATATTTTGTTTTTACTGCCCAAAATATTTCGAAAAACCCAGCTTCATCAGGTTCTTCTTTCTACTCAGTATACTGGTCTCTTCAATCTCTCTGATTTATGTCAGGATAAAGAGGGTTTTTTTGGGGGGGGAGGGGGCCTCATGCAGCAGAATAGTATAGTAACGTTTATGACTAGCAATGAAGCCCTATGATACAGAAATTTGGTGGCCTTACTCTGATCTCTTATGAATGGTGAAGAGGGCTTCTTGGTGCTTTCTCAACATACCTGGGCACCTTGAGCTGGTTGGGTACTTCAATGAAGGCAAGATCAGCAGTAGGGAAGGCAAGCAGAATTTTAGCAGTGCACAATCTTATACTAGAGGAAGTGGAGTACAGAAACGTCTAATTACTTATACGTCTACATTTAAACAGGTCTAATTAAATCAAGGTTTTCCCCAAACCCGATAGGGATACCCAATTCAATCAGTGCTAGTGCATCCTACAGGTTTGAATAATGTAACCATTCAAGTTAAAAAGCATTGTCGCTCCTCCAGAACGATGGTGGGTATAAATCCGTGCTCCCAGAACACAGGCTTTGTGCCTACGTGACACCAAGCTGTCCAATTTCAAGTACTCTGCTCTCACGTGAAACACTATGCATTCCTTTCTGTCATGTCCCAGACATAAAAGAAAAAAGAAAGAGCAAGTGAGGGTGGAGCAGCCCTTGTCCCTTCTCCATAGGAAGCAGCCAGCCTCCTTTTTCACTGATAATTCGTACTAAAATGGTGTGCATCCACCCAAGGATACCCAATTGCAACGTGCACCAATAGGGACTGCGATCACTATTTGTTTACACTCGTTCTGATGTTTGAGTAATTACCGCAAAAAAAACGTTCGCGAGAATTAACATTCATAAAAAAAATGCATTCGAGGGGGTCCCATTTACCCAAGGTTTACCGAAAGTCACTGGGCCTAATTTTAGATTGCAAGGGCTCATGACAGAAAAATCTGTGACCACCAAAGGGGTTAACGACATGCTGGACATGTCATTATCATTGTGTATAGAATGCTACGGACGTGTCCAGCACATCCTAGCACTCAGTGGGGGGGAATCTGTCGGTGCACGACATAATGGGAGTCCAACACATTACATTTCAAGGCCGTGCTATTTATGTAGACTCTTGTATTCAGGGATACTGTATTAAATAACAAGGAGTTCATAATCTACTTAACTTTCTTCCACAACTCCGACTGTAGAAAATGTTGACTTGAACACTGAAACAGTTATTAAAATAAGCAAAACTTTAAAGAAAAACTATTAGTGAAATCTATTAACATGTTAAAATATAACTATTACTAAATTAAAATAAACTACTTACTTCGGCAAACTGCTGACAATAAAGGTGATTGTGTGGATTAGTCATCATAAGCTCCTCCAAACAGAAGGCGGCTTTGGCATAGCTAAAGTAAATCAAGAGGAAAGATGAGGAAGTAACAAACCTGCAAACATCACGCACCACCAGTCATCAATTTCAAAGGTGCCATTCAGAATTTCCGTACCCTAACAGGTCAGACCAAGAATATGAATCTGGCGGTCATAAACTGATACGTTCGAGGTTTATTGACTACCGTTTATAAAGCAGGCTAAACTCGTACTGCATTTTGTAAAAAACATAAGTTAGGAATCTATTCTTAACTGAACCCGAAGCTGCATCACAAATACGGATACCAGTACCACGTATAAGTAAGTAAAACAAGCAGCTCAAGAAATGACATGCCCTGCACGGCGCAGTGTAAAGCTTACAATAGAACACACAAAATGTGATTGCTGATGGTTAAATGTGTAGCAGTCAAGGTCTTTTGGGAAATATGATTTTACAGGGTCGGATCGTAACATATGACGTGGTAGCCATCAAAAGGATAAACACCACTGAATGACTGCTGATAACATGGCTTGTGTGGTTCATATTTTATAAGACACATCAATATATAAAAAGCGAAGTGTTTTAAAATAATATTATTTCTAAAAAGGAGTGTATTGTGTTTTCTGGTCCATAGTTAAAATAGGAACTGATAATTAGATGTGAAAGAATGAAACAAACTGTCTCTCACGCGCAACAAATGTATTTAATAGAGCAAATATTTAAGATCTATCTCGGGAAAACGGTATTCTAAAAGGCCCGATGTCGTAAACAAACTAATATTTAACAATAACAACAATACATTTTGTAACAAGGATAAAACTTACCTCATCTGTCCTGCTTCGAAATTTTAACAGGTAATAAAAAACATAAAACGACCCGGGCAAGACTTCAAATGTGCAGTTTTGATGCAATAACCAGGTCAACCAGACACATGATTTAGGGTTGCAAAAAACCTACATATTCGCTTAGTGTTAATTCAATTTTAAGAAGCAAATTAAATACCTGCTTTAATCTTAAAATAACAGGGTACTGTTGGACAGGTTTACACACAATACATTCCTTTTAATCATTTTTTTTTTTTACAAAAATGGCCAGTCTTTGTCTATAACCTGAACTGATTTCTAAAAGCAAATTGATCTTGTGACACTGCAAAAAAAGACTGATTTTATTTAGAATTTCCTGCTCCTTCCCTTTAAACCCTATTTCAGTTCCTTTTCATATAACCACTTGCTTTGTTTTTTCTTGCCTGCCAAGCAGCACTTCTATACGCTTGCAAACAGGGCGCCTGCATGGTGTGCCTTTCAGCAAACCATGTAACAGTATATTCTAATTTACTGCCATAGGAAATTTGCAGAAGTAATTCAGCTACATCATACAGTAGCAAGTGTTTGCCAGGAAATGAAACTAAGGTTACCAAAATCCTCACATAACTTCTCAAACTTAAATGATTTTGTGTCAGCAGAAGCTCATTCCTTGCACTAGGCAGCAACAGGAAGAAGGTGAGTATATGAAGGTTTACTTATTCTACAAAATTTAGTGAGGAGTATCAATGACATCTGGTCGGTAACTAAAATTTTACCAAAGAGTATATTTTTTGTGGTAAGGTGGATGAGGGCTACAGGAAGGGGGTTGTATTTGCAAATTTACCATATATAATTGAAAAATCAACAGTAAAAATATAATTTAATATTCCACAGTTTGCATTAGATTTGACCCGCAATGCTTAAAAGCAAACGTGGAGATAAGAAGCAGGCGGTAATAGGCATGATCACCTGGATTATCTCAGTACACCCACTATACTCTCTCAGATTAGAAAAGGCAAATCCTGTTTACAGAGCTATTTTAGCCTTTAACACCATACAATATACCTGGAGACATTACCGCATAATGCTTGTACTTACTTGGTTCGAATTTAGACATTATTTCTGAATTACACAGCCATACAACAATGAAAATTCAAGCTGTTTAACCAAAATAACACACCATCTCATTTGGTTCACACAATTTGGCCAGCTAAGACATTAACACCTCAAGGTAAAGAAAATATCTAACCCTTCATAAACACAACTTCTCAAAATCCGCTCTCAATCTCTATCATTTACCACCACTACAGGTAAAAAAAACTTTAAAAAATGAACCCACAACGAAAAAGCATAACATATTCCTCTTTAGCAATGAAAAATGTTGCTTGCAATAATCGCACCACAATTTAGACCAAAATGGTGCACTGAGAAGAAAGTTAAGCCAAGAAATGACTTCATCTACAGCCTGTGAAAGCTCAAAATATGTTTATTTGCATAGCCAGTCAAAACCTTTGCTATATATTCCAATTAAAACAAACAAAGCTCATAGCCAAAACATATAAATTAACATATAAAACCAGAAAGAAATATTTCATTGGGCAATTTATAGTTAACCCCAAACATAACTTTGGCTCAAAATAAACTCAAAATCTGATTAATCATGATTCAATGCTATCTCTCCGTTATATACACTCCAAACCAGTTCTAGGGGTAGCATCCCTTTCACTGGGTTCATAGTCCGCGTGGCTAGTATAGGCCTTGGGGACAAAGGGTTTTCCTTCTTCATGTCTCTCCTTACACTAAACTATGAATGGGTAGGTCTCAACTCTGTCCATGGGCCCATCCAACAGTCCGAGATGAGTTGAAAGGTATCAAATGCCCCACATGCAATCCATCTTGTCATGAGGCCTAAGCCATTGTTCTGGTTGGAAATCAGATTTTACACCTTATTAAGACCAATCACAGACTTGGCAGCTGCTAGCAGGCTAATGTAAATTAGCATCCAGGAGCTTTAGGCAGGTTATTTTACTAAATATTTTTGAAAAATCAAACTTCACCAAAGTATTGAACCTTAAATAAATATGAAAAATAGTACTTTGATTACTATTTTAGCCGTTTCCTGCCAGAAGTTACTGATTAGAATTTATTATCTGTATGTTGACACATTCTAAGCTCCAGCTACAGTACTGCTAGTAAAAATAGCTTTTGTGGACTAGTCACTGGAGGAACAAGCCAACTTTCATTTGGCACCCTACTTTGTGGGTGACAAGGTGCACTAATGGGCGACTCATTAATATTCAAAAGCAGAGTTTCCACCTGTTAAAAAGGGTTACTTGGTAAAGTTAAATATGTCAATAAGGGGGTAGGTAAATGTAACCATGTTTAAAGGGGAGGACAAGCATTTTACTACTGTTTAGCAGGGGTAATGTGCACACAGTCCAAAAACCAAAGAAAATACGGTCTACAAAAAGGCAAACAATCTGGGGTGATCATGCAGAAAATGTGGTTTTGCTACAATGTTTGTTTCTACACTTCACCTGGACAGCACCACTCTCTAATCCTTTATATTTGTGAAATGTTTCTTCCAAGATAACTTCCATTTAATGAAGACGCCTCTTCCTTACCCACACTATATACATCTTTCTGCTACATTCTAATCTGTTTATGGCTGTTGCCCCGTTCAATTATGGAGGGATTGTATCCTACTTACGCTTTGTGCTGAAATACTCTCTTCATCTACTAGCAGGTAGCACTCGAGTAGAGCAAGCGAGGACTCTTTAAATGAAGGGTGCTTCAGTCTCTCTACCAGAGCCAGTGCTGGGGAGAAAGGTTATTGTTCCTGACAGCCAGCTGCTAAGCTCCAAAGTACAATTGTCATATCCATCAAATGACCTTGAGGCTAGTGACAACAAATTACAGGTAGTTATGATTCCTGGCTCAGAGTCAGTTCAATTTATCATTCAAACTGCGCAATCAATCACCTATTTCTTATCAAGCAAGAATATGTTTTCCTGAATTTACTACTTTTTTTCGTTTTTCTATCAGACACAGCTATTAGGTGTGGAGAAGGAAGGCGATGAATGTCATTAAACAATGGTACCAGTTGCATATTTCTAAGTCTTAATGGATTTATATTTTTGAGTTTATATACGTATTTATTGTACAGTCGCATATTGCAGTTGACAGTACCGTTGTTTCTTTAGCTAAAAACAATCCAAACAATGATGTTAGAAGCAGCATATTCCTAAATGATGGCAGACACATTTACAACACTTCAACTGCTAGCAAACACACATTGGTGTTTGTCAGATTTTACAGGAAGGCACTTTAAAAACGAATTTACTGCTTAGAAAATTAGTAAACAATCTGACTGTTGCACGAAAAAGATAGCTAATAAAATCCCTGTTGAAGTCACAAGTGGAACAACTTTCCAAGAGACATGATCCACAAAAAAGAAAGACAATGTTTGAAGAGTATAAAAAGATAGCTAATAAAATCCCTGTTGAAGTCACAAGTGGAACAACTTTCCAAGAAGCATGAGCCACAAAAAGGAGACAATGTTTGAAGAGCATTTGATTGTCTCTCAATAATATATATAGGACTAGTGAATCTGTGATATTTATTATTGGACAATGAGATAAGTAAATTTCTCCTGAGAACCTTGATGCTTTCCTTTACTCTAACTCTCTTGTTAGGAAGTAAAAAAAAAGAAACAATGCAACATCATTCACACTCGCACGCACACATGAAGGCAATGAAACTGGCATGCCTCTAGAAAGAGGCAAGAATTAATGCTAACATATTAGAAATCTGCCACTAAAGCTTGAGCTAATCCTCTCTCACTGGCATTTCCTCTTCTTACTACATCAATAAAAAGGGAGCTAACAAAAACATGAAAATATCCAATAAGCAAGTTCCAGTAACATTCAGCATTCCTGAACGAGGGAGGCTTAGTACCCAGGCGACAGAAAAGCCTGCCTTAGAAAAGTGAGCCCCTTTCTTCTTATACAGAGATGTTCCTCCTAAGTGAGGATACGCTTTAGGAAACACTTGATTATCAGCATACCCAGTAACTATTTATGAGTGATCACTGGTGACAACGCAGTCAATAAAGCTGATTAATGAAGGGATATTCGGCTTACATTCTTGTTTGGGCTACTCACTCTTCAACAAATGGCCTGACCTACAGTGCCTACTGTGACCAGGGACTGCTACGCTGGGAAAGGGATGTTTTGTTTCAGTCTGCAACTATATATAACAAACAACTTAAATGCAATATACGCTACCAAATGTTTGCATTAACGTTATTTTAGACTGATCTTAACTGTGCAGAACATGAATATGGAAAGTCAAAAGCAAAATGACATGAAATATAACTTACTCATGTTCATTTATGTACAGTTCTGCAAGTTCATGCCAGGCTTCTTGGTCCCCAACAAACCTGTGTAGAAATATTCAAAGAAAACTGTTTAAGGCAGTTGGATGAAAACTTTGCATTGAAGGCAGACACAAGGGGTAAATTAAATGCAAATTCCTTTTTAATTAAAAAAAAACATTATCAGTATGCGCAAAACGAAAATTGTCTTGTAAGACACTCACTGTTCCAGATACTCATTCAGCTCTCGGACGGCCTCAGAAGTTTTCCCCTGAGCTTTTCGAATGGCAATCTTCCGTTTTCTTGCTGCCTGGGGTTGACATTAATAGAGGATTAGACACTGCTAAATCCGTCGTTTTTTTTGTAAAGAAGGTAATTTGACTGTGCAAATTATTATCTCAATGCCAACGAAATTCCATCACAGAGCAAGTTCTTAGTTCGAGTTTATAAACACAGCTCACAAAAGCCTGCTGGGAAAATGAAAACTCCCTTCATAATTACATTACGTATGCTTTTCTTTTTGGTGCAAACGCTGTTTGCATCACTTCATCCGAATACATTTGGGGTTGGAAGGGGGGATTCTGGAAATTACAAATCAGCATGGGATATTAATCTTTATCTACTCCCAAATTCAGCTTATTTCTGTCACTTAGAGTTCTGTATTTTGGGGAGCTGGTGACTAGAACCTCACTTTAACCAAAGGGACAAAACAGAAGCTATTCCACATACATGTTAGAATGGAAATGCTATCCTTTCCATCTTCGAAGAGATAATTCCAGTTAGAGGCTAGAAAAGTAAAAAACTGATATTCTGAGAATGCATTTACAATGTTTAAAATCGCAACAACTGTTTGAAATGGTTTCGATTTACTGTCCAGTGCATTTAATAGATGGACGAGACTACATAACCTAGATAACTAATGTTTTTGTATAAATGCATATTTTTTGTTAATTAGGACACTTCAAATTAATTACTTCCTTTCAGGAATGCAAGCCAAGATACTGTGACATTTGGGAACCACAACGGATAAGGACTGATGAGACATGCCCTAAAAGTGACATCGATTCTTAAGTGCATCAAAAATACCGAAGGAGGGCAGAAAAGGCAGAGACAGAAATAATACTACTTTAGGCAAAAATGTAACCTTCTGTGACCTTTCATTGTCAGTCTTCTGCCACAATCCAAAGCAACGAGCCAAACTGCAAGCAGTGAGAACGCAGAAAGAAAGGAAAAATAACATACGACTCTGGATTGTCACTATAATGTAGTCTCTTTATTATTCTGAAGGTAAGGTAGAAACAAAGCACTGCCCAGGTGGCGCAGACGGTCATACCACTACCATCTCCAGACCTGGAACCAAGGACTACTTGCAACCTCACCAGCAGCACCTACCGCCCAACATAGGGCCCACCACCAACGAAAATGCAAAGTTCAGTTCCCTTTATGGTAAGAAAGCCCACACACTTCATGCATCATGCAGAGAAGGCACATGATGGGCAACTGCTGTCACACGCACCTTCAGCATCATACGGTACCAGAACACCAAGCACCTCAGCACACAGCCTTGACGTGATCCCGGAAAGGAATTAGACACACAGCACCATCAGTGGACAGGTTACAGACAACCTGCTGAACCATGCACACCTACACTATGATCTGGACAACAGCTTCGGCAACGAACTTAAAATATGCATTAGCCACAGGCAGACCTATATGTCTCACCACGCTTAGCTCTGTACAACACAATGTGCAATGTAGTTCAGTGTCTGCTACCTACACCTGTTGATGCTTTCAGATCCTGGCACTGCTTCACTGCAGCAGCTGCATCTTCATGAACAGATGTCTCAATTTTCTAGGGCACCTTAGGACCGTAGACATTTCCTGAGCTGCTGCACCACAGCTCATTGCTAAAGTCCACTGCAGAGGCAGCCTCTCTTGGCCTTGAAGCACAGCATACTCTAGGCTGCAGGCGTTGCCCTAACATCTGGGCTACCTGGTGATGAGAGAGCTCAGCTAGGAACGTTGTTTCTTCTTGGGATTCCTTTCACCATGCACCTATAAGTACCTTTGGCTCTAATTCTCAAAACCTTGGTCGCCAATGTAAAAGAAAACTATAGCTATGCAAGGAGATACACTTCAAAAGGTCTAACTATAGGCAACTCCAGTAAGGCTTCATACACACACCACCATGAGGTAGGACGTTAGCTCTCGCTGAGCCCTTCTACTGAGAGTCCACAGACTGAATCCTAGAAACCCCCACATACCCTGAACACACTTATATAACATACGCCATCATTCCGCTAGGATGCTCATACAGAAACAGCTTGCTCAGCACACTTAAAGATACCACATGTTCATGCAAAACTGAGGTTAAAGAAAAACTCTATAGACGCCATTCGAAGTCTCACAGAAAATGTATGGATGGCAGAGAGAAGTATGCATGGAAGGCAGAGAAGAGGTAACTACGCTGGGGGTGTTGAGTCAATTGAGTATGGGAAGCAAATGTATTCAGGCAGCTCAGTTGCTATTGCAAACCAATAATGTAAGTGCCCATACCATGGACAGTGGCAGGCTGACAATTTATGAGCTAATAAGGCCAAGACAAGAGGGAGGAAGGAGGCTAACTCGAGGGAAGGAACCTATTACTTACTTAATGAGAAGAAGGCAAAAGGACATTTTTCAATTAGTCACGTCTTACAGAGAAGTCACTAAGGAGCTAGTAAGTGATGTACACATGAATGCTAAGAAGGATAGTAGCAGACCAACCATTCACAATTTAACAGAACATACTGCATCATGTTACCTAACTGGTTCTTCAGCAAACAAAGTTATCTTTATAAACATCCGTCAAATACTATTTCTCAACACAGCCTTGAAGGCATTGTTAATTCCTGCTCACTCAATAAGCAATTCATAAAAAAAATAGAACATGACAAAAAAAAAATCTGTGCAGGAAAATAAAAAAGGGGAGACATACACACCTCGCCGCTTCAAAGAAGAGAGAAAGTACATTTCACTTATAAATACTGGCCATGAAGCTATTTATAATAGTCAGTAGAGAGATTGACAATCTGTCATGTCTCCGATATACAGAATCAGTCCTAAAAATTACATTTCAAACAGTTACATCATCAACTTATTCAAAGGTACATCCCATGAATTGAGATAACAGAGAACCGACGGAGTATTAGACAGATGTAAAAATACTCATAAAATAGCCGTTTGGAGGATGGTTCTCTGGTGTAAGACATATGTGGGTATGGCCGTCATATTGCTGCCACTATTAACCCACAAGGTGAGATAAATGTGCTATATTTGAGGAGCATTATCGAACTGAAAGATTAATTGTGCAAATACTGTAGATATTTTTATTCTCACTGCCACAAGGGCGGGTAAGCGAAAGAATAGCTCACTCGATATGGATTCAACTGACCTTTGAAGACTTACCTTCACTTGTGACCAGAGAACAATTAACATATGAATACAAAACATATAATCATGTTGAGGTTGCAATGGGATACGGAGCAAGATGTCATCAGCAACACAGCATACTGCAGTGGTTCTGAACCTGTTGTCCAGGGACCTATGAGGGTCCACAAAGCCTACTCAGGGACTCTGCAACTGCTTAGAATATTAAATAATGTTAACATATTAATAAAGTGTATATAAATAAAAGGCAAAATGTAAATTTAAAATTGGGGCCGAAGAATTAAGTTAGTATTCACAGACAGATTCATTGGAACAGTGGAAGTGCATCTAACAGAATACTGCCCTCTCGCCCCTCCTTTTCAATTTGTATATGCTACCATTGATTTGGTCTCTGCGTAAAAGGGTCGAAACCTTTAACTACGCTGATGACCTCCAGCTGGTGTTTGACATCGCCTCTTCCACCTCTTCAGTATCCAATTTTCAATCTACCATGAGCTTTATTAGCGAATGGATGTACGCCAATCAATTGAAATTAAACCCTGACAAAACCGAGCTGATTCTCACAGGAGGAACTGCCAACCCGTGGAACTCTAATTTCTAGCCCCCGCTGCAGGGCAGTCCTCCACGCCCAGCAGGCTCTTTAAAGAGCTTAGGGGTTATAATTAGGAACGACCTGTCCATGAAAGCCCAGATCGGCTCAGTGGTCTCCACTTGTTTTTTCCACCAACGTAGAATCCGTAAGATCAGTAGATTCTTGACCACTGAGGCCTTGACTCTAGTCACCTTAGCCTTGGTAATCTCCCGAATTGATTATGCCAACTCACTATATGTTGGCATTCCTGCATATCAACTTCATCACTTGCAGTTGGTACAAAACCAAGCGGCTAGGCTAATCCATCATCAACCCAGACACCATTATGTCAGCCCTCTGATGAAGAGTCTCCATTGGCTCCCGGTGGCCAAACGCTGTGCCTTTAAGCTGGGCTGTACCATCTTTAAAGCCCTTGCCGGGAACAGCCCAGCATTCATCTCTTCAAGGATTCTGAACTATATCCCTTCTCGGGATTTGCACTCTTCTCATCTGAATCTGCGGACTACTCCCGCTTTCAAATGTAAAAAACATGGAGGACTCAGATTCTCAGTCTTGGCCACACAATTCTGGAACTTGCTTCCTGCGGGACTGAGGTCTGCGACTTCTTACACTCAGTTCAGAACACAACTTAAGACCATACTTTTTTCCCAGGCATGCGAGTAAGCTAACTGTCCTGTCAACGCCGCTTCCTCTCTCATTCTCAGCGCCATGAAACCGTCTGGTGTACACACGCTTAATAAATACTTTTAACATAACATTAACATAACAATGGGGCGGTGTCTGTATCTGGATATTGCAGCCAAGTGCACTTTGATGGGCGTATGTGCCAGAACACCTTTGGCGAGAGACAAGAGATAGGGCAAAACATCCTCAGGCGGCAATGAGAGAGGATCATAAGAGTGGGCGGCACATCATATGCAAAATCTTTGTCACTTGAGCTGAGTAAAATTTGATCGTAGAAGGAGCTCAGGCTTTCTGCAGTATTGCTTGACATTCATCCGAAATCGCTAGTTGTCTGAATTCTGTGTTAGGAGGAGCCAAGCCGACAAGTGTTGTGCGTGGATTTGTGTATGAACCACTTGGTTCTGGTTCATGGAGAGTAGATTTTCCCTTGGCAGGAACAGGATTGGAGAAGACCCTGATAGGCGATACAGCTCTGTGAACCAGTACTGTTGCGCTCACGCCGGTGCGATCAGGATGACGCGGCAAGGCTCTTGTTTGATCTTTTGCAGAACCTTTGGAATGAGAGGAAACGGAGGGAATGTGTAAGCAAATGTCCCCTCCCAAGAGAGGTGGACGGCGTTTCCTAGAGAGCCTGGTTGAGGAAATCTGCTGACATAAACCTGCATTTTTTGTTAAAAGACGTAGCAAATGGACCTAGGATTAGAAACTCTCAATGGTGAAAAATCCTTTGTAGCTTACCCTCGTTTAGCTTCCACTCATGACACTGCTTGGCGTCCCAGCTGATGGAATCGGCCCAATTGTTTTGGACTCCTGGCACATGTTGAACTTGTATTGATATCTCGTGGGCTATCAGCCATTCCCAGATCTGTTAAGCTAGGATTGAGAGGGCATGAGATCTTGTCCCACCTTGTTTCAGCAGATAGAACATGGTGGTGGTGTTGTCCGTGCAAATTAGGATTGGCGATTTTTTGATCCTTTGCAGGAATGATTGGAGGCCTATTAAAACTGCTTTCAATTCCAAAAGATTTATGTGACACTGTGCTTCCTGGTCTGACCACCTCCAGTGAATCTGTAACTCACTCGTTCATGGAAATGTCCAACGTCATTACCAACTTTGGTTTTGTCGTGAGGAAGGAAAGACCTTGGGAAAGGTTGTCTCTGACCGCTCACCAGGACATTGCTGAAATCATCACCGGTGTGACTGAAATGATGTCTTCGAATGAGCCTTAAGACTGAGTCCACAGAGCATAGAGCTGCTCCTTAAGAGGCCTTATTCTTAGGCGACAGTGCGGTATCAGCAGAATACAGGACGACATCATTCCAAGCTTTGATTTGTATGTCCTTACGGAAACACACTTGTTTGTGGACAGGCATTGTACTGTCTTCTGGAGGCGTAATATCCTTTCTTTTGTGGGGAAGGCTTGTGAAAGTGTGGTATCCAGATTTGCTCTTAGGAATACTATCGACCTGGAAAGAGCTAGAGAGGATTTTTGAGGTGGATTCTGAGACACAGGGAGTGAAAGAGTCGAACACAGGAATCTGTCGACCATCTGGCAGTCTGGAGCGATGGAGCCTCAACTAACCAGTTGTCCAGGTAAGGGAATACCTGGTGTCCGGTTCGCTGCAGAAAAGCCGCCTCTGGGGCCAAGCATTTGGAGCCGACTTTAACCCAAAGGGTAGCACCTTAAATTGATAATGGCACCCTGCTACCTCGAACCTGAGAAAACACCAATGTTTTGGATGTTTGGGAACCTGAAAATACGTAACCAGAAGACCCAGGGAGGACATATAGTCCCCCGCATCCATGAGAAGCAAGATTTCCTGGAGTGACAATATTCTGAAGGGTTGAGATTTGATGAACTTGTTCAATGATCTGAGATCCATTATCTGCCTCCATTTCCCTGTCTTCTTCTTTATTAAGAAGAAGTGAGAATAGAACGTCAGATTTACTGATCGGACGGCACCTCTTTGACTGCCTGCTTGGCGAGGAGCAATTTGACTTCGTTCTTGAGGACTTGCAGATGACGATGTGAAGTTCTTCGTTGAGGCAAATTCATGGGCTGTTGAACACATTGCAGGGTGTGACTGTGGGAGAATAAGTCTAGCACCCACTTGTTGGAAGATATAAGCTTCCACTGATTGAAGAATTTGGAGCAACTTGGGCCAAACTGAAGAGGGACTACAGTAGCAGGGGCCTGCAGATTCTCATTGCCTTTTACTGGAGTCGTGAGCCCTTCCTCCTGACTGTGGACATAGACGTGTCGCTGCTCTAGGGTAGGCTGGTGTTGAGGTATGCCAAAAGGGCTGTGAAGTGTACTGAGAACAAAACCCCAGCTGATAATATAGCTGGAAACCTTGCTGAAGCTGAGGTAGAGAGAGATATTGACCTCTGCCTCTTCCCCGGAAGGAAGTAAACTTTTTCTGCTGCAGATTCATTATTGATTTAGCTGAATAAGTTTCTGACTTGATTGACTGCAGCACTTCATCTACATGCTTGTCAAAGAGAAATTCACTGTTGAACGGTATATCCAATACTTTGGCGTACACCTCCGAGCTGAACGTTGTAGATTTCATCCACCCCCTGCCATCTCAACACCGCCGCTCTCGCCATCTGCCTGAAGACGGTCGATAAAATATCCAGAGCCACATCAATCATCTCGGATGAGGCTCACTATCCTTCCGATACCACCTCCTTTGCTTCTTTCTTCTTGTCCTGGGAAGAAACTCCAGCAATGCAGAGATGTTGGACCACATCTGGCGGTCATACCTCCCGAGGATAGCCATGGCGTTCGAGGCCCTGATAGCAGTGGCTGCCAAAGCGGAGAACCTTTTGCCAATGATGTCTATTCTGCGCCCTTCCTTGTCAGGTGGAGCCACACAAGGAGAAGAAGGATTTTTAGATCTCCTCTGAGCAGCTTGCATAATAACCAAATCAGGCCGAGGGTGACCAGTCAGGCATGTAGGAGAGTCCTCGGGCGCCCTGTACTTCTTGTCTGATTTCGGTACTACTGCAGGTATAGAAGCTAGCGTCTTCATCAACTTCAGGCCCTCTTGCCATAAGAAGTCTACAATGGGAATGGATTGAGTGGAATGCTGCATTGTAGCCTTAAAATCGCATAAGAAACACTCAAAGCGCCTAGGAGCGTGTTCCAGCAGATCGTGGAACCCACCAATATCTACGGCGGGGAGTAGGCTAGAGGCGGAGTAGGTGAAGGTGGAGTAGGAGCCATGAAGTTGTTCCACTTTTCATGGACCTCCAGGTCAAACTGCAATTCCCCTTCCTCTAGTTGCTGGTCATCATACTGAATCTGTGCGGGAATTTCCATAGGTGGCACAACAGTCTTGCTTTTTGGCAGCAGGGCCAAAGCAAGAGACTCAAGAATGGGAGCCTCCTGAACAGAATGCAGCTACGTTGCAGAGTTCGCCTCAGGACACCTTTTGTAATAATCATGTAGCATCAACCTAAGGTCAGTGACTAATGGAACAGTGGTATTAATGGAAGATTCCTGAGCTTGCTCTGCCTGTTCATCACTAGGGTAGTGCTCCTGAAATGCATCCAAACGTTGAGCAATGGGACGCCCTGTATCAGAGAAAGAATAATCCCCTCCAAATGAGTAGATGGGTCATCTATTTACTCTTCTTCCTCTGAGTCGTGACACTTGACCCTGAGTTGTGAGGGACTGTATACAGGGCCATAAGAACCATCATCTTCAGATTCCTGGAAATCCAGGAGACGAATAGGAGGTAATAGAGAAATCTTTGAAAAATACTTCAAAAGAGGAGTAATCTACTTTAGAAGCAGACATAACCGTCGGTGGCGATTGAAGAGTCGCGACGGTGAACGGACCTACTGAACCGCTACCGGAGACAGTCTAACATTAGCCGACGACGGTGACACCACCACTGCCGTCGTCGACGAAGCTGCTGTCGTTGTCTTGACCATCGGCGTAGTTGCTGACGAAAATGTCGACGGAGCACCAACTCCAGTGAAGACGGAGGCTGTAGACTGTGATTTATTTGTCGACTGGACCGTCGAGAATCGTGTTTTCTCAGCTGAGGATTCTCTGGAAGGAGTATGAGGCATCGACGGTGGAGCAGAACCAGACCTCTGGTGAGAAAAAGCGGGACCGGGTTGGTCTTTTTTTAAACCTTTTTTCCTCAACAACCTCTTCACTCTGAGACCTGAACTTTTCAGGGTTTTTAAGTGAAGAGGAAGACCCTTCTTCCTTTCTTTTTCTGGAGGAGGTATGGGGCTTCTCCAGAGCCTCAGAGTCAGAACTTCTTGACGCTTTTTTTCTTTGAAACCAGAGAAGCAGCCTACCCTCAAAGTCTTTGAGAGTTTTTGTGGAGAAAGTACAACAGTACTTGCATTCTCTTGGCTTGTGTTCTGGATACTGGCAATAAAGACACTCCTTATGTGGGTCATCAGAATATAGTCTGGACTTTCCACAAGTCTTCCAGGCCTAAACAACCCTTATTTAGACTCCGATATAACGCAGAAAAATAAATACACTAAATAAATACACTGCCCATGACATGGATTTTTGGTCAGGTAATGATTTATTTGTGTATAATGATAACAGCAACTCAAGAACTAACAACAACAATAATATTAATATGAACGGTACAGCTAAACTCCAGGTTATTTTAAAAACATCACCAGTAAAGTGGAAGTCAGGTGACTGCAAGTTTCCTTTTTGGTTTTTTGGGCATTTTCTACCAATTAAAAAAGTGAAAATTAACCATCGCTCTGCTTACCAAGGCCAGACCTATTAGCTTTGGCAGTAGTTTTTATTTATTTAATATTATTATTATATAAAATCATTGTATCAGGTTGAACCTTAAATTACTAACTTTTGAAGTAGCAAACAAATCAGAACAAGCATTGGCAATTCCAATAGGTCTGGCTTTAAAAGAATGTTTTATGGTAATGTGCAGCGATACAAATAAATAGCATGGGAATTAATATGCACTTGTGTGGAAGCAAAGAACTGTAGGATAATATTAGGTTATGTTAAAGGGTTGGGTAACTGTAACACTGCCAAGCCAGACCTAAAAATCCATGTACGTTGATGAATACCATCCTCCCATCTGTCCTGCTGCCAGAGAAAGAGAAACAGGATAAACTATCTAGTTATCTTAAGACATTTTTTGCAGAATTGCCCTGTCATGTGTGTGCCCCTGAAAGTTCATGCTCAGCCAGCAGGATAAATAAACAAAATGATCACAGCTGCGTGGAAGAGAAGCACTTTTTTGTGGAAGCACACGGGTTTTGCCCAATCAAAACATGTACACCTGGCATCCAACATGTGGGAGGAGGCAAAGCCCCTCTAGTGAAGTTCACATTAATTGTCTGGCGACAGCTGTGCTGTCAAGCCAGACCATAACAACTGCCGCGATGGGCAGAGGTTGCTGCTCTCCGGCATAACAATGTAAATATCACAGTCAAGTGACTATTTGTTCCCAGTACATGAGTTATTGTGAGACCGGCCTCACGGCGTTGCCCTCTCCATCATCCAGCCAACCTGCAACCACCCTCAAGACACGGCATCTCCGACTCCGGCCGCCCCAGCCACCCCCGATCCACGGGCCGGCCAGAGGCCTGACAGACTCAACACCCTACCACGCATGCCCAACCGAGGGAGCGGGAACCCTCGAGCCAGACCCAGAGGCGCCAGCCCAGTCACACCTCGGGTCGCCTTCCCCGGGAGGACTCAATCGGCCACCAGGCCCCTGGGGAGCAGGCGCCTCCCCTACCGAGCGTCTGGGGTCCCTCCCAGACCCACCTGAAAAGACCAAAGAAGTGAGCGGCAGGAAATCCCGCCGAACCCCCTCCGTCACCCCAGTCCCCCCTCTGCGAGCACTCCGGACTTCAAAGAACCAGCGGAGTATAACAAGGGGTGCGGGAGAAACAAGGACAGAGAAGACCTGGAACCATCTGAGCCTGCTGACGCTGTCGTGGCTCCTGAACCCTGAAGTCACCTGGGCCTGCTGAGTGACTCGCGGCCTCTTGCTATTGAACCATCTGAGCCCTGCGGACGAGGTCGCGGCTCCCGAACACTGAACCACCTAGGCCTGCTGAGTGACTCGCGGCCCCCAGCTATTGAACCATCTGAGCCCTGCTGACGAGGTCGCGGCTCCCGAACACTGAACCACCTAGGCCTGCTGAGTGACTCGCGGCCCCCAGCTATTGAACCATCTGAGCCCTGCTGACGGAATCGCGGCTCCCGAACTCCGACCACCTGTGCCTGCTGAGAGACTCGCGGCGCTCCCCTTGAGGACGACTCGGTAAGAGATCGCCCAGAGATACGACACCTTCCAGCTCGAGGATTGTGAGCTTCCGCAGGGTATTTCGCAGAGACACTATCTTGAAAGACTGTCCCGCTACCCCCATTCCCCACGACTGATTTGTGGTACGTTGTGCCACTGCTGTACTACTTGCCTTTTGGATCATAAAGATCCCTTGAAATCATCGATAAAAGAACCTATCGTCCTACAAAGAATACGTGTGGTGTCACTCTGTTCGTAGTGCATCTCAGGGTGTGCGCGCCTGGTTCGGCTTACTTGGGAGAGGTGGGTCAAAGGGGTGGGCAAGACGTGTATCGAACCCCCCTCCGGCGAACGCCTTTCCAACATTTGGTGGCAGACGACGGGATCCGAGCCGACACCGAAAGAGAGCGTGCAGTGAACGACTGACGCACTACCAAACAGAGATGGAAGGAGAAACCTCCCTGGGTGCCGCAGGTACCGAAGTAAGCTCACCGTTACGAGAGGATCAATTGAACTATTACACGCATAGAGAATTAAAACAGTTTTGCAAAGACCTTGGCATCGCTACCACCGGACTAAGCACAAAGGAAGACTTCCAGAAAGTACTGAAAGCCTGGGTCGAGACGGGGGCGCCCCCGACCCAAACGGAAGGGGATTCTACCCATGAACCACAAAGCATCCCGGCAAGAAACAACGGGCCAGAGGGGAACCTGTCCCCCGAGGAACTAGCGGACCGAGAGAGAAGCCGAAACCACGAACTTGAACTGGCCAAACTAAAAATCGAGGGAGAGATAAAACTGGCAGAGAAGAAGTTAGCCGTCGAGCAGTTACGGCTACAAGGGGAACTCGAAGAGAAGAGACTCCAAAGGGAGCACGACGAAAAGAAACTCCAGCTAGAACATGAACGCGGCCTGAAGGAGATTGAGTGGCGGGCTAGAAACGAAAAGTCACAGCCACCCGGGAATCCACCGTCCGCTCCCACCGGGGAAACCAAAGTTCACATCCCCAAGGATGTGGTAAAGGAGTATTATAAGAACGATGATATCCAGCAGTGGTTTAAGGCCTACGAAGTCGCCATGACCTCTCACCGAGTCCCGCAAAAGGATTGGGGGGCTGGCCTATGGGGCCGGTTCTTAAGCGAAGGAAGAGACACTCTGCTAGATCTGCCCTCCACGGTCATGAACTCCTACAGCCACATGAAGGAAGCCCTCGTGGGCCGGTACGGACTCACCCCCGAAATGTACCGACAACGGTTCCGAGATTGCAAGAAGATACCGGGCACCACGTGGGTAGAATACGTGAACTTTTACAGCCGAGCCTTGGACGGGTGGATCAAGGGCAGCAAGGTCTCCACCTTCGAAGAACTGTTCGATCTGATTGCCTGGGAACATTTAGCGGCCAATTGCTTTATAGAACTGCGCCAGCATCTCCTGGACAGTAAACTCACCGACCCTCAGAAGCTGGCCGCTGAGGCTGATCGTTGGGTGAACACCCGGGCCACCCGGGGCCCCGTGGGGGACTACGGCCGCCACAGTCAGGATCCCCCCCAACAGAGGGGCGGAGGGAACCACGGCCGACCCAGAGACTTCCCCGGGGGGTCCTCGACCAGCCCCCCCAGCAGCCCACCAGCGGCGGGTTCGGCACAGTCCCCAGCAAGCACCGGAGCCCCAGGACGACCAGGTCCACGAGCTAGGATCACCTGCTTCCGCTGCCAGCAGCCCGGACACTACGCCAATGACCCACAGTGTCCCCAGTATCAGCGAACCACAACGACCAACCCCACGGCCCGGCAGATGGCCCCCGTGGCTCTGGGGGAAGAGATGGAAGACTCCGAGGAATGGGAACCGGCGGCCATGGCCCTGGTCTCCCTTGGTGATCGAGAAATGGTCCCCGGGACACCCTTGCCCGCCAACACAGAAAAATACCGACAGCGGGTGACCATCAACGGCCACTGAGTCGAGGGCCTTCGCGACACCGGGGCGAGTGTCACCGCGGTCCACCGCAACCTAATTTCAGAAGACCAGATCCTAACCGGGGCCCTCTGTCCGGTCGTATCCTCCGACAATTCTGAGAGCCTCTGCCAGATGGCGCTGGTGCCCTTCGAGTGGGGAGGGGTCTCCGGAGAACTGAAGGTAGCGGTCCGGACATCGCAGCCCGTAGACTGCCTCCTGGGCAACGACCTGGAGAGTTCCCCGTGGGGGCAAGTAGAACGAAGAGCCCACCTGGAGATGATGGGCCTACCAGAATGGGTCTGCACCACCACGCGCTCCATGACCGTCCGAGTGCCTCCCTCCAAGGGCGGTGAAGCCCTCTTACCGAACACTATCCCCGAGAGCCGGGACCCCCTCCCAGAAGCAGACAACCCTCCTTCCGAGGGAGAAGGAGACACTAACCCAGGGGAAGGATCGGAACCTTCCGCCCCAGAGGCCCCGACGGAACTCGAAGAACTGCCCGAGTTGGCCCAGTGGCGCTGCGAAGGGGGGCCCTCCCGCGAAGAGTTCTGCCAGGAACAGACCACCTGCCCCTCCCTCGAGGGACTTAGACAACAAGCCGAAGCCCAGGCCGCCGGTGACCGAACCGGAACCCATTGGGTCTATTGGGACAATGGCCTCCTATACAGCGAGCAAAAGTCCGCCGAGCTAGGCGCAGCACGAGTACTGGTGGTACCCCTGCGGTTCCGGAGCCTCCTCCTGGGCCTGGCCCACGATGTACCCTTGGCAGGACACTTGGGCCAAGACAAGACATACCAGCGATTGGTGACCCACTTCTATTGGCCCAAGATGCGAGCGAATGTAGAAGCACACTGCAAGTCCTGCCTCACGTGCCAGGGCAGTGGGAAGAGTAGCGGAAAACGCAAAGCTCCCTTACAACCGTTCCCCGTTGTGAGTACCCCATTCGAGCGGGTCGGCATCGACATCGTGGGACCCCTGGATCCGAAGACCGCCCAGGGCCACAGATTCATCCTTGTCCTGGTGGACCATGCCACCCGCTACCCCGAGGCCATCCCCCTCCGCACCGTGACGGCTCCCGTGGTGGGCCGGGCTCTCATGGGGATCTTCTCCCGTGTCGGATTTCCCCGCGAGGTTGTGAGTGATCGCGGCACTAACTTTATATCCCGCTACATGAAGTCCCTGTGGCAGCAGTGCGGAGTCACGTATAAGTTCACGACCCCCTACCACCCCCAGGGCAACGGCCTAGTGGAACGCTTCAACCGAACCCTGAAGGGAATGATCCTGGGCCTCGAAGAGCCCCTGCGCCGGAAATGGGACGTCCTCCTCCCTTGCCTCCTGTTCGCATACCGAGAAGTCCCCCAAAAGTCTCTGGGGTTCAGCCCCTTCGAACTGCTGTACGGACATCCCGTCCGAGGGCCCCTGAGCCTGGTCAAAGAGGGCTGGGAGACGAGCCCCCGGGGGACACCCCCTGATGTGTTCCGCTACATCCTGGCGCTCCGCAACCAGACGAGGAAGTTTAGAGAACTTGCAGAGACTAACCTCGAGGCCAGCCAAGAAGAAATGAAGCGCTGGTATGACCAGAACGCAACCCTGGTCGAGTTCCAGCCGGGCCAGCAGGTTTGGGTCATGGCTCCGGTGAAACCCTGCGCCCTACAAGACAAATGGACTGGTCCCTTCAAGGTGGTCGAGCGGAAGAGCCAGGTCACGTATCTGGTCGACGTGCAGTCCCCACGGAACCCCCTCCGGGTCCTCCACGTGAACCGTCTCAAGCCCCACTTTGTAAGGACGGAATAAAGTTTGCTACTGGCCACTGATGATGGGGCGGAAGAAGACACCGAACCCCTGCCCGATCTCCTGTGCACGAAAGACGTGGACGGTTCCGTGGAGGGAGTGAAACTGTCGACCACCCTCATTCCCCAGCAGGCCGACGACTGCCGCCAGCTGCTCAGACAATTCGCAGACCTCTTCTCTCTCATTCCAAGGGTTACCGACTGGTGTGTCCACGACGTGGACACCGGCGACAGCCCGCCTGTGAGACACCGAGCCTACCGGGTGCCTGACCGGGTCCGCACCTGCATCAAGACCGAGGTACAGAAGATGCTCACCCTGGGAGTAATCGAACCCTCCGACAGCCCCTGGGCCAGCCCGGTGGTTCTGGTCCCGAAGGCGGCTTCCCCGGGGGTCGCCCCCGAACTAAGATTCTGTGTGGACTATCGGGGGCTCAATGCGGTCACCCGCGCAGACGCTCACCCTATTCCCCGAGCCGACGAGCTCATCGACCGCCTGGGGGCCGCCCGGTTCCTCAGCACTTTCGACCTGACCTGCGGATACTGACAGATTGCTCTCACGGAAGGAGCGAAAGAGCGCTCTGCCTTCTCTACGCCAGATGGCCACTACCGCTTCAGGGTCATGCCGTTCGGGGTGAGAAACGCCCCAGCCACGTTCCAGCGGTTGGTGAACAAGGTCCTGGCCGGACTCGAGGAGTTCAGCGCAGCGTACCTTGACGACATCGCTGTATTCAGCTCTCAATGGCACGAGCATCTCCAGCACCTCCGACAAGTACTAATGGCCCTGCGCCAAGCCGGACTAACCGTGAAGGCCAGCAAATGCCAGCTCGGGCAAGGCTCCGTGGTCTACCTAGGGCATCAGGTGGGCAGCGGCCAGGTCGCCCCTCTCCAGCCGAAGATCGACGCCATCAAGTCCTGGGAGCCCCCCACCACGCAGACAGAGGTTCGGGCCTTCCTGGGCGTTACGGGGTACTACCGGAGGTTCATTAAAAATTATGGCAGTATCGCAGGGCCCCTCACAGAGTTGACCTCCAAAAAGCTTCCGCAGAAGGTGCAGTGGACCACCCCGTGCCAGCAGGCGTTCGACGCCTTGAAAACCGCCATGTGCACCGCTCCCGTACTCAAGGCCCCCGACTACTCCCAAGAGTTTGTGGTCCAGACCGACGCATCCGAACACGGCATCGGGGCCGTGCTCTCGCAGTTCGACGACAAGGGCATTGATCAGCCCATAGCCTTCATCAGCCGAAGGCTACTGCCGAGAGAGCAGCGTTGGAGTACTATAGAGCGAGAGACCTTTTCCGTAGTCTGGGCCCTCAAGAAACTGCGGCCCTACTTGTTCGGAACCCATTTTCGAGTACAGACGGACCACCGGCCCTTGCAGTGGCTAATGCGGATGAGGGGGGAGAACCCCAAGCTACTACGATGGTCCATCTCTCTCCAAGGGATGGATTTCACTGTCGAACATCGCCCCGGGACGGATCATGCCAACGCCGACGGCCTGTCCCGGTTCTTCCGCTTCGGCGAGGAGAACCCCCCAGTGGATGGGTAGTTCTCCACGCCTTTCAGCTGGGGGGGACGCGTGTGAGACCGGCCTCACGGCGTTGCCCTCTCCATCATCCAGCCAACCTGCAACCACCCTCAAGACACGGCATCTCCGACTCCGGCCGCCCCAGCCACCCCCAATCCACGGGCCGGCCAGAGGCCTGACAGACTCAACACCCTACCACGCATGCCCAACCGAGGGAGCGGGAACCCTCGAGCCAGACCCAGAGGCGCCAGCCCAGTCACACCTCGGGTCGCCTTCCCCGGGAGGACTCAATCGGCCACCAGGCCCCTGGGGAGCAGGCGCCTCCCCTACCGAGCGTCTGGGGTCCCTCCCAGACCCACCTGAAAAGACCAAAGAAGTGAGCGGCAGGAAATCCCGCCGAACCCCCTCCGTCACCCCAGTCCCCCCTCTGCGAGCACTCCGGACTTCAAAGAACCAGCGGAGTATAACAAGGGGTGCGGGAGAAACAAGGACAGAGAAGACCTGGAACCATCTGAGCCTGCTGACGCTGTCGCGGCTCCTGAACCCTGAAGTCACCTGGGCCTGCTGAGTGACTCGCGGCCCCCAGCTATTGAACCATCTGAGCCCTGCTGACGAGGTCGCGGCTCCCGAACACTGAACCACCTAGGCCTGCTGAGTGACTCGCGGCCCCCAGCTATTGAACCATCTGAGCCCTGCTGACGGAATCGCGGCTCCCGAACTCCGACCACCTGTGCCTGCTGAGAGACTCGCGGCGCTCCCCTTGAGGACGACTCGGTAAGAGATCGCCCAGAGATACGACACCCTCCAGCTCGAGGATTGTGAGCTTCCGCAGGGTATTTCGCAGAGACACTATCTTGAAAGACTGTCCCGCTACCCCCATTCCCCACGACTGATTTGTGGTACGTTGTGCCACTGCTGTACTACTTGCCTTTTGGATCATAAAGATCCCTTGAAATCATCGATAAAAGAACCTATCGTCCTACAAAGAATACGTGTGGTGTCACTCTGTTCGTAGTGCATCTCAGGGTGTGCGCGCCTGGTTCGGCTTACTTGGGAGAGGTGGGTCAAAGGGGTGGGCATGACGTGTATCGAACCCCCCTCCGGCGAACGCCTTTCCAACAGTTATGAACATGGGCATTTACGAGTTTCCCAAAATTATAAATAAAAACATTTGGTATATAAACGACAGACTTCCAATTGGTGTGCCAAAATCCACACATAATGCTCATTTTATCTTAAGTTTTAGTATTTATAACATTCTCTCCAATCAGAAACTTTATGAATTGCCACTTTAAAACAGCTTGACAAGGTTTCTTCTGTGTATCACGGAAACGACTCTGGACAGAAAACTGTATCACAAATGCACCCACCACATAAAATTGCATACAACAGTGGATTATTAAACCAAATGCTTAAGCGGTTAAAATTCTGTACAAATGTTGCCGTCTGCAGTGCAATGAATGGTAGAGCATATAAATCACATATTTACGAGATCTACTGCATAATAATGTATTTGGCTCAAGCAACGTATGCGCCTACATGCAGTCAGAACATGTGACATTTAAAACTAACTCGCGGTTTGGAATCATCGTTGACACCATTTCATTGCACTGGGCACAACATTGGTTACATAAGCAAGTTCTTCTTTATTTCATTTCCTCTCCCTCATGTATTCGATTGTCTCCTTAGATTCCTGGTTTGCAAAAATCTTTATTGTCCTTCTCAAAATGTTCCATTTCCCTCTTTTACAAAATGTTTTCCATGGGTGGGGGTGTTATCGATAAAACAGGTCTTAATACTTCATTTGCTACCACAACTAAGTACAAAGCAAATCTTACTGGGCAAAGAAGGTACATGATATGTCCAATGCCAGAACTCAGTGGGAGAGAACTGTGTTTTAATATAAAATGGCGTTACATTGTGGTGGTAAACTGACACCTATGAACTACGCTTAAAAGTTAATTTCTTCCTCGCCAGGTGCAATGCTTTACTGTTCACAACACCAGTATCTTGGTGATGTTTCACTCTTGTACACTTCAGCGTTATCTACACTGAACTGGATATCTGGTTAACAAATATCAGCAGACAAGCTCCAATGGAAAGAGTATTCTTCAGAATCAGAAAAGCAATTCATACGACTTAAGCTATTTCATCACATTTCTGGATCTTTATACCTAAATTGCCTTACAAATGAAAGCAGAATGGCGATTCTGTCCAAGTGCTGCGATAATTCCACGTTAAAATCTGCATTTTCTTGTGATATCTGCATTGGGCAGTTTCTTGTCTTATGTTAATGGTCACTGGGGAGGCATCTAGGGAGAATGTGAAATGCACAAAACTTTTTTTTAATCATTTTAATGCAAATGTTTTCTATATTTTTTAAACAACCCAGGTAAAAGAGTGCCATGGTATGAAGGCTTATAAATGCACTGAATGGGTTGCTGGCATGCTTGGTAGGAACAACTGCTATTAAGTCATCTGTCCGGAGCGGATATTCTGACGATGGCACAAGCCCAAGGTACCAGGATGATGGAGGTGTAAAGCAAAAACTCCTCAGGCCTCCAACATCACTGGCTCCAGAGTAACCTTTGGAACGTTGGATGGACATGAAATTGCTAAAAACACAGGCTTCAAAAGACCTACATTAATTTCAGAGATTTGTGCATTTAGATGCAAATTAATTTTTTTCCCACAAAAAAGGTCATGAAAGCAAGGAGCAGAAAGGATAAAATAACAATACCTCTTGTGCAGGTGACAACAAATTATACCTTTTGCATAATACTTCAAGCGCATTTAAGGATACAAATTAGTGGTCTTTTGAGCAAGGAGTTTGATGTTGAAGTCTGTACACCCTAAGTGCCTGTTTGTGGGTAATCTTGCAGAGAATCGACTGGGTTATGTAGTAAATAATTAAAATGTGCGCGCTAGAACGTAAAATTGGTAATTAGAAAACTGCACTAGACAGGCATAGAAGGCAATAGGAAATGTGTGCTAAGTGAAGACAGACTACCTCAAAGTCAAATCCTAAGGAAGAAGAAATGTTTAGGTTTTGCCAAGAGAGCGCATGCCCTGCCTCTGTGAGACATGTTGTTTACACACAGTGGGCTTTCAGCCTGCCTATAGGTCACCATTCTGATAGCTTCAACGTTGCTCATTTCCTTTGTCCCCATTTGTCAACACATGCAAGCGCTGTGTCTTTTTCTTGTGTTTGGCCGTCCGCTAGAGCAAGGACCAAGTACTTCTGTACATCCACTTTTTTATTTTTAGGAGCTACTTTTTTCTTTGTGTTCAAGCGCTCCATATGAGTGCTTGTGTTTTCAGTCCGCCTCCCATATCAATGCAGCTTCTTTTCCTTCCCACCCCATACCCTGTATCCTACATCACTGCATTCAACTCTGCACCACTGCGCTCTATTCTATGCCACCATACTGTACGCCACTCTGCATCACTCTATGCCACTGCACTCTACACCACTCTAATCTATGCCACTGCAGTCTATGCCACTCGGCACCACTCTACGCCACTGCACTCCATGCCATTCTGCTCTTCTCTTCACTCCTTTACGCCACTGCATTCTACACTGCTGCACCCCTCTAAGCTGCGCCACTCTACACCACTATTTTATGCGACTCTGTGCCATTTTAATCTATGCCACTGCACTCTACTCTGCACCCCTCAACACCACTGCATTCTACTTTGCACCACTCTACAACACTGCACTTTATGCCACTCTATGGCACTCCAATCTACGCTACTGCACTCTATGCCACTCTGCACCACTCTACTCTGAGCCACTGTACTCTATGCCAGAGCACTCTTCCCTACACCACTCTATTATACACCACTGCACTCCGTGCAACTCTACTCTGCACCACTGTACGCCACTGCACTCTACATCACTCTACTCTGCACCACTCTATTCCACTACACTCTACGCAACTCTAATCTACTCTTTACCACCCCACTCTATGCCACTGCACTCTGCATCACTTTCTGTTGAAGGACAGACTGACTCTAGAGTGTGGGGCTGATCTCTGGCATGCACAAAATTCCTTAGACATGGACTATACATTTCACTCAGCAGCCTACTCACCATACTTATGCAAGGCTAGACTAATTCGTGGCTTCATTCACGATCTCTTCCAAGCCCCCATGACAGAGATAGGATGCATTGCACTTTCAGATCAATCGCACTTATGAGTGCCGATTGAGGCTGAAATACAGCTTACTGGAGAATGAAATAGTGCAGTAACTAAGGCACAGCATGTCTCTTTACTTGGCAGAGGCTTGCAGAGGTGAGGTGGATAACGCCACCTGTGGAACGCACTTAAAACTATTAAGAGGGTGCATCACAATACCTTTGTCTAGACTGAAAAAGTAGAGACAAAGAACAGGTTTACGTAAAAGCTCAACTCTCTGAACTACAGGGAAACCATAAATGCACAGGCTCCATTAGATCTGGTATAAATTCAGTAGGATTAAGGCACACGTTAGGATACAATTTGAGGACAAAATAGAGTATGCGTTAGTGTGGTATTACACTGAGGGCACTAAAGCGGGTAAGCTTCTGAGGGCCAAGGTTATCACTAAAAGGAACATTTGAATTCTGTGGGGCACTATACACTGTTGAGAATGTTCTCCCCTCAGTTACAGATTTCCACTAAGTGTCCAGATGCAGAAACTCACAGACCCAAGGGCTGAAGAATTAGCTAAACACACAGAAAAGAGATACAGTAGCCCAGTAAAGAGCGGTATGAAAACCTGTACAATTAGAAGCAAATGCTTAAGACAACAAGTGGGATTCAAATATCTGCATGCCAAAAGTGTAGCAAGGAATTGGGGTTATCCTGGTACAACTATAAACATTGTCCTCATCTGCAATTGCCTCACGGCAGTGACTGAACACAAGGGACAATGGTGTCAACCAAGGTGGCACACTTCCGGGTGGACAGGGTGCATAAAATGAACATTCACTTTCCAGTCATATGTGGAGAATGTGGAACCTGCTGAAAGAATAACAATGGACACACAAGTCGACATTTTAAATGGTAATTCAAATAACATAAATGGGGCCAGAAGGCCTACCATTTATATTTTCCATAATGCAAAGCTAGAAGTATCTCGATAATAATGAGACTTCCCTTTCAGTACAGTGTGTGCCAGAAAAATACTGAACAGCAGGTGTTTTGCCTTTTAAGAAATCAAAAGTCATGGTACATATGTGGGTCCGTGAATGAAGACGTAATTCCATTCTCTTCATGTTGCTCGCAGTATGGCTAGCTGTTTCTGTCATGTCACATCCATTCATGCAAAAGAAGTATAATGAGCGAAGTGGATGAAACCCTCTGGTAGTCTTATTCAATGCTTTTATGTATTCATACATGTTTCTTTTAGTCTTGTCCAATCCCTATACCTCCAATCTCCTTCCATAGGCCCTATTTTGAAGGAGGCGATGCATCTGCCTCCTCCAAATTAATCAAGCATATCTAGTTTAACAAAGATGGAAAAAACTAACTAAATAAAACGAACAGAGTTCAACTGCATGAAGCCAATGCTACAACGTCACTGTATAGGAGACAGAAGCACAGAAATTGTATATATTATTTGACAAATCGAAGTTCTTTTTACCACCGAATAGTCAAACTAATGTTCACTATTTCTCTGCAAGTAATGAAATATTTTGTTGGCAAAAGTAAAATTTCTGAAATTGCCTCTTTTGGACAAACCATTCGACTTACTGTGTTAGTTGGATCTTCCTGCAGTATCCTGTCATATATCTGGAGAGCGTCATCATACCTGTTCCAAAAGAGAAAATTAAATCCACTTCTTGAAAATAATTTCCAGAAATGTAGTGTAAACTGCAACTGGTTAACTATTACTCTCACAAAAGACCACTGTTCAGATATTTGAGGAGAAAACATGTATTCAGTTCGACTGCTGAATATTTTTGTTATGAACATTTTATGCTGAATTTTTCTTGGCAGGTGCAACGAAATTTGAACAACCCCATATGTTCACCGGCTCCTAGAGGGTCACTGTCAACTTACTGCCAAAAGAATATGATCACTTATTCTGATAATCGTAGGCAGAGGCAAGCAAACAATAAGGAAACTTTTAACTGTAAATTGAAATTAATCTACATCTATTCAAAGCACATCCTGTGTTTTTAAATCGTATCAGATATTAATTTAAACAGGGGTCCTACTGGGAGAGATGAAATGAAGTTCTTGTACAGTGTCAAGACAGCAATATGAAGTAAAGCAAAATAAATCGAGCAAAATTCGCTATATCAATCCATTACAGTGGAAATCTTCCAAACTTCCAAAATACCGTAGGCCACCTTTAACATGGAATCTAGGCATACACTCAATTCAAACGATACATGAAAAATACACACTTCTATTTGTGGTGCATAGAACATGATTAACGACACGCGCTACCAGGAACGTTTTGTGACTGCACTTTGACATTTCAGTGACCCCGTTCTGTTTGCAGCTTTGAGAAAACCTGGAGAAGCAGCATGCCAACTGTTTAAACAGTGTGGTCATTCAGTTCACAAGGGACAAGGTTAGAGACTACCAAAGCCTTTTTCTCTGAACACCTCCACACATACAAGAGCTGTGCATATCTCATTGCACCACATTGTGATTTTAGTCTTGAATTCAGAACTTCATGATTTACCTTTCCATCGCTTCGAATCTCATGCCAGTTAATCGCTTTACTCTGTGGCTGCCAGGGAACTGCCGTCGTAATTCTTGAAGACACGTCTGTCAACAAATTGTTTTTTTAACAAGTTAGGATACTGAAAAAATATATTAGCTAAAATTGGAAATGCTTAAGGATCAGCTTGAAAACAGAAAGCTGGTGATTGGTACTGCATTAACAGTAGATTATTATCAAGTGCCCTGCAATACCATAATTCTGAACTTACGGGAAACAGAGGTGTAACATTAAACTGAGGGCTCAACACACAAAGCCAATGTCTTCTCCCATAGAATTACTCCAAGCTTTGGATCAGTTTCCGACTTCTTAGGGACGCATGCCCCAGCAGCATTAGTTTCCCTCCAGTACTTACAAGCATAAAATGTACTCCCCGGAATTTCCAACAGTTCTGCATGGGGATGGAAGATCTCGTCCACAAGCCCAAGACCCCATTAGGCGTTCTTTTCAAGGAAACACTCCTGCACTTCATAGCTGGAATAGCAGGAAATATAAAAAAGCCAAAAGGTACGAGTGTGTGGTTGCCCACTTGAAAGCAGACCCAGCCAAGAATGTCCACAAACAGGCCAGTAAGGCAATGTAGACGTAGAGCAACACACCGGAGAGGTAGGAAGCAAAGCAGCAGAAAGAAGAGGCAGCATGTTGAATGTTCTGGGTGACCCAGAAGCAATACGAGTAACGACTCGCTCTGCGGCTGCACACAACGAGAGAACAGGGCCTGGTCCCGATGGGTACAGGAAGAGTTGAAATGAGACCCGGCCCCTGATGCCCGACAGTAGGAGGCATCAACACTTCCCCAAACACATTGACCAAGACCAGCAGCAGCTTTTTCCTCCCACTTAGATCACTATCTAGCAAGCGGCGCTGGGGACTGGCCTCGTGTATATTGGGCCATGCATCAGCAAGGAGACATGGAATGACAGCAATAGCCTGTGTGGCGCACGGTGGGTAGATACCAGAGGGGCCCGGACCGCATCTTACGTCCCATAAGATACTGGAGACTCCCCATCCCCCTCCCTAGTGAGGGACAGTCAGTGGTCGTAAGAGAGCTTGGTGTGTGAACTGAATATCTGCTTACCGGAGGTTTAGGCAGAGACACCTGGTAGCTGGGTTGGGGTCATGGTGTGCCCAAATATACAATACCAATATTATGTGGGTTCCTTCTCTCTTCTCTGCATCTTCCTTGTCCTTAGACACTACCAATTGTAATTCATTGTCAATCATTTGCCTTGGCAACAGAATACAGTATTATTGCACAATTTATAGCAGGCACTAAAAATAACCATGGATTAGGTTTGATTGGGTTTATGGCTACTATTTGGAAAACGCATTTACTGCTCTCTTAGACTCTACAAGCTGTTATAGGATTTTTATATATACATGAATGTCTTTAATTGATGTTGTCCAGTTCTCCCTATCCCCCCGTTCCACCTGCAAAAAATCCCCCCACTTCCAGGTCTTTCTTTCATATGTTTCAAATATGTGTGTGTGTTGTCGTTTTTTCTTGCCGGTGTAAAATATAGCTGTCATTGCCTCTCCGTCGGGGCGTTTTCATTTTATTTATTATTCTTGTTATTGTCTCCTATTTATGTATCAAATATATTTGATAGAGTAATACTTTTATGATTCTCTCAAGGCTAGAGTCCGGCCATTCAAGGATGAGGGCATAACCTGGTTTTCCAGGATTAACTCCAGGTCTTGACGCCACTTTCTGGAACTCTCCCTTTGCTAGTCTCCCTTTTGTAACTCCTTCAGGGTTAGCCTCCTGGTCTTTGTGACAACTTCTGAGTTAGAGCCTGGCCATGCTAATCATCCCTGTGTTACAGTCTGGCTTGTTTTAAATGGTATCTGTAGGACTTTCCATGTGTTGCCCTATTTTGGTTACAGCATGCCCCATGATCCTTTCTGTTCTTGAATCCTGGGTCTAAACTAAAATCTCCTTGACATGTGTGCTTCCACTAATAAGCCTCCTCCAACTGCTATGAGCTAAACAACAAATAAAAACAAGCATTTGCAATGCAATAGGTCTCGCATTACTGAATGTTTGAGCTATTGGTGTTGCATTATTATTAGCAATGCCAATAGCTCAAACTTTAATAATGCAAGACCTATTGCATTGCAAATGCTTGTTTTCTTTATATGGGGACTGTGTTGTTTTCCCTAAGCAGAGAGAAGCACACAATACATTAAGATCCCTCATGGTGCTGTTGAAGTGGGAGCGAGCCTATTACTTCTTTACAAAAGACCCAGAGCAAGTAAACCTACTTTGCCAGGAAAGCACGAGAAGGGATACTAGGTGGTGAACCATAGGTTCATCGTCAATTTTAGCTCATGGAGAGAATTCTGAAATGTATAGATTAGCTGTGCTAGTTATTGAAAAAAGTGAAATTCATGTGATCCTCTTACAAGTCGTTTTAGTGCGTTATCTATACAGACAGACCTACGGAAAGACTTTGCTTTTTAGGATTATTCCAGAATTGTTTCTAGACAGATTGACAAAATGTAAAATCAATCATAAAAGAACAGACACAGGGAAAAAGTAATGATTTTTTTTGAAAAAGCGGTCTGTATTAACAAAGGACGACATGATGTATGCTGAGTAGGTGATGGCGTTTCGACCTATTCAAATTAAGGTCATCGTCAGGACAGGATTACACTTTAATCAGGCGGTGCTGTGATTAAAGAAACAGTACTGTAGTCATGAAGAAAACAATAAATTGTTTGCATCACTCAACTTGAAAGTACGTCCCAGGGTGGGTATAGGAGTGCAACTTACAGTTAAATTTGCGCAAAGGTGCCTTCATTTCCAATTTCTCTAATAAGGCGATATAGGCATCGGAGCTCTTCAATATGAAAGATGCCTTGTGATGTGACTCCCATAGCAAGGCATGCATGTTGTCGCGCTGCAAACAATACAAACAATTTATTGTTTCCTTCATGACTGCAGTACTGTTTCTTTAATCACAGCACCATCTGATTAAAGTTTAATCCTGTTATTTGGTTCTTAACATGTTATTTTTTAATTACGGCTTCACTGCCTATGTTTTGTGTCCATTTAAAAAAAAAAAAAAGAAAAAAGTGTGCGCCTTTCATGCAGTTTTTCACACCTGTCACGTGTCTCACTTGCACCGTTCACCTTTTTCGCGAGCACAGTGTGCACTAATTTTTGGATTACACTGTTAAACTATGTAATAGTTCTGTTATAACAAATACAACCGTTAATACAGACGACTTTTTCAAAAAATTATTGCTTTCTCCGTTTCTGTTCTTTTGTAATTAATTTTACAGTTTGTCACTCTGTCTAGAAACAATACCTGTTGAGACATTGTTTGATACCTAAGGAAAGCATGCCACGCTTTTATCCAGTTTATTTGAGGTAGATTAAATTATTAGGATTAAGGTATGATTTTTAGTGAGGGTGGGAAATGTGAATTCAAGCATTGGTTGGTGGTTTTATTAGAAGAGCTACACAAAATTAGGTACTGTTAGAACACAGGTGTATGACTCTTAAAGCAGAGATTGTGATATTTGAATTTAAGAGTGGGGAACCTGCAGAGGTACAATAAAAGGGGTGAAGGCAACAGAGATGTTTTAAGGCATGGGCAAAGTGGGCTCTGGCCCAGGGCCCCAGCATTTCAGGGGACCCCCTGCCAGCTCTGTTCTGCAGAGAGTATTGCCCCGATGATCTTGAATAATTTCAAATTGTTTTAAATACAATTTTCCTTTAATTTATTTTTAATGTGGGAATGTATTACCCACATTTTGAAAAGAAATGTGTTTAGGTAAAAATGCAACATCCATAAAAAAGCTTCTTTTAGATCAAAAGAGGACCTCACATATGAGCAATGGAAGGGCGTCTCAGAGATTATTTGCAGTAAATGTAGTGAGCTGCTGCTGTGTAACAACATTGAAAACACACCTCTCTATCCCTGACTATTAGACCGAAAATCTTTTACAATTTGGAGGAGTGTGCCTGTACACTGTCAGTGACTAGGCCAGAGAGGGCAAGAAAGAGGTGAAACTGTATCATAAATTCAAAGCTGTTCTGTACAAGGGCCCCGAAAATACGTTTGGCCCAGGGCCCCCAAAATCCTTAAGATGTCCCTGGAAGGCAAAACATACATGTAGCGTAGAGTAGGCCATGCTCAGAGAGAGGAGGCATGCACAGAATGGAACGGAAGTAAAAATGTATTTGAAAGAAAGGTGAGTCGACAATCAGAAGTTTTAAATCAGTTATGTTTAATGCAGGGTTTTTAGGAATACTGTGGAGGAAACAACATTGTTTGAATGTGTTTCAATACAACTGGTCACCATGAGAACCCCAGCATACTCACACACAATCACCACCACGGGTAAATACAATTTAAATCGTTTGTGCAGTACGGTGGAAAGAGGCTGTGTGGCTGCTGAGGGGTGCATCTTGTGTGCTGTCTTTGCAGTTTTGTACTTTGTACTTTTGTTGTTACCATCATGAACAGTAGAGCATAGATACTACTATGCAACGACAAAAACAGGACAGGGTGAACTTCTCACACACAAGAAAAGACTACTTGAAATCTGTAGTGGCTGATCCCTCGAGTGCTGCTTGCTGGAAATGGAAACCTGCATGGTTTAATTTCATAATAAAATATGTTTGCCACTAAATCCTGAAATATCACACCCATGGACCTTTCATTAATTAAAGCTCTCAAATGTTCGAAATCCATGTCCAAGCACCTCATCCTCCAGGTTTTTACTGAATATTGTAGGATTTGTAGTCATGCTAGTACCTTTTAAAATTAGCACTGAAAGTCCCAGAATACCAAAAAGACCTTAATTGGATGCCCTATTCACAAATGGAACTGTGAAACTTGAGACGTCTGACCAAGAGATCCGAGTTGCTGTGAACACCTTCCAACATTATACTCATAAGCACTGGGTTAACAAATGGTTGAACCTCACTTTTCACAATCCTCAAGCAGAACTGACTGGGCTGGACAAAGGAAAACCTGGTATACAGTGGCACAAACATGCTCAGCCTATACGGACCTGGGAGCCATCTGAGGAAGCGATACAGTGGTTATAGGAGTGATTTGCTGTTGCAGAAAAGTGAATTGTTTGAAAACATTAAAAAGGGGCGAGGCTCTGTCCAAACTTCCCGGGCGCAAAGTGGGGTGTGCTTGCATGTTTTAAAATGGGATGGCACAAACGTGTTTTCCGGGAAGACTTCTCTTCTCTGCTGTGGGCTAGAACATTCTAAAAAGCGTTCATCGCAAGCCTGGAGGGTGCTCAGGCAGAATTACAACTCAGAGGTGCGTGCGAGAGTGGAAGATCAATAAAAGCCAATTCATCCAGCCAAGTTAGTTATCAGTAGTGCTGTGAATCGGAAGTGCTGTCCATACTGAGGACCTGCACTTCTTTAAAGTGAAAGCGAGAGTACCTTGCTTTTTAGCTCTGCTGCAATACATTTCATGGAAGAGTACCGGCAGTTTTCAGGAGCAAACAGGCACTCTCTTCCAGCACTTTTGTATTTCCATTTAAAGCACTGGTTAAAAGGTCAGAGTTTCAGCCAGATCACTAAACTTCGAACGTGTGACTCTCAATCTGGAGAGTCTATTTAAAATGGGGGGGGGGGGGGGGAATCTGTTCTTCAGAGAGACTTAAAAGTTTGGCTTCTCCTTCAGGAACTTTTTATGGAATCTCGCCCCGAGAAGGACGGGCGTTCCAACACATGTCAAAATAATTGTTCTACTCCCACTCATTTTCACTCTGGAAAAAAAACATGATTTTGCAACTCCTGATGCTCATCGACAGCGCATTCTACATTGGAACAGGTTAAGTTGTCCCGCTGCTGCTGTTCCCTGCACTCCACTCCTTTTCAACCCGATTCTCCCAGTACAAAGTAAACAGACGGAATGGTCTGGGTGGGGTTCAAATCATCGCTAGTGAAGAGGGGGGCACTGATGCTATCCTAGCGTTCAAGTGTGCGACCTCCCCGTTTCCTACCCTGCACCTTGACCCCGGGCTATTCGCGGCTCTCTGATCCGGTGGGATTACCGGGGCTAATGCTGCACACCTGTGGCTTTATCTCCTGCAGCGCGCGAACACCGCAGAGCCTCTGTTCCACCTTGTTGCAGAGCTTCTTGTCAAAGGAGTGCTGTTTGCAAAGTTTTTGGCACTTTCGGATCTTGCCTGGTATCGACTGCTTCACATGCCCCTTCTAACCGAACGCTGTCTGCAGCCAGGGCAAAACTGCAACAGGGGCACAATACACTATCTGCGCTTACCCATGTCTGGCCTTTTGAGTGTGCTGACTCCGGTACTGGTCCCTGGGTTCTGCGGAGCATGTTTCGGTCGTAAGAGTGCAATAAAGACGCTGGAGTCCCTGACGATACAAGCAACTCTCACACTTCAGCTCTCCCTTCAAACATCAGCGGCTTGCTGGGGAGGCTGCTGAGGGGAGTGTGACATCACCGCACCGTGCGCCTAGGCGGGGGGAGGCTTCCCTGGCCGTCCCCGCGTCGTAGTCAGCCAGAAGACTTTACCTCTGCACAAGTTTCTCTTTGGGAAACATAAACCAGTCAAATTCAATGTGCTTCCCTGACAGTCGGACTGTTTGGTAACGTTGCACCCGCCACGCCAAAAAAGAGTGGTTATCGTAAAGAATGTAGAAACAAAATTCCAGAACCTCTTCGATTTGGCACACACCATAGAAGAAAGGCTGCGCAGCCCGTCCTTAAAGTAAAATAGAAACTACTCATGAACAAGCCCTCGAGTGGTGAGCGCGCGCCACTGCGAGCCATGGCCTATTGGTGTGTATTACGCGCTTGGTGCGCGTATTAGACACCAATAGGCCGTGGGAGGAGCAACGCGCCCGCCTTTGGCCTACTGCATGCTGACTTTCAAAAAACCATGCACGTAAAGGCCAATAACGTGCCACAGAAGGAAAGGCACACGCTCATGCGTGTGCCATTCCTAGGGCAGCCTCACATCCCCGTTTTTCCCTCACTAAATGTCTCGCGCTGCGCGAGCACCGCTACGCAGAGCAACGCTAGGCGCGAGACCTTAAAACCTTTAAATTAATTTAATATTTCAATATACTAATACACCACTAATCTTTTATGGGTTCCAGAGTAGCATGCTTCTCGCCAAAAGAATCCACTTCAACCCCCCTTCAGGGGTAGCAAGCATATATAAACGCCAACCTTTTTTCCCTTCTCCATCTCTACACAATCCTTCTCAATCCAAATAATCTGACTAACATATCCACCACTCAAATTACTTTTATATTTTCACTATACTAATTCACCACTAATCCTTTATGGGTTCCAGAGTGGCGTGCTACTCGCAGAAAAAAACACTTCAACCCCCTCATCAGAGGTAGCAAGCGCTATATAAATGCAAACATTTTTCCTTCTCTATCTATCCACTATCCTTCTCAATCCAAATAATCTGACTAACATATCCACCACTCAAAACACTTTCATATTTTCACAATAATTCACTACTTATCCTTTCTAGTTTCCTAAGTAGCGTGCTACTCGCCGAAAAAGCGCTTCAAAACTCCATCAAGGGTAGCAAGCGCTAAATAAATGCAAGCATTTTTTCCTCTTCTTCCGTCCATTATCCTTATCAATCCAAATAACTGACCAACATAACCACCACTCAAACTACTTTCATATTTTCACTATACTAATTCACCACTAATTCTTTATGGGTTCCGAGTAGGGTGATACTTGTCGAAAAAGCATTTTGACGCCTCGCCAGGGGTAGTAAGCGCTATATAAATGCAATTACAATACAGATATATATATAGTTTTTGTATTTGTATATCTACATGTTTTAAAATGTCCTTTGTTACCTTCAGAGAACGGTGTTATGTGCAATGTAGGTTGTTATGTTTAGTCTTTTATGGAAGCTGGTTTTTTTTTTACATGTCACATTTATTGTATAGCAGCCATGAGGAAGTCCATTGGTATGGACGAAACAGGTTGGCTGTCTTCATCACATATGCGTGATACTTTTCAAGAAAAGAAAATAAAGACAAGAGTTAAACAAAGTTTACGTGTTTGATTGGGGTGTTTTTCTCTTATTATTCATTTCTTGTTATTGATGTGGTGCACCGCTATGCTCTTTATTGCTATTGAAACATTTTTGGTATATGCATCTTGGCAGCAGGTGTTTGTGGTGCGTGCACACACTTTAAAATACTTGTGTGAATTATAATTTCGAAACACATGTTAGGTGCGGTCTTTTTGGTCTGTCTCTGTTCTATGATTTCTAACATACTAAGTCCGCACAGGATATGGGGAGTTGTGTCAGATGGAAACCTCAGCGCCACGGGCGCAGGGGAAAGGAACTTGGAGGCCCACATGGAAAAAACCTGAGTGCTTAATTTCAGAACCCATGTCACCATCTTGCAAGTGACACGATTTAGTGAACCTTGGAAAACTGAAGGGAGCCCAGTAAACATCTATCCAAACGGTTGTATGATGTTACAACGCATGCAAGTACCACGCATGCCTTTACCACACATTTTTCAAAATGCATGCCTGTATCACACATATACCTTTACCACGCAAAGTATAAATAACGTGGGAGTGGAAGGATGTTATCTCATTATTTGCTGATGATATTGTGTTGTATCTGGTAGATCAAGAGAGAACCACCGCGAGGATTCCCAAGATTTTAAGGTTCTTCACGGAACTACTCTGGTATAGGCATCGACTGGTCAAAGGGCACTGCCTAGCCACTTGCGCTTTGGTGGTATAGAAAGGGACGGTATTGTCCCGTGCCCTGGAACAAGGAGCATTCACCTACCTGGGGATTTACGTGACCACTGACCAGAAATTGTTCTATGAACGAAAGCTGCTCAGACTGATGAAGGAGTATAGACAGGGTTTTAGCAGCAGCTGGCGCAAATGACTATCGCTGTTTGGTAGGGCGGCGCTTTATTAATGGTAAACTTGCCAAAATTCCTGTATGACTTACAAAACTCAATTTTTGAAGTCCCTGAGTATATTCTTTTAGACTGGTAGAGTCCAAAACTAGAATGCTGCTGGGTGGCGGGGGGGATGGGGGGGAAGGGGCGGGGTGGCGAGGACAGCGGGGGTTTCACTGCAGATAACAGTCAACATTAAGTAAAAATCCCTTTGATGGCGGTGTAGCACTGCCGGACCTTCACTCCTATTGGCTTACCCAATTGATATTGGCCAATGTCTGGCTGTTTGCTGATAAGAGGGAGCCTTCCTGATGCTCCTCGGAGTTAAGGTTTGGGCTTTACAAATTCCTTATTATTTAACATAACATGGCAGACGGACAGACTATGTACCTCAAGGTTAGCTCAAACTACTTGTGGGACACCCCCGCGCCGCACGGCCACCAGCTGCTGCGTGTGCCCCTTCCGCTTGTGCCTCGCTGCCCGGCTGCTGCCGCTTGACCACGCCCCCTCCCTCGAGCCCGAGGTCCGTGGTTGCTCCTGTGCCCTGCTCTCGTCTGTTTTCCATAATCTGTTCTGTTTGCATTTTTCTGTGTGTTTTCGTCTTTTTGCCTTAGTGCCAGTTTTGTCATATTACGTCCCTCTGTTCCCTCCCCGCTCCCCGCTTCCCGTCACCGCCGCTAAGCCCCGCCCCTTTTTGCCTTCTGTATCCCTCCCCGCTCCCGCCTCCCAGCTGCCCCGCCCACCCGCGCACTTGGCCATATATGGCGACCGTGCGACGCAGGTGAGTGTGACCTACTTGTGGGACACCCCCGCGCCGCACGGCCACCAGCTGCTGCGTGTGCCCCTTCCGCTTGTGCCTCGCTGCCCGGCTGCTGTCGCTTGACCACGCCCCCTCCCTCGAGCCCGAGGTCCGTGGTTGCTCCTGTGCCCTGCTCTCGTCTGTTTTCCATAATCTGTTCTGTTTGCATTTTTCTGTGTGTTTTCGTCTTTTTGCCTTAGTGCCAGTTTTGTCATATTACGTCCCTCTGTTCCCTCCCCGCTTCCCGCCACCGCCGCTAAGCCCCGCCCCTTTTTGCCTTCTGTATCCCTCCCCGCTCCCGCCTCCCAGCTGCCCCGCCCACCCGCGCACTTGGCCATATATGGCGACCGTGCGAAGCAGGTGAGTGTGACCTACTTGTGGGACACCCCCGCGCCGCACGGCCACCAGCTGCTGCGTGTGCCCCTTCCGCTTGTGCCTCGCTGCCCGGCTGCTGCCGCTTGACCACGCCCCCTCCCTCGAGCCCGAGGTCCGTGGTTGCTCCTGTGCCCTGCTCTCGTCTGTTTTCCATAATCTGTTCTGTTTGCATTTTTCTGTGTGTTTTCGTCTTTTTGCCTTAGTGCCAGTTTTGTCATATTACGTCCCTCTGTTCCCTCCCCGCTCCCCGCTTCCCGCCACCGCCGCTAAGCCCCGCCCCTTTTTGCCTTCTGTATCCCTCCCCGCTCCCGCCTCCCAGCTGCCCCGCCCACCCGCGCACTTGGCCATATATGGCGACCGTGCGACGCAGGTGAGTGTGACCTACTTGTGGGACACCCCCGCGCCGCACGGCCACCAGCTGCTGCGTGTGCCCCTTCCGCTTGTGCCTCGCTGCCCGGCTGCTGCCGCTTGACCACGCCCCCTCCCTCGAGCCCGAGGTCCGTGGTTGCTCCTGTGCCCTGCTCTCGTCTGTTTTCCATAATCTGTTCTGTTTGCATTTTTCTGTGTGTTTTCGTCTTTTTGCCTTAGTGCCAGTTTTGTCATATTACGTCCCTCTGTTCCCTCCCCGCTCCCCGCTTCCCGCCACCGCCGCTAAGCCCCGCCCCTTTTTGCCTTCTGTATCCCTCCCCGCTCCCGCCTCCCAGCTGCCCCGCCCACCCGCGCACTTGGCCATATATGGCGACCGTGCGACGCAGGTGAGTGTGACCTACTTGTGGGACACCCCCGCGCCGCACGGCCACCAGCTGCTGCGTGTGCCCCTTCCGCTTGTGCCTCGCTGCCCGGCTGCTGCCGCTTGACCACGCCCCCTCCCTCGAGCCCGAGGTCCGTGGTTGCTCCTGTGCCCTGCTCTCGTCTGTTTTCCATAATCTGTTCTGTTTGCATTTTTCTGTGTGTTTTCGTCTTTTTGCCTTAGTGCCAGTTTTGTCATATTACGCCCCTCTGTTCCCTCCCCGCTCCCCGCTTCCCGCCACCGCCGCTAAGCCCCGCCCCTTTTTGCCTTCTGTATCCCTCCCCGCTCCCGCCTCCCAGCTGCCCCGCCCACCCGCGCACTTCGCCATATATGGCGACCGTGCGAACGCGCAGCGTTCACGCGCAGCGGGCGCGCCGATTGTGCGCCGAAGGCGCGCCAAAGGCAAGCCCGTCTACGCCCGTCCGCGCCTGGACCGCGCCCAGTGCCAGGACCCCTGGCCCCCGAGGACCCCGACCGACCCGCCTGACGTACAACGCCGCCACCCTCATCGCACTCAACACCGGCGGAACCCAGGGATGCTACCGAGCTACTCCGAAGCACACCCACGGGCCCTTCAGCTGCCACGCCTGCAAGTTCACCTGCATCCGGACCTGCCCGACACCAGCACCTGCCATGCCGAACACCAGCAGCAACCACCTCAAGTGCATCCTGCTCAACACCCGCTCCGTCCACAGACACGCCATCGAACTCTGGAACCTCATCGACACCACAGCCCCCGACGTCGCCTTCATCACGGAGACCTGGATGAACGCCTCCTCAACGCCCGACATCGCCATCGCCATCCCAGAAGGATACAAGATCACCCGGAAGGATCGCAACGCCAACCAGATGGGAGGAGGCATCGCCATCATCCACAAGAACACCATCCGCATCACGACCAGCACCGACAACTCCCCACCCTCCGCCGAACACCTGCACTTCCAGATCCACACCGACCCGAAGACCACCCTCAGAGGCACCCTGATCTACCGACCTCCGGGACCACGCACTCAATTCAGCGAGGACATCGCCGACTTCGTCAGCCCGCACGCCCTCCCCTCCGCCGACTACATCCTCCTGGGGGACTTCAACTTCCACCTGGAGAACAACAACGACTGCAACACCAGCACCCTGCTCGACAACCTCGCCAACCTTGGACTCAAGCAGCTGGTGTCCACCCCCACCCACCTCGCCGGACACACACTCGACGCCATCTTCTCATCCAGCAAAGACATCACCTTCAGCCACGCCACAGAACTCCACTGGACGGATCACAGATGCATCCACTTCACCTTCAGAAGAACGACGATCCACCACCACCAGCAACAGGCTGCCCGAAGAAGCTGGAACAAGATCACAGCCGACCAGCTCGCCGCCTCCCTGAGCCAGCACCCTCCGGCCAGCTCAGCGAACCCCAGCCAGGCCGCCGACAACCTCACGAAGTGGATCAGCGACTGC
Source organism: Triturus cristatus (assembly GCF_964204655.1). NCBI lineage: Eukaryota > Metazoa > Chordata > Amphibia > Caudata > Salamandridae > Triturus > Triturus cristatus. Next base: position 376,244,724 of record NC_140587.1, read on the forward strand.
GCGGACGAACTCGCCCCACTGAGGACCCCGCCCAGCAGACCCGGCAGCAAGAGAGCCCCTTGGTTCACCGACGAACTCAAGAGCTCCAAGAAGTACTGCCACACCCTCGAGAAAGCCTGGAGAAGGGAACCCACACTGGACAACAGGACCACCCTCAGGCTTGCCACCCGGAAACACCACCAACTGATCCGCATCGCCAAGAAGACGGCTTTCAAGAACCGACTGGACAACAACGCTCACAACTGCAAGGAACTCTTCAACATCGTGAAAGAGCTCTCCAACCCCAACGCCGGAAGCAACGACATCACCCCTTCGCAAGACCTCTGCAACTCCCTCGCCTCCTACTTCCACAACAAGATCGCGGACTTACACAACAGCTTCAGCACCCATCCGACCCACGCCACGACCGCAGCAACGCCACCCACCACCATCCTCCGCGCCTGGACCCCGGTCAACACCGAAGACACCGTCCACACGATGAACTCCGTCCACTCCGGATCTCCGACAGACCCCTGCCCTCACCACGTCTTCAACAAAGCCGACGCTGTCATCGCTCCCCACCTGCGGGACATCATCAACACCTCATTCGACACCGCCACCTTCCCCGAGAGCTGGAAGCACGCCGAACTCAGCGCTCTACTCAAGAAACCCACAGCAGACCCCACCGAACTCAAGAACTACCGCCCCATCTCTCTACTACCGTTTCCAGCCAAAGTCATCGAGAAAACCGTCAACAAACAGCTGGCCGCCTTCCTCGAGACGAATGGATCCCTCGACCCATCACAGTCTGGATTCCGGGCCAACCACAGCACCGAGACCGCCCTCATCGCCGCCACTGACGACATCCGAGCCCTGATGGACAACGGGGAAACAGCGGCCCTCATCCTCCTAGACCTCTCCGCGGCTTTCGACACGGTCTGCCACCGCACCCTAGTACAGCGCCTCAGCAACGTCGGAATCCAGGAGAAGGCGCTGGAATGGATCGTCTCCTTTCTCAACGGAAGAACACAAAGAGTCCGCCTACCACCGTACAAGTCAGAGGCCACCGAAGTCATCTGCGGCGTCCCTCAAGGATCCTCACTGAGCCCGACTCTCTTCAACGTCTACATGAGCCCTCTCGCGGCCATCGCACGCCAACACAACCTCAACATAATCTCCTACGCCGACGACACCCAGCTGATCCTCTCCCTGACCAACGACGACCCCGCCGCCGCCAGAGCCAACCTGCACGAAGGGATGAGAGAGGTAGCCGAGTGGATGACGACGAGCCGCCTGAAGCTGAACTCAGATAAGACGGAGGTCCTCATCCTGGGCTCCACGCCCTCCGCCTGGGACGACTCCTGGTGGCCCCCCGCCCTGGGCACCGCACCCAAACCGACAGACCACGCACGCAACCTGGGTTTCATCCTGGACTCCTCCCTCTCCATGACCAGGCAAGTCAACGCCGTCTCCTCATCGTGCTTCAACATCCTGCGCATGCTTCGGAAGATCTTCTGGTGGATCCCCACGGAGACCAGGAAGACCGTCACCCAGGCCCTCGTCACCAGCCGACTGGACTACGGCAACGCACTCTACGCCGGAACCACCGCCAAGATCCAGAAGAGACTCCAGCGCATCCAGAACGCCTCAGCCAGACTCATCCTCGACATCCCACGTCACAGCCACATCTCCGGACACCTAAGAGACCTGCACTGGCTCCCGATCAACAAGAGAATCACCTTCCGCCTCCTTACCCACGCACACAAAGCTCTCCACAACCAAGGCCCGAGCTACCTCAACAACCGAATCAACTTCTACGCTCCCAGACGCCACCTCCGATCCGCCAGCCACGCCCTCGCCACCGTCCCACGCATCCGCAGAACCACTGCTGGAGGAAGGTCCTTCTCCTACCTGGCCGCCAAGACCTGGAACTCCCTCCCGGCCGACCTGCGCCGGACCCAAGACCACCTCTCCTTCAGGAAGAAGCTCAAGACCTGGCTGTTCGAGCAGTAGCGGCACCCCCCCCCCCCCCCAAGCGCCTCGAGACCCTACGGGTAGGTAGTGCGCTCTATAAATTTCCTTGATTGATTGATTGATTGAAACTACTAATTGTAGTGGGAAACTGACCGTCCTCTCAACCCAAGAGTGACAGTGGTGAGAATATGGAGACAGGAGGTTCAGAAGCTGGTGCAGAGGACAAACTACCACTAGAGACACAGCTGTGGGATGCTGCACTCCTTGCAGCACCGGACGG